>NW_028262413.1:48385885-49065640 GCF_047370975.1 Nipponia nippon
GTTGCTCAGCGATAAGAAAACCTCTTTAAAGGCCTTTTTGGCACTGACACATCGATTAGATTATATATAAACTGCAGGTCCATTAAATATTTATTCCTTCAGATGAAGCCTATTGGATTCTAGACGTAACAAGCACTCAGCGCATTGCTCCTCCAGCACAGTTGCTTCTCCTGCGAGCTCTTTCTTGCCAGCCCCTAACAAATTCTAGAACAAATTCAGTCCTTATTTGAGGTGAAAACAGCGGTGCCAGCACGAGCAGTCCCTCCGGCTGTGTGTCGCAAAGGTCGTTTAGGCGTAAAGGAAAAAAAAACCGCAGCATCCAAAGAGGCCGCCTCTGCAGAAGAGGGAGGGAAGGTGCCGAGTGTTCCCCAGGCACCATCAGCACTAACACGGTCCAGGCAAACAAGACGCAAAACAACCCATGGCCTCCACGTTTAAATCCAATTCTGCCCAAACTTCCAACAAAGATTTGAAGAAAAACTTTGTGCTCTGCAGAGAGAGAGACTTCCCACGTGGGATTCAGCAAGCAAGAAGATATTAGATGTCCAAAATATTATGTTTACAACCGTGAGGTTTCCTGTTAACATGAGATTCAATAATCTTTAAATATTTGTTCACTTGAACATTTCCCATTCCCCAGCATATTAAACTCCAGTTGTCCCCATTAAAAGTTTAATTGGGAGCGAAAGGGGATCCTCCGGCGGGCTGGGAACAGGGCAGGGTTTCATGCCCGACACCTTCCCCATAACAGGGCTCATTCATCACCTTGCCCCAGAGCGGCGGAGCCCCCCGAGCCGCTCCTGCCAAGAAAAACCTCCATTCCCCGCCGCGGGTTGCCATGGCAATCCCAGCCTCCGCATCCCCTCCCAACGCCCTGCATCTTCGCTGGACCACGCCATACATCACCGAGACGGCGGCTGCAAACGAGCCGGGGATGAAAGACCGGGGGCTGCACAGGGCACCCCAGGAGAGGCACCAGCACCAGCACCCGTGGGAGCACCTCCCGGGACGCTCACCCCGGGCAGCGGGATGCTGATGGCGACTCCATGCCGCTCATTAAAAAGGGCAAGAAGTCAGGAAGACCTGAAATCCCGACTAATCCCCCACCGCCCCTCGCCCCTGCCAGCAATCCGACCTGCTGCTAGACAAGAAACCCTTCTGGAGTGGTGTTTCACGAGCGGGTAGGGGGGAAATCAGAGAAAACATTTGCACTGGTTATAAATCAAGAGACAGACCGCTTGGCCGCAGGCTGCAAGTCCCGTCACCCGCTCTTAAAATGGCCAGAGCTGCTACCAGCACCCAAAGCGCTTAAGGGCACGGAGAGCCGCTGCTGGAGCCGAGTCAAGAGCCGGGCAGGGGCTCCGGCTGCAGCAGTGTGCGGCGGCATGGTGTTAAATAGCTGCGGGGCTGGCTCTCCCCAGCAGCCCCGGCCTCTTGTCTTTACACCTGGACATGGCAGAGGGAAGTTTAAAAATAACTCTGCCGGCCGTCAGTCGCGGGATACGCAGAGTGGAGTTGAAAGGAGCAACCTTAAAAATCACCCGAAGCACTCGAGCGCAAGCGGAGCCCCAGCTTTGAATCAGGGTGAGGGGGTGCGGGGGGGAGCCTGCACCCTGGCAGGCACCGCTCTGGGCAACAGAGATGCTCGCTGTGCCAAAATATATTAGCCTTCGCCTTAGCTGAGCAAGCAAACGGGAGCCGCAGGGCTGCCGCTGCCCCGGGGGTCGCACCCCTGGGCTGATCCCAGCACCCTCGGGCAGGACCAGACCCAGACCCCTCCTGGGTTCCCAGCGCTCCGGAGCCTTTGGGGCCAGCGCTCAGCCACGCCCTGGGGACGGAGGTGCTTCCAGAAACCCCCTGCTCTGCAGGGAGCACCCCAGCCTTCCCAAACGCCCTGCACGAAGCGGACGCACCCCGACCCGCACCCTGAGCGGGATGGATCCTCCACGAACCTACATGGTTTTGAAAGGAGTCACACCAGCGCACCAGACCAGGCCACCTCAGACGCAGTCTCAGAACAGACTTTGGGCCACACCAGCCCAGACCCTTGCTTATTGATTTAAACAGCGGGACGCAGGCTGGAGCCAAGGGGCTGTACACACGCACCGCTCAGCTGACCCTTCCTCCTCTTGAAAAACACAGCAAAACGTTATAAAGACTTTCCACCGCAAGCCTAAACCCCCGGAGCGATGGGGCTGGTAGGGCGCCCAAAGCGATGGTCCGTGGGATGCGGGAACATCATCCCACGGCTCACACAAGACTCCTGGGAAGAAGCACCCTCCCGCGAGCCCCCAGCTTTCTCCTTGGCTCCAAAACCACAGGTCACCCCGCACGCACCCCGACGGTGTTTTTGGGACGGGTCTGCACCGCCACAACCCTCCGCCAGCCGCCCCAGGTCTCCCGCGGCGCCGCGCAGGTCCCCCCAGACCCCAGCCCTGCAAGAGGGCGGCAGGGGCGGTGGGAGGAAGGCAAGGAGTAAATCACACCACCGGTGAAGCACCAGAAGCATTTGTTGAAACCAGGATATTGTCTCTTTAAGCACATGAAAATAAGGCCCTTGAGCAGTGTGGTTCTCACTCCGGCGCACAATTATGGGTACTTTCAGCTGTCTACCACTATTTCAAGTGCTCTCTCCAACCAGGCTGTCAATGGCATGTTGAAAGCTATTTGTGGCTGCTATCGTTATTAGCAAAGTGGAGAGCTTCACTGATGAGAATTAAATTCAGGGAGGGGGTGTGGAGGGGCGGACCACAACCCCTCATTACAGAATTACCACCAGTGCCCGGGCTGCGGGGGGGCAGAGCTCACCCGGGACCCCCAAAACCCACCCGGGACCCCCGGGGCCGCCCGCAAGCCAAGGGGAAGGGGAGGTTAAGCTGGCTGACAGCTATTCCCTTCTACCTTAGGAGACCTGAGAGTATCACACTAACAAATTACTTGGCTTCTGAAGTATTTAGCAAATTATTACCTGGCACTCCTTGCTAACAAGCATGACAGAAAGTATATTGTGTTCTTGGAATATTCTAGAAAAAAAAAAAAGCATGCCTCTCTTCCCCTGCAAGTGTCAGGAGGGTTTAGGTTTGTTCCAAGCATTAAGTGTTTAAGCACAAAAACAAGAAGTGCTTATGTGGAGAGTTCTCAGCCATAAAAAAAAAAAAAAAATCAGCACAAAGGTTCTCCCCTCTGAGGTGTCTCGTTTCCCCACGCAAAATTAGTTTTTCTTTTGGAATCCTTATTCCTTCCGACTGCATTCAGCAATTATCTACAGAGATCTGAACAAAAACAATGCCAAAACAAGAGGGGAGTGAAAGTTTCTTTGGTAAAAATCAATTAACCTTAAAAAAGAGTTTCGCTCAGGTTTAAAAAGAAAGCTCCCGACTGGCCTCAGGTTTAAGCAAGCCGAGCCCGGGTGCGACAGGGCTTCATTCAGCAGGAAGACTGATGTAAGGAGCAATTCACTGCGTTATATGCAACAAAGTGGGTAGTCACTTCCTAAATATTTCCTTGCATATGGAGTTGTTTATGAAACTACATTTTTTTCTTAACAAGAAACAAAACGAGAAGAAAGGGGAAAAAAAAACCCCCCACACAGCCACATATGCACACACTTAATATTCAGCGTAGAAGAGATAATCTGTTATATAAACCCACAGACAGACAATCCCCTTTTGCTTAAAGATGAAGTATCCATCAATGTTTGTCTCAAGCAGATGTAATCACAAGCAGTCAAGTCTGGAGGGCAGGACACTGCATGAATAATTCAAGCACTTCAGTCTACTTGATTGTGTGCAGATAAACACAAGTCAACCGCTAAACAGGTCAGCTGATAAACTTGTTTGTTCAGGACTAGCCACCCTCAACCAGATGCAGGCAGGACCAGGCTGCAATTAGCGGCGGGGATGCCTTTCGGGGGGATGCTGCAGCCCAAGAGAGGGGCGAACCCTCCCCGGGCACCCGCTCTCCCATCCCTCCGCTCCCTCGCGCCCCATTTTCGCCTGGAGGCACGCTGGGAGCAGCTCGGGCCGCTTTGTTTTCCTCCAGCACCATGCACATTGCTGTCAATTAAAGAACAAGACAGCTTCACCTCCCCAAACTTCCCCCATCAGCCCAGCACTAGGCACGCAGCATATGTCACCAGGAACAACTAAAACAGGCGGGGGATGCTCCTCGCAGGCTGGAATCATCCGGCGAAGATTTATCTGCCGAGTTGCAAGGCGACGAAGCTCCCAGCAAGGCAAACCGACCACGCAGGGCCTCCCCGGGCTGCCAACGCCGCGGCGTGGGAACTGCCACCCTGCAAAATCCGGGTCGGGGAGGGCAGCGGCGGCTCTGCCTGCAGCTGCCTGCGCACCAGCCCCACGGAAAACTGCCCCTGGGCATTTTGAGGCTCCTCAGTTACCCTCCGAAACCATCCCAGATGCTTTGCCTCGCCAAACGCCACGGGGAAGACAGGCCACACGGTCACACCGCAAGACGGAGCGGATGGCGGAGCGCCCCATCCACACGCCAACGACGCCAGAGCCCGGGACGGGCTCTCACCCCCCGGTCCTGACACTCATCCCGCGGCGCAAACCCTCTCAGATCAGTTTTTGGTTACGACCATGCACCGGTGGAAAACACGCTGCGCATCTCGGGAAAGAGCAATTGCTTCCAAAGCTTCCATCAAGAGAAAAAGCTCGATGTCTTGCTGTGTTATTTCAGCATCTCCCAGCGTTTGCACAGAGCGAAGCTCTTCCATCACCGAGCGACCAGGTGGTAAGGGGCAATCCCTCTCCCGAAAGCAGCCTGCACCAACGCTTGCGCTCCTCCGATCCCTCGAGCACTTCTGAAGAGGCTGCAGGGTCCGTGTCCCGCCGGCCACGTGCAAAACGGGGACGGGGTCCTCGCAGGAGGCCACCCCAGGCCTCAGCAGAAATTCTGCATTCAGGAGGATTCCCGGCTGCACCGAGGGAAAAGCGTGCCCGAGGCTTCCCCGAGCCGCACGCCGGCCCCGCCGCCCCAGGCACGGGGGACCCCGGCTCTGCGCGGCCCCCCGCGCTCCCCGCAGGCAGCGCCGCCTCGCCTGGACGCTTTTGTCCGGGCAGCAGCGACCGAGAGAAAGAAGTCAGGATTATCTGCATGGAAGAAGATACTTTTAAAAAAACCCGAAGACTAAGCAGTAATTATTTTCGTTACCCCGTGACGACGTCCCCGAAAGCTAAAGGGAAGCGTGTGCGAAGAAGAGAGGCAGATTCGCAGACACGCTGCTTTGAATTTCATCAGTCGGCTAACGACACTTTCTTACTCCGGGCTGCTGCGATGCTGCTATTAAGCAAAACCACTTTGGAGTTGAATGGGGCTGATTTGCGAATTGCAAAGTTGATGTCAACTTCTATCTGCCTTAAGTTCTTAATTAGAACTACTTCTAAAACCAGTAAGCAGCAGCAGCACAAATAATCAGGTCTAATCTCAATAATAACTTTATTCCTTTAAGTTTTACCATCATGTGCCCAGCCTTTAGGCTCTTTAACTATAATCTTATCAAGGTAGCACACCACATTCTGCTATGGCCTTCTATATTTTTCCCTCAGGCAAGTTATATGTTAGAGGAGACCAAAAAAAAAAAAAACAACACACCAGAGTACCCAACATTGCTTCATTTTCCAGATGCAAAGACAAATCCGTGACATTGAGCAACACACCACAAGCTATCGGTATCCCTGAAGATAATTCCCTCCTAAGTCTCACGCCGCTGCACGGCGAGTATCAGGGCTACGACCTTAGAAACAGTCGCGCTGTACCAACAACAAAACCGGAGGAAAACGCAGGAGATAACAGTATTTTCCCAGTGCCGGGAACGCGCTATTCCAGGTACCGACCTCCCAGCGTGGAAGGCAAGGCTGTTTTCACCTCTTCTCACAAACACTCTTCGCAAAAGCAAAGTTTCTCCTGAATATGGGCAAAACACCCCACCGGCCTGCCATCAACCCGCCGTTCCCGGCGGAACTGCCGGGCCCCGCCATCCCACCGGGAGTCACATCCCCGACTTCTGCACCTATTCCCCATTCAGGGCAATCAGGGCCTATTTTATCTCGGGTTGAGAAAAGGGCACCAGGAGATCAATCGCTCACAATTTTCCCCCTTTAGATTACTCACCTGTTTGTGCATTTCAATATTCAAACCATACGACATTTCATAGTACTGGGGAATAAAAAAAAAAAAAAAAAAAAGAGAGCCAAGAAAAATTTGAATTAATTTAACATAAGGTATTTGCATAAGGTCATTACCAGAAAGCATCCCGGTCAAAACTGCGCTTAAAGCGTTCGTAGCCAAGGAAATTATACCTTATAACAAGCAGATGTTTATAGGGTTTAACTGGCATGCATTTAACAGGAGGACACTCCTTTTTACTCCTGTTTTCTCCTCCTAAGCTACTTCTTAGAAAAACAAAGAGGCGCAGAGCCGTGTGACAGGCGCCTGCACAGCCCTGGCAGAACAGGTACGGCCCGGAGCCTGGCCAAAAACCCAGTTTCTCACTGCGGGGGGGGATTTCTGCCCCCCGGGGTGCAGCGGTGCTGCTGGGAAGCCCCCGGCCCCCGCCGGGAAAGGGGCGCTGGGTGCTGCCAACCCCCTCGGCCACGCCACCCATCCCAGCCCGGGGCCCTGCCGGGCAAATTTCCCCCAAAAGAGGCTTTTGTGGCAACCCGAGAACCCCCTTTTCCACCGGGGGGCGGGGGGGGGCACCGGGGTGGCCTCACCCCGCATCCCCGGGGCAGAGCCGGGGGGGGGGGGGGGGGCAGCCCCCGGTACCCCCGGGGCCACCCCCGGTGCCCGGGGCCGCCGCTCCCGTCCCCCCCCCGGGGCTGCAGGCACCGGTAGAACGGGTTAACAGGAAACTTGGTGTTTGCTCCCAGGCCTCCCGGGCTCCGCCAGCCCCGGCACCGGGCACGGGCAGCCCCTCCTGCCCAACGGCGTCCCCGCAGGCAGCTGCCCGTTCCGGGGGTGTGTCGTGTCGTGTCGTGTCGTGTCCCCCCCCCTTTTTTTTCCCCCTAGCACAGGGCTGGGCTAGCAGCTAATGACATTTACAGCCTGATCCGAAATCTGATTAAAGTCTCTTACCATAACGTAATGGCGCTGCATTTCTGTCTTCTCGTTCGCCAGCTTGTCATACTCCACTTTTAGGCTGGGGAGGGGGGAAGAGAGCAGAGAGGGGTGAGACCCCGCGGGCAGGGGAAGGCAGGGGAAGGCAGGGGAAGGCAGGGGAAGGCAGGGGAAGGCAGGGGAAGGCAGGGGAAGGCAGGGGAAGGCAGGGGAAGGCAGGGGAAGGCAGGGGAAGGCAGGGGAAGGCAGGGGAAGGCAGGGGAAGGCAGGGGAAGGCAGGGGAAGGCAGGGGAAGGCAGGGGAAGGCAGGGGAAGGCAGGGGAAGGCAGGGGAAGGCAGGGGAAGGCAGGGGAAGGCAGGGGAAGGCAGGGGAAGGCAGCGGCGCTGCCCGCGGCCGCGCCCCGGCCCCCCCCGGGCTCACCTGTGGTACTGGGCTTGCAAGAACTGGAACTCGTCCTTGATCCGGTCGCAGGATTCGGCTACGGTGAATTTAAAGCCCGGCTGGCCCGGCTGGTGCGGAGCCTGCGGGGAGAGAGGGGGGCTCAGCACCGGGGAGCGGGGCCGGGGCGGCGGGGGGGGCACCGGGACTCACCGGGTGCCGGCCCTGGGGGTACATGGCAGGGCTGGGGCGCGGTCACTGGGACCGACCGCGCCGTTCCTCGCTACGGCGATGGCGACGTGCGCTGCTGCCCGCCGGCCACGGAGCGCTCCGGGAGAGACGGAGGACTGGAACAAAGAGAGGAGAGGAAAGTCCGTGCGGGGGGCGGAGGAGGGCGGGCAGGGCGGGGGGAGCGGGCCCGGCTCCCCGCTCGGCCCCCCCGCGCACGGCTCCGCTCCGCTCCGCACCGCCGGGGACGGCGCTGCGCGCCCGCGGAGCCCGCCCGCCACCGCCGGGGCCAGGTGCCGACCCCCCCCCCCTCCCCCCCCCCCCCCCGCTTCGCTCCGCGGTCCTCCGCTTCCCTACCCGCCCCCCCCCCCGCCGCCGCCGGCTTCCGGCAGCCGCTGCCGGCAAAAAAGGCAAAATCACCCCCAAAAAATAATTAAAAAAAAAAATAAAAAAAGCCAACAAAACCCAACCAAAACGGCCCCGGCGGAAGGAGGATCCCGCGGAATTCCTGCTGCGAGAAGAAGGGGGAAGCAAAGCCAGGAACTAACGCCGGAGCACGACGGCCATGGAGGAGAGGAGGAGGGGGAAGGAGGCCGTACACATCCGACTTCCCGGGCATGCGAAGTGCGAGCGGTGCCGCCGCTGCCCCCCCCGGCCCGGGGGCGAGCGCTTTAGCTCCGTCCAGCCGGCATCGCCGTAACTCCACAAGCCATGCTGCTGCCGCCGCCGCGCCGGGCAGCGGCCGGGACGGGCGGGGAGGGGGCCCGGCCCCTGCCGGGGAGCGCGGCTCGGTGCCGGTGCGGGTGCGGAGCGGGGCCCGCCGCGCCCGGCCCCCGCGATGCCGCCGCTGGAGCACGCGGTCCGCGCCGCCGCCGCCGCCGGAGCGCTCGGGCAAAGCGGGGCGGCGGTGACGGAGGGAACAAAACCCCAACGTCCTCGCCTCCGCCGGCCAATGGGCGAGCGGCGGGCCCACGTGGGGCGGGGGAAGGGGGACGCTGAGTGGCCGGCGGCGGCGGCGACGTCACAATGCCAGCTTGTGTCTGAAACGATGTCAAGAGAGAGCAGCGGCGGGGTGGCCCCGCCCCCGCCCCAAGCCCCGCCCCCGCCCCAAGCCCCGCCCCCCGTCCCCCCCCCGCCGCCGGGCCGCGGTTCGGGGCTGCCCCCGCGGCCCTGGCGCTCGGCGGAGCGGCCCGGCGAGGCGCCGTACGCCCCACAGAGCCGCTGCGTCCCCCTGACGCCCATCGCTCCACCGAGCGAACCGGCGGGATGACGGCACGGTGATGCCCGCCCTCCGCGCGGCCCCCTTCATCTGCGGGGCCCGGGGAGGCCGCGGCCCTGCCCGGTGCTGGCGGGCGCGGGGGTCCGGCCCTCCCTACCCCCCCCCCCCCAGCGCCTCCTTTCAACTCCGCGCGGCTTTAATGACGAAGGCGGGTGATGTCACGAACGCCACAGGCTCCAGGCGGCCCTGCTCTGCCCGCCCGTGGTCGGGGGAGGGGGACACCGGGCCCGCAGCCCCCCCACGGCGGGACCCGGCTTCGTGCGTGAGGGCCCCGCGGGCGGGCCCGGCCGGGGCCACAAAATGGCCGCTCTCCCTGACGTCACGCGGAGCCTCCCCGCCCCACGTGGGGCCCAACCCCACCCCCTGACCAATCAGCAAAAACCCCGGCGGCCGGTCGCTCCAACGCGATTGGCTGGACCCCGGCGGGTCGGCGCGGCGGGGAGGGAGCTGTCAATCAAAGCCACGCGGGGCCGCAGCGCTGACAAACGCCCGCCCGCCCCGCCCGCCATGGCGGCTTAATTAGCTGGGGCGGGCGTGTCCTCCCCGCTCACACCCCCGTCACGGCCGCCGGGCGACGTCAGCGGGGGCCAGGCAGCCACTCGATTTGGGGCACCGAAGGAATATTTTCGGGGTTTTCTCCCTCGTGATGAAACGTAGCCATTTAAGGGGCGGGGAGGAGCCCCCCCCCCGCGATTGGGGGGGTGCCCCCCCCCCCCGTCGCTAATTAGGCGCGTTCCGGGCTGTTGACGTGACAAGAAATGTCAGGGCCGGGCGCTGCCCATTGGTCGCCGCCGCCCGGCCCCGCCCTGTCCCCACGTGGGGCCCGGCCGAGGCGGCGGGGGGGGGGGCACACGCAAAACCCGGTGCGGAACCCAACCCCGGAGCCGGAGCCACCCGCCGCCCCCGGCCTCCCGCTCCATCTCCCCCCTCTCCTCCTCATTCTTTAATGGCGCCTCCCCTTTGCTTCGCTTTTCCTTCCCCCTGCAGAGGCAGCGGCTCTCTGCGAAGGCCCCGGGGCGCACGTCGGGGTGCACGGCCTCCCCAGGGGCGCACGTCGGGGTGCACGGCTTCCCCGGGGGCGCACGTCGGGGTGCACGGCTTCCCCGGGGCTGCAGCCGGGCCGGCAGCCGCTGGGACAGCGCCCATGCAAGCGTGGGACAGCGTGGGCCCACGGTGCTGGAGCCACAGGATGGGGCCTCCCGAGGGTGCCCGCGCCCGGGGAACCGGCAAAAATTCACCACGGAATCGTTTAGGTTGGAGAAGACCTTTGAGATCATCAATCCCAACCGTAACGGCAAGCCTGGAAGTATTAGCGATGGAACCGGGACTGATTTCCCCCGTAACGTGCTTTTTCTGGCAGTTCGTGCTGCCAAGGCGACATCTATTTAGGGGAGAAGCTGCCCTTCCTCGCCACGCCGCTCCTCCTCGCCGCCGGGCACAGCGCGGCGCGGCATGGCGGCAGGCTGCCGGAGCCGGTGGAGGATGGAGCGATCCGTGATGATCCTCCAAACCGCTGCCCTTTGGCCTCAGCTCTTGGGTTTGCGGATATTTGTGAATTTTTCACGGCTGGGGAAGGTTAAGTGATCTTCTTCCCCCACCCCGCGGCGGGTTCCTGGTGAGCCTGTAGCTGCGGCGGTGTGGGTTTGGTGCTGCTGGGTGCCGAGTCCCCGCGAGCCCGCGCCGTCTGCCGAGCGCTCGCGCTCCCGGTTCGTCCTCGCTCTGCGCCCAGCTGGGCTGGAAAAGTGCAAAAAATGGGGCGAGCGCGGAAAGGGGCTTCCTGGGGCCTCATTCGGTGGCCGCGGGGCCGGGGGAGAGGAAGGGAAAGCAGCGGTTTTGCACTGAAAATTCATTTCATTGCTCAAAATAGAACACATTAGACGAGCTGCTTCCCTCCCCCAGTGGTACTTATGGACAAATTCTGATTTTTATTTAATGGTTTCCCCGAAAAGGTTGTAATTTTCTTCACATTCCCAGCTAGCCATAGCTCCAGCGCTGTTGTGGTGAACTCAAACGACCGAGAATGCCTCTCGTTAATTGATATTCCTCACGCTAGGACTGTACAGAAATAGCAGATGTTTTATTTTAGCTTATTAAAACTCACCTGGTTGAAAAAAAAAAAAAGAACTATTAGGGGTGAAGGGAAACGTCCTGGTTCATATTGATTTAAAATCTACTTAAATTGATATTTGCACATCCCAATTATAAACCGTGATCTTTTCCCATAAGTTATTTTTCTGAGGTTTTTTTTTTCTTAATGATCTTAGAAAAAGCCTCGGCGGGAGAAGCCACCGCCTCCCTTCGCAGCGGGCCAGCCTGTGCTGCGCCCGGTGCCGTGGTCGCCGCGGCCCGGGGACGGCACGTGGCTCCCGCGCGGGCGATGCGGGGCGAGAGGGAGGCACCGCGCCGCTCCCCAGCGCGTCGCTGCCGGAGCTGGGGCAGCCAAGGCCAGCGGGCGAGGATGAGGATGAGGAGCAGGGCTCTGGGGATGCCCGGCAAAGACCAGCGGCCCCGTGCAGCCCCGCGGATGTGGTTTGGGTGCCTGCAAAGGGCAGCTCGCCATAGGGACGCGGTGGTGGAGCGGAGCGCAGGAGGGGTTGGGGTCCTCCGGGGCCGTGCGGCGATCCCTCCCTTAGGAGGTCGCTGGTGCCAAGAGCGGTTTTGGCCAAAATGTGCCCCATCCCCTGTGCTGCGGGGCCGGGGTGTCCGGGCGTGCGACCGTGGCACCCTGCGAGGTCCCACGGCCGCGGGAAAGGAAAGGGGAGATGTCCTCATCCACCCCGTCTGGGGAGAAACCTCGGGCTCGGCTTCTGGGCACGGGGTGTTGTGACACCGTCCCGTCCCCACCGCGATGCCGCCCTTTGGGGAAACCATCTGAGCTGCCCTTCCCCTTCCCAAACGGCCTCTGCGGGGAAGAGCCGCTGCACCCCATCCTCCCGCGGTCGATGCTCCCGCATCAGCCACCCCGGCGCTCCCAGATCCCGGCCCCTCGGCGGGGGCACGCAGCCCCTCCGCAGCCCCGCTCCCAGGGGCCGGCCCCGAGCCTCTGCCCAGCCACAGTCACCCTGCAGGGAAACCGTTCCAAAACCCCGATGCTAAGAAATGTGGTTTTTTCCCCCCATGCTTTTTGTCTCCTTTTCATATTCCGCGTCCTGTGGACCCCGGAAGAGGCTATGGCGTTAGCACGGCTTCGTCAGGCCACGTGGATTTGCTGGTAGGGTGCAGAGAAGGCGGCGGAGGGAAGAGGAGAAACCTGTGCGCACACACGTGCACACACGTGCACACACGTGCACACCCACCGGTCGCTGAGTCGCCTCGGCTCCCACCCCGCTCCCCGGCCGCCGTGACCAGCCGAACTCACCCGACGCCGGCGCTGCTCCCTGTGCGCGGCGGCGTGACGGCAGCCGCCCCGAGAGGTGGCTTTATCGCTGACAAGCCGGTCCCGGCCCCGGTCAATAGTGTGTGTTTACATTTCAGGTGACACTATCTGCCCTCCGCGCAGGGCAGGACCCTGCCTGCCAAATTTCCTTTAGCTTTCAAGTTTATCTAAACAAGGATTTCAGAGCTGGGAAGGCAGTGAAACACATACTAATGACCGACCACGGAGAGCCAGGAGAGCTATCAGCAAGTTTATTTTGCTTTGTGGGGAAGCTCGGCTTTATCTGCTCTTGGCAGGAAGGTTTTACAGCCCCCCCCCCCCCAGCAAGAGAGGGTTCAATCCTGCAACTGCTCCTGGCACTGCGGGGCTGGGGACAGCAAAAGCTGTTTTGGGTGTTCCCACCACTCCTGAGCACCCGAAGCCAGCCCGAGCCGATGCCTGCACAACAGACCGCGCTCCGGCTTCGAGCTTTTCCAGTTTCTCCGTTTTTCCTCTTCAGAGCAAATCTTGGGGCTCTGGGTGGAAAAACGCAGCCGTGCAAACCTGCAAAACGGCAGAGGACTGCGGGCCCCTGAAGGGGAAGGGGCCTGAATTCCTGATTTACGGGTCGGACCCTTGCCCTTGTCTGCGGACGCAGCCCTGCTCCTCAAACGCCCCAGCAGAACTCCTGAGCTCTGACTTTTCTCTCTGCCCCACGGCAATTAAAGAAAAATGAGGGCACCGTGCCGGGGTCCTTCGGGCCGGCGGCAGGAGCAGGGAGCAGCGGGGACCGCCGTCGCCCTCCGCGGCCATGCGCGCCCGCTCTGCCCATCCACGGCCAGCAGCACCGAGAAGCCGCCGGGAGGTTTCCAAGCCTCGGCAGCCCGGCACGCAGGCGGACGGGGAAGAGCCGACGGTTGCCGGTGTTGCCACAACAGGCCCCGATTACCCCGTCCTTTCACAAGAACTCCCATTGACCTCACCCTCATCCGCGGGATTTGCTTGAGCAATCCCCGCGCCCAGCCCAGAGCCGCTGGGCTGTGGCCGCCGCGGCCGGGGGCTGCCCGGGCAGGGGGGCCCGGGAGGCTCAGACCTGCTCAGGACCTGCTGCAAACTCCTCCTAGCACCGACCAAAGGCCTGAGCCTCACAAGCAAAATTTCCCCCCCCGCCCTGACCCCTGTGGCTGGGATGGGAGGCGTGAGGAGGTGGGTAAATGGTAGCAGCAACGTCGTTTTTTCACGAGAACGTACTACGGACCTTCCTCGAGGTCGGAGGCACGTTTCGCGCAGGAGACCTCGTAACCTCTGAGCTCTCACCAGAGCCAGGGGACCCATCTCCAGGTCCCCGCGGCAGGGAGCATTTCTGCAGACAACCACGAATGGTGCCAGAGGGAGGGAGAGCCCCGGGACCCTCCCGGCAGCAGAGCCAGACCCGGGCTGGGAGCTGGCATCCCGCCTGCCAGGAAAGCCTCGGCCCATCCGCTCGGTTGCAAAGTTTTGGCCGGGAGGTTGGGACCAACGCGAGGAGCTGGTGGAGGGATTGGGCCCAGGACTCGCTAACAGGACTCGGCTGCGGCTCAGGTCCAAACCCAGCAACTCCAGCACCGCCAGCTCCATCCAGCTCACCCGTGTCCAAACCCAGACGGGGAAAACAGGAGATCAGAGAGCTCTCTGGAGGCAGGGAAGCGGTGTTCCCTGCCCCTGCCTGCCTCCCTGCCCCCTGCCTGCATCCAGCCCCGGCACTGCCCCAGCTCCCCGGCACGCAGGGGTGAGCAGAGCCGGGAGCAGGAGCTGTGCTTTGGCAGAGGATGGGTGCAGAGCCCCTGAGCCCGCAGCAGCGCTGGCCTTGCACGCTCAACCAGTGCTGGCTGCACTGGGGCTCCGACGCTGCATCCGCTGCCGGGATAGCAACACTGTGCACTTATTTATATTTAATGTCAGGCACGGAGGAGGGAGAAAGCCTGGCTGCTCTCGGCAGGGAGAGCAGGTTCAGCTGTGCCTGCGGAGCCTCCCGGGGCACCAGAGCCAGGGCCAGCCCTTCGCCAGCCTCCCCGGTCCCCGCAGCCAGGGCCAGCCCTTCGCCAGCCTCCCCGGTCCCGGCAGCCGGAGCCAGGTCGCTCGCAGGTGCTCGCCGGAGCTCGCCGCCGCTCGCCGCCCCCGGAGCCTGGGCCGCGGGTGCTCTGCTCCCCACGCTCACCTGCCCTCCCTTCCCGGGGCGAGCAGCTCAGCCCAGGCTTTTGCTGTATACTGTCTAATTATAGATATTATATTGCAAATGGCTTTTGGGCCTGCTAATGGTATTACTGGTGTTATTCTTCTACTTGTTAATTATAACCAATTTGTTTGGGATGCCTTCCCAGTTTTCGTCTGTAATTGCTCTCCCCATTCCCTGATGACTGTGACTCAGCAGAAACTCTGCAGTTTCGCTCAGGGATGATATTACTCTTTGTCTCTCCTGCCAAGCGCGGCTGCAGACGGCTGCCTGCGCAGCACGGCTACCGCTCCCACCCCGCCGGTGGCCGCACTCCAGCCCGCAGCGAGCGGCTCGGGGACCGGGAGGGACACGGGCCGGTGGCGGCGCGGGGCTGGCGTCCGCGCTGGGTTGGAAGCGGGGCGATGGCAGCCTTGCTGCGGAGCTCCGCGTCCTGGGACGCGGCATCGCCTGCCATAGCTGTTGGGCTCAGGCCTGGGGATGCTCATAAGCGACTTGCTGAATCAGGGCTGCGGCCCATAAACCATTATAGGATTCTGCCTGCGAAAAGCCAGCAAGGCTCGGTATGACTAAAGGCTTAGCCAAGGAAAGAGGAAAATATTAAATGGATTGTTTTCTTTTTATTATTGCTAAATTCTAAAGAAGTTTGCTCTTCTCCTCTCCCCAGCATTAACTGCAGATAAGTTATTTGGAAAGCGAGTATTTCACCAGAACAGCCATTCAAGTAGCCTAATACACACATTAGAGTCTATTTGCACTTAAAAGAAGTGGGAGGTATTAAATCAGCCTCTGGCCAGATAGTCATTGTATAAACAAGAGCTGTTAACTCCTACTTGATAGCAGTGATAGCAAGAGAAAGGAAAACAGCCCTGCAGTGTCACGACCAACCTGACACAACATGTTTTAGGTCCGGGGGGGAAAAAAAAACCAAACCCCTGGGAGTTCATGACTGCCAGGGCTGCAGGAGGGTGGCTGCCATCTTCTGCAGGCAGGGATGCTCCCCCTGCCCGGCCAGCACCCCCCAAACCCTGCCTGCTGCTCTGCCTGCTGCTCTGCCCGCACCTTCCCCGCACGCCCTTGGCCTGGGAGCATCTCTGGCACCTGGGGGTCCAGCAGCAGCATCGCGCTGGCATCCACAGGACAAGCAGCGTGGCATCTTTGCCCGGTCACCGACCTGCTCAGGCCACCGGCAGCAAGGGACGGGGGGGTTATTTGCAGCCGAAACCCTCGCCGACGGTGGGTCTCCCGCCTCCGGGGTCCTGCGCAGCCGGAGACCCCCCTCCAGCAGAGCAGGGCTGCACACGGGGCCGGGGAGACGGAGGTCCGCACGGCTGCGCTCGCTGCCGAGCAAACCCGGGTATTAATGAAATTTATGAGTCAGAGCGAGCAAAAGAAACTGTTTTCAGCTGACTTCACTCACCACTTCCTCTCCTCGCCTTCGCCTCTCCCAGCAGCCCACTTATCTTCCCCCTGGAGCCGTGCCCACCCTCCCCGGCCGATACGCCTCTATCGCTAACAGGCCGGAGCATTCAGCACCAGGATTGCTTCTGAGTTTGCTCACTCACTCACTCAAGCACTCTCAAGTTGTTCTCTGTGGCTAATCAAATGTCAAAACAAGCTACCCCTGCGATTTTGAGAGCTTTTAAACAGGAAGACATTTACCACTGATACACGAGAGCTGTGCACATTTGTCTGGGGCTCAGCCTAGAACGGATTTCGGCGATAGCTCGGGACTGGTTTCAGTTGCAGCAAGTATCTGCTGGGCAGGAGCTATTTTGTGGTCTCCCTTCAGAGGAATAATGACTGTACGAGCCCGTGGCAGTGGTCCCACCGCTCACCCAGAGCCAGGGCTGCTGTCTCTCGTGGGGACGGGCTCTTTCCCTCCCGCGGATGGGCAGGAGACGGCACCCCTCCATCCCAGCGCACCCCGCTCCTCAGCTAATTAAACCATGTTTTATAGCCCGACTCTAAATCACGTGCTTCGGGACTAAAGCAGTGAGCTTTCAGCATTTGAGAAGTGGTAACTTCTGAGCCATCCAGAAGCCCAGGAGTCCCCAGGAAAGGTGCTGGGGACCTTTCGGTTCCCATGCAGCCCGCAGCGAGGTGCAGCACCCGCCGGACCGCGGGCCAGGCTGAGCCGATGGCTGCAGAAGAGCGGGACCCCGCGTGAAGGACAATTCTGATTTCAGAGCCGCTTGGCCGCTGTCCCCGCAGCTCTGAAATCAAAACTGTCCTTTACGCAGGCACCCGCGGCCCCGCAGAGCCTGGGTACCCCCCGTCTCCCACCCCGGAGCATCCCCTGCGCAGGGAAGGGGTCAGAGCCCCAGGGCCCCCCCGTCCCCAGCACGCCCCTGCTCAGCTGCGGGCATCCCATCTCCCCGTACCACCCAGGTGGGATGAAGGGTGCGGCGCGGGGTTTGGGGTGCCCCGCCGCGCTGTGCAGCCGGGCTGCCTTCTGCTCTCCGGCCGCGGGAAGGAGCCGGCGGGGAGCCGGGGGCTGGCCAAGGGCTTGTTTTGCCCTGGCCCGGAGCCGCGTTGGGCTCTCAGCAAAGGGGCCGACAAGTTACATGCTGCCTGTGAGGACACGTGAGAAATTCCATCAAAGCAAGAAGAAAATGGGGGAGGTGGAAGGTGAAGAGGCCCTCCATCAACCCCAATAAAACATGGCATTTATCTGCAGAGGGCTTGTCCCAAAAGCTGCCTGGGCTGCGGGACGCTGCCTCCCCGGGAGCCCATCAGCCCCACTGCGGGCAGGCGGCCGTGGCCCTCTTGCAGGATCAGCCTTTAGCAGAGGCTGCCTTAGGCGAGAGGGCAGCGGGCGGTGCTGCCCAGGCCTCCTCTCCTCCAGCCGCAGGAGCGGGGCGGCAGCACCCACCCCGGGGGCTGGGCCTCCTCCCCGGCCGAGGGCACCCGGCTCCAAGCGGCTCCGGGAGCAGCGGCGCTCGCACCCGGCCTTCAAAGCCGTCGCTCATCCCAGCCGAAGGCTGAGCGCAAGCTGCTCGCAGGAGCTGCCAGGTTTGCACGACACTCGCCCTGTGTTTTCCGCTTTCCTCCCAGCGCATCTCCGACGTCTTTTAAGAAAAAAAAAAATACCCACAGCTTCCTGAAGGCTCCACAACAGAGAGAGATGCTTCTGTTGCTCAATCTGTTGCTGGTCTGGAAATGAAGCATCTCCCTCCTCGGAAGCGTTTAATCAAACACGAAAAGCACACGCACGCACGTCAATCCGAGCAGCAAGCCCCGATGCCGCCGTCAGCCAGAAACACAGCGGTCCACGCCGAGTCGGCCGCGCCGCTCGCTGCCACGCGCCGTGGCGGGGGAGAACGAAGCCTCCCGGGGTCCGTGGGGGCAAAGGCGGGTCCTGGGGATGGGGACATCGTGCCGGGGCTGCACTGCTGGAGGATGGAGGGGACCAAGCCTCGTGCTCGCAGCCGAGCCCAGCCAGAGCATCAGCCTCGCCGCCTCCCACCCTCCCTGCCTCGAGTAACTCCCAGGCTTTTGCTTTCCTGCTTTGCTTGGGGTCTTTCTTAAACATCCCCCACCAAGCACCAGCTGGGGTGGGCATGCCACCCGGCAGAGCCCATCCTCGCGCCGGCCGCGGGGTTAGGAGGGGGCGATGCCCGCTGCCATCATAGGAAGGGCGTTGGGAGCAGACAGGCACAGACTTTGTCCCAGCCCGAGACAAGGAGAATGCTGTGGGTTTGCTTTTAGACAAATGAATGGATTTTACTGTTTGACCAACACTCATGAGAATGCCAGTCAGTGCGAATTTGGCAGGAGGTCTGACACTTGTCAGCTTTGGTTTATAACCGGAGAAAAGCAGCCAGCTCTCCGGAGGAGAATGACGTGCGCGCGTTGCTGTGCGGGTTTGTTCTCGGAAGAATGTGTGGCAACAGAAGATCAAGCAAATACTTGGGACCGCTACATCACGGAGGACTTTTGTCAGCTAGCCGGAAAGTTTTAGAAGGGTTTCATGCTCTTTACAGCCAGCCAGGCCACTGCCTGGAGCCGGGGTGAAAACACAACAGCGTGGGGTTTGTGAATAACAGAAGCATTACTGTGGCATCCCTAACGAGCGCGGCCGTGCCAGCACGCCCTCGGACCGGTGCTTCGGGAGCGGGGTCAGCGAGCAGCCGTGTCGGCCCCACGCAGGCGAGCTGCCCGACGTGGGAGCCGGCGGCATTTTCCTTGGGGGGGGATTTGCTACAGGCAGCTGCCTGCCTGCCTGCCTGCTGCCAGACACATGGGAGGGGGCAGCTCCAGTGCCCAGCGTGGGGCAGGGCCCCGGTCCGGCTCACCCCACCATAGAGGCAGCTCGGGGGTGTTTCAATTCCCGGGGGAAAAGCCACGGGAATGACTGCTGGGGCGCAGCTCTGCACTGATGCCAGCCTGCACCTGCACCCCAAAAAAGACCTCGGCCTCGGTTGCACCAGTCAAGGTGGGCAGGAGCCCGTTCCCCTTCGGCAGAGAGCCGGGGGCGGCGGGGGGAAGCCGGTGCCCTCCCAGCCTGGCTCTGGGCTGAGCTCCGATGGGATTTCCAGCCCGGCCAGCATCAGTGCGGTGTTTCGAGCTGAAAGCCATCGTCTCAGCCACGTTTCCAGTGCAAAAGCCAGAAGCTGGTGCAAAAGACACATGTGCAATTTACTTTGTTTCGTTTTTTAAAGGCTCTCCAGCCTGCACAAGGGAACGAGGGTTTCTCTGCCTCGAACAGCTCACCGGGACAGCTTATTCTGCAACGCCTATTCCAGGCGGTTGCTCCGTGTTGACAAAGCCTTCGGACAGGGAAGGTCAAATGTCTGTTGGGATCATTCCCCCTTCCTCGCCTCTCACGCTTGCTCAGGGATACAGGGATGCTCAGGGGTCTCTGGTGTGGGAGACGGGCCGTCCCTCCGGCACCCACCGTGCACCCGTATCAGAAGAAACCCGGAGCCGCCGTGTCCAGGGCCCCCGAGGTGATGCTGCACCAGGAACCGAGAGCCCAGCCTGCAAAACGGCCCTGACCAAACAGACCAGACCGACTCCGAGTGAATCATTCCAGGCAGTGGAGTAAATCATCCACCCCTCCAAAATGGCAGCAATTGCCTTTCCCTGGGTTGCTTTGGAGCAGGTCTTAAGGAGACAGGACTTTCTAGTGAGCATTAGAGAGCGTTCCGCCTTGCCGCGGTGGGAAGGGTGTGTTGCATGCATGGCTGCAGGGCAGGTGCTTGCTTTTCGTCCGGCAAGAGATTTTCTCCAAGGCACAGCAAAGCTCTGACTTCGACCTGTGGTAACGCAGCTCCTCCTGCTTCGTGCTGACAGCTCAGACTGATGCTGCAGCCCGGCTTTGCTGTGGTTCTAGATGGCCCTCGAGTATGGGTTTGGTAGGCTCCACCTAGCACCTAATGAGTGTTTGCCTGCTCTGCTGTGCAATTTGGCACGATGGGCAGCCTTTGCTCAGGAGCTGCCCCAGTCTGGGAAAGATAAGGGTGTTGCAGGCCAGCTCCGAGGCAGGATGACAGAGCTGTTTGCAGGCAGCTCCTCTGATCTGCCCAGCTCTGCTATTACTCCCCGAGCAACCATTAATAACCCGAGTCATTACGGGGTGCTTTTCCATTCAGAGACTTAACAGCTCTCTAAAGTCAAACGAGCGAGGCAAGAGGTTACGTGCTTCACCCCAGTTGCGCAACGAGTCCCCAGCCGAGCCAGGAACCAAACCCACACCTAATCACCAGGCCACAGCTCGCCCGGTGCTCACGCTCAGACCCTGGCCCGGGGCCAGGCTGGGACTCCTCTGCGAGACCACAGCAGCGTGGTGCTTGCAGGCTGGGGCACGCTCGTCTCCTCTGTTTCCCTGCACAGGGACTACGTCCTCAGAGGTCTCGCTCTCCTTTGGACTTCTTTGATCTGGGCATTGTGGTCTGCTTGGCTTCATGCGGTGGATGCATGGAGGAGGATCAAGCTCTGCCCGGTCCTGATCCAAAATCCCAGCTCGCCCCGCTCCAAAGACTTGTTTGACCCTCAGTACTGCAGCATCCCCGGACATCTGCTCAGGATCTGATGGGAAAGGAGGTCCCTGGTCACCCATACCTCCCTCCCGGTCCCCTTCCCCATCACAACCTGGTCCACCTGCAGCCCCATCACATTATCATGGACCCCCAGGACAGAGCTGGACCCATCGGCCGCACACCGCAGCCCTCCCTCGCCCAGGGAGCTGCGAGGCAGACGTGGTCCAGGACATTCCCACAATGTCTGCGTTACAAATAATCCTGAGAGGTGACGGGATCGCTGCGATGGAGTACGTCAGCCTGGCACCTACGAGCTGGTTGTTGAGTAGGAGGGAAACGTCGTTCTTGGGTACCAAGCAAACTTCTCCCGGGCTTGCCTGCACAAGGAGCCCACCGACCGCCTGGGATGAAGGAGAAAGGGGGAACTCGGGGGCTCTGGGTGGTTTCATGATTTCCCAAGCCTGGGGTGAGACCCCTGTGCCGTGCGAGGGTGCAGCCCGGCAGCCCGGGGAGGCTGGCGGTGGCTTGTCCTCCAGCAAGGGGGGCCTGATCGTCCCCCCGCTCCTAACCGGTGCCAGAGGTGGCTGCTCCGCGGGCTGTGTCGGTCGCAGCAACCTCCTGCTATAAGGGATCCTCGGTCCTTAAAATAGCTCTGTATCATTAGTTACATCTAATTGAAGGTGTTTTGAACGCAACCTCCACAACACACAAACCAAATGGGAAATGACATACCATCAAATTAATGCCCCCAAACCATGATAAATGACTGGTTAGATGATTAATGTTTCTATTTCTTGGTTTAAGGGAGAACAATGCCGCCTGGCCCAGCATTTATCTACGTTGCCTGCAAAAGGTCACCAGGCCTCCTCAAAATAAATAGGGCTATCACCCCGCTGTCGCGCCCTCAGAGGCACCGCGGTGCTCCCATCTCCACGCACGCCGCAGCCCGCGCTCGGCGATGGCGCCGGGCCAGCTTTGACCATCGCCACGCCGAGCGAGCGGGGAGGAGCGGCACCGACCCTCCTCGGCTCCCTTTTGGCTCCATCGTTACAGACGTCCCAGGCTGCCTCGGAAAATCGTTCCCTGATGATGCATCTGAGGAAACCAGTCGTCAGAGTGATGGTTTATGGGATTGGGGTTTTGACATCTGAGAGGACTCATTGCTACGCTGGCTATTTTATTAAATCATTAAAAGACACTTCTTTAATAGTTCCAGAAATATCAACTTTTCATGTGGCTGGGGCGGCTTGCTGCTCTGCACCTGGAAACGGCACAAATTCTCTTTCAGGTTCAAAGCAGTCTGGCTTCTGATACACCGCGTGTAATTAGAGATAATTGAAGCGAGCGCGTTCAAAGGAGCCCGAGGAGCGGCGGAGCTGGCTGCGCTGTCGCCCGGCACCATCTGCACCGCGCGGTCCGACCCACCACGCCGGGGCCGTGCCGAGCCCCGCCGGCCCCTCCACCAGCCGAACCCAAGCCTGCAGGGCTGATGCCGCAGGTCTCGGCAATGCCGCCGTAATTTATGGTGAAACCCCGCAGAGGGACAGCAAGCCGGGGTGAGGACGGCTGCACCGTGGCCCGGAGATCCCGCAGCTTGTCCCGACAAGCCGCTGTTTGTGTGTGGAGATTAAAGTCTCCAGTTCAGTAGTAGGAAAATGCAAATACTGTTTAAACAAGCTGTTAATTGTTAAACCACGTTATTTAGGGGTAATAATCACTGGAGCACCTTGTACTGCTAAAATGAGGCCAAGAGCTCTCTGGTCATGGGCTCCACAAGAGGAGGATGTGCCTTGTTTATGGGCTGTGTCTGATGAAAACGAGCAGGCAGAGACGTGGGAAAGGGGGGAAAAAAGGAAATTATTGAAGTGGGAAAGGAGAGGGCCCAGGGGATCAGCTCTGGTGGCTGTGCCTCGGGTCCCATGGGGATCAGCTCTGGTGGCCGTGCCTTGGGTCCCATGGGGATCAGCTCTGGTGGCCGTGCCTTGGGTCCCATGGGGATCAGCTCTGGTGGCTGTGCCTCGGGTCCCATGGGGATCAGCTCTGGTGGCCGTGCCTCGGGTCCCATGGGGATCCCACAGAAAGGGAGACCCCCGGGTGGAGAGGGAGATGGTGGGGATGGAGAGGTTATCCTGCAGATGGAGAGGTAATCCTGCAGACGGAAAAGGTGATCCCGCTGATGGAAAAGGCTGATCCCAATGACAGAAAAGGCTGATCCTGCTGGCTTTTGCCCACTGGGAGTTGCCCTGGCTGGCGGCATCCAGGCTGTGGCAGGCACCGGCACCTCTTTGGGAAGCCAGGGGTGTTCTCAGCTGGTTGTCACCACAGGAGCAAGCACCTTGCCCTTGCTGTGCACCGAGACCCCTCTGGTCCTGCCACGTTTTACATTTGTTTGCCATGGACCCAGGCCTGGCGGCAGTTGCTGCCAGGAGGGTTTGCCTGCGGGATGGGTGCTGTTGGGAGCCCGGGCGAGCTGGTCTCCTTCAAGAGCCCTGGTGACCACGGCAAGGCTGGCACAATCCTCAGCAGCTCAAAGCCCTGGGAGATGCCAGTGTGAAGGCTGGGGAGCAAAGCCAGCTTTCCCTGGCGCAAGGAGGGGAGGTTTGCAACTGCTCCCAGCGGGTCCCTGGGTTCAGCCGCAAGCGGAGGCTTTGGGCATCCCCGTGCAGATGCTGCCAGTCCCACCTCATCCTGCCAGGACATCGCTGAGGGGTCTCTGGCCAAGCGCAGACCCCACCTGAGCTGGGCGATGAAGCAATGCCTCAGGGGACGGTCCCCAGGGACCAGCACCGAGCACCCACCCTCTTCGCTGCAGACGGAGAGGGGGTCGTGCTGGCGGGGTGCATCCAGCCGTTCGGCTGTCGGTGCTCCAGAACACGTGCACAGGGCTTCAAGATCCCCCATGACAGAGCCGAGCCGTGCCAGGCCTGTATCTCCCCATCTCCCCGCCGGGAGGAGGTTTTGGCAGGAGCTGCTCTCTCCCCACGCCGCCTGCCCAGGGGCTGGGCTGCAGAAGGTGTTTCCTACCCGGCCGCGGCAAGAGGAAAGAGGAGGGAGCGGGTGCCCGACCCAGCCAAAAAGGGACCCCCAGCTGCTTCGCACCGGGGCAGAAACATTGCGAAACACCCCAAAAGGCAGCCGCGACCCTTGCACCCCATCCTATGGAGCAGGTCTGCGCCCTGGCACCGCAGCACCCATCGGCACCGAGAGGTCCCCGCGTGGGGAAACCATTCCAGCACACCGCGATTTTTGTCCCCTGGGTTTGGGGAAGACAGAGAAACCCCCAGGCAGCAAGCAGCTCGCTTCCGAGCTGCGGCTCGACAACGAGGAACTCATGTATGTTTTGGATTTTACTCCAGCGCGGCTGGGGCCATGTGCAAGATGTAATTTAAGGTCCAGCTCAGGGTCCAAATGTTCTCCAAGTGCAGAGGTTTTGGCATTGAGGTTTTGGTTTGGTCCCAGCTTTCATGGCAAATTGAATAATCATATAAGGGAGAGGAAAGGAGAAAGAGCAACAGAAAAAAAAACCAACCTATCGACAGTTCTTCCAAAAGTGGAAAGAACCAAAACACACTTTGGCTTCGTCAGCTCTGAAACGGAGTTATTTCCCTCCAGATCTGGAACAGCCTCTCGAACAACGTTTTTCAATTTAGCTTTTTATTAAAATAAAGTCGTGCCCCAGCAAATCTGCACAGAGCTGCCGCCTCCGACCACGGAGGTTCCCCGCACGCCGCCGTGACCGTACCCGGCTTTATAGCTCCTACTTGTGCTGCTGGCATCCAAACAAACATTTCCTTCACCGTTTCAGAGGCCTCTGGGAGTGGCTGGCTAGGAAGTATGGAGAGAGGTCCCTGTGCACATATTTAAATCACCTACTGTTGTGCTAACTTTCTGGCCCTGTATATCTTTTAATTATTCCCATGTTTATAGTTTTCTGTGGCTTAAAGGATTTTTTCCCCTTAAATGCATGTTTTCCTGACAATTAGTCCTGCTGGCTGTAAAAGTACAGATGAAGGGCTGGAGACGGAGACGAGCCCAGCCCCAAAATCCAAACCTCCCTCCTCACTGCAGCGCCGGCAGCCAGCCCCAGCTCAGCTCCGTCCCGGCTCAGCACCGGGACCAGCATCAAAGCGCATCCCGTGCATGCCCTGGAGTTGAAGCCCCCAGCCAAGCAAGCCAGGATCCGGCCAGCCCAGCCGGTGGTGCAGCAGCACGGTGCAGCCAGTGGTTGGGAGCTGCTAGCGTTTGCAGTGGAGCGAAGGATGGGGCTGCTGGGCAGCCGTGGGGCGGCCGTGGGGCACGGGTCCCATGGGCTCACGCAAGCCCAGAGCCTCCCGTGCAAACTCAGCTCCGACGCTCGCGTGCAAGCGAGCAAATTAAAACCATGGCTGGGCGTGCTCCCCCCGCCGGCTCTCCGTGCCGCCAGCCGAGGCTCACACAGACTGGCTCGGCGGTGGCCATGTCCTCGCCCTCCCCGGGGGGCCCAGCCCGGCCCCCCCGGCCAGGCGCTGCTCTCCTGGGGGGCCCAGGGGGGCCGTGCGTGCTCGCCGCTCTCCACTGCAGCAGCCAGGCGGGGGGTCCGCTTCGCTTGGCTGCATTGATGTCTATAACAGAGACGCAAACTGGAGCACTGCCGCTGTCCCTCGCCGAGCCTTTCTGGCGGGGAGGCGGCATGCAATGGCTTGAGAAGGAGAGTGCCGGTGCCCAAGGGGACCCTTCAGCCCAGCTGGGTTTTCCCCGAGCACGCAGGACGGGTCTGGAGAGGTTCATGCACTCAAGCAACCTTCGAGAGCCTCAGCCTCTTGCTGCCCAGCCCTGGTTTGGAGCAGGATATGTCCCCAGCGCCCCTGCGACTGAGGCCTCAAAGCATCCCAGGCTTGGCTGGAAACCCCAGGGAGTTTGCTCAAGCGCAGCTCAGCTGGGAGCTCGCACCCCGTGCGCCAGCCAGCAGCAAGCTGGGCTGGGGAGGGCGGCCCCGGCCACGTCCCATGGCTCGCGCGTGGGGTTTATTTTCCTCGCAGCCCCTCAAGGCAGTGGCGGGAGGGGAACCCCAGGCCTCCCCCCAGCCAGCCCCGCCGTTTCTTGCTCTGACTCATCCCGCATCCTGCACGGTGCCCAGCTGCACGGCTGGAAACTCCCAGAGCCCACATGCGCGGGCATGGGGCGGAAAGGTCCTTCGCCAGGGGCAGAGGTGTGAGCAGCCTGCCAGCCTGGCCCTGCTGCACCCCCGGCCGAGGGTCCCAGCCCCACCGAGTGGTTATCCTCTCCGCTTCTGCACCTGAGGAAAGCCCCAAAATAACGCCCAGCTCGGCTCAGTCAGTGGGGATTTACACTTGTGCAAAATGGCTGCTGGCCAGGGCGAGGGCATGCGGAAGGTGACCTGGAGGGCGCCCGGCATCCACAGGGCACCCGGCAGCAGGGACACGCGGCAGGTTGCAGACCTCGCAAGCATCGGCTCCCCGCCCCAGTGCTGCGGGAGCCGGGCTGAGAGCATTGCCCGAGATGCTCATCATCCCCTCCGGTGCACCAGGCTCCCGGGAGCCTTTGGCTCTGCACCAGCCCCTGCGCACCATAACCCTGATAACCACCAAAGGGAACGGGAAAGTGTAATCTCATCATTTGGCGCATGCAACCCTGCCCGGCGCTCAGCCCACCGGCCCCACTCCGAGGCAGAGCCCATCTGCCTTCCCACCACAGCCGGGGGATTCCCAGGGGCTGCAATAACCTCTCTGCCACATTTCACTCCAGGCTAAAACCCAGCAAGAACCACCTCTTGGGCGGCGGGGAGGTTACAACAGACTCCGACCATCACCCAACAGCCAGAGGTCCTCTTCTCACCAGGAGGACACGCATCCGAAGAGGGACCCCCATGGAAAAGAGATGGGCTTGCCTGTCGCTGCCGGTGCTCATCCCCTGGCTGCAGGCTGGTCTCCCTCACCAGCACACGCCGGGGGCCAGAGACACCCCAGTTTTAAACACCCCGCTTGTCAAGCTGCACCTGAGCCCCTGCACCCATGCAAAGAGCGGCTTCAGGGTGCAACGGGGCCAGGCCCCAGCTCCCACAGTGCCCCCTCCATCGCATCTGGCCCCTCATTAACCAGTGCCTCCCCGAAAGGAGATGGGAGGTTTCTGTTAATCAGCTACAAACTATTAAGTCATTGGCCAAACTACTCTCCTGCTACTTTTGCAAGGAATTAGGCCTCTATAAAATCAAACAGCATGAATCTTAAAGATTTACACGGTGCTTTTTTAACAGTTTTCAGTATATTTCAATAGTTAATAAAACTAAATGCTGCTTTGTGTAAAAGGTAATAGATTACAATCTAGTGTATTTTACTAGCACTCAGTGTGTTCATCTAACACCTAATACGTTAAAGTTGGAATCTATGAAAAGCACTTTGTGGAGATTAAAAGCAGATTTATCACAGATGTGCCTCAACATTATGCTTGGCTTGAACCATTAGACTCCTGGAGTTTAAAGGTTAGGCTTTAATGACTTCAAGGAAGTCGGTTACTTTTTAAAGCTTTAAATAAGCAGCTAAGATACTAATGCCATTTACAAAACAGGGAAGACTGGTTAAGAGCTGTTCAGAGGATGCAGGAGTTACCACTTCAATGTCTGCTCTTTAAATCGCTTTGAAGCAGATGCATCTCGGCACAGTAGTTTAACCCTCATGCAAATTAATAGTATGTTATTTACTAGATGAAAGTGTTTCCTTGAAAACTTTGGTGGCAGAGCTCCGCTTCCAGGGCTGCGCTCCCCAGATCTCCGAAGGACGGGAGCGATGAGCTGTAAATTGTGCTGCCTGATTGCTGCTGTTTGCAGCGGGCAGGAGGAGGGAAGGGCAGCCCAGAGCCCGGCTGCGGTCCACGACCCACCGGTGGCCACCAGACATATTCACGCAGAGAAAATGCTACGTATGGAGGAGCAGCAGCTTTAGCCTCTACATGCTCCTGCGGCACTCACATCCCTTCGCAGAGGAGGTCCAAACCTCAGCCCCGACGCAGCAGTTGCCAGCAGAGGAGTTTGATGCCTCTCCAACCGCGTCCAAAGCTGCTGTGGCTGCCGATTGCGGCTCTGCCGCCTGCTAATGGCGCAGGTCCCTGCAGGCAGGTCTCCAGCGTGGCCAGTGGTTTTCCGTGCCTGCATCCCTGCCCTCGGAGACGTGATGGCAGAGCTGGGGCCGAGAGCACAGCCACGGCCCGGCGGTAACCACCACGCACAGCCCGGGTGGCACCCACCCCAGGGACGCTCTTCTGCTCCTGGCCCCAAATGTTCCTCCAACAGGCACTATTTGCAGCTCCCGGGGAGCTGGTGGGTCCTGGGGGTTCCTCTTTGTGCATCCCCGGACCTACAGATGCCCTGGATGCATCCATTCCTCCACTGGGGAATCAAATCAGGCTAAAATACATTTTCCAGAGCTGGGATGATTAACATCAAAGATGCTGTGGGTCCAGTCCCTGAGTTACCCCAGTAACTCAGCCTGGATGCTACAAACAGAGGGATGGAGCAGCCCTGGGCACGTCGCTGATGGCCTGGGAGAGGCACCCTCACCGCCACGCTCGCTTTTGGTACTTTCTGTGGTCTTGCACGGTTTTCTGCCCTAAGGACAGCCGCCGCTGTGGCGTTACGGTACTGGCTGCGCATCATCTGCATTGGGGACATATTTTCCAGCAGCAGATCAATGAACCCTTGTCCTTGTGCTCCACAAAATGACTCAACTTGTCCCTTGACCGGCTCGGGCGATGCTGGTGAGTGTTTTCCCCGGTTCTGGTGTATTCCCCGTTCCTTGCACAGCACAGGCAGTCAGGACGAGGCCCCAGCTCACGGCCCCCCCCGCCACTGCCACTTCTGCTTTTCCCCGGAGACTGCTTGCACGCACGGGCGTCCTGCTGAAATCCTACACGAAGGTTTTCCCAGCCAAATCTCCAGAATCATAAGATGACTGCAGAAAATTATCCTGATAATGCCTTAAAAAAACAACTATTGAGCTTCATAAATACTTTACATGTATACAATATAAAATAAATACTTTACGACAAGGTATATACCATCATTTCTTCTGTCCTGAGGGCAATAACTCTAATTAAACACTTACAGATATGATTAAAATTTAACCCAAGTGACACTAACTAAACACGCCACGACATACTTTAGGGAAGTACCTATATGTACGGCGATCAGTGGATAAAGGACGTTATACATCTAATGTAAAGCGCTCTCATTGCCCGCTCTGTGCCGGGCGAAGGGGGTGCGACCAGCTGCCTCCAAGGTTGGGGGCATTGCACACGCAGGGCTTCAGACCGTCTACGTTTCTTTTTTCACAATGTTTTACGATATTTGAATTACCACAAGTTTCTATTGGTGTTTAAACAAATAACTCGTTATGCCGCCATCCAAATTTCCTCTTTTTCTAATGAAAAAAACCCAAAACCACACACCCTTCCTGTGATTTAATTTGGATTTCACTGGTTAGGCTGTGCCTCCTGATGGCCACGGTGTTTGATACCCAGCTGGGCAGGGGCTGAGGGCTGGGCGCCGATGCCCGTTGCTGTGCCATGCGGGCCGGGCAGGCGGCACCGCGGGCAGCACTGCAGGCAGCGGTGGGAAGAAGTGGGTTTGGAGCAATGAGCTCAATGCGTGGGGAAGAGGGTGAGCAGCTCACAGGCGATGGAGGGCAAGGAGAAAGTGGATGGGCTTGGGCTGTGTCAAGGAGAATTTTTTTCTCACACCACTGGGTTGTTTGGGGTTCTTTTTTTGCATCCTTTAGTCTAAAAAGATAAAAATAATTTAATAGTTAATAATTTACAAGGTAGTAACAAGGCCAGTCTCTCTCGGGTGGGATCAGGGCACTTGGGTGCTCATTCCCAGACACTTCAAGAGGTCCCATATTGCCGGGACATCGGGCACAAACCAAGAGCGGAGCACCCAAATTCAACAACAAGCAGATTTTCACGATCAAAACCTCAACACGAACCAGAAGCCTATTCTTTAAATGGCTGTTGACACATTATTTTTTAACAACTGCAGTAATGTGTCCGGTATGCTTGTCCTTTTTCATCTTCCTCGTTTTCAAAGCGATATTACAGAAATATAGGGAGAGAAATTATCGTTCTGGTATGCTGGTTGCAGCCTGGCCAGCGCTCAGCCCTGCTCGGCGGGGAGGTTAGCGGGTGCTCGGCAAGTGCAAACAGCCTGACCTGCCGTCACAGCCCGTATTAAACCTTCTGCTCTTTGATGGAGATCTTTGAAGTCACCCCGAGATGCTGCAATTAGCAAGAAATAACACGCAAGTGTACAAACTTCGTATTTGAAACTCTTCCCAGGCAGAATTAACCAGTTGCTAAAGGTTTTCCATTTTGCAATGGCTTTGCCGGGATTGCCGTTGCAAAACGATTACCTGCTGTAACACCACTATTTCAGAAAATGAAGAAAACCATAAAAGATTTCTCCAGAAACCGCATAAAAAGTAGTACCCTCCGAAAAGGAGATATTCCAGATGTGAACAGATGATGAGATTGCTGTATGCATACCTGTTACTAATTGAAGGCCTTGACCTGTACAAGGCTCCATATCTCCTCCGAGGTGCTGCTTCTTCATAGCTGCTGGTGGCATTGCAGGCCACCAGAAAGGCTCATGCCTGATGGGGACATTCTCAGCAACGAGCAGAAATGGGACTTAAAAAATAGACCCGGGCAGCCTCTGCCTGTGCGGAGCCATCAAACGGCACCTCCATGGTTTCCATCTCAGTGACGCGGGTGTGGGGTGATGCTGGTGCTTGGGGGTGATGCTGGTGTTGGAGGACGATGCCGGTGTGGGCACAGTGCTCTGGTAGCGTTGGTAGCAGAGACCGTCTGCGGGGCGAGGCGTGAGCCACGCCGGTTGGTAAAGGCTCTGCAAGCGGTTGGGATGGGGACCCAGGACCAGGATTTGGCCGTGCCGGCTGGGAGCAGCCTGCTTGCAGGCAGCCCAGGAGCCGTGCACAGCAGAAAAGGTGCAGCCCCGATTCCACCATGAGAGTCTCGCTTTTGGGAAGCACAAGCCAAACCCGGGGTCGTGCTGCTGCCCCACAGAGCTGCCCAACATGCGGGACCAGCACCCAAACCCCCACGCACGGCACGTGGGAGCCATCTCCACAGGCTCAGACAAGGCCCCTTATTTCTCCATTCCCACAGGACCGGGCTCCCTCCTGCCGGGACACGGCGCTGGGCAGGGAAGGACCAGGCTGGGAATCCATCGCCTGCACCCGGCGCTCGCCAGCCGCACCTCCCTGCCCGCTGCGGTGGGAACCAGCCCTTTCGCTCAGGTATGCAGATGGAAATTTGCATCGGTCCATCATTAGGCGGTAGCTCTCATTTAAGGCAATAAAGGTGCTTAATTTCATAGGGAAAACTTAATGGAGCACTTAGTTCCCATGCACTGCTTCCCTGACATTTTATAGTCCTTGAAAGTATGACTTAATAATGGCCAGAAGCCTGAATCCCCAGGTTCTCCTGACCCCCTCAGGAAACAAAATAAAGCCGTTTGGAAAAAAAAAAAAAAGAGCAGGTGTTGTGGAAAAGTCAGAAGATGCAAATTCTTCCTTCTCGTTAATTATTGTATTTATTCCACGATTCCACCTGTTCGTATGACGACTCTCCCTCACAGAGACTTCTCACAGCAGATTAAAGTGCACTTTTATCATTATTCTGAAAGGCATTTCATAAGGGAACATTAGTTCTCCTACATTATTCTCGCATGTTATAAAAAGTGTCTTTTTAAAATATTAGACAGCAATCGAGATTAATTTAAACCACATCAGACATGCACAGCTGGTTTGCTGGAATGTTCACCCCCACCAACACATGCTCCTCGACGCACCGGCCGCAGGCAGAGCTACGCTTCGGTTTCCAGGCTGGTGAGCAGCCCGACCTCCAGGAGACGATGGAGATGCAGGGAGATGACAGCGGTCCAGGCTCTGCTCTGCAAACTCCAGCCAGAGAAATGCAGAGAGATTTTGACCATCGGAGCAACTCTTTCCAAGTGCTTGGGGCCCAGGGTTGCACCCCCCAGAGAGGGGATGGACCTCAGCCAGGCATCTCCTCCAAGCACCGAAATGCCTCTGGGCACCGGGCTGCCAACACCCGCGCTAAGGCAGAGCCGAGGGTCACGTCGGGGCAGGGCGAGGAGGTCCATCACCCATCCCCAGGGGAGCCGAATCATTTTTCTGGCACGACTTCCATCACTACTGCTGCTTCTGCAGCCCGGGCCCACGTCCCACCACGGGAGATGCTCAGACCTCACCGGCGTGACTCTTCATCTACCAGTGGCCAGATTCTCGCCCCAGCAGGGCCGGACTCGGGCAGCGCTGTTGCTCCTGGAGGAACCAGGACCACGAAAAACCCAGAGTCACAACCGCTTCCCCAGAGCAACAGCAATTTCTAATCCTCATTCATTTTCATCCAAAGTCATTTCTCTAGGAGCAAAAAGTTTATAGTGCTTTTAAATATAAATTGTGCCTTCTTTATCGACTCAGCAAACAAGGACTTCGCGCTCAGATCTCGTGGTCATTTTGAACGGCAGCATTTTATCGCGCACATCAGAGCGGAGCCATCTCCCCTTCTCGCTGCCCGAAGGGCCGCATTCAGCACTGCTTCACTTAGCATTCAAGCCACATCCTCCTCATGGAGGACCTATCAGCCGGATACCTGAAAACACATTTTCAACTCCAGTGAGCAATTGACTTTCAAAGCTTGTGATGCTTGTCAGCGTGTCTCCTAGGGCAACAAACAAACTCCGGAGAGCAGTGAGCCAGGCTTACCGCAGAAGAAAAAGACCACGAAGGTAGAAGAAGATTCTGCTTGTATTTTAACACTATTTATGGACTGTGCAGTACTCGGAGGAGAAAAAAAGAAACCTGCAGAACAAACCTTTGGTCTGTTTTGCTTGGTGGTGCCTTGTCAAAGGAGCATCTTCCTGGCTCTGTGCCTGTGGGTACCGGGGAGATGCTGGTCCCAACACCTGGGCTACAGTGGGATCAGTCCTGGCACAGCACCCCCCCACAAAACACACAGGTGGAATTTCAACAGCTGGAAGGCAAGCTGACCCGAGCCAGAGGGCAACGACTCCCTAGGGATGCTTTTGGGCCTCTCCAACTTTGCGCAGCTCTGTGAGCGCACGTGCGAGGCTCCCAGGGATGCGGGGCTGATGAGGCAGAGGGACGTGCTCGTGCAATGGGCCGGCATCACAGGGGGCAGCAATGCAGGATCGCTGCCGCAGCAGGAGCCAGGCAGCGCTCAGACATCTGCCCTGCATGTAGCAGCAGAGCAAGGGGCCAAACCCCTTGAGAAATCTCCCCCCAGGTTACTTACTTATTTGAAGAGCAAAAGACAAGTGGGCTGCAATATGGGGCCGCCTCTGGGCATTTATTCCTGCAGCCGAAGCCTGCCTGTTCAAGTGGGCTGTGCCTAAAGCGGTGCCTCCATCCCCAGTTCCTGGGTGTGCTCTGGTCCCACCGACCCAGGACCCTGCTCTCCCAGGGTAGAGGTGACACTGGTCTCGGCTGCCAGAGAAGCGCTGCCGATGCTCCCGATTCCCCGTGCGATTCCCCCTCAGCTTCCCCGCTTGCACGCTCCGTTTATAGAAAGTATGAGAAGCATCTTACTCCCAACGTCAGGCGCGGGATGAACGCTCCTGTTTGCCACATGTTTTGTTAGATCGTTAAGACATCAAACAAGCACCTAAAGGAGCTGCAGTTCAGCACCTGCTTTCCCGGGGAGCCAGGAGCAGAGGGGGGGCTGAACCCAGGGGGAACCCCCCTTCCCACCGCCCCACCATGCCTGTGGCGAGCCCGTGGTCTCCGTGCCACGGGTGTGAGCTCCCGTGGCTAATGAGGACCATTAATAGGTCGATGTTATTACCTGATTCATTGCCGAGTGACACACATTCTCCATAAAGTTCCTGTTATTATTAAGATCTCTATTACCAGACTATCCAGGCCTGAATCTGCCTGAAACTCCCGAGCATGGGATGAAGACCAATAGCCACGTTTCTCAGCCGGCTTTTGCAGGATAGCGTGCGACACTGCCCTCCCTTCCACGCCTGCATGAGTTTTCCCACCATCTGCTTTCCACCGAGGCAGCAGGTTTTTGTCTAGGAGCCACTCGCGCAGTAAGAGGACACTTGCCATGGGGGCTCCCACGTCTGCAGCCTCAAAAGCGTCCGTAGGTGCCCCTTTCCGTGGTGCAAAGGTGGTTTAATGAGAGCAGGGGGATGGCAAGAGACACAGCCGGTCCCATGGGTCTGAGGACAGTGCCGAGGAGCGAGGGGAAGGGGAGAGGAGAGGGACACAGTCAGGCATCAGCAAGGCAGGAGGATCCAGGTTGGTGTCTGCTTTCCCACCAGGGAGGGACCAGGGCAGTGACTGGACCTTTTACAGGCCCAGGGCTCCCCAGGGATGAGCATCCCTGGACCCAGGGTCCCACCTCTGCCCCTGAGCCCGCATGGGGCAGCGGGTCCTCCCAGCAGGGCAGAGGGATGCGGGAGCCGGGATGGGGCTGGGTGCAGGACGGAGGGGTCCCAGGACCTGGGCAGGGGTCCCAGCATGGCTTTCCCAGCACATGGGAGACTGCGAACAGCATAAAGCCAGCGTGGAGAAGAGACCAGCACAGCCCCGAGCAGAGCAGGTGAGCCGGCAGGGTTGGCTGATGCTCACTAAATGTTTCCTTGAAATGCTTAACTTGCCGGGTTATAAGAAATACAAGTGAAAAACCGAACAATAAAAAAAGCGGAGGTTTGCCTTAGCGATGCTGCCGGGAACTGCTGACAAAGCTGCTCCTGACAAAGCCCCAGCAGGAGGGGGGGAACTGTCTCTTTGCTCTGCCTGTCTCCCGCTGAACAAGGATCACTTTTAATGGGCTGAATACATACAACATACAGCTGACAACAAAGATGTTAGACTAACCTAACAAGAGAGTGAAACAGAAACAGCACACAGTGAGTAATTAGAATCTAATTAATTTGCATTTCACAAGAGACTCGGAGATGTCAGAGGGGGAAAAAAAAATTCCCCAAGATTAAAGGGCTGGCGGAGAAGAGCGAGGGGGTGAGTGGAAACACTCGGCGCAGCCGGGACCGACACACAGCAGCCCGCAGAGCCGGTCGGGATGGGCAGGATTAAATGGTAGCAGGTGGGAAGATGACAGGTCTGGGAGCAGCGGCCAAAGGTGTCTGCGGGTCAGCAAAATTATGCTGAAAATATCCAAACAGCAACTTTTTCTGTTGAACAGCATCCCTTACTTTGCAGTATTCTTCCCCCTGCTGCTCGACAGCTCTGCCAGAGGAAAAGGGGAGGAGAAAAAAAAAAAAAAAAAGGCGATGGTGTGGTAAGAGCATCCAGCTCTGGGAGCTGCTGGGAAGGCGGCGGCAGACACGGCGCGGAGCTCGGCAGAGCCGCTACCAGCATTCCTGACCACGGCTCTCCTCGCAAAGGCAGTTCCTTCCCAAAATTAGTGCTTGCAATATGTTAATCTTTATGTTCAACACCCTATTTCTTAACACTGGCTGTTCCCGTGAGGCAAGCCATCCCAGATCTACATAACATCAAGGGAAGATTTACAGCTTGTTTCCATAATGATGACACCAGGCAGAAGATTATGCTGTCAGAGATGCTGGCGCATCCACACAAGCCCTAGGGAAGAAAAACAACCGTCACCCCCCCCCGTAGTGCTACGTGATTACTGTCCCTGCCTATCGACAGCTGCCAGGCCGGCCTGTGCCCCTGCCTGCACCCCTGCCTGCACCCCTGCCCGCCCCATGGCTCTGCTCCCTCGTGGGAGCGGGTATGCGGGATAGGGAGGCATCAGGGGAACTGTGGCTGGGCAAATTCAAAGAGCAGCAACCCAGGCTGCGGGCAGCTGCCTGTCTAGCAAAGAGGATGAGGATTTGGAGACAAGGGTCTGCAGAGCCCCCACATATGAAGTCTCTTTGGGTTTTCATAGGATGGTTTGGGATGGAAGGGACCTTTAAAGGTCACGCAGTCCAACCCCCTGCCACAGGCAGGGACATCTGCAACCAGATCGGGCTGCTCACAGCCCCGTCCAGCCTGACCTTGAATGTGTCCAGGGATGGGGCATCTCCCACCTCTCGGGGCAACCTGGGCCAGCGTCTCACCACCCTCATCATAGATAATTTCTTCCTTGTATCTAGTCTGAATCTCCCCTCTTTCAGCTTAAGACCAGCACCCCTTGTCTTATCGCTACAGGCCCTACTAAAAAGTCTGTCCCCATCTTTCTTATAAGCCTCCTTTAAGTACTGAAAGGCTGCTATAAGGTCTGCCCAGAGCTTTCTCTTCTCCATGCTGAACAACCCCAACTCTCTCAAATTTCAGGGATTTTGGGGAAGGAGGAGCAGGTGCTGTTCCCAGCGTTCCCTGGTCTGGCCGGGGCACTCATCCCGCCGGGCAGCCGTGGGCCAAACCTGCCCCGGGCAGGGAAGGGCGGCAAGGAGCAAGCAGCAGCGGGCCGTCCTTCCACCCCAGCACTGGCACTTTCCTAACCCAGGCCCCAGGCTCTGCCCATCCCTGCCTGCCTTCCCTGTTCCAGAGCTGGGGAGGAACAGCTGGCACATCTGCATGCATTGCAAGGATGGAAGGCGACGTGGGGCTGGCTCCCTGCACCCACGGCTGCAGCCCAGCGACTGGGGAGGTGGCAGCAGGAGACAAACAAAAATCAGACACAAACAAAAAGCAAATCTTAAACCTTGCTGTAGGCAGCCGGGGCTGGGGGCAGCCCGGGGAGGGGAGACAAGGGGCAGAGGGAGAAACAGGGTCCCCCCAACCCAGCTCTACATCCAGAGCTGCAGCCCGAGGAAACAGCAAGCGGTGTTTCAGCTCGAGAGGAGCCGGCTGCAGCATGCAAATGGGGGAAACCACCCAGGGGAGAGCTGCTTCGGAGTCACGGTACCGAGGTGGCAGCCGAAAGTCTGTGAGCAAGGGGAACACCCGGGAAGGGAGCGGAGAAGGGGCACGGGCCCTGCGGAGAGGGGCTGGGGAGCAGATCTCCCAGCTGAGCCCGAGGTTTCCTACCCACAGAGCCGCAGCCAGCGGGATGGGGGACCAGCTCCCAGGGCCCGCCTGCCCTTCCGTGGGGGCATTCCGGCACGGAGAGCCAGCTCCCGAGGTTGCCTTTGCTTTTCATCTTGAAATGCCTTGCTCTCCAATTTAGGTTTTTGTTTGCGGTACCAAATCAGCACTGTAAACGCACCGAGGGGGTATTTATTTTTCTTGAAAGCAAACTAACAAAACAGCACATCAGAAAGGAGGCATTTAACTCAGTCGGCTCCTTTCTTTTGTTGCGAATCAAAGCGATGATTATTTGAGCAGGTTTCTTCCAGGCAACCCACCACAGCAGCGGAAAGTGTGCTGCAAACACTGCTCAAGTTACATCAGCTCGCGGAGAGCCGAGATTTTAGGCAGTGGCAGTCGGGACATGCAGGCAAGCGGGGATAAGGCTGCTGCTCTCCTTGCCATACCCACACCCCGCTAACGAGAGCTGTGCGGAGGCACTGCAGGCAGCACAGCTGACTTGAAGCGGAGATGCATGTCCTCTGCAAAGGCTCCCTTTGGGGAGGGATCCTGAGCCTGGGCACAGCCCAGCCAGCCGAGCATCACCAGCAGCACAGCTCCTTCCATTTTTAAGGCCCCATCCTTCCTTTCTTTCTCAGGCAAAAATAAAAAAACCAAACAAACCCCTCCCACTGAAGGCAAAGCTTTTCAGAAAACACACACACACATTGCTATATCTGAAGTCACCGGGCACCCAGCCACCGTCGGGGCGGCGGGATCCAGCCCATAATTTGTAGCGCGAGTGCTATAGCAGCGTTGCCACAATATGATGAGGTCGTGAGTCATCTAACCACTGAAACCATCTAACCAGTCCCTGTATAACTCAGAGGCTGGGAAGGGAACACACATGCACTTACGGTTTGGGCTAATTCTTCTCCCCACGCTGCCCGGAGAGCGGGCGGCTCACGGGAGCCCCGGCTCGGCAAAGCCAGCTGCCAGCACGAAGCCTCCTGCCCCGGGAGCTGCCTGGTGCCTCCTGCCCAGAGACAGCGGAGGGGCTGGGCAGCTCTCCCTGCCAGCCGTGCGAGCGGCAAACGCCTCTGTGCCTTGGGCAAAGGGGGAGATGCATCTCTGGGAAGCGCCGCGTTCGGCAGGGGGGAAGCACGGACTTAGCGTGGGTTTGCAGCGACGCTTGGCTGGTGGGCTCCTGCCGAAGGAAGGCTGCGCGGGGCCGGGGCTAAGCCATGCAAACCCTGGCGCTGCCAGCCCCGGTGCGGGCACAGGCCCGGGCAGTGTGTCCTGGGGATGGGCGAGCAGGGCAAGCACTGCCTCCCGCTTGTGCCTTGCTCAAAATGAGCTCTCCAGAAAGTTGTCAGAGATAGCAGCTGGAAAACACACCGGAGAAATCCTGCTGCCAGTTCTGCCCCTAGCCCAATTACAGCCCCATCCTTCGGGGACATTTGCAAACAAAACAAAGATGATGAAAGATTAATGCACCGCTCTCCTGACAGCCACGAGTTCGGCTGTGATACATCCCCACCTCTGGGATACGTGGCAGATATTATTCATTGTTCCCATCTCGCTTGTCACCGTTCAGCTCTCGAGTAATCAGGGCTGGGAACTAGTGGAAGTTCACAACTCTGCGCTGCGACTCGCCTGCAGATTTGTCAGTGCACTAAAGACCCAAATTACACACATTTACAAAGCCCGATCCACTGTTAAAACCTGAACGCCTTACTGCCGAGATTAGAGATTCTCTGTGGTAATTATGTTAATGTTGATGTGTAGACGGATAACTGGCAGCAAGAAGTTGTTCTGAAACGTCTATTTATAGTTCGGGGAAAAAAAAAAATAAACCTTGCCATCTCCAGGCAAACATATGGGCTACCAAGGCAGACAAATTAAGTGGGAGATAAAAGGGAAAAAAGAAAGAGATGAGAGTCAGGCAAGCCCTGGGAGCCGGTGCCCACTCAGCTGGTTCCCATGGCCTGACGCTGGCAGGCAGGATGGTTTGGGGGTGGCACCTCGGTGGCACCCTGTGCCCTGAGGGAGGCCAGGCTGGGCGCCTTGACCCGAGCTCACCCTGCCAACCAGCCTTGTTCTGCCCCAAAACCAGCCCCCAGGGTGCAGGAAGGCACCCGGGCATAGAGAGCTTGCCGGGCTGCCCTGGATCTCCAGAGCACCCTGACCCCACGCTGCTGAGAGCATCACACCTTAATCACCCCCTGCATAAGGGGAGATGGCAGCACAGCTACTGCAGCGCTGTGGGGAGGGTCGCGAGCCCCCAGGCTGCCCCACAGCAGCAGTGTGCTCCGCAGAGATGCTGACAAGGCCACCAGCCCCACGCCGAGCTGGGTCCTGGCACCCCTTGCATCTCCGTCCCGCGGGGAGGATGAGAGCGAGCCACCCGGGGGTAGCAGTGCCCCAGCTCTATTACGGGCACCTCCAGAAATCCAATCCTGGCACCTGCTTCCCGCAGTGCGATGCTGAGCGTGGCACAGACAATACTGTATTCTCCAGCTCTCAGCAGGATGCAAGATTTAAATTTTTAGCTGTGTGCTAAATTACATGGGCCGTCAGTCAACTCTTTGAGATGTTTTGAGTAGACAGATTTATACAAACACTCAAAGCTCAGTAGACCCAGCGCGGTATCTCCTATACCAGGCAAGGAGGAAATAAATCACCACTCCCCTTCCCCCTCTTCCACCACACTGAAATTTCTCCCAGACATCTTTCAAGCAGGATCACAGAAATTTTTATTTACCATGGAGAAAAAAAGCCAAAAGCCCCAAAGCACCAGGGGATTGTGCCTGCCCTTGACTGATGGGCCACCCAGCCCCGGCAGGCTCTGCAAGGAGGAGCGAGCACGCCACCAGCATCCCTCGCCCGGCACGGCTGCGCACACCCTGCCCAGCCCCGCAGCACCATCCCCAGGAACCTCCTCGCTCGGTGAGGGGCAGCACCCCAAGACTGCCAGCTCCGCTCCAGCGGAGCCATCCAGGATGCCCAGGGTGGTGGGGATGGGTGTAGGAGCGAAAGGGTCACTGCAGAGGCTCTTATCACACCTGAAAATGCCGCTTTTTTTTTTTTAACTGATGCTCTTCAATTCCTGCAGGCCAGCCCAGCACGCTCTTCCAGACACAGCGCTATAACGTGCCATTAGAAAAACAAAGTGCTTTCTCCACTTGATAGCTGGCCTTTTATTTTTGGAACCAATACATACAATCACAGTAGCATGGCCCCAGCAATTAGGAAGAAAAGTACTTTTCTTCTCCAGGCCCAATTACCCATCCTGTAATTGACATAATTATTATCTTTCAGTTTTCTAATAATATTTATTGAACACTACAAATTCTCATTCTCAGTGAAGCTGCTCTTGAAGCACAGCAATTTTCCAAGTCCTAGCAGGGTCCGTGCTGGAAGGAAGGATCAATACAGTCTTTAGCAGAGCCCTGGCCCAGCATGAGCGCTGCTCCCGTGCCCACCAGCCCCGCCTGGGACCAGGGCCCAGCACAGGACCCCCGCATCCCTGGGGAGGGGGAAGAGCATCCCCGCTCCTGTGCTCAGACGCTCCCGAAGCTCTAACGGGAGCTTCTTGGGGACTTCCACACCCAGGCACCAAACTCATCTTCCTCCTGCTAACAACCCCTTTCTCAACAGCCAAATAAGCACCAAAATATGTATTTTAGATTTAGCATATTCCCATATACTGGAAGTATATAAAGGACAACAGGCCAGTTACAAGCCTTAAAGGTTTTGAGGGCAGAAGGGAGGGGAGAGAAAATAACTAGTCCTAGTTGTAAGGAAACCATGCATGTTAATTTAAAACAGGAGTTAAAAAAAATATTAATTTTAATTTTATTTTGGCTGCCTCAGGGCTGCTGTACCATATGCACAGACAAGTTATGCAGAATTCCTGCATGGAAATGTGCTTGCTGGCTCCTCCGTGTTTATCATCGCAACCAGAAAAAAAAAAATCTGTCAAGCTCTTCCCTTCCTCACGGGCTGTCTGGGAGCAGCAGCTCGACCCAGCCCACTCGGGGAAGAACGGCTTTGCAGGACAGCCCCGACTTCTCCCGCGCTTCCCCACCAGCGGGGCCGCAGGGGATTGACCGGGGTTCAGAGCCTTGCTTGCCCCCCAGCTTGAGCCTCGCCTCGCAGCTCGGGTTCGGCAGGCAGGGAAGGGCTTAGCTGAGCCGCAGAGCATCCTCCCTCGCCTGCTGCGAGCCTGGGTCCCTGCCAGTGCTCCCCGACAGGCTCTCCGGCGTGGGGATGCTGTCCCGACTTGTAACGCTGCAAAACGCCGGGGTCAAGCGCTCAGCATTCCCCTTGGATGGCAGCTTCCACCCAGGAATCCCAGAAATGTTTCCAGGCTGCATCCTATATCCCAGGGATGAAACCTTCACAATGAAGCACGGGAATAAGAGCAAAAGTCAGGGCCTTGCTCGGTGCCAGGAGCCCTGGAGCTCAGGCAGGGATGAGCTCCCCTCTCCCCAGGAGGGATGAGGGCCCCCCGGGAACAGCACCCACATCCAGCTTGCCGGGAGTTGCCTTCTGGCACCTCCAACCCAAATTACTGCAAAGGCCACAGTACACAGTCACATCCTGGGCTACAGCAGGGGCTGAATGCAGACAAAGACCCCACACCCAGATATCCTGTTTTTTCCCACCAGTTCTGGCAAGTATCTACAAAAAACAAGCCCTGAAGAGATTCAGCCGCAGTCACACCAGGAAACCAGGGACAAAGCAAAGCCCACAGTGCCAGTGTCCTTGGCTGGCACTTTATCCTCTGAACCACCCACCTCCTTTAAACCTACCTCAATTTGAGCCACATCCAGAAGCCAAAGGTCTCTTCCAGCCTTTTGAACCCAACCCATCAGAACCTATTATCCCAGCCACAGTTTTTTCTTGCATAATCTAGCTTATTTATGGTCCTGATCTCCTAATTGTCCCTGTTATCTGATAGGCAGACGTGGGGGGGGAAGGGTGGGTCAGAGTGATTCTTGGCAGAGCACAGCTGTGTCGGGCATCAGATGCTGCTTTTTGCAAGTCCTCCCAGCTGGAGGTGATAACGGTCTGGGTCTCCTGCCCAGCCCGTGAGGAGGCTGGAGGGGACTGGAAACACCCTCGAATTCACTGTAATGAAAATTTCTCAGACAGAGATTGCGAAGACGCACCCGATAGATGAATCAAGTTCTTCCATTATCCCCTCTATAGACTGTTGCCATGTAGAATTGAACAAGCATGGAAAAAATACAGCCTTAATCTTTTCCTAAGCTTCTTTTTAGTACCAACATTACTGCTCATGCCGATGTCATTCTCGGATCACCGCAGCAGCTCCAGCAACCCTCCTCGGTAGAAAAGTCAGGGCTATTTTGAGGAGCAATCTCACGTGTCCTGCTCCGCTGCGGTCCGGGGCGATCGCAGGGAGGAAAAGCGCGGGGAGCATCTGCCGCCGGGTGCCCCGCGTCCAGCAGCGCAGGGACACCGGCTTGAGGGAGGCCAGGGGGGGATTGGTCCTCGGGAGATGCTTTGGGGTGACACTGGGGCCCACCGATCCCCTTCGCTCGCACCGCTGCCCAACCCAAGGCAGACAATGCCCTCATTGTATTTAAATCTGATTCATTTCATCTAGAGGATAAAATTAGAAAATCAACCTAATTCCCAGGAGCCTTGTTAAATCAATAGAACATACATCAAGCAGGCCAGGCACAATGCAAGGCTGAGATAAAATTAGAATGTGTCCCCCTGGGTGGGTTGATATCAGCTCTACATTTCAGAATTGGCAGGCACTTTTGCATAATTTATCAATTACAAACAATTTAATTCATCCAGAGTAATGAGTTGCAGGGCAGCTTTTGATGAGTTAAATGACACAGAGGCTGATGGCTGCAGTGGACTTCGAGGAACACCTACTCACTTGTGCAAGGCGAGAAAATCAAGGTGTCCCAGGGGCAGGGGAGGGCAGGCGGCCACGGGGTGCAGCTGCTCCGCTCCCCGGGGCACGGCATCCCCTCGGGGTGCCGTGGTCCCAAGCAGGGCCTCAAAAGACGCGGGTGCTAAAGCGGAGATGGCTCTGCTGTAGGTGAAGAGACAAATGGGACACAAGGTGAGGAACACCAAAAATGCAATCCAAAGCTTCCCCATCAGCACCCTGGAGCCAAGAGTTCCAAGCACTCCCAGCACTATCTTGCTGTCCCAGAAAGGGAAACACAAAAAGGTTAAGGGTAGGTTATTTGAAAGAACAAAAGTGATAAAAATCAAAAGCATTTCTTCTGCTGCGAGAGAGCCTTTAGAAGGTTATGAAGCATTTCCTTCCTGCAGCCCTCTTTTGTTCCTCTGCCTATTGCCCCGGCGGGCCGGGGGCCGAGGGCTCGCTCCGTCCCAGAGCCGCGCTCCGTTCTCACAGAAAACAATAGCAATTGCTCTGGGAGAGGGCAGGTTTAACTGCACGCCAGGAACGACACCCCCCTTGGAAATGCCTTCTTCCCCCTCTATTTCCCCCATGATCGAGCACCGGGATCCTGCTCGCTTGCTTTAATGCTGCCTCACACAGATATTAAAGCCAAGAAGTTAAGTGGTGCATAATTATGGCATTGTAGTTGCTAATTATAATCCCACAATGAAATCAGTGCTTTGCAATGAAGGCCGCAAAGACCTGATGGTTTGGAGCAGGCTCATTTCTAACCCCTCAGAATTTCTCGTTAAAGCAATGAGAACTTGCAAGGAGGATTCAGAGAAAGGGAGAGGCTAATAAAAACACCCCTCCAACCCCATTAACCTCCTCCTAGTCAGCGTGCCCAGGAACTCACTTCGCAGAGCCTTTTATGAAATAAATGTTACAGAGCCGGTGCGCGGCTCATCGAGCATCCCGGCACAGCCGAGCCCAGCACAACGCGCGCGGCTCCGGATGCAGATCAGCCCTCTGCAACTGTTCCTGGACACACGGCCCCCTCTCCCCATCATTTCAGCCTGGATCCATCCCTATCTGTTCCTATTCCTCTCTGTAGCAGCCTAATAACACTGTCCGCTTTATATCCTAGGTGCTTGATTTATTAGGTAATTTGTTTCTTCTCTGTGGTGCTGGCCTGCTTATCATCCGTGTAATGGGATGATGGAAGTCCAAGCTATAGACACCAGGCATTAAAAGCTAGGCAAATATGACCCATCTAAACTTGATGTCCAAAAATCGATTCATAGCAATTTTTGTGCTTTTGGCTTGCCTGAGAAAAGAAATATAAAAAAATACAAAAATTACAGCAATTCATCGGGGCCTGACTCCTGTATGCAGTCGGGATGGCGGAGGGCGCCGGGATGCTGCTGAGCCCGGCAGCAGGGTTGGTCCTCTGCCAGCCAGCAAAGAGCCCTGACGCTGAGGGAGCTCGGCCCGGTTTCTACCCCAACCTATTCAGCCGCTCCCCTGTTTAAATGCCCCCGGGAACTGCGTGTGCACATGGCCCAGGACTCAGCTTAACTAAACCCAAACGCCTAATGGCTTCTCCACCGATGCTCCCTGCTTCGCGGCGGGAGCTTGGCGCCTGCGTCTCCCAGCCGTGGCTGGGGGAGAGGGGAGGGGTGCGCAGGGTGCGGACGGGGCGCAGGGGGGTCTGCGGCTCCTTCCCGAGGACATGTCATGTCCCCGGGTCTCAGGGCCAAGCCATGGCCACCTCAGCCATCCCCCAAAGTGTCTGCAGCGGGTTACTCCAGAGTAAATGGGGCACTCATTAAAGCCTAGGCTAGAAACCACAGCGTGCTCTAATTCACACTGTAATTTATATTTATTAAGGTAATTAACCCGCTCCGGTAGCTGTGCTGGTGAGCGGCGTGAATCACCGGACCGGGGAGCAAAACCAGGGCCAGGCATCTGCAGTGGGCTCGGGCCAGGAGGGGTGCAGCCGAGGACCCCCGAGACTCCTGCCTCCACCCCCCTTTTCTAACCCCCCAGCCTGCCCCAGTGTCTCTGCTGCTGGACTGGAGCATCCAACCGGAGCAGCAGCCGAGCGGGAGAGGGCTGACATCCACCGCCTCTCCTTTGGCGATTGCAGCAGCCTTAGCCAGAGCAATAGAGATGCAAGCCAGATTGGGAAGCTCCGTCAAGGCCGGGGCGTCGAGCTGCACCCAGGATCTCCCACACTGATAACCATCGGCTGTCAGGGCGTGTACGACATTAGCAGCTCAAAGGGCATTAGGAGAGATGTGCCGCTGGATCCTGGGATGTGCGCAGAGCTCACCCGCCGCTTGCCCCGCCGCTGGCAGGCCGGTTTTGGTTTTGGGAGGTTTGGATGTACTCCTGGCGATAAGGATCTGCCGCAGCCCTCGGTGAGGCAGCCGGCACACCCTCCCCGGGAACGGCCCCGCACCTCCATTCTCAGCTCCCCCAGCCAAGGCACTGCCGGCCGCTGGAGCAGCCCGGGGCTCGCTCCGGCTGCCCGTGCCTCTGGACCCGGGGACAACGCTGCCAGAGGAACCCCCCGGGAGCCCGGCTGGGGTCTCAGGGCCACCCAGAGCCAGGGAGGTCTCCAAGCACCAGCACAAGGGCTGGATGAGCTGGCATGCATGGAAAAAAAATTCATGAAGGCAACCAGAAGAACCCAAATTTAATGAGCAGGCTGGAAATCATAAGCCAAAACCTGTTTTGGCTGGGGGTTGCCGCCCCGACGTGCCAGACGAGAGCTCCGGGGGAGGATGCTGCTGCCCCGAGGGCGCTTTGGAGATGAAACGGGGTTTTGTAAAGACGCGTCTCTACCCAGGCCTGGAGAAGGGCTGGTTGGGGCCGGGCTGGCGCAGCCGCTGCTCCCGGGAGGCAGCACCCAGCTCCAGCCCGGCTCGCCCCGAGTCCCGCCGCTCCTCTCTCTCGGCATGCACCCGCCGAAGGGTGCCCGAAACCCGCCCGCCGCGCTGTGCTGCCCGGCCTGACGCTGCTTTGCGTGCCTGAAAAAAAACACCAGGGATGCAAAAGGGAAAGTTAAATCTGATTTCAGCACTTTCCGCCTTTTTTTTTTTTTGCCTTGTTATTATTTTTATTAGCCTCTCTGCTTTGGCTGCGGGGCCTCTCGGAGAGAATGGAGCGTCGCGTGGGTGTTACCGGCTGCTGGCGCTTACCCGGCTTCAGAAAGAAACGCCAATTACTAATTTCATGGAGATAAGCCATTCTGAAGGAGGGGAGAAAAAAAAAATAAAAAATCTCCCAGCTTTGAAATGCGAAAGGCGCCTCCATTTATTTATTTATTTATTTCCACGACAGCTCGTGGGGGCACAGGGATTGCTCAGTTCAGTCCCCAGACAGAGGGATGGGAGCAGTGCCCAAGGGGCATCGCCGGAAGATGGAGTTAAGATGTATATGTCTGTATGTTCACATGCACACATGACCCTGCGCTGACGCGGGTCCTGCACCGAGCTGGATGCGCTCCGAGCCCTGCGAGCCCCGGGGCCGGCGCAGGGCTGCCGAGGCTGGAGGGGCCGCGGCCACCGCATCCCGTCAGCTCCCACCCATCCCCTCCCCACCGGCACCAAGCGATGCCCATCCAGGCTCCTGCCTGCCATCCGGCTCCCACAGCCCCGTAAACACCCAGGGCATGGGCCGGGGAGGGAAAATAATGGTGCATGGAATTAATCTGGGTGTAGTTTGCATTTTTATTGCTCTAGCCTCAGATTCCAGCCTACAGAAAGGTTTCAAAAAGGATTAGATGCCATAAAACCTTTAATAATCCTCCCACATCTTACGTTTAATTATTGTTTTTACACATGCAGAGCCAACATGCCTGTAGCGAGCAATCAAGTATCACATGCCACTCCTCTTGCATTTCTTCCCTCCCGTGTGTCTCCGGCGGTATTAAGCCAGCACCCAGTTTTCCACGGCTCATCCCTGCGATGACTGGGTGCTCTCCTCCTTCCCCAACCCACTCCTCCCCCAAAATATAGCCCTATATAAGCACATCCCAGCCGCAGTCGGGGTGGGTATGCCACCCTGGAGGCAGCGCGGGAGGGGATGCGGATGTCACCGCTGGGCAGCCCCTGCCTGCGGCGGGAGCTGGGACCAGTGCCGGATGGGTGCCCGGTCCCCAGCAGGCTCCGGCATGGGGTAGTGGAGGGGGACGTGCTCCCCGTCCTCACCAGAGCCGCTGAAATCCCACTTGGCTGGGAATTTAAAAAAAAAATCCTCGTCTCCAATTATAAACTGCCTGTTTGGAAGGAACATTTTGTCGCTAATTTGGTGCCATCAAAATTGTTGCTGTTTCTTCAGGGGAAAAAAAATCAGCCCTTTTAATCATTTTTTTCACCTCAACAGCTTTTCCTTAAGCCGAACAACTGTGGAAAGGTTTAATCTGTAAGAAAAGGTTAAGAGTGAAAAGTGTCCCGATCGCTTTCCTGGTAGGATTTTAGAGGCTCCGTTCTTCATAATAAACCATCTAAAAACCCCCCAGAGCACCCGTAACCCTGCTGAGAGCGGGCAGCTCGGCTGGGCACCCCGAGCAGCGGCTGCGGGGACGGCGCCATGGGGACACGATAACGGCGTGGGCCTGGTGCTCCTGCGTGGCCCCGGCGCTGCACCGGGGACTGGACACGGGGACTGCAACATCAACGCAGGTAAATAACTCCATCGCTGCAGAATCTGCTCTATTAGGCTCCCAGTGAACTGTTTTATTATTATTATTGTTGTTGTTATTGTTATTATTGTTATCATAAGTGATGCTTCCCCTGATCGCCTGCAGTGTGGCTCCGTGGGGGACAGATTTTTGCCCAGTTATTTCTGGGTTGGGGGAAACAGCCTAGACCAGGGCAGCTCTTCCACTCCTGCGCCTGCTGCTTTTTCCAGCAAAACCCTGTTTCTTTAGGAATTTTCCCCAGTTTGACCCTGGCCCAGTGGTGAGCTGGCACAGCCCCAGTGTGGGCTCCCCTGGTCCCCTCCCAGCGCTGGGAAGATGCTCAGGAGCCGATACCCAAAAGCACCCGCATGCAGATCCTGAGCAGGCATCGCAATTCCCTCCGAACTGACATTGTTCGTGGCAGGGGATCAGCTCGTCGTGACCCACCACGCCACGCGGGGATGGGGCAAAGCGCTGTGGAGCAGCCCAGGTGCGCGTCCCTCTGCTGCGACGGGAGCGCGGGGCAGCGCTGGAGGCATCGAGCCCCTGGCTGCGGGGAGCAGCCGAGAAACATGGCGAGGGCCGGCCGAGGCAGCACGCGAGGCAGGGCTGTTCGTGCCTGCGTGACGGCCGAGGGCAGCGGGAGGCAGACGAACCATTAACCACATTTCTGAACACCCGTGGCTTGCCATGGGATGAATGAAAAGAAAAAAGTAAAGGAAAACTGGTGCCTGAGCTCAGACCCAGGAGGGGAGCCGAGGCCCTGGCTGCTGCAGAGGTGAGGACGAACCCGCCAGCCTCATGGCCATTGCAGGTGGCTTGGGGACCACAGTGCCAGCGGGACACGGGCTCGCCCCGCGCCGTCCGCTCCTGAGCTGCTGTGACCCCGCAGGGCAGTGCTGGAGTTTGGGGTTCATCCAGCCAGCAGCACCCACAGTGGCAGCATCACTGCCACGGCACCGTGCCACACCGGGGCACTCGCCAACACCGCAGCATCGCGTCCCCATCCCCTGCACCGCAGCAATTATGCTATCCTCAAGGTTGGTCTTGCCGTCACAGGCAGCGGCAGATGCAGTCCCAGCCCCCAAGACCAAACGACCCGAGCTCAGCTCTAGGTCCAGCCACAACCCCGTGCTTCTGGGTTGGATCCCGCTTTAAACCCCCTTCCCCAGCCCCCCAGCAGGCAGAGGTCTGGCGCTGTAAGCCTCTGGATCAGAGCAGGCAGGAGGCCTCTCCAGGATGCAGGCAGAGCTCTGGGCGAGCTGCTCTGACCCCTTTATCCTCTGAAACATCAAAAGTTTCAATTATTCTGCCTGTGACTCATTTCTGATGAAGACTTTTCTCAGCAGAAACTCAGTAGGTGGGACAGGCAGGCACCCAGAGCTGCTTTTTCTACCTCTCGAGCCGAAGCTGCGCAGCATCACGCAGAGCCAGCAGAGCCATCTCGCGGGAGGTGACTTTGGTCGCGTCTGGGAGGAAGGACGTTTTGACCTCACCGATGCCGGCGGCACAAGGAGTTAAGGAAGCCCCCTCGGCTGGGGAAGAAGGGGACAGAACAATCGGTCGTTTATTTTGGTCAGAGGCAGCATCCCATTACAATATTGCCCTCCAAGTTGTGTGCATATGGCAAAAACCAGAACACCCGGCTACCAGCCAGACAAAGGGAGCTTGTGCTCCCGAGATGTTTTATTCATGCGCAGCCTTGAAGCACAAACAAGCCCAGCTATTCTGCTGGCCCGGCCTCGATGCAGCCCTGCCTTTGTGCTCCACAGCTGTAGGGACGGGAATTGCAAAGAGGGGCTGGAGTCCTCCCCGCCGTGCGGGACTTGTTGCTCCGCTGCCAGAGCGACTGCTCCCCCTCCACAGGCTCACTCAGAGCAGGCTGGTTCAGCACCAGAAATTGCAATTGCTTTTCCAATTTCACCAGTTTATTGCACTCATTCGCCTGGGTGCTTCGTCAGAGTCACAGGTTCCTCTCAGGACCAGCGCTTGGTCCCTCCATCATTGCTGCTAAGCCAAGCCTGGAGCATCTGTCCCCTACAAGGACACAGGGACAGTACCCTGCTCCCAACCCAGCTTCCAGTGGCAAGAAAAGGCCACTTGCAAACAAAGCAATAATAGAAGAGTCAGTCTTAGCCTCACCCTGATCATTTCTAATTGAATATTAATACCATCTTGATCTTCCTTCAATGCTCCATCTAATCTGAATGTTTGTCTTATTTTCATTCCAGGCAGAGGATTAGCCATCCTGGGCACACGCGGCGGCGGGCCACAGCTACTGCAAGCAGAGGTGGAAAGCTACTTCCACACAGAAATAACTGCGAATTCAACAATCGGAATCGTTAGAAATGAAGTTAACACTCAGGCACCAGTGATTCAGGGTGCTCAGGGCAGGCAGGGTCTGCACCCATCCTCCCTGTGCTGCAGGGTGGCATCAGCCCAGTCCTGATCAGTGGGATGGAGCAGAGCTACCCTGGGGTGGGGGATGTGGGCGTCTTGGGGTGGGGGACACGGGTGTCTTGTGGCTCGTGGAATAACGGTGCTAATGCACCTACCCGAGGGAGGTAACTGCGTGGATTTGGAGCAGATTGCACGTCTCTTCTGCCCTTGCAAGGACTGCAGATGGAGGTGGTACCCGACATGATCGTGCTGGGAGCTCAGGCCTGGCCAGCTGCGCTGGGTGGTCCGGGTGGGCTGTCAGAGCTGGGGATGTCCCGTCCCACATGGAGCCCAGCGTGAGGGCGGTGGGGCAGCGGAGAAGGAGCAGACTCGGCAGCAGAGTGTATTTCCCACTGAGAAGCAAGGCGGGCAGTGGTTAAGAGATGCCACAAATCTCCATCCCCATCTCTGCCCGGCCCCGGGCTCCCAGAGCTGCACAGTGGCTCACGGTGGCGCAGACCCCATCGGCCACGGCAAAGCCAGATCAAACCCAGCACCCGCAGGCTGGCTGCAACCCATGCTCCTGTCCGTGTGTGACTTCATTTTCCTGCTCAAGCCCTCGTTGTTCAGAACTTGCAACACAGCTTGTGCACGGGGCAAACAGGCTCCGGATGAAAATAAGAGGGGGAAAAAACATTCACAAATACCTGTGATGGGAACGGGTGGCACCACGCGGCTCTGCCCTTCCCTGCAAAGCCGGGAGCAGCCACCCCCCATGTCCCATGCAGCGTGCTCCTCCCAGCACGATCCCAGGCTCCCAGCCCATCCCGTCCTACCCAGCTTCTCCAGGAACGCACGCAGCTCCACAGCCACTGAAGGATGTTTGGTAACATATGAATAATAGGCTGGTTTAATCCCTTCCAAAATCACGATAACCCCGAAGGATGTGCCAGTTGAGGAAGACGTTTGCATGGAAGCCGTGCAGCAAGCAGCGCTGCTGCCAGAAATACCAGAGGAATTAGCAAATTGGGTTGCAGCTCTCAAGTGAAACCCTTTATTGAGGATGGACTGTTCCTTCTTGTAATCCTCTGTCATCAGCACTCGCTGCAAAAATTTAACTGTGTCAGACTAAGGCAGCGTGGCAAGCCCCAGGGCTAGTTCTGCGGGTAGAAAGACTCATTCGTTGCCCAACGCTATTTGCGAGTCAAGTGTATTTCTTTCTTCGTGTTGTAATTGCCGAGGACTGGGAATGCCTTACTAAGCAGCGAGCGGCGGCGGGTGTCTGGTGCTGAGGTGTGCCGAGCTCACGCCAACCCCATCCCGCTGGCTTATCTCCTCCCGCCGGACACCTGATGGAGGGAGATGAAGCGAAACGTGCCGGGGCTGCAGCAGGGCTTGAGCAAACGTTGGGGGATGCACCTTCCTTCGTGTCACAGCGATGGTGGCAGCCGCAGGGACCTGCTCCATCCCCTCCATCGTGGTGGCCCAGGGAGCACCTCTGCTAAGGAGAGTGCACCTGGATGCCCTAAGGGGGGGACACCAAAAATATCACGCAACCCGCTGTCATTTTAATGTCAATGGACAACAGGACAGAAAGCTTGAGCGAATCTACTGCTCACCCCAGCTCCAAAGGGACCGGCAGGAGCAGCCTGGCCAAGGAGACCCAGCACAGGGAAGTTTAACACGTCTAATATTTATCTGAGGGACATTAACATGGGCAATGCTTAGAGTATAGAAAGCACCTGGTGACTCAGAAAGCAGAGAGAAAAATTCCTGATGGCCTAAGGCAGGTAACAGGAAAGCCATCCCAAAAGGAAAGGGATAAATGAAAAAGTGAGTTCCCTGTTACTTATTGGGAGAAAAAACCTGGTGAAGAAGGAAGCTTAGAAAGAAGGTGTAGCAACTCCCAGGGGAGGGAAGCTTTGGCCTCCGAAGCCAGGAGCATGAGGAGTTCATCTGGGGTTATGTCAGACCTGGTGACACACAAAGCTTTTCCCTTCAGCGCTCGGGCTTGCCTGCCAACCTATCGCTTCGGCCACTGAACTGTATCGCATCCCAGCCTCCTCTTCAGGGCATCACACATCTTTTCCTCCGACCGCCTTCAGATGTGCAGTTCTTTGGAAATTAGTTGCCCTTCTCTTTGGGCTTTTGATGTCCCCCAGGAGGAGGGTGCATGGTAAGCATTGCTTCACTGCTGTTTGTGCAACCTTGCTGCAGATCCCTTCTTATTCATGATGGTATCTTGCCACTTGATATGCATAATAGCTCAAAGGTACCGTTGACTACATTTTTCCAGCGCTTTGATGTGCTAGCGATAACTTGTTTCTGTTTCGCAGCCATTAAGCTAGGTGGAAATCATTACACTGCGTTAAATGTGGGGTTTGTTCTTTAATCAGTACTGTTCTGGTTCCAGGCTCGGTGTTGCAATCTGTCATACGTGGAAAATATCCTCTTAACCCAGGTTAACAATTTTGGAGGAAGTGAACACAGCTTACCAGAGTTTCTTCAAGGTCAGAGATTGAGGACCGCATCCTCCCAGGCAACTCCAGCATCCCGGGCGGGTTGCAGCAGCTCCCCGACGGCTTGTGCCTGTGCTGCAGAACCACCCGCAGCATGAACAAACCTCCCTGCATGGCAGACACATGGGTATATGCTAAAGGCACCCAGAGCAGACCCTACGTATCCACCTGGCAACACTCACTTGAAGTTTTACTGTCCTATTTGTGAAACTAGACTAACCGGGCCACTTCTTGGGTCAGGCTTGGACTTGTAGGGTGCATATTTTTGATGGCAGTTCTGCAGCCCCCAGCCACGGCCAGGCGGTTCCTGCCCTGTAAAAGCCTTTTGCTGCTCAAGAAGGGGATGCCCGACCCTGGCAGATCGACTCCTCCAGCACCTCTCACGCAGGCCACGGTGCCTCACCACCCCGCTGCATTAACCACCCATACTGCCACGGCGCCAGCGCTGGGAAATCATTTGAAGGCAGAAGAGGGAGAGGGAGGGCATCCCCTGCCCTGCACCTTTCCGATCACCCCTCTGGACCTAGCACCCAGCGGGTCAGCCTGACACTGCGCAGAGCTGGAAGCCGAACACGCGCATCTCCGCAGCCGGCCCCGGCGAGAGCATCACACGCTGCTGACAGAGCGCTCTTCCCGGCGGTAATAACCACGTGTAGCTTCTGATCGTGATTTTCTCAGGGAAGACTGAGCAGAGGGAGGCTGGCCCTGGTGATGGAGGGACATGTCTCAGGTCTACTCTGCCCTGCAGGTGCCGCAGAGCTCAGCCAGCCACAGGCACATCAAACCATCAGCGCACGACGGTTAGGTTAAACCTGGACAAGACGGGCTTGGGATGCTGACGACTGACAGCGCGTTGGACCAGCTACATGCTGCTGCGAGCACAACCGGTTCGTTAGGCAACAACTCCTGCCAGTGAGGCGAAGCAGCTGCTTTGGTCCAAATCCTGCAGCCTGTTCCCTCCAGGGCTGCGGGAGCTGAGCACATCCACCCGCAGGCTGGAGGGATGCGCTGGTGCTCAGATGGCTGTGGAAGAGCTGCCGGTGTCCTCAGGGTCCACCCAGACCTTATCAGTATGTGGCTTCTGGGCTGGTTGGACTTTCTCTTTGCTGTCCTGCAGCAAAATGAGGCTGCAAAGGGTGGAAGGGTCCTGGCCGCCGCAAGAGGAAACCTTGGGAGCAAGGAAGGGCCACGGTGAGAGGGTGCTTTGGGGCAGGGAGCACTGTGCCGTCGGGAGGCAGGGCAAAGCATGGGGGTGGCAGCCCCTGTGCCGGGTGTGAAACAGCCAGTGAGTCCCCCCAGGTGAGGCCCCGGGGACAGCCCAGGGACAGGCTCACTCCCCAGGAGCCCTGGGGAAAACAGCAGAGCCCTGAGCCCCCACCTGCAGAGGAGCTGCCATCCGCAGAGCCGGCAGTGCCAGAGCCGGCTCCATGTGCTGCAGCCCAAGCACAAAGACCCTCTGCAATGTGCTGTCCCCAGACGGGGCCATTGGGTCACGCGCTGGCTGCTGGCAAAGGTTAAGGATGCACCAAGAGAAGGAGGAGCGCGCTGTGGCACGCCGCCCTGCACGGTGGGGGCAAGGACAGAGCTCCCGGGCGCAGGGGCACAGCAAAGGTGTCTCACACAAGCAAGGAGGTGCGTGAAAGGAGGGGATACGGAGCGTGGGAGAGGGTCCTCACAAAGCAGAAACCCAGCAGCTCACAGGAGGGAGCCTGGCAAGCAGCAGGCTGTGCTCTGCGCAGAGCCCCTCGAAAGCCAGTGTGGTTTTCAAATGAAGGCTATATTTGTTTTGCAAAACCTCAAACCACCCCTCCCAAGAGTGTATGACAGAGACAAGTGAAAATGGGAAAATCTGCGCCCGTTAACCCCTTGGTGCCGGGGGCCGGAGCGGGAACACGCTGCCCACACCAAGGACGGGGCCAGCAGAGCCCGGCTCGAGCGCCCACGCCAAGAGGCAGCCGACAGCGGCTGCTCCGCTCACATTTGTCTTTCACACTCATTCGAGGGCTTTGGCAAGCGACGATTCGGTTTCGTTTCCTGCTTTCTTGCAGTCTCGGCATGTTTAGTTTGGCCTCCTGTGTTTTGCGACATGAAAGCCTTGGCTATAAATACATCACCCCATGTCTCTGAAGGCTTTGTGGTGTTTTCCTGCCTCCACTCTTTATCCCTTTGGGAAGGTCGGGAGCTGGGAGGAGCACACGGAGCTGGCTCTGGTGATGCCGGCAGAGCAGCTCCCTGGCCAGGACAGCCCTTGGTGCACGGCTTGCAGCACGAGGCTGCCAGCCCCTCCAGAGCCCTGCTTGACTTACAGATGTTTATCAGGGCCGATAAGGCTGCGTCTGCTCTTTGCACAAGAGGAAGGGGAGGCTTCTGCAACGGTGAGCTGGTCACAAGCCTGGGGAGCAGCACTCAAGGTCATGGTGGTGCTGCACCTTTGGGTTAGCCCACAGCCATACTGCACCCCAAAGGGCTTTGCCGTGGCTCGTTTGTGGAGGTCCCAAACATCGCCAGGACCTGCCGGCTGCAGACATGCAGCCAAGGTCCTCCCCGGGGCCAGCATGCCCGGCTTGCCCTGCCGATGCTCCCACACTGGTCCGGGCAGCATGCCACAGAGTGCCCACGCCAGGACGAGCAGGCCTTGCAAAGGGTAAACAGGTATACAGTAGCAGCCCAATAATTACGGCCCTAATTCAGCAAAGCATCACCACTTATAAGGCACCTAAGCATGTGCTTCAAGTTAATTACACGCCTAAAGATCTTTCCTGAATAAGCATGGATTTAAGGCTGTGTCTGGTATCTCCTGTACTTAACAGTGATTCAACTAAACACCTACCCTACCTCTTCATTTCTAACAACCCCAAACCATCGTGAAGTGATTTTAGAGCTCAGCTCCACCACTAGAAACCAAACATCTATGCGCTTCTCTCTGCAGACTCGCTTTGTAGATATGAAAATAAATATCCTTTTGATTCTTATAGCTTCTTTTTCCTGATAGCACTTCCCTCCCTGCAAGCCAGCGACTTCCAGGCTGATTAGGAACTGGCTCTGCAGAGACCTCATGAAATGGCTTCTCTGACAGAATCAGATACTTGGGGGGAGGAAAAAAAGAGAGAGACAGAAAACGCCTCGGTAGAAACTGCCCCGCTGCAAGACGGCGAAGCTGAACTGGCCCCTTTGCATGCAGTCAGTTTTTCCACCGTATTTGCATATCTCTGCTGTTTTCTCGCAGCCCGCACCCGGCTGCCTTTTCCTCCGTGCAGTTTCTGCTCAACAGTCGCGTGTGAACCAGAGCCGCGGCTGCCTGCGGTTTTCTCCCCGCCGGAGGTGCACCGCTGCGGCCGGGGCCCGGCGGCTGCAGGAACTCCTCCTGCCGCCCCGGGGCCAGACCCGCTGGCAGGACCAGGACCCTGCACTGGTGACCGGGGGGAGGTCGAACCCAGGCAGCAGCAAAAATAACCGCGGTTGCAGCTGGTAAATGATAAGAGGGGCTGGTTGGAACAAGTTGGCCCTGGCGTGGCTTCCGCTTTTAACATCATTTCTTTAACAAATCAGAGCAAGCATTTTCAAGAGAAAAGGATTTCAAAGCAAGCAGTTTGGGGGTTTTGCTGCTGAAATTCCCCAGGGAAACATTCCTGGACTGAGAAAGGCCAGTGGAGCAGTCCAGCCACTTAATAATTTGGACAGGCAGGGCCCTTGCTGGGGAGAACCCAGAGACCTGCCTATAATCTTGTCACTTTATTCAGCTTTTGAAAGTCTTTGAGGGTTTTTTCAGTTGAGTTTCGGGTACAAATTACACACTGTGGTGTGTGTGGCCCTAAAACATGGCTTCAAAACGGGATGCATCTCACCAGAGGGGCTAGTTCTCCATTAAAGGCTCCCATGCAGTCCCAGATGCGGCCTTACCTGGCAGAAAGATGCTGGATGCCAGGTCCCTCCCTGTGCAGCTCCATGCATCAGCCACCCCATCACCTCAGCTCAGGCTCTTCCCACCCTCTTCCTGGCCACAGACTTTATTGGTGGGGCCACCCATCCTGCACCTGATGGCAATTCCTCCATTAGACCAGCTGTTAACCAGCACCCCTAATGGGAGCAGGTTGCCCAGGACTATGTGCTGCTGGGCTTTGAGTGCCTCCAAGGATGGATGGAGGTCCACAGCCTCCCCGAGCAGCCTCCTCCAGTGCTCAACCACCCTCACCATCAGAAAGTGTTTCTCCATCCTTGTCCTCCGCGGCACCTTGCTGCCTGCTCAGTGGGTGAGAGCAGAGCTAATCCCTCAGAAAGAGCCCCAGGTCTTCTCCAGGGTCCCTTCACACCCGAGGGACAGCCACAGAGCCCGTCCTTCAGTGGGACAGCTTGGGGGGAAAGCAGTCCCGTCCCCTTGGCACCGCGTTTCGGATGCTGTTGCTTGCCCTGCGAACACGTGTGACAGGGACCTCCCCAGCGCTGACAGCCAGGAGCCTCTCAGAGCTGCAGATAAAGTTATCATTAGCATCTATTAACAATAACAAACAATATCAGCTTCGTTCATTGTTGTAGGCTGGGTTATTAGTGCTGGAAAAACAGCTCCCCTAACACCCTCGGAGCCAGCCGAGATTCATCTGTGTCTCATTAGCAGAGCCTTCCTTCTTTGTTTGTTCAGTTAAAATTAACTCTCCTCCTGGAAAAAAAAAAAAGGAGGGAGGAACCACGCTCCTGGGCCAGCACAGCCCGCCCCGCTGCTGGTCCCAGCCCCAGCAGACACAAGGGACTGACCCCAAAGCCAGGGCAGCCCCATGTGCTCGCCGCTGGATACGGCCTCTGCTCCCATGAGCTGCTCCGCTCTCCAGCAAAATGCACATCCCATCGCTGCTCTGTGAGAAGAGCTGCATCCCGCGAGGCAGAAATGCCCTGGAGCAGGGGTTGGGGGGCTGCAGCCCCTCTCTGCCACTCTTCGCTTCCATCGCCTCCCACCGCAAGCTCCCCCAAATGTCTCCAAGTCGCCTCCCCCTCCTCACCTCCCTGCCCCAGTCCCCTCCTGACACGGACATTTCCTCCCTGGGCATTTCTGCCCTCTGCCCCTTGCATCCCACAGCACCCTGCGCGCAGGGCGAGATGCCCAAGAGCATCCCCAGGTGGCACCAGGACCTGCAGCACCCTGCCTGAACCTCCTGCCCACACCCGCTGCCTGCAGCCTGCCTCCAGCAGCGAGCAAAGCTCTGCGCGGCAGCGGTCGCAGCGAGGGTGATGCACGGCTGGGCTGGGTACCAGGGCAGGTTTCCCAGGTGGGTCCCAGCCCCACCATGGGTGACCCCAGCATCCTCCTGGGAACGTGTCCCCAGAGCCCGGCCCTGCGGAGGTGGCACCGCTGCGGGCGTGCAAAAGCGTGGCTGGCCCAGAGAGGTACCGAAAGCGCGGCAGGACATGAGTAATTGGGGTAGGATGGGGCTTTCCCAGGCAGAGCGTGCAAAACTAGGGATTTTTGTGTTTGCATTCACATCTACTTAACCCCGCAAATCGGTTAATGCTTTTGTAAAATTACATCTGTTACTCGTCAGGCTCGGCATTTTCATTCAGTTGCCAAAGCCACTTGGATATTTATAAAACAAGCCAAAAAGAACCCAAAATCCCACGGCCCAAACATTTCAGGTTTGTCAATCACAAAGAATCAAAAATAAATCAAATCTGTGGTCTCAGACCTGCACTGCACCCTGCACCACCAGGACCGAGGTGCATCCATGGGTGCAGGGGGTCGGGGCTCTGACAGAGCAGAAAACTCAAGCCTTGACCCAAACCTGCACCCGGCCGACACGAGGTGAGCTGTCCCTAAGTGCTGGAGAGGCCGCGGTGTGATTTGAGGGGTGAGCCGGGTCCCCCGGCACCAGCTGAGCTGCACGGGGTGCCGGGCAGATTGGGGTGGGAAAGGCACAAATGGCACCCAGGGATGAGGCACCCAATCTGGGCTCCCTGCACCGGGGTCAGCATCAGCAGCCAGCCCTTCCCCAAGCGCTGCGCTTGCCCTGCATCCCCAGACGGTAATAACGAGCGAGGCAGTAATGAGCAAGCTGTGCCGCTGGATGTGTTGGAGCAGAGCAGCATCCCTTGCTGAGCTACTGGCGCTCGGGAGGAGCCAGGTTTTGCAGCTTCTCGCAGCTCTCCCCTCTGCAGCACCGAGCATCGCCCACAGCCCCGACACCTGCTGCGCACCAGGGCCTGGGTACGCGTCCCCGCACCTCCCTCCCTCGTCCCCCGGCCCATCAGGTAACATTGCCAACCGGCACAGGGACTTCGTGAGTGCCGAGGGACCCATGGGAGCCGAGGGACAGGGCAGCAGCGCAGCGCAGCCAGGGAGGAGGAACCCAAAGGCAGGGGCAGGAACGCACTGATGTGTTTCAAAAGCCAGCGGAGGGGGAAACCTCCGCAGGTGCTGTGCGAGCACCATGGTCCTGGCACAAATGCGCCAATGCTGGGCAATCTCGGTAGGAAATATCTTTGAGCCCATCATCAGCATTCACAGTAAAAAAACGTAACAGATAAACCCGAAAGCAGCAGGTGAAGGAGGAGCCCAGAGCTCCCGTGCCCAGCATGCGCCCACCCTGCGGGCCAGGTCCCTGCTTAGGTGGGGTGGAGAGCCGGATTCAGCCGATGCCCAGGGATGTTCTTCTGAAAGCTACAGGCCAGCAAGGATTTTTTGTTTTAAGTTTGTTTCTAAAAGAACTAAGTGGCTTTGTTCTTAGTTAGATCATGGCCACAGGACGGGTTAGTGCTCCCGAGAGCCAGGCTTTGGTCTCCCAGTGAAGCCTGGGGGCTGCTGCTTGACCCTGGGCAAGTTACGTGCCCAGCCTCTGGTCTGGCTTACATCTGTACCATGGAGACAGCACTAAGCGACTCCACTGTTGTATTCAGAAAGTTAAAATAAAATAAAAGCTCTGCAGGCCTGATGCAGGAGTAGGACACCAGCATCACCAGGGCTGTGTGAGGCGCAGACTGGAGCACACTGGTCAGCAGCTGGGAGGCAACTTTGCTATTTTGCTGCAAGAACATGAAACTCTCTAATGCAACAAGGCTGTTAAAAAAATCCACCTGAGGCCAGCGAGTTCGGTGCTGTTTAGCCTTCCAGTTGAGTGACAATCGCAATTGATCCTGCTGGGAGGTTAAAAAATAAAATAAAATCATCATTCTGGAACAGCGTGTTTCAGCTGGAGCGGCCTCGTGCCCATTAGCGGTAATTGAGCGGCGCGGGGCTGTGCCGCAGGAAGGCTGATTTCCCCGCGCAGCGGCGGCGTGATTAGGGATGGCTTTGGCTCTGCCCGCGGGGTGGAACGGCTCGGCCTGATTGAGAGAGAAATGCCAGGGTTTGGGCAGAGGGAGACTCTGCCAGCGTCCCCAGTGAAGCCACGGGGAGCTGTGCCGAGCAGAGATGCATGAGCGTGGCTGAGACCACAGGGGTTGGCATGGCACGGCACGGCATGGCACGGCACGGCACAGTATGGCATGGCACGGCACAGCACGGCACGGCACGGCATGGCACGGCACGGCACAGTATGGCATGGCACGGCACAGCATGGCATGGCACGGCACAGCACAATATGGCACGGTGCGTGCACAGGGCTCGCCGGGCACGGGAGCTCTGCGGCACTGCTAAGGCTTTTACACACCGTAAGAGCCTCTTGAAAGCCTCATTTTGAACAGAGGGTTACAGAGCTCTGAAGAAAGCTGAAATAAAATATTTTCCTTCTTGCACGTGTTGGGGAAGCAGAAGTCCTGGGCTAAATGGGATGGGCTGTGCTGTTTCGCCGTGTTATTTAGCTGCACTGGAAATGAAGGATGAAGGTGATAAAGGGTTTATTTTAGCAGGCAGCAGCCACTAACTGCTCAGTAATGCACCAAGGAAGAGCTCAGCTCCGCCATCCCATTTCCCATTCCAGTCACGTGCCCCCAAAATTGCAAATGGAGATTTGTTACATTTCATTTGCTCCCATCCCTGGGAAGCCATTTGCGATGAGTTCACGTCTCCCAGGAGGCTCTATTCCAATCAAAGTGAAAAGAGAGGAGAGAAAAAAAAGTCACGCTACGGCGGATGACAATGATATCTCAGTGCCGATCGCTGGGTGCTGACTGGCGCTACATGTTTTAATAACAGCCAGCCCATGTGCAGCCGCAAGGCTGAGGCACTGCTGCCAGGCTGAGGGATGCTGGGGTACCGTTGCCAGTTTGAGGGATGCTGTGGTACCGCTCCCAGGCTGAGGAATGCTGGGGTACCGCTCCCAGCCCGACAGATGCTGGGGTACCACTGCCAGGCTGAGGGATGCTGAGGAACCACTCCCAGGCTGAGGGATGCTGTGGTACCACTCCCAGCCCGATGGATGCTGGGGTACCACTCCCAGGCTGAGCGATGCTGGGGTACCACTGCCAGGCTGAGGGATGCTGGGGTACCACTGCCAGGTTGAGGGATGCTGGTTGGTGCAGCCCAGCCCAGGTCTCTCCCCAGACCTGGCTCCAGCTGCTGGCTGCTCCAGGATGGACACCCACTGCCTTGGGTGTCCAGCTTTCCACTTTCTCCACAAGCAACACCTTGAGTCTGGGCAAATAAAACCAGGGCTTTGGTAAACCCAGAGAGGACAGGCTAAGCGGCTGGTTCAACCTAAGCAATTTTAGTCTTATATTGCCCTGCGCTTTATGAACTCTCATTAACCGAGTGTACACACACACAGAAACCGAAAGCAGAGATGGCTGGGGCTTGCGTGCTTTTTTTTTTCTCTGTTTTAGTTCCCCCTTTTAAAAAAAAAATCTTATTTTCACTTTAGAGCAGTTTTGTGGGCTGTGGTCTGGTGTTATTGATTAGGGCATGTTATTCTGGAGCAGGAAGCTGCCTGACATACTGCCTGCTGCTGCTAAATTGAAATCTCCTAATCTTTCCAATCCTTTTGAGCACTGGCAAATGAAAAGGCAGCGCATTGTGGAAAATCTCTGCTCAAGGGGAAGCAAGGCAAGATCTGCCAGAGCGGGCGTACGAGCTGCCGTGGGTCACAGGGGACCCGCTGCCTCCGCTCGCTCCCGCTGCCTGGTCGGGGAGGCAGGAGAGGGGTTTGCTCCTGCCGCCATGTACTCGCTCGGCCCGGGGGACAGCCCTGGTACGTCAGCTGAAGGATTCAACCCAGGTGCATCGTGCCCTCCTTGGCATGACCTTGCCAAGGGCAGGGGCTGGTGGTGCTGGTCCGGCACGCGCGGTGCCGCCAGCGCCTGGGGCTGGCTTCGTGCGGGATGGCTGGTGGCAGGGGGCTTGGGGGCCCTCCTGGGCTGCAGCACGGCTGGCGGTGGTCTCCCAGGCTGTTGTGCAGGAAAGGGGACTCGATTCTGGTTTGTGGCTGAATTTGAAGCTGGATAACTGTGCGCTCAGACAACCGCAGGGTAACCCATGAACTGCTGAGGCTGGCTGGGCTCGGGGCACGAGGCTCGTCCTCGTCCCCTCTCCGCAGCGCACCTTTGCTGTAATGTAACAGGGGCCCGACTTGGGTGAGCAGAGACCCCCGTTCTTCAGCAGGCTTGTTTTCTCATCCATGATTAGTGTATACCACTAATAACATGCTGAAAGCCTGCTGCTGTGCTGTTCAGAGCTGTTACCGTCTACTGAGTCACGGCAGCAAGCTAAAGCAAGGCCTGGATGCGAGGGCAGTGTGCTTTTTAGTTAACCCATCCCATAAGAAGAGCAGAACAGGAGGGATCTTCCCGAAACCAGCAGACCTCCTGCCGTCCCACGGCACACGCTGCTTGCACCCACAGCCCCTGAGCTGCCTGCACGAGGAGCCGGGTCTCCCCCCAGCGCTGACGGGGCATTTGCAGCATCAGAGAACTGAACTAAAACCTGAGGAACGCTGTAGTGAATCTCTAAATATTGTTCTCAGCCTGTACGAGGCCTTCCCTGTACCCCATCCAGGGAAGGGGTGCTCAAGACGGGTTGAATTTCTGGCTGTCGGGCAGCATCTTTCCTTCCACTCCCGCACACTTGGCTTCTCCCTGCTGCGCCCAGACACCAAGCCCTGCACCCCCAGCCCCAAGCGCGTGTCCCCTCTGAGGGGTCCCTGTGCTGGGGCCACCCCGGGGCCACGGGGCCACCGGGCTGGGGGCGGACCGGAGCCGCCGGGCACGACTTGGCCCGCTTGTATTTTTAGTGTGCGATACTGGGAAAAGGAGATCGTGTTCATTAACCTGCACAGCCAGGAATAACAATTGCCTTCCATAAGGACCTCATGAATAAGTCGCACCATCTGATTTAGTTATTTATATCCTTCCTGCTGGTAAATTAATTAATGTTTCATTTCCAGCACAGGCAGCCCGCAAGACTGCTTTTCCTTGCTCTGAAAGTGGGCACATTACAATGTCATCTGCTTTAAAAGGAGTTTTTCCTAGGAAGATGGATGGTAAATACGGACCGTTCGCCCGCCGGTGATGCCAGGTCACCTCTCGCCATGCCCTGTGCCATACCGGCAGCGGAGCAGCATGCCGCAGACAGCCAGGGTCTGTGGGGTATTTGTACAGTGCAAAGGGTTATTTTTATTCTTTCTACTGGATCTTAAGCAACATTCAGGGGGAAAATCACGATCCTGTTGCTGGGATGGGTTTCTGGTCCATCCATCCAGGGAGAGGACGGGGATCACGGGGGCAGCCGGCAGCGCCGCGGGGCCAGGAGTGCCCGGGGCCACGGGAGCTCGGGGTGCAGAAGAAGACGCCTAAAGGAGAAAGAAATATTTCTATAAACACCTTCAAGGAAATGGACCGAAGGGAAGGGGAATTATTATCTTATCATGTACTAGCAGGCAAACAACAAGGTGTTGCAGGGATGGAGGAGCATGGTGGGGCAGTGGGAGGCTATGCAGAGATGCTGGGATGGGTGAGGGTCTCTGCTGGCTGCGGGGAGGGCTCGGGGCTGCCCCCGGAGCTGCTCGGGGGTGGGCAGAGCCGCCGACCCACTCCTGCTACAGCAGCCGGGGCTGGGCTGCGGGTGCCAGCCAGCCCCGACGGAGCCAGGGGGATAAAACCGCGCCCGGGACCGCGGGGGGCCGACGGTGCCCCTGCCAAGGGGTGTGTGGGGTGGGGGCTCGGCCGAGCGCCGGCAGCGCCAGCCGCTCCCTTGGCATCTCATCCCGCTGCTGGCTCCAGGGTTTCGCACGCCTGCTGTCGACGGCTGCAGTGGGAAACGCTAACGGCAGCGCATGACTCCCTTGGGACGAAGATAAGAAGCTGGAAAAATAAACTGTGCTCCCAAGGTCGCAGAAACACTCGGGGCTCTCCCCAGCACACGGGCCGCTTCCCTTTCCGCTTTCAGAGCAATCGCCTGGGGGCTTTGTAATGGATTAAGGCAAAATATTTTTGCTGGGGGCTGGCAGGCGCGGGACCACGCTGAGCGGCGGAGGGCGAGCACCAGCATCCCCCCGGCATGGGTGCCTCCAGAGCACCATAGCGATGCCCCATCGTCCCGCTCTGCTTGGGTCCCCTCCAGCTGCCGTGTGTGTGTCCCCGTGCCCGCGGGCAGCGAGCGAGCAGGCAGGGCTGCCAGCCGACGGCAGCGTGCCTCTGGTTTGATTATTTGCTATGGCATCCTAATACGCCCAATTATTTTTCAATGCAGACAGTTGCGGTTCATTTGCTTTGCCATCAGGCAGGGGCTTGTAGGAGATATTCTAATGCCAGCCACGTTTTAATTTCCTCGAACAGCACGTTTTACGTGTGCTAAGTACAGATGAGCTTGGATCCAGCTATGGGATCCCAGGAGATCCCCATCATCCCATGAGAGAAGGTGCCCCAAAGCTGGTCCGGTCAACTGCACCTTCCGTGGCGGTGACCCACACCTTGCAGATCCTCGTATAGGGGACCTCAAGTTCAACGTGCTTCCGAAGATGGAGTTGCAATGTGTTGATGTGGGCTGGTTTGTTTTTTTTTTCCCAAGGAGTATCCTTCGTTTTTCCATGCCTTACCCATGGCATTCCCATCCCCAGAAGTGTCGCTGCAGGGAGCTGTGTGGGCTTGAACTTGGGCAGGTTTGATATGAGAAACCCTTCAGCAGAGTAACCCTTGTGCATGTGGAGCCGTTGGCACCGGTGGTTTTTAAGAGCAGGGATCCTGCTGTAACGCGGTGGGCAGCGTTCACCCTGCCTGGCGAGGGTGACTCCCCGGGGACCTCTCACAAACCTCTCCAGCCCCTGTGTCCTACATTCATGCAACCAGCAGCAAACCCAGAAATGAAGAATATAGGGGAGAACCAGAATGGCAAACCCTGAGTCTTGATTTTGGGGGTTTTTAGCTCTAACCTCCGTTATTTGGGATGCCAAGTCTGATTCATGATGATTGCCCATGCCAGAAGCCGGAGCTGTGCTCTCCACAGCAGCAGTGTCACCCCAGGGTGGGTTTTCCTTTGGCCCCTCATTTTTTGGATGCTTTAAAAAAGATGATCAGTGACATTTTTTTCTCTTCAATACATCCTCCTTTCTAAACATTGCAAAGATAACGAAGATATTCCTCTCTAGGCCTCTTTTTCTCACCCCAAATATCTCCTCTAAACCAGAAGGATGGCCCCAGCCTTCCCCTGCCAAAGCTGGGAACGTCCAATTTCAAGCCCTGTTTTCATGTATTTCTGCTTTGGCTGAAACCGTCGGTGGGCCTGTCTGTGCAGGGGTGTGGATGCCGCAGCTCGCTAAGCTCGTAGGCCCCGTAAACTGGAGCAATAAAGCATGTGCTAGAGAGATGTCACTGGCAGGATTGTTAATGCGTGAGCCTAATGAATATGAATGGTCTCTTCATAAATGTAGCTTTGTGTCATTAAATTCCTTCACACCTCACTGATCATGGAAAGGTTACTCAGAATTAAATGTAAATCACATATTTACTGGTACGAAACAGATCAGTGTGTCGTTTTTTAAAAAACATATAATTTAATAATGGTGCAATCTTCCCCTAGCAAGGCTTGGGTGATGGATTCACGGCGGTCTCTCACTCGGGGTTTCGGTGGAAGGTGATACAGATCTCACATGATGGGCAATTTACACCGTTTTCTTTCCAAAACAGTAGACTTCAGTTCTTAATCATGTCAGTGGCCCAGAAATGAAAGGAGTTATTTCACCCATGTCACTCCGTATAATTAAAAGATTAAGGAACGGCTTCTGTTGTGTTATAAATTAAGGGGCTGGGGTTGGCTGGGGCGAGGAGCACCGGGGTCAGGAGCACCGCGACTGGGAACACCGGTCCCCGCCGCTGCTGGAGGGGTGAACAACCCCCACCCCCCAAATTACACCTGTCAGCATCCCCAGACACCGCTCTGGACATTCCCCAAAGACCATCGCACGCAGTCGCACTGAGTGACGCAGAAACAAGGCATATCTCTTTTTTTCTGTTGCCGTAAAAGTGCAGGATTGTGCCGATTCTCCACGCCGAGCCCGTGCAGCGTCTGTCCGCCCCAGCCCGCGGCGGCAGGCTTTAGGTGGTACAGGTACAGCCTGCCCACGGCGGGAGGCTTTAGGTGGTACAGGTACAGCCTGCCCACCCAGCCCCTGCCCAGGGAGCGACGCTGGTCGGCGCAGACAGCTCAGCCCAGGGATCAGGAAAAGCAGGGCATTTTTAAGAAGCTCTAAAGAGCCGTCCCAGCTGCCCACCAGTAAAGCCCCCTAACAGACTGCTTTAAACAGCACGAGCAGGTATTAGCTTGTAAGGGAGAGCTGATTAGTAATTAAATGGCTTTTAAAAATAAAACCATTAAGACTAATCCCATCAAAATTGGAGCTTCATCCAGGCAACTCTTATTAATTATCATCGCACCTTGCAGTTTCCAAAGGCTGGGCAGCTGGCAGCTCTGTAAATAAACATACATATTTTATGAAAGTCTCTCTGGCAGGGGCATGCTCCCCCCTGCCCCTCCTTCGAAGGTGGGGAGGATCCCAGCCGCCGCACGAGGTCCCCGGCACATCCATCCCTGCCACGGGGCTGCGGCCAGGGACGCGGCCGGGGTGCCGCCGGCAGCCGGGGGGCTTTGGTGGGAGCCCGGGGCGGCTTTCCCGAGCCAATAAACCCGGGGCTGAGCCCTGGCTAATCCCGCCGAAGCGGCTGGCTGCTCTCTGCGGCGAAGGGAGGCGCAGGTTTCAGCCGCAGCGCATCATTATTTCCCTCAAAGTATCAATAATTTCAGGGTTAAAGAAACAAAAGCTTTTTTTTGCTTGTTTGTATTTTTCCCCTCATCAATACTGGGGCCAGGCAGGCCACTTCCAGACAGTCCCCGGGGCCTACTCAGCTATTAAAGATAGAAATTATATCTTCATAACCCAGGATATTGCTGCTCGCTTATTTATGACTTGCTCCATTTCAAGAATATTTATTCTAGACAGGGAGCCTGATAATTTTCATCCAATCTACTTCTCATAGCTCAGGGCAAAAGAATGGAACAGCTCAATTGAAAGAGCATTTTCCCATTATTGCCAGGTAAGGGCAGAGCAAGCTGATCTCATTTCTGCCCTTGCCTTGCTAGCACCACTGGATTCAGCTCCTTTTTTTTTCCTCCTTTTTCTCTTCTATTTTTTTCTTTTTTAATTCATCGAGGAATGGCAGCCCACACAACCACTTAGAGGAAGTACTGCATAAATCCCAGTGCAGTAATTACCCATTTGGAAACATGACGCTTTATAGGAGAAAAGGCATCGTGCCAGGATGCTCAGCACGCTACTCCTACTCCAGCTGAAATCCTCCCAGGGCTTGTAGGCAACGGTTAGCGTCTGCAGTCACAGGCTAATAAAACTAAGCCATTACAGCTGGGGCAGGAGAGCTGCAGCCCACAAAGCAGAGAGCTTCCGAGGTGGGAAAAAGCTGTTCACGGGTTACGGAGCAGAGGGAGGAACCGAAGGACCTGCAGCCACGTGGGAAACACGCGGGCACTGCCCGTCCCAGCTGGGGTTGCATCCAGAGCGGTGTGGGCTGGGGCTGCTTGGGGTCCCGGGGTGCTGCGGAGACCCACGGCCATCCCTGAGCAACGCCCCAGGAGATGGGCAGCACCCACCTCCCTCCGCCCTGCTCCGGCCGGGGAGCACCTTCCTCCACCTGCGCTCCTGCCTGCTGCGTGCCTTAAATGTCAAAGCCAATGAAGTGTTGAAAAGGCTTTATTGCTTTTTGTGAAGCCGATTAGGAATATCTTCTACTAGGTAAAGAGCAATATTGCAATATGAAGGATGGGGGAAGTCGAAGGCAGCCCTGTGTGAATTCCCCACAGAAACCTCTGTTCTTGCAGCCAGAACAGTTATCAAAAAGACAATTTAAGCAGGATTGCGCTCTAACTAGCTGGAGGACAGGGAGCCGGCCCTGTACAGTAATCTTTCAGCCTGTAGTAAATGAAATTGCAAAAAAATCAGCTTTCCTTCCTGATCTGCAGGGGGTGAAGATGCCAGAAGGAATGGGGTTTTTTTATATAACCATTAGCTCAACCCTGCACTCCCTGCCAACGGCGTGAGCTGCCTCAGCTGACACAGGGCCGGTGGCCGCCGCGCGAGGATGAAGGCAGCTCAGCATCCTCCCTCCTGCTGTCTGCGGCTCGTCCGCGGCACTTCCCCAGCACCACAGCACCCTGGCAGAGGGTGGAGTAAACCCACGGTGTTTTGGCTCTGCAGCTCCTGCCGACCGTCCCCGTCCAAAAAACCCAACTAGGTGTAAAATGGAGACCCTTGTGTCCCTTAGAAGGAAGGTTTATGCAACCATGAGATACCAGGTTCAACGACCAAAGGGGTTTCTCGTGTGAGTGATGCCAGGTGAGACAGGCGAGGTTGCGCTGGACTGGGGCGTTGCTGGGAACAGCAGTTTCGCAAAGCCACCAGGCATCGTGGGCTGAAAGTCACCTTTGAAAATCTCCATTTCTGGGGGGAGAAGGGCTTCCGCGGGGCTGTCCCTGCCTTGCCATCGTGCGCCGGCGCTGCGGGACCGGCAGTCGTCTCTCGGATGGCTCCACCGGTCACCTTGGGTGCCATCCTGTCTGCAGAACGATGCTGGAAAACCAAGGCAGGTTAATGACTCTGGCAGCCAGGGAGGACCTAAGGAAGCATGTGCCAGTCCTCGCTGTTAATGATAATTATTTATGGAGCACCCTGAATTCACCCCGTGTTTTGGAACGGCAGCACGATGGTCAAATCCAGCCCCTGGTGAGGTCTGCGGGAAGCAGAAAGCCATTTCCACTGGCTTTGATGGGAGCTGGACCAAGTGCTACAGCTCTGATGACATCCCCATGAATTTACAGCAAATGTTGCCATTAGAAAAATGATAGCTTCCCAACTTGAAATTACTTACAGATGCATCGTGGGGAAAATTCCCTCTATTTAATCCTCAGTCAAGTAAAACTGGAAAAAAAAAACCAAAAACAACAAAACACAACTTTCTCCAGCTGAAATCCCCATCCCGCCTGCGGGACCTGCCGCCCCCAGCCCGCGGCACAGCAGCCACTTTGGTGCTGTGTTATTTACCACCGAAGAAAATAGCTGGGCTCGGATCAGAAAACGCTGCCTGCGAATCTGGAGGTCTTGCAGGTCAGCTTGAAACCTGGGTACGTGTGCCGCCTTGCTGGCCAGCGGCCCTGCTTCAATACTGGCCATCCCTGAAGCACCAGGGCTGAGCATGGCGTGGGGAGCAGGGCGATGTGGGTGCTGCTGTCTGTCTGCCCACCCCGAGGCCACAACCAACCCAACTGTACAACCAGGAGAAGACTTTTAATAGCAATTGTTCCATCCGAGCAATTAGAGTCAGCTGGAGGGAGGTGTGTGACTCCAGGTGCTTCTCAAGCAGCCAGGCACACCCCACTCCCCAGCTCCGGGCTGGGGCAGCCGGGCATCCTGCCGGGCATCCCTCTTTTTTGCAGGGAGAAGGCCCTGGAAATCACAAATTGGCCGTGGCACCGGAGGGCGAGCACATGGGGGCTTCTCAGTTTTTACAGACCTCTGGCCAGCAAGCGACGGTCGCTGTTCCAGCCCTTGCTTTGCTGCTGGCGAAGGTGAGGGACGCGGTTTGCAGGTTCTGCCTGAATTTGCAGGTTCTGCCTGAATTTGCAGGCACGCAGCCCCTCTTTGGGCCCAGCCGCATCATCCCCTCTGCATCCTTTAAAATGAAGAGTTTGGCTTGAAAGGGCAATTTCTCTGGATCTGATGCAAAAAAGTTCCCTCGGTCTGAGGCAGCTCTGCGATTTGGGGTACAAACTGCTCCCCGGACCACTCTGCTCTGGAACAATGAATGGCTCGTGCCTTTTTTTTTTTTGCCTGCCCATTTAAACAGAGCGGAGACCCGGAGCCATCAATCACTCCTCCGGCAGCCCGGGGGAAGGCTTCACCGCCCCGGCAGCACGACCGTGCCTCACCTGCTTTCCTCCCTGCTCACCCCGCTGCTTGCTGCCGGTGCTGGTGATTTACTTCCGAGGATGATGATTACAGGCAGGCACGAATGTGCCGTTTATCCTCAATGTGTGGCTGCACAGATCCGCAACTCAGCTCAGCTCGTCCCACTGGCTCAGACCCTTTGAGGTGCGGTGGAGATCCCCCGGCCCAGCTAACACTTGATGCAGAAGCCTGGTGCGTCCCTGGAGATGCACCCACGCAGCGGTCCCCCCCGCCGCTCCCACGGCCTGGGCGTCAGCAGCTCCCGGCAAAGCCCCAGGCTCCGGCCGCGGGTAGGGGACCCCGCTCAGCCTCTCCTCTCTAACCTCCCCTTGCTTGAAAAAATAACATCCAGTCTTCAAGGAGAGCAAAGAGGAATAACTCTTTAATCACCCCTGTGTGGCACACACAGCGTGACAGCGCGTTGGACCGTCTGCACTCCGGAAAGGGTCGCTTTGGATTTCCCGGAGGTTTTCTCCGGGCAGTGGAAGCTGTAAGAGAAGCATCTCTTAAAAGCAATGGAGGATGCATTGGTTTGTGCTTCTTTAGGGGAAGCTGGAAAAGGGTATTTGTTTTCCCACCAGTGAGTAGAAACCTTTGTCTCTGCTTGCTCTCTGCTCCCGGAGCTTTCCCAGGACTGCCAAGCCCGCGCTGACGCTGCTGGGAAGTTTCCGAGCCCGGCCAGCAGACTCGCTCACACCTCCTCCAAAAGGAGAGCTCATTAAATTGTTGATCCAGGTATCCTTTATCCAGAATCTCACATTCTTAATAGAGGCGTTAACTAAAACAACAGCAGATCAAAGCGCTCCGAAGCATCTCATTTTGGATGTTGCTTCCTCCTCTCACGGCCCGGCTTTTGTTCTCACCCCTTTGAGGTCATCAGTGTCGTTATTGCACCAGCACCATCCCAGGGCAAGACGGGCACCAGGAGCGTCCGAGCATCTTTCTGCAGCTGGAGGAGCCTGACACAAGGGCACGAGGGTGACTGGTTCCCGTACACGTTCTGGGAAAAGCATTTCCTTCCTCCGGGCAGGTGAGTTTTTCCCAGAGGCCGCCTGGCCCGAGCCGCCTCTCCGCTCGAGGTGCTCATGCGGAGCCGTGTTGTTACAGCTCCTCTCCACAGCTCAGAGCACGGCGAAGCACCTCGTCCTGCATGGCCGGTTTAACAGCCGCCCTGATAGGCTCCCTGTTCGTCCTTGACCGGCAATTAGCAAGTGCTGGGTGCGATGGGCATCTCCTCCTAATTCCTCTGCAGGCTCCTCCAGCTGCTGCTTATTAACGTTTGTGAGCAGAGCTAAAGCAGAGGGCAGCCTGACCCGGGGAAATCTGCAAGCTTTTATTAACGCTGCAGATAATTACATTTAATAAGGACACTGGCTTTTCCCACACCAGATAGCTGAACCATCAATCTTCCCTTTAATAATAAAACCCTCTCCAACTCATTTACATTCATTGTTCCTTTTGCAACACAACATTACGCACGTTTTATCACCCCGGGATCTAACACAGCCATCTCACATGGTGTGCAGCAGGCCAAGTTCGCACGGCAGCGTGGCCACAGTCCTCGTGCCACGGCGGGGCTGGCGTCCCCGGCCGAGTGCGTCCCTGTCCCCATGCCTGGGGGGCTGGCAGCTCTTCACCCAGGGAGCCCCAACCGCCCGAGCACACGCATCTTGCAAAACTTCACAACAACCCTGCGGCTTCGTGGCCTCCAGAGCAATTACTCACCTGGCGTGAACCTGCACTGCAAGGATTGCGTCTTCGTAGACGGGTCTTTACACGAGGATACAGAGGAATGATTATGAGCATGTACTTTTAAGGCAGAACTGATATGATTTTTAGAAATAGAAGTAAACGCGTTTTGTGTGTGTGTGCTGGGAAGCACAGTGTCTCTCAGGAGATATAGGAAAAATAATTTATAAATGAATAACAGTGCAGCAAACATTCATCTTCAAAGCTGAAATTGGAGAGCAAAGCTGAGGGTATTATAAATCCTATTTTGCTGCTGCTTCGCTCTTATTTGGTTTTGCCAGCTCACACCAGGACAGAAATGTCAGTGCAGTTCTCCCTCCCCGACACTCCTCACTGCACTGGTGCTTCCCGCGCCCGCTGCCGAGGGTGGGCAGCAGCCCCGGCCGTGGGACACGGTGGTAGCGGAGGGCACTGCTCTCGCTGGCCTTTCAATGGCTTCTCCTGGCCTGGAGTGCTGGAAATCACCCATCTTCTGGGTGCGGGGGCCGCTGGGCAGGCGGGGGGTGGGGGGGCTTCTCCCACCCTTCCCACAGAATGATGGATTCGCATCACGCCGAGACCTCCTAGGGCTTGCTGCAAAGCTTGGTGGAGGCTTCGAGTGATCGCTGCCGCCTCTGTGCAGCTGAAGTGCAGGAGGGTCTGCCGAGATGCTGATTTGTAGCAGAAAAGGGGAATAAAAGAGACTTGAAAGCTGCACCTTCCCTCCCACCCTGCGATCCCATCTGGCCATCCCCGAGTGCCCAGACCATCCTCTCTCTGTCCCTGGGCCAGCAGCCATGGCCAAGCGGCTGGTGCCAAAGCCAGCGTGGGAATGACATCATTCCTGACGGGACGGCAGCGCCAGGCAGAGCCGAGTGGGGACCGTCACCTGGCGAGAGGAGCCCGGGATGCCTGGGACACATCGTGATGCTGCTCGGACCGTCTGTGCTGGCCAAGCAGATCCCCCGCCAAGCCCTGCCCGGCCGTGCCCATCATCTCCGTGCACTGGTGTGTGCCGACGTGCCGATGCGCCCGGGCAGCGCGGGGCAGGAGCGGGGCGCAGCAGCGATCCCCGCGGCAGGGCAGCCAGCACTCCGGCGTGATCTCCGCCAGGCAAGGGGCCTGCAGCCCCCCGCCGTGTTTAGTCTGGGTGCAGGGCTTATTATCAGCTCAGCCCCGTCCCTGGCGGCTCGGCACGCTGCTCCCCACGCACCTCCTCTAATCTTCTTTTATTTGGCATCCCTGGGATGAAGCAACAGGCCATCCATCAAGTGCCAGTGTTTAGAGTGAGAGGGGATCTGTGGGGCCCCGGGTTTAATTAGGAGCCTGAAGGCTGGCGACGGGCAGCTCCTGCTCTTCGCACGCACAGAGGAGCAATAGTCCGATGTTATCAGCTTCGTGTGCATTGGCATTTAAAAAATTCCCTCTGCTTTAGGTTTATTGCCTTGTTACGCTGAAGGGAAGTAGACAACCCCCTACTAAAACAGCTCAGCTCCATTTTACACCAGGACACCCAGCCCTCACTCCCCCAGCCCACCCTGCAGCTCTCAGGGATCCATCCCGGCTCCGGCTGCCCCGGGTGGGAGAGCCAAGGACAGGGCTGCAGACCTCAGACTCACGTCCCCGTGTCCGAGGTGCAAAGCTCGCACCTGCCTGGTGCTTTCCCCCTGTGCATATCAAAACGGTTTCCAGCTCAGCTGCACGGCCCTGGCCCGGAGCCCCTCGGGCATGGCAGGCGCCACGCAAAGCCTTTAGCACATTTAATTTTTTTTCCAAAACACTTCTTCCCTAATTTAAACCATCATCTTTCATCTTGGAATTTTTTTTTCAACAATTTTTCAACAATGCCTGAATCCTGGGAGCAGAAAGGTCTCTTGATTGAGAGTTGTTCTTGGCACATCTGGAAAAAAAGCAGGCTCCCCCTTCCCATGCTGCAACTCCTGCTCTGATAGACAGACAAAAAATGCCAACGCCTCCGAGCGCTGCTCAGAAACCAGCAGGACCCGCCGGCAGCCAAAAAAATACAGCAAAACAAGACAACAATGCTCATTTCCAGCCAGTGCAGGGGAGGCCGCAGACTTGGCAGTGTAAGAGAGAGGGTCAGAGCCGGCACCCGGAGTCCCCTCTGGCAGTCCCAGCCTGACGCTGGGCTGGAACCATGCGTACCCCGCGGAGCTGCTTTTGCTGACTCTGCTGCCTGGCTGCCCATCTCCTGCATCGAATGCTTCCAGTTTGCAACCCAAACCCATGGATTTCTTCTGTTTTCGTAGCAGCAAGGATGCCCCTTTCTCCCCAGGAGAGTCATGACCACGACCTCCAGTCCCCGGGCAGCGGGTGCTTGTCCTGAGCTCCCCGTCCCAGCTCCGCTCCCGCAGCAAACATCCCTCCCAAATCACTTGGCGCGGCTGCTCCTGAACTGGCTTTAGCTTTGAACCCCTGCCCTGAGCGCAGGATGAGTTTTAAGGCAGCTCAAGCTGCAAAGAGGCAGCCATCGGGGTGACCGTGTCCCCTCTGCACGGTGCGACCGGAGGCGGTGAGAAAGCGGCAGTGGTGTGAAAACAAAGCAATGAGGAGGTGAGAGACGGGGCGGCTGCAGAGCAGGCAGCGTGTGCTGTGCTGGCCCGGCAGCGGGCTCATTGCATAACTGTTATTTATTTTACAAATCTGAAGATCAGCCCTGAAACCCCGATGGAAGCCAGGCGGAGCGATGCTTGGTCACTCCAGCTCTGCAGGAGCGAGGGCTGGGGCCGCACGGGTGGCTGGTAACGTGGGTCCCTGCTCCAGTCATAGCGCAGGGCATGCATCACACGCCTGCAGGGTTTGCGCCATGGGGAAAAGCATGAATTTTCTGTTGGGAAGTGATTTTTTCATCTTCATTAGCAAACTGAAACATTAAAATTAATTCAAATTGAAATTATGCTGAAATTATGGAGGAAAAAAATGCTTTTGCTTTCTTGGTTGCATTTAGTTGCACATCCTAGTGCCCAGCCTTGCTGGTCGACACTGCGCCCTGCAATTCCCCTGGCAAGGGCTGATGCTGCTGGGGCCTGGGTAAAACCAGCTTTTCTGCACAGGAATCTGCTGGGCTGGTAAAACTCTCCAAGCCCTGGCCGCACAGCACTGCTCTGCCACAGCTCGGGGGGGCGAACCCCCCCCTTCCACCAAAACCTCTGCACTAAAGGCCAGATTGCTGCGGGCACCTCTGCAGCTGCCGGCAGCCTGGCTGGGTGCGCAGGAGCCGAGTAGGGGTGCAGGTGGGTGCAGAAGCCGAGGTGGGTGCAGGAACTGAGCACAGGTGGAGTTGGAGCAGGAGCCGAGCGCCGGGTGCAGATGGGTGCACTTGTTCCCGTGCAGATTCGCCCCTGCCCAAGCCCACCCTGCCCCACCCGCATCTGGCCACAGGCTGCGGACCCTGGGAAGCGGTGGATCTCCCCGCGCAGCTCAGCAAATGTCATCAGAGGCGTAACTATTTCCAGATTGGAAGCTACAGCAGGCAGAATCAGCCTTCCCCTTGTCATGTTTGCAGTCAGGTTTTACATATGGGTATCCACGGCTCTTTTTTTTTTTCTTCTTCCTCCTAAGATGACTTCCAAAGCAAGTGATTTGCACCATATGTTTCTAATGCTCCTATCGAATACGGGTCTTTAATGAAAATAAGTGCAGAGGGACAGGAGTCATCCGCCCGCGAGCTTGCAGGACGGGAAAAAAGCAGAAACGATCTTGCAATAGCTACTCTGTAAAAATCCATGTCCTGGAATTTATTTCTTTCTTTTTACCTACTGTGAGGAATGATAAAATGGAACTTGGCAGAAGTCACCTTTGACACGTGTTGTCTCTATAATATCTCAATCCGATAATCCCCACCTAAGCTTTGTGCTTTACACCACTCGCGGACTCGGCTGCGGACTAACTCTTCGCCAGCCCATTTCATTTCCACCCGCAGCACGTGGGCCGTAGGATTTCTCCTCTACCACGTAGCTTTTTGGCCACCAGTCCATAAATATTTGTGTAAGAGCCTCTCCCCCCCAGCCCCGCTGACGTTACATTTTCTGCAGCGTAGCAGGCGACTTTTTTCAAACTTTTAAATTCCGTTCATTAATCATTGAGAGAAATGTGCAATTACTCGAGTCCAATTACAGAAAATGTGCAACTACTTGAGTCCCATTATAAGCCGGTACGAAATGCCAAGAACTTGATTGGAGTAAAACCACTGCCAGCCCCATATACTTTAAAAGAAAATATTGTGTGTTATCCTAGCGGGTGAAAAGAAATCACAATTTATTTACGCACAAATGGGTCTAACCCTCGCTGACAATATGGGAAAACTTTCCTATCGGCCGTAACATGATTTCAGCATTCCCTTAAGGAAGAGATGTCTCTCCCTTAATTAAAACAATGCCTGAACTCACTGTAACCTCCTGATTTCATAGCAGGGATCTGCTCTGATTTTTCCAGAGGGTTTATAACTACCCCACAAGCTGATGTCTGGCCCGGCACTGGGCTGCTTGTTTTCCATCCGTGCCTTGAGCCGCTGGTCGGGGCAGGCGATGAGCAAGGAGGACTCGTGCCTTCCGCTTCCCAGGCCAGGCTTTCTGCCCCGAAGATGCAACCAGGACTAAGGAACGCCGTGCGGTTCTCCGACAGCTCCTACGGGACGCGGCCTCTCTAATCTTTGCAACCAATTGGCTTTCTTCGGTAATCTGTAATTACACGAACTCTCTCCTATGCAAATCATAAACGTCTCAATCAATCAGCGGGAGCAGCCGTCGACGGCAAGGCTGCGCACACCGAGCGAGCTCGCAGGAGGATTTCTGCCACATGCGGCTTCTAAACTCCCGTTATTTAGGTCAGCATCTCCTGCGGGCTGCCCGGGCGAGCGATAGGTATTACCGCTTATTAGGGATTAAGCCGAGATTTACGCGTCTTTCTTAGCATGTAGCTGTGTGTACGTGGACAGTCGTAGGAGCCCGACTACCAAAAAGCCTGAGATTTTCAAGGAGAATCTTGAACTAAGGGGCTTAGGGAGGTGAATTAATTTACTGGGGCTCCGTAGCTCATCCAGAATAAAAATCTCGTATAAAAGTATAATTTTCCTCTTGTTATTCATGATTACAAAATAATAAGATTGTTTAAAAATCCAATAGAATGGATGTCAATATTGGCAGGAGATGCAATTGCAAAGCACGTGCCAGCCTTCCGCAGCTTTTCTTAATTTTAATTAGGATAAAATTTACTAATCTTACAGGGTTTGCAGAAGCCGGTTTGCCAAGAGGCCATCAATTGATCTGGATGATATTGGCTTCCTGTTAAGAGCCCCTTGCTAACTGCTGTGTAAAGCCCAGGCTTTTAGCTACTTTCTCAGATCATCTCTGCAGTTCTTTTGGCATGTCAAAAGGCCAGATGTTTTTTATTTGAGAGCAAATTGACACGTTAAATTACATTGTGCAAACAGTAAAGCCAGCCATGAGTAAACAGGCGACGAGGATTCATTGAATTTTATGGGTCGCAATAATGTTTATGTAATTTAACAAATTTATGCTTCATGTCAGCTTTACCGCAAGAGTTATTCATTCCAAAAGGAAAAACAACTTACATTACAGCCCCCATACCATTCTGCCTCGGAGCCAATCAAAAGCAAAACAAGCCTTAACATGACAATTGCATAGGGGCATGCATATGCCTGCACACGCTAACATACATCACGTAAGTTAAACATCGTCTGCGGATATTGCTCGATTTGTGGTTTTTTTTAATTCTAATTTGATTACTTTTCTATCATCCAGCCAGAATGCAAACAATGGGGGAGACTTCTGCCGCGCCAAGTATTGCTCCAGCCTTAGCAATACGGATCCAGGCTCCGCGCGGTGCTTTCAGAAGGTCATGTTGATTTTTACCATAATGCATTTTCCAGGTCCCTGGGAACCTACAGCAGATTTAGCAGGAATCCTCTATGAATCAGGCTGTCTTCACTCTCCAGTGAAGTGTATACCCAGCCCGAATTTCACTGGCAATGAACCATGCATTAATATTACAAACTCTTCTGGCTATTTAAATGCAAAATCACATCAGACTTCAGGGCAAGCAAGCGGAGTGGAGCAGGCTTGCTCTGCGCTGGCAGGGTTTATCACATCAGTCTCATTAATGCAGTTTAACACCTTGTGTGCTCCGGGACACGCAGGGCGGCTCAGCGAAAGGTCACACCGCGGCGGAGCAGCGGGCGATGCTCCCGTGGGAGAGAGCTGCTGCGCCGCCGGGGCCGGGACGGCGTGCCAGGCTGCCAGCCCGGCGTGGGTTAAAGGAGGGAAGTTCTCTTTTTTAGAGCAATGAGGCGTGCTAAGCTAATAAGACCTCTAAACTGGCATCAATAACAAATGGCTTTCCACCAACACGCAGCAATTATCAATAGCAGCCGCCGCTGGAGGGGCTGGATCCGGCCAGGCTCTCGCACGAACGGGAGAGCACGCGGCGATATTTACTGGCAGCTCCAAAAGAAACCCCGGAGAGCAAAGGTAAAGCATCTTCCCACACTCAGTGGGTCCAGCCACGGCCTGGCTGGAGCCCTCCCAGCGACGACGGCCACCAGGGATGGTCCGCAGCCCGCGCCTGCCGCCCGTGGCACAGCGAGCCGGGGGCTCTGCTTCCTTGGGTGACGGAGCTGCCCTGGGGATGGGGAGCACGCAGGGGAGCTGGGGCCGGCCAGGAGGTCCAGGGCCCCAAGCCAAGCCAACGGAGAAATCTCCAGCTCACTCTGCTTATAACCCTGCCCTAAACACAATGCAACTAGAGCACGCCAGCTCTGGGTGAGGAGTGGGCTCCATCAGACAAGTAGGATGGACTTTCTTAGAAGATTTTTCACCCTACAAAGTATTGACACACTTTCAAACAGAAATGGTGAAAAGCCACTGGTCAGGTGAAAGCACTCCTGGGTGGAGAAGTGCCGTCTCTCCCGGCGTCCTTCCCCATGGGAAGGGCCTGCTCCGATTTCCCTTCGGAAAGACGCTACGAGAGGCGTTGACGGGAGCGCTGAGCCCGGAGCAGTCCGGGCGCCCAGCACCCGGGCAGGGGGCTCAGCCGGTGTCCCCCCAGCCGCCTCAGGGCTCGGTGAGGCTGGCTGGGACGACACCAGGGTGATGCTGGATGGTCACGGCGTGCTCGTCCCCCATCCCCTGCCCTGCCAGACCTCACGGGTCAGTCCGACCTGAGAAAAAGCTGTAGGTCCCGGTGCTGCAGGGTGTTCATGAAGGGCCTCCGGCTGCTCCTCCTTGCTTGGTTTTCCCCCATAGCAAGGTGGTGCCTTCGGGCTGCCCCAGAGCCCCAGGAGGGGCTGCTAGGGGAAGCTCAGATTTTGTCAGTTTAAGAAGCATCAATCCCCAAATCCATGTTGTTCGTGTGGCAAAGTTCTGGTCTGTCTCCTCTCCGTTCAGGGCACCAAGGAGGGTCCCAGCAGCCACCAGCACTGCCCGCAGGATGGGCCCTCATTGGCAGGGAACTGGGCTGCAACTAATTTCTGCATCTAAATGGCATTTAACACGGTCTTGAAGGAGATCTGTACACAGGATGTGAAGAGGGAACTAAGGGTTATTGCTGTCAATATAATTAATTTCAAGCTAATTTGAGCATCTGATTAAGTTTAGCATTACCATAAAAACTAAACTGCTATTTAAAACCAGAGAGGGGTTTATTAAATAAGTGCTGGAATGCAACAGAAAGCAAAATGAAGGTAATAAAGTCACTTAAAGTAATAAAATTAAGTGAATGCTAGAGATACCCTTTGATGGATCTTTCCTTTACCCTTCCCCAGGATGGAGATCTTCCTTCTTCAGCTGCATTTTCTATACAGGCTTCTGGATTTCTTAGGGGTCTTCCTAAATCTTCACAGAAACAAAACACACAGGAAAAATGGTCAATACAATAATTTTTCTTTGGAAAAGGAGGAGAAAACACCAAGGAGGAGAGGTGGCTGTTAGCCGAGCACATCACCTTGCCGGAGCTGTGCACTTGCAGAAGGTGACGGGCAGCTCGGCCAGCTGGGAACGGCGCCCGGGGCAGGAACGTGCTTGGGAAAGGGAAGCGGGATCCCCTCCGCAGGGTGCTGGTTTGGGGTGCTTCCTTCATCGCCTTTCTGCATGTAAGAAAACATTAGTCCAGTTAGACAACTGGTGGCGAAAACCCTACGGGGTTTCTACTACTGTGCCGTAGCTGGCCAAGACAACTTACCCTTCTCCTCTAGGTTCATGTGTCACCCAGAGAAAACACTTATTTACTCTGAAGGCCACAGAAGCCTTAAAATACAAAGCCCGAGATAACACTGATAGGATCACACAGACATCCAAATTAATTTATACTGCTGTCCTAAGCAGAAGTGACTCATTGATAGCGGAGGAGCACTGTCCCTCGGTTAAACGAGGACCTCAGCAGGGATGCCATGGCAATGGGTCATGGCAGAGGATGAGCTGGTGCTCGCTGTCCCCTCTCTGTCCCCTGCTCCCGGAGCCCTGGGCGCTGCCTCGGGACAGGGATGGTGAAGGAAAACGAAGGAGGCGCGTGCCAAGGTCCTGGCCTGCCCGTGCTGGCCTCAGGATGGGTCAGGGATGGAGATGCAAGTAGTCATGGTCCTCAGCACTGAGCCCTCTGTCCACACGCTCACCGCTTTGCAACACGCATCATTCAGCCAGCTCTGCGGTCTCTGCTGCTTCTGGGTCAAAACAGATGTGTGTGGACATGAAGAGGGTTGATTAAAACCCCAGAGACCTCCAAGGGGAGGGTGGTCAGCTGAAATTTCCAAATCTCCTTTGCTTCTGGCAAAGGCAGACCCAAGGAATAGGGGAGAAGTTGAGACTTTGGTGCATGTTCGGAGCCAGAGCTCGGGGAGGAGGGTGCGAACAGCCCTGGAAACGCAGGGAGGAGCGACCTGGGCGGCCTTGCACCTCCCCAGAGCATGGCCTGGAGCCTGGAGAGGAGGGCAAGGGGAGCTGGGGTTTCCTTCTTCACCTGGAGAGGGACCGAAAGCCGTGACATTGCCCTAAATGGCAAATGGCAGCTCAACAGAGACGGCCCTCGGACACCCACCTTCAACCACATCAAACCCACGAGAACATCAGGACGCAGGGCAAATAGTGAAACCATGCAAACGGCAGGGCTGCGAGCAGGCAGAAACGGCCTCGCACGCCACGCACCCCCCAGTTCGCAGCAAGACATCTCGTACTAGCTTCATGCAAAGCCCACTGGGGTTTTTCCCATTGCTCACCAGGGCCCCGCTCCCCCTCGGGAGCTCGAGCTGGTGGCCAGGCCCGGAGGAGACGTGCACCGACACTCATCACAATTTTATGTAGCTTCAGCAAATATTAAATTCCATCCTGAGCCCCAACTTCCCCTCCTAAGATTTCCATTCGGCACCAGGGTTTGCTGGTAACTTCTATTGCAAGGCTGAGCACAATTTAGATTATAAAATATAACCGCAGGCTGTTTCCTTAATTGATTTCTTTTGTTTCATTCTATTCCTCAAAGATTTGTCAACATTAATTTTTATATGCTTAACACTTTGCAAATACTGGCCAACTTTTTAAAATTAATGAGTTGAGATGGAGATTGAATACCTTCCCTCCCCTACAACTGCAGCAGGGAACTAACACAGGATGATAGCAAAACACGTTATCAGCATTTCATTTGTAAAATTGGAGTTATTAAAAAGTGAATCTGCCAGCAGCCATTGGCAGCTGTATTAATGCTGCTGAACGTTATTCTTGCTATTATTCTAGGTGAGGTCTTCCTGTTTGCATTTCGCAAACCAAAAAACACCACATTTCCCACAATAACGTGATTGCATCTGAAGTTAGAAGATTCATGGGTTTCCCAGGGTTCAGGTCAACAAATCAGCAACAAATCGCGTTCATAGTAAATTGCCGGGAAAAAGTCATTTTTTAAACACAGCGAAGTCCTAAGGGCTGTGCCCTTTAACGACATACGGCATGTCAGCCTGTGATAAAGCATCAGCAACTAAAACAAACAGTGCCAAAACTAACGGTGCCAAATCCTCCTAAGAGCCTCCTCCCAAAGCACACAGGGGTTTGATGTTAGGAGCATATCATGTGTTTATAAGACTCGCTCCGAAAATACATTTTTGAGATAGCTTATATTAAAGTGCAATTACAGGTTAAGTAACAACTTGGCTTACTGCCTAATATAGAGAAACACACTGTGACAATCAGATAATGCTGGAATTAAACAAGATGGCAACAGCTACTGCGAAAGGAGTTGGAGCAAGGAGCCCGCTGCTGCGAGCGATGCCCTCGTCCCGGGGAAGGTGGACGGGGCTGGCGGGGCTCTGCCATCACCCAGCCGCCCAGACTCAGAACAATGAGGACCTCTGAAACCCTACACCAAGTAGCACAGTATAATATCCAGGGAAAAAAGGCTCCTCTCCACCCGTCAAGCCCAAGCTCTTGTGCAGCGGAGAGATCCTGGCTGTCACCAAGGAAACCGGAGATTGCTGGAGCGATCTCCAGCGCCGGCTGCCTGCCGTTGCCTCCAGGGACGGGTGTTTTAGCAGTCGAGTGGCACTCCACCGGCCTCCGATGCCTGCTCCTTGAGACAGGGACACCACTCCATCCCCAGCACGCGCGGTAGGACCCTCGCGAGAGGCTCTGCAAGCAGCAGCTTTCCACCTTCTCACCACGAGCCCACTGCAAACTTAGTCCCAACACTTCTGCCTCTGACTTTGCTTACACAGCGATGGGTTTGAAAGAGCTATTACCGCTTGGGAAGGAGCTCCGAGGGCCATCGTGGGGACTTCTGTGCAGAGAAGTCTCCCAGTGATGTATGTGCAGTGCTGGAGAGGGACAGATGAACATCTCGGTGCCACGGCGTGGACCAGAGGTTGCTCACACCTGGAGCTCTGCATCTGCTCCAGCCCCTCCTGCACCAAAGGGAAGTGGGAAAGGTGCAGGGAAAGGTGACAACCGTGCGCGGCAGCTTCCCTGCTTGGCTTACACCGGGGTGCAAGCAGGGACGGCAAATCCATGGGGGTGGCTGAGAGAGCCAACGGGATGGGGCAGGACTTCCCAGCCTGGAAAGGAGAGGAGAGGGGGATTATGAGGGAGGTCTGCAAGCTCTGGATGACATGGAGATAGCAAACAGAGATGAGCAATTACCCATGACAGCAAACAGGGACATCTCTCCACCTCATCCTGAAAGATTTCACTGTGCTTCTTCACCCTCAAGGTGGAAACTCGTAACGGCTGGTGCAGCACAGCCACCACCCTCGTCCACGGTGCTTCGCCTCCTGTTCCTGGAGAAAGATCAACAAGGCCACCCACCCAAAAATACAGACTGTTACGGGTCCTGCAGTGGCTTTAGCATCACCGAGGACCGACAGTACCACCTCGTCCAGCTCCCGCAGTGCGCAGGACAACGACCTTTACCCAGGATTCACCCTCGCGGCATGGAAAATCTGTTCCTCCACCGCAAGAGGTGGTTTGAAAAGCTACCGCGGGGAAAGGCTCACGGAGCTCCACGGGCTCGGCTCGGGAGATTTTTGCAGTGTTTCAGTCCCCATCTCGATCAAACTCCCTGCAAAACCACTCCTACGAGGGCGAGCAGGGGCCGGGGGCGAGGAGCAGCTGACGGGCTCTGCACCAGCAAACCCGTTAAAAACGTGCCGCTCTCGCCTGCGCCATAATTGCAATTATCCATTCCCATTTTGGAAACAACAGGGAAGTTAGCAAAAGCAGAATACTTAAGCACAGCTAGTTCTCAGCGATATAATTCTCTTTAATCTTTTAAGCATTTGACAGTATTTGCTTGAAAGAAGGAGCAACAAGTACATAATTATTGCACTAATTAAGCTGCCAAAACACAAGCATGCTGCAAGAGCACCTTTGAAACAGTGAGCTCTCGATTCATTAGCATCTGCTGTAAGCTTATTAATCACCTAACAGGCAATTAGCAAGCTGTTACTGTTTGAGACTAGTATGTAAATAAATTCTTGGGTTAATTTCTTCCTCTGATAATAAAGAAAACATTATGAAAATTAGCTAAGCGACAATGTAAATGATCTTGACTGTTAATTATATGATGGTGTTACATATGCGGCCGCCGTACACCAGATAAGGGATGCACCTCTCACTTTGCGTACTGTTTTAAAAATAAAATTGTTGACATAGGTAATAGGGAGGCTTTCTGCATTAGAGTCACAGATGTTTGCCTTTAGCTAACCAAAACGAACTGCCGAACGACTGACACTGCAAAATCAGCAGCCGGGTGTATTTGCAGCAATCACCAGCCCCGCGATGCCTTGTGCAGAGCCCTGCCTGCAGCTCTCTGGCAGTGCTGGCGGGCTCGAGCCCTCTGCCCTCCACCTGCAAGGCACGGATCCCCCAAAACCACCAGGGTGGGCCCTGCTTCCCGAGCAGCCCTGCCCGGCTGGGGCTGAACTGATGGCTGTGCGCGGCAGAAGTACGGGCAGGCAGAGGCGCAGGCAGGCAGGCACATGGTTGGTGCAGGGATGCTCGCGGTCGGGCACCGCTCACAGCCTGCCCTGGGGCTGGACATCCAGCACTCCATGCAGATGAAAATTAATAAAATTAACCAAAACAGCACCCTGCCTGCACAGCACTGGCCACCACTGCAGACAAAAGACTCTCATTCACCCTCTTTCTCTGCAGAGGGACGTTGTTTTGTGGCCCAGGCAAGATGATTTGCCTATGAGGCCATTGATTATCTCTGCAAACCCAGGCTGATGGCATTGACTTGTTATTCATTATTTACTTGGGCAATAAATTGTGCTTTCCTTTCATGTGGCACCAGCCTTCACAGAGTGCTCTACCGTTGGTCACCCACAGAAAAAAAATAATCCTGTGGCAAGGGTCTGGCAAAATGGGGCAACTGCTGAAGTGCTGATGGCCCGTGCAAGCTGTGAGCAGAGGAGTCCTGCCCCGGGCAGAGGGCCCACGGGGATGCAGGCAGCAGAGCAACGCCCCGTGCCAATGCCCAGCGCCGTCCCCTCGCTCCCTGCCACCACACAGACCAAACCCCCGTGACCACGCCACACCGCGGGGGCCAGGAAGGACATGTCCCCACTGTCACCTTCCATTGACAAAACGGTGTTCTGCTACGAGCTTGGCTTTAGAGCTTTCTCTCCCCAAAAAACCTCCCAGCTCCTTTAAGCATGCTCCAGTGAAGCAGAAAACTAATTACAGTGAACTGCACGCCTGTTCGAGTAAGGAATTACCAGCAGCAGAGGTTACTTAATAATCTTATTAATTTAAACTATTTTATCACCATCTTTTGCCCCATAATTATGCGTACAAAATGCACACAGAATATTTCACCATTAAAAGCTTGAAACAAAAGTTGAAGATTAAGGGCGAGATGAGGCGCTTTCATGCGGCTCCAGCATCTCTGGGAAGAGGAGTGCTGCAGCCTGTGGGCAGCCCTGGTGCTCCTGCCCGCTCCCTGCCTGCTCCCCGGGTGCCATCAGCTGCCTGTGAGCAATGCACCGACACCGAAACACGCTCCTGCCTCTGCAGAGAGCGTGTGCGGCTGCTGCACTTCGGCAGATAACACGGGGACCCCCGGGCGAGGCGGTGGCATCCTGGCAGGGCCACCGAGCCTCGGTGGTGGCACGTGCTGAGCCACCACCGCTGCCCCGCCATCAGCTCTTTGCAATTAGCACTTGCCAAAGAGGTGAGGCGACGCAGCTGCTCTGACCCAGCGCGGCGAAGGGCACGCCGGGAAGCGGGCGAACCTCTCGGGGAGGAGGGATTGAGAGCACCAAGCGCGCAGGCAGCTCTGGGGGCAGAGCTCAGGGGCAGGCACCAGCTCAGGCAGGTCCCTGAGCCTCTCACCCAAGCTCCTGAGCTGCTCGGGGTCTGCTGCACCTATTCCTTTTTAGCAAAGAAAACTATTTCTTACCCCCCATGGTTATTTTTCTCTCTGGCTGGTTTGAAGGCAGGCAGGACACCCAGGTAGCAGAGAGAGCAGGCAGCATTTATACAGGGAATTGCTCTTCTGCCTTTTATTGGCAGCTGCGATAGAAATGAGCTTCCCTGGGATGGTCCGTTCCAAGAGAGCATGGGGACCTGCCGCGTTTAAAGCGTGGCTGTGCATCTGCTATAACTGAGTCTAGCCGCACATCAGGACCTCACGAGGACGCGGGCAGAGCCGCTGTGCAAGTCTCCTGGGACTGGTTTATGTTGCAAAGCCGGGCTGTTGCACGGGACACGGGTGCCCTGTCCCTCGCGCCAGCACGTCACCTCCTGCAGAGGCTGCAGTGCCCGGTCGGGGCCGCGTGCTGCGGGACCTGCAGCTCTGCCGAAAACGCAGGCAATGCAAGACCCGTGTCCCGCTGGCACAGCGGGGACGTGGTGCTGCGCCGGGCTTTGCCGCTCGCTCGCCCAGAGGCGCCCACCTGGCTCCTGGCCGTAGGTCTCAACCCCACGCGGAGCAGCACCCACCTTCCCCTGCCAGGTTTGGTCCTGCAAGTGGCCCGGAGCATTTTCCTCCATCTGTCACCACTGGCGACGAGTCTCCCCTTGGCCAGCCTCCTGGCGTTTCTTCCGCTGTTGGATCCTAGAGGAGAAAAAAAAAAATCCAAATGTATTGATTTTTGAGCTTGCTTTAACTTGAAAACAAAAGCCATAAGCAGCGTGGTTCCAAAATACCATTTTCCATTTCCAGAAGCGAGCACTGGAGCTTTACAACAACTGCACAAAACCAAGAAGACAAGGAGGGAATGCCTTGTAAATGGCTTTTTAGTACAAACTGTGTTTCAGTTTTATGGGTCATGGCTGGAGATCCCTTTAGAGCAATGTGCTAAGAGGTTATTTTGGATCCAGCTTAGAGACTGCAGCAGTTTGGCGCATTAAAAAGTAAATTTTTCATGTCAAGAAACAATCTCTTGCAGATGGAGTGCTCATCTGTGAAAAAGGGAAAAAAAACAAAACCAAACTAGGTCAGGAAGGCAGCGCGCAGCGCAGCGTGCTCGCGGTGCCGGGCTCCTCGGGAAGCTGCTTGGATCGTATCGGGGTCCCTTCTCCGTGCCCGGGGTACGGAGGGAAGCCAGTTCAGAGTCACCTTCAGCCGTGTTTCTGAGCAGCCACCTCCACCCGACGGGGACTCGCAGCGGCCGCCGGACCCCGCTGGCAGCCGTCTCAGCCACGGATCCCAGCCTGCCGCAAGTGCAAACCATTTGTGGTTATTCAGCCTGAATCACATCGAAGTCTTGGTCTCCCACTAGTAATTTAGCTGGCTGGATACCGCTGCTGCGTTATGTGCCAGATGTTTGCAGAAGGGCCCAGGGACAGCTGTGCCTTCAACCTCGACCGAAACCAAAAAAAGTTGCCATTTCCCTCCATAAATCCCAGCTTTCCTTGGTTTGATTTGATCCCAGACTGTTCCTCTCCGGCCGTTTGTTGGTTTTGCTTGGTGTTTCCCTCTGTTCAAACACAGATAATGGCAGCGGGTGCTCTGAGCACGGGCGAGCAGGCTGCCGCTGGCATCCCCACACATCACCTGCGGTAAAGAGATACAGCGTGTGGCAGCAAATGCTGTTTGCTTTGAATTCACCTTAACTGAAATAACACATTTAAATAAAAAAGCCCTCATAAACCTGGCATTGTTTTTTAAACTCATTGCTACTGAAATTTTAATTCTGGACAACACCAGCGAAGAGCCGTGGCAGTTGTAATCAAAAGCAAAACTCAGCATCTGAAACCGTTTGCTGAAAATGTGCTAATTACTTTATATTTTTTTAATGAAAATTCTAGACTTTTTTTTTCCCCAAGAGCAAAAGCTTTCCTTTTGGAAGACTTCTCTCTCTCTCCAGATGGGCCACATGCACCCCTGTGCTAACAAAACATCCCCGTCTCCCCAGGGACCCCCCCGGCGCTGCAGCCAGAGGAGACCGGGAAGCAACGGGGAGCGGCCAAAACACCAGTGGGGAGGCAGCAGCCTGGAGGCCAAGGGAAGAAAAAGCTTTACCAGATGGGCTTACCAGCGCTTCCAGAAACACCAGAGCCTCGATAACCGCGATTACGCAGCAGCAGGAGTAGCATGGAAGTGTCGGTCCCGGCCGTGTGGCGATGTGCCCTGCTCAGCACCCCTGGGGATGCCCAGCGGGAGCAAAGGGCAGGGCGCGGGGCCGGGGTCTCCTCCGGGAGCTCCGCGGGTCCCGGGCAGAGGCAGAGCCGCACTGCAGCCAGCCGCTGGCGAGCCCGGTCTCCTGCTGCTTGGGAAAGGAATGTGCTTTTTCAGAAGAAAGATTTCTTTTTTTTTTTTTGAGATAAAATCCCTTTGGTAGCACGCTCCAAAAGGAGGCCAAAGCCACCAAACAGCCTGAGTGCAATCCTGTTCCTAATAAAGCCTGGAGCAAAGCTCAGCTGAGCGGCTGAGCACTTATGTGGTCAGGCCCACAGCTGTCCTGCCTTACAAATCAGTCGCCCAAGGGCACATTCCCCACCCAATACAATTTCAAGTTCCTCACATGCAGAACTTGGATTTCAGAAGCTCTGGGGCTCAGCAGATATAAACCCTGGGCTGAGATGTAGCATTTTGGACGCCCACACCAATGCTGACTGGCTCCTCAGCATTTTATACATGAATTTTTTTTGCTAAATGTGGCCTCAGTTTCAAGCAAGTTGACATGGGATGGCCCCACCGCAGCCTGTCAAAGGACTGACGTGACCCCTCCGCTCCCTAAGCGCTTGGGTGCCAGCGAGGACACCAGGGCCGTGGTGCTGTGGCGGGTCCTGGGAGAGGGACGAGCCCGCAGGAGGGCACGGGGAGCTTGAGCTCCTGCAGCCCCGTCCTGCTCCTTCGTAGCCCCCCCGAAGCTAAAATAACACTTTGTAGATCTCACTGGATTGAACAAATCCTTCCAGAAATGAACAGACATTTTCCAACAGAGACATCATATAAAAAGTTGGGGTTTAATCTTCTGAGGTGCTGTCATTACCTGCTATTACTATTCTCTCTTACAAGTGTGAAGATCCTACAACTGTGAAGTCAAATTTGCAGTGAAATGTTTTCATTAACCCAAAATGAATTTGAGGGCATTTTCCTTTGCAGAAAGGCAGAAGTTTTGGGTTATGACACTGTGAACGGCCTTGCTCCCTTGCGACGCAGCCCTTCGCTTCCCGCCCTGCTCCGACGGAGATCGCTGACGCCCACCTCCTTAGCGATGCTCCCTACATCCAGAGCGCTCTGCCGGGAAAACGCCGAGGCACCCCAACCCTTTTCATTTTTTTCTCCTGAAGGTAGTTTTGTCTTGGAAATTTCCTTAAGAAAAGTAGATTTTATACACTCTGAAGTCTCTAAACCACCTATCGTGACCGGTGCAAGAGGGTATCAGAATTACACAATTCACCCCAAATTAAATAGCTACGTCTCGATGGCCCTGTTAGCACACAGCCTCATTGATAGCATTGCGAAGGATTTAGCCACGGGGCTATTGATCCATTAAATATTTTGCTCCTGAGTCACGGGAGGGCAGCCAAGCCAAACTGTTTGCCCAGTTTGAGGAAGGGATTAGTCTGGAACAAACCACCAGGTGCGGCAAATTCCTTCGCTGGCAGCCATAAAACTTCCATCCATTCGGCGTTTGGAGTCTGTGTGTCTCTAACGTCATTTCTGCTGGTGACACCGAGTGATGGAGGGACCGCGATGTGCAGACGGTGCAAAAGGGAGCTGCGCCCGTATCGATCCATCGCGGGCAGGCGGCCTTGTTATTATTAAAGCTGACCTTGTCCGGAGTCTCTTCCACAGATACAAAGGTCACAGCAAAGCAAACAGCTCCCTAATGACTGGAGATCCCCACGGTGCAGCCAGGACGGGATGCAAATATCCCGACAGAATAAATAAATGCCCGGTGACCCCCGGGGCAGCAGAAGGCAGCCGAGCCCCGCAGCCTCCAGCGCTTCCACCCAGCCCCTGCAGCTGGCAGGGGTGCGGGCGGGGAGGAGGAGGCGGAGGAGGCAGGGATGGCCGGAGGCGTTAAGCGGAGCAGGGGAGAAGGGCCGGAGCGCAGGGCTGCTGCACCGCCGGCCGGGGGCGGCCCTGCCCGGGGGGCGCGGGTCGGGTCCTGCGGCGGGGCTGGGCGGGGGCTCGGCCGCTGGGGCAGCCCGGTCCCGCCGCTCCGCCGAGGGCCTCTCCTACCCCCCTGTGGCGGTGGCCGGCCGTGCACCGCCCGGGCAGCCCCGCGCCTCGCCCACCCGGGACCGGGACCGGGACCGGCCCGGGGGCCGCCCGCTCGCCGCGCCGCCGCGCAGGGGCCGCCAGCGCCGGGGGGGCCGCAGGCGCCGGTCTCCCACCAGAAATCCCCACCCCGCCCGCCGCCGAGGAAGGCTCCCGCTCGCCTTCCCACGTCGCGGGTGGGAAGTTTTCCCGCGGGATAAACCTGCCGCATCCCGAACGGGCAGCTCCTTCCCTAAACGGTCGCAAACCGCTGCGGCGCGCGCGGTGGGACACAGCCCCTCATGGCGACAAGCCTGTGCCCTGTCGCTTGCTTCGCTGTCTGCCTCCTTCCTGCAAAGCCAGGAGGCACCGAGCAGATGGGAATCCTGCGCCGGGCTCCCTGCAGACCCCGGGGAAAGGGGCCAGAGCTCCCGCCAGCTCCTGCCGTTGCCTCGAGCCTCCTCTCAAGACTCCCCTCCCAAGAGATGAGCGCGGTGCAGGCCGTGGCCGCGCTCCCTGCCCAGGTTCCCCACCCCGGCCCGTGGTGACGGGTGCGTTTCTCTGCATGGGCCCGATGCCGATGGAGCCGGCGTCACCCCCCCTGCAGCAGCATCCTTCCCGCCGCCCGGAGAAGGGCCGATCCAGCTCCCGCTCTGCTGGGATGGATGGGGATAGCTCGGCATTTTTCTCCCAGCCTCAATCTCAACCAAAGGAGTGCCCAGAATTTTACGGTGCGCCTGATCTGGCTCAATAGCGTGACCCAGCGGAGTCCAGAACAAGGCTTTGGGTATTTTTTTCCTGCAGGACTGACTGGTTTTCTTCCAGCTCTGGGAAAATTTCAGCACTTTCAGGTTAGCTAGATGTTACACATACACGAGCTCACCTTGTCAGCTTTAGAAACCCATCAGTCTTTGGCGAGATAACGAGGACCAGTCTCTGACATCTCTTCCAAGATCTAGTAATATTCCAAGCTGCTCTAAGCTCCAGTTTTGATTTTTCAGGCAGGCAGCTGACGACTTCAAAGGCACCAGTCCTCATCTGTTAGAAAATATCCCCGACCGCCTGAAAGCATCTGCCCTTGAGCGGGGGTGCTGCCCACCCGCCGGGGCTCAACGAGTTGGTCGCATCGCAGCTGAGCATCGCCCGGGCAGGGACGCGGGGCAGATCTGGGGTTTTCGAGGATGGGACGAGAGGTCAAGTCAAGGTTTTAACCACCTTCCCAGGGCTGTTAAACTTCCAGGTCTCTTAACAGCAGATGAGGAGGGTTTGATTTCCCCATCCCTGTGGATTTGTGTGCAGGAGGTGCAGCACAAATGTTTCAGGGATGAAACTCTCTCTGGCTGCTGCAGAAATAAACATTTTGCCCCAAAACAGAGTGTTTCAACAGGACAAGCGGAGCTATTCCGAAGCCTTCCCTGGGGCTGGGAAGCGGAGCACGAGGTCCGGCATCGTTGGGGCTGCCCGGGCAGAGCCAGCAGCAGGTCTCTCCGTGCCGCTCCTGATCTCTGTCTACGCTTTAGCACAACGTGGAGAAGGGAGAAATACTCTGTCACGGCGACTCCTTGGGGATTTTACCTTGGATGGCCCCAGCGGAGCTCAGTTTGCTGATTGAAGCACGGCATGGAGATGGAGTGCAGGAGCACAGATGATGCTACATAACCGGAGAGGGACTGAACATTTTCAGCAAATTACCTCTGTTATGAGCCTGGCCATAAAAATCACCTCGCAAGTGAATTTAGCTTTTCTCCTCTCCATGCCCAATCAATTAGCACATGAGTAATACCAGGCCCATTAGGGCAAACTGATGCCGGGGGAGTTATGTCATCTGCTATAGAAATGATTGCTTAATATACCAGTTGGCTCAAAGGAACTCTTACCCATTGCACAACCCCCTAAAATCGATAGCAACAGTCAAACTATATTGTTTCAAACAAGAACACTGCTGGGTAGCTAAGTAAGCTCAATATCAGCGTTTGTGAGCTCAGACACTTACTGGGCTATAAATAATACAGAGGAACAACAACAACGGAGCACATTTCTAACCAGGAGAAAGGGTTGGTTCAAGTCATTACAGGAGGGCAACAAGTGCCACGCAGCGGGTGCAGGAGAGGAGTTGCTCAGAGCAAGGCTTCCCACGTTACGCTGCCTCCTCTGCAGCCACGTCTCAGCAAAATGAGCCCAGCTGCTGCCCTCGGCTCTGCTCCTGCAGAGGACACGGCCATGCTCCCACCACGCAGAGGTGCGGGACGGGGCACCCCACGGTTAGCAGACACGCGTGCACACGCACGTCGCTGCATGCAACTGCAGATGTGTGCTGCAAGGAGTAGGCAGAGCAACCTCTGCAGACCCCCATCATCGCCGGGACCCCTTGGACAGTAACCTCTGCTGCACTGAGGTCCTACCTGATTTCACTCTGCTGTTGCACCCCTTACGCTGGAAGAGAAAGACACCATTTCCATTGCTTTAAAATACACTTAGTAAAGTAGAAAGCAGCAAATAGCAATTACTAAGTCTGAACTCAAGGATCTCGACTCCGTGTCGTTCTCGGTATCTCTATAGGCAGGCTCTAGCAAAACACCCCAACCCTTGCTTCCGTTACCTCTTCCCATTTCCAGGATGGATCTTCTCCCTCCTGTTGGATGCAGAGGAAGGGAAGAAAGCCCAGGGGAAAGGCTGGGAGCTGGTCGAGGTCGGACCTAAAGCAGCGCCAGCCCGGCCACCCGCGTGCTCTGGGCATCCACCACCAACCGTCCCAGGGCAGCAGGAGGCATCGACTGCACCAGAGAGACATTTCGCTGCCTGTAGAGAAATAGCTAAAAGTAGAAGAGGAAAAAGCTCCTCTGCCTTGCCCTGGGGACGGGGCTTCACGTTATAAGTGCAGGACAAAGCACTCTTGATATTAGGTTTGCCAGAGGATTTGAATAGGATTGGCCTGGGCTAACAAACTGTGATCAAAGCTAATCTCTGATTAGCTATACTGAGGAGATTTAATTTAGTTTAAAGCCTTACCTGAAATGCAGAACTGGCTATTATTGCATATCTGCCCGAGACTGCTGTTGTAAAGCTGAAGTATTTATAGTAGAATTAAAACCTCTCTGAAAGCAATCATCCAAGGAAGCAGCAAAATTGATTGCAGCGTTACTGGTTCCAAACATTCAAAAATCATGAGTCAGTCCCCAAAATGTCACAAGATTTTAAAATGTAATATATTTTGTCTTATTTTTATTTTGAGAGACTAGCGTTCATATTTTCAAGCCATGAAGGCTGAAATCTGACTCTCTTCTAAGGAAGTGGAGATTTTCACCTAACACAATTCCAGGAGCTGGAGGTTTAACAAAAGCCACTAATTATATTGCTGCTCCGGTGAGAGGGGCCGAGGCGGCGGTGGCCAGCCGCAGCCCTGGGACCCCCCAGGAAAACCCGGGAGGAGGCTGATGCCCTGCAAAGCTGCAGAGTCTCAGGAACAGGCCCTGGGGTGATGCCCACGACGCCTTTCCACGTGGGTCCAGGGATCTTTCTGGAGAACCACAACTCAGGAGAGCATTTTCCCACAACTGGGGAAGCCTGTCCCGGCACTGAGGGCTGGTGCAGAGCTCAGGGCAGCCCCCCGCTCCGGAGCAGGCAGGGATCCTGCCCCTGCCTGCTCCGGCTTCTGCTAGCAGCACCTCATGGCAGGGGGCCCTTCCCCAGGACCTGGCCCAGCCCTGAGCTCCCCTCTCACTCCTGTCCCTCCTTCCATGCCAGGGCAGAGATGCTGGCGGGACGCACGCAGCAGTATGGCAAGTGGGTCCGGATCTGGCCGCCTTCCCGTGCGCAGGCTGCATCCCCCCGCCAGACCTCTCCTGGTCCTCCGGCTCCCCGCAGACACTCGGCTCCTCCTGCCTCTGCCCGCTTGGCCTCCTGACAACGAGAAACCTCTCCCATTTCTCCCTCTGTCTTCCAGGCCGTGACATGTTTGTCTGTAGGGCATGAAGAAATGATGCTGACACAGTGGCGAAAATCCCAGATGGGAGCGTGTCAGCCAATCTGACGGCCGGAGCCCTGGGCTTGAACTTGGCAGGGAGGTGCGGAGCACTGATGGCTTCCTGTGCCAGCACGCCTCCGAGACACGGTTTCCCGAAGATGACAAGGGTGGGTGAGCAGGACCATCTCCATATCCACTCCCGGACTCCTTTTGCTGTGTACATCCTCTGATGGAGAGCGCTGTGCCCAGCAGGAGCCCGTGAGGACACCCAGGCGTTACACGCGGTGATGCTACCTGCCCTCGGAGCAGCTCCACGCACACCCCCACACTGCCGGCCACGCCGCAGGACACGGTCCTGCAAACCTGCGCCAGCACGAGCCCCATGTACAGCCGTGTCGGCGCGTACGCCGCTCAGCAGCATCAACAGCTGCAGATTTGCCTTGGCTTGTAAACGCGCTTCTCCCTGACAGGGCTGACGGTGCGATCGCTCTGCCCCGTGCTGCAAGCTCCTGCCTCGCCAGCTGCAATTCAAAGAGATTCCTGCTGGGCAGAATGGTATCATAACCAAGCAGGAGTCGATCCAGTTTGGCACGTGCCTGGTTGCCGGCAGCGGTGCCAGAACGGCTTTCCCATAGCCAGCAGGCTTTGGGATCAGCTCATCACAGCGCCCATGCACCACGCTGCATTTTTGGGGAGAGCCGGGGGTCCACAGGGCTTCCTGCAGCCCGGAGCCTGCAGCGGCCGCAGCAGCTCCTTCACAGCAGGATCCCCGCACTAGCAATAGCAGAAATTTCATCTGAATTAGGCCAGTATCCCCTGCTCTGCTTCCTTGCTGCTCTGTGCTGCCTATGTCAGACACTGAGTGGTTTTCTGGGTCAGAGACCTGCCCCGGCCGGCTGGGCTGCAAGGGCATCCCGGGGTGCTGGAAAGCAGGGAGGGGTGACTGCTGGAAAAGCAGACCTCTGCAAGCATCATTTCCTTGGGAAATCAGAGCAAAGGGAAAAAATAACCGTAAGCTAACTAATTCCTATTAGAAACGAGATTCTCTCGCTCTCCTCATCTCCTGCCAGCGTTCTTGATTAGTTAATAAATGATTAATCGTGCCAAGAAAAGCCGACTCCTTCGTCTCCTGCTTTCATCCACCAGCTGCCTCCAGGGGATTTCAAATGTCACGGGCAGATGAAACAGCCTCCCCAGGACCCCACAGGTCCCGCACCATCCGAATGCCCGGAGGAGGGGCTGCACCCCAGCCCTGCTCCAGGAGCGTGCCGCCCGTCCCTCCCTCCGCACCTTCATCCTCTACCTCAACGCCCGCGAGCGCATCCTCTGCCTCCCCTAAACGCTCTGTAATTTACCTAAGAGGAAACCACATGCATCGATGCCACAGAAACCAGCAGGCACGTCTCTGGAATCCGTCGCTCCTGACAAGTACTCTATTTTAATGCTCCTAACAGCAATTTTTATTCTAACAGTATGTGAAGGCACTTAGATTTCTATGCAGTTTTTACTTTTTAATCTCATATACTTCTTGCTGGTGTCAAAGTGTCACCATTTAATAGTCTTACTGGAAAAAAGAGTGTTTCAGATCTTGTTCTATAGTCCACATTGTGAATACATTAGAGAACCACTGAATGATTTAAGAGGAATTTTTATACCTCTGAACATGGAGGGAAGGCTAACGTGGGAGTGCACGAGGAGCCCAGCCTCATCGCTAGCTGCTAAAAAGCTGGGCAGTATTTTCTGCTCCAGGCTCCCCTAAGGCAGCAGGGTTTTGGGGGGGGGGGGAAAAGCACCGCTGGCACCTCCTCCTCCCCCCGAAACGCCCAGAGATGCTGCCTCATGCGGGGCACTCAACTCTCCCAAGCAATTTTTCCCCGATGAGTATTTCATTTTGCAGGCACTTAACACCAGGAAAGCTGATACCCGGGGCCGGAGGTTACGGCGTGGCAAGGAAAGCACACTCTGTCTGTGAAGCGAGGCCGGTTACTGTCGGAGTTTCCCCAGGTAACAGGCGGAGCAATTCCCGGTGGATAACGGGACGTCCCTGGCAGCAGCGGGCAGGCGCAGGCACGGGGTGCCGAGTCTCGCCCGTTTCTGGCCGGCGTTGGTTGCACCGCTGCCGGAGCGGGGCCCGGCGATGCCGCTTTTGGTCCCCGTGCCGATTCACCCCGCAGCCTTCCTGCCCCGTCGGCCTTCTTCACCTCCCAGGTCCCAGGGGCGGACGTCTCGGGGTGCTTTAAAAGAGGCTCCCAAGGCACCTCTGATAATGAGAACAGGAGATGGCAACATGGTTTCTGCGAGATCAAAGCGCTCCCTCCCCAGCTGCACATGCCCTCAGCAATATAATCATCCTGACAACCCCATCAATATGTATTCCAGCTCCACCAATTCCACCCAATTAGTTCACTAATCTCTCCCCGCCCAGGCACCATGCAATGGCTGGGCAAAAACGCAGACCGCAGCCTCCGCCGCCCCGGCAGAGCCGGCGGCAGCCACCGCGCCGGGACCCGGCTCCCACCGCCACGGAGACAGCGCTGGGGCTGCAGGGAGGCCAGGCATCATTATTATTATTACCATTATTATTGTTATTGTTGTTATTATTATTGATGTTGTTATTACTGTTGTTGTTGTTATTATTTTGGATGTTCGTAAAGATAATTTGCAGCCTGCTTGTTCACCTCAGCAGGATTCTGTATGAAACTTGCTGAGGGCTGGCATGCTCGATGGGGCTCTGACTTGGGGATTTTCATATTAATCCAGGCCTTACCCAAGGTCTTGCATCCTATTCCTCCCCGTGCATTGGTAAGATTTGCAGATGGTGCCCACGGCAGGGGCCAGACCCAGGCAGCACCCACGGCTGCTCCAGACCAGCGCAGTGCCCGGCCGGGGCGTCCCAGTGAACAATTCCTGGTTTTCCCTGGGATGCAGGGGCTGAACCCCAAAACCAGGGCAGAGCCTGGGGAGTGGGGAGCCCCTGAGCCCTGCCCAAGAGCTGAGCGGGGCTGCCAGCGCATCGCCCGGCACTTTTCGGCCACCAAGGGCCATGCTTGGGGAAAACACAGCCCAGACCCCGCGTCCCCTCACCGGCACCCCGGGATGATCCGCGGCAGCGGTGGGCGATGGCTTCCTCGGCCGCCTCTCGCCCAGAGCCCCCCGCTCCCCACCCAAGGCACCAGCAGCTCCCCATGCTTTTGCAAGGCTCCGTCCTCCTGCTGCTGCTAAGCGAAGGTTGTCACCCGGGGGTCTGGAGCACTCATTGTGAAAAGGGAGGCAGAAGAAAGCCCATTACTTTAGCCAGGGGATTTACAAGGCATCGTTTGCTACAGGTTAGCTTTGGCTGCCATAATGATCCAGCTCCTGAGATTACCTGTCAAGCCTCTGTGAATTTTAAATAAAAGGTAAAAGGGTTTAACTCGAACACGACACCTCTGTGCATACAGAAATAGCTCAGCTCCTGCTTTCCTACAGAGGCAGGTATGCTCCAGACCCCGGATCGACACTGAGCAAAGCTACAAATCAAGGGCCAGACATGATTGCAAACATATTCTTCGCTCTTTCCTTTCTTCTGCTACAAAGGAGATTGGAGGCACACATGGGCTTTGCTTACATCTCATTTCAAACAAAATATACACGCATAAATAACGCCAGCTGACAGCTCGCAGGCTTTCTGATCGCGCTGCGGAGGAAGATGCCTGATTAGCAGCACTTCTGCAGCAACAGCCCCGCCGGTGCTGCATGGGGGTGATCCCCCCCGGCCGGGTGCGGGGTGGCAGGGGCGAGGGTGCCGCCCGTGCCGGGGGACGGTGCTCCCCGGGACCCCCCGAGGGCCCTGCTGCCATCGCCCCGGCCCCAAAGCAGACCCTGTCCGTGCGAGGCTCGGCCGCCCTTGCAAAAGGAGGGTGAGGAGCAGTGCTGGCGCTCGGCTGGTCCGGCTCTGGGGAGGGGGATCGCACATTTCAATGCTTCTTCCATCTCAGATCCCACTGGAAAATGCTGGGCCTGTGTCTTTAACATGCAACACACAGAAATCTGTACCAATAGGAATCTGCACCCACGGATGCGTGTGAGAAATCTAGGTTAAAAAAGCAAAATTACCTTCTAGGTCCAATGAGGACTGCATGGTTTGCTGCCTATATCCCTTTCCATTGCCAAAACTTGGCAATTTCATTCAAAACCAATGGCATTTAAAAAAAAAAACCAAGCAGAATATTCTAGTCAAGCGGTAACACAACTAAAGCAGACTGACAAATATTTTACGGTGCTATTACATAGAAAAACTGTGATAAAGAATTCTCAGGTCCCAAAGTGAAATTTGGACCGCACAGGCGAAGCAAACGCAGATCGCAAGCTGCCGCGGGGCGCGCAGCCGGCCTTGCCTTTCGAACGGAGTTGTCTTTGGGTATAATTTCACCCTTTCCTCAAAGCGGTGGTAACCCCCCCATCAAAGCAGTGGTCTCCAACAGGGGCCCAGGTACCGTCAATGCACCGGGGCCGCGGCGGCAGGAGAGACCCAGGTCCACGGGAACCCCCGGTGCCTGGAGCTGCCGCCCTGTCGGGAGGGTTTTCCATATGGAATTACCCAAAGGGTCCTAACTCAGCCAGACAGGGCCGATTCTCAGCAAAGCCAGCACGGCACATCCCTTAGAGGAGCCTGTCCTGACAACTCTCAGGTCCGGAGCAGCTCTCTGGAGCAACCACAAACCACTGCCAGCAGTGTGCAGAGGCAAAGCGACGGCTTTTTTTCCTCTAAACCCATTCCAGAAAACGTATATATTATTTCAGCTGGAGTTCCCCCAAAACTCAAATAATTTCAGCCCAAGGCGAGAGCTCAGCCTGCACCATCCGACTTCGGCGGAGCAATAACAAACTGAAAGCAGGGTCTGGCGGTGAATCGAGACTCGCACTGACCGAGAGCCTTTGGGAGCCCCGGTCCTCAGGCTAACAGGCACCGGGGCGGGGTTGCCACGAGGGCGACGGAGCAGCGATGCTTGGCGTCTGCATTGCGAGCTGCAGCAAAGCGGGTTATGGAGCGCGATGGAGATGGGGGGAAGGAGCTGCCAGCCCTGGGCGCCTCTCCGGAGCAGCGCTCACCCCAGGGCGGAGAAATGCGTTTGCATTTCCCTGTATTAACGCAGGCATCCAACTGGAAGATGTAGATGTCTTTTTAATGCACCTACATTTGAAGCCTGAACACATAATCTCTCTATTACACGTATACTTTACACATATATAGTCATACAGAAATAGTGATTTATGCAGCCGCGTTATATATGCAGAAGCTTGGGATCCTGTTGCACAGTGGGCAACAATTTCGGTTTTCCATAGCTATTTATTTGCGTCGCAGCGACTGCAGATGATTAATAGAGCGCGCTGCGGTCAGGGCGAGCCCACTGCTGAAATACAGCCCCGCTTCCAGAAGCCGCCACGGCATTAATTATTAACTCTGTACAGGAGATTTGCCACTCTCCCAGCACCAGACACTAAAATAGTTTCCTACATAAAAGAGCATTAAGTGAAAGCTTGGATAAAGCCGATCGCTCGGCAAAGTGACGTCCCGCTTTCAAGACCTATGGCTCGGCAGGAAAATTTACAATCCTTTAATTCCATTTACAAGGCGGCAACACAAAAGGGAGCTGGAGACGGAGGCTGGAAGCTGCGAGACCGAAGGGGAAGAATAAAATAAACAGGAGTCCAAGGGAGCCAGGATCAGGCTCCCCCTCTGAAATCCAGCCGCTCGTTAAATTCCAGCCGGGATTAGAGGCAGGAAAGCGCTGGGTAAAGATTTCGCTATTGTACAATGGGAGGTATATTAAGTTATATAGGTTCCATCTTGTCCCTATTCATGACTAACCGTGTTGTATATATCCCAGCAGCTAAGCGTAATTTGCTTATAAATAATTGACTTCTTGGCGATTAAAATCTCTTGAGGGTCTCTCGGTTTATTCACAACAAGCCGCCTCGGCCTGCCGTGCAAATTAGGCCTTTCAAACCTGTCTCATCTCCAACAGAAATGTTATGAAGAGTGATTTTTTTATCCCCTGTAATAACCTTCAACTAACCTTTAAACTGAAGTGAATAATTTAAATCTTATTTTCATATCAATGGGGGAGTCAAGCCAAGCAATTATCTTTTATCTGTATACTCTGTCGTCAGAGCAAGGCATAATAAAGTTTTCCCAAGTGGGCAGAGCGGAGCAGCGAGAGGAGGAGAGAGCGGGAGCACGATGGGATCTGAAGACATTAATGCAACGATGAATTATTCAGTAATGAGTACAAGATCTGCCATAAAAGATCCGCCAGTGCCCGGTGCATGCCACAAATTGCCGGACGGGCAGTGCAATTAGCGCCGGCGCGGGTGCAGCCCTGCCCGGTGGGTGGCCGGCACCTCCCTGCCCGGGGGAGGCTGGACCGCGCACCCCCGCGGGGACGCTGGGGAAAAAAAGGGGGGGAAAAGGGAAAAAAAAAAAAAATCCTCCCCCAGCAAAGCCATCGGGGCTGAAATCCCCCACCGTGCTCATTAAAATGCTGCCGCATGCGTTTCTCCCCGAGTCCCGCCGGACCGTCCATGATCCTTTTTTTTTTTATTAATTCATAAAATATCGCACCCGTGGTTGAGGCCGCTGATTACAGGAGCAGACAAACACGAGAGCTGGTGAAATATTGCATGTTTTCTACCCAGCCTCTGCGAGTGAAAACACGGCCGTCGCATGAAATATTAATCCCTCCCCTTGGCCGGGGGCAGAAAGGAGCGGGATGGACGGCCGGCGTCGGCAGAGCGGGGCTGGCGAGCCATCTGAGAGTAGGGAGAAGCCAGGGAAAAAAGAAAATCATTATTAAACTACTGCATTGAGCGCCCTTGCTAAATTGCCTGAAGACATATTCCTCTTTTCAGGCTTAAAGGTGGCTTTAACCTGCAGGTGCTGCCACAGCCACAGTTCCCCATTTCTGCCCCCAAAGCTTAATGCCTCTGAATTTCCCTGACATCGCCCATAAAAAAGATGCTGGCGCCCATCTCCGGCTGCGCCCCTGCTTCCCAGGGGAACTGACTTCACGTCACAGAATCCAGTAGCAGAAACATGGATGGTCCAGGACAGGGACCCTCCTACCTGGCTCCTGCCCCGCCTGGGCAAGCCGCGTCCAGCCCATCACCCCCGGCACCGGGCAAACCGCCTTACAGCGGGGAGGCAGGCCGTGAGGGTTTTCTTCTTTGGCTTTGCCACCCACCGCTGGCGGAGGGCTGGGAAACGATGGACGACTCGGGAGAATCGCAGGGGGTGGGTGCCCGGGTGCTTGCTGCGCCAAACAAGGACCTAGAGCAATAAAAAGCGATATAAGAGCGCGCTGGATTAGATGTCAGGACAGCTCTGGCACTAAGCATTAAATATCTTCGTGTAATCTTTCCACTTAAACCAATGATTAAACAGATTTAGCAGATGATTAAACAAATAAAGATTAATGAAACAAGCAAAGTAATCAAATCTTTATGGGGGAATAAATGCATGATTCAAAACAATATTAGGACAAATTGTCTAAAACTAATAGTGAATGCGTTGCTTTTGTCTAAACAGCATTTGTTATGTTCTCACTTAGTTGCAATCAAAATATTTGCTCAAACCAGGATGGATCTGAAAATCTAATACACTATCGAGGATTAAAAAACAATAACGACTGTTTTGCAGGATCCCCGTCCTCCCGGGCCGAGGCGGCAGCCCCTGCCCACCCCCTGGGTGCCGAGGGGCTGCGGGACCGGACCCCAGGGAGAGCCGGGCCGAGGGTGGGTGCAGCAGGAGCGGCGCGGGGTGGTCCCAGGGGACAGCGCGGGATGGGACAGCGCGGGATGGGACAGCGCGGGATGGGACAGCCGGAGCACGGCCAAAGGGACCCTGGCGCAGGCTCCAGCCCAGCAGCCGCTCGTGCCAGTCCCCCTCTAATTAGTTTTACGGGAACTCAAGGCTTTGCTTTCATATATAAGCAGCAGCGGTGGATTTTAGAGCTGTAAGTCTTTTTCTTTCATCAATTTTGCATACAGAAAGATCGTGTTTGCTCTGAATACTTTTGTTTTTAAAGCCTCTTAAATTTTTGAAATGAAAATAACAAGGGGGAAAAAAAAAAAAGCCTTTTCCAGACAAACTGTCAGAAGGCTGCAGCAGCCAAACATCAACAGAGCTCCACCAGCAGAGCAGTTAATTAAGAGGGGAAGGAAACAAGGTGCCTAACGCAGGGATGATCGTGCACGTTCCTTGGGCTGCAGCACCCGTGGGCGTGCACACCTATGCACCATGCACGCCTATGCACCGTGCACGCGCACGGCTGCAGCACCCGCAGGGTCTCCCCGGCAGTGGTCCCGGCGGTGCCAGGACGCTGCGCTGTGGGCATGGGGCATCCCTGCATGGATGTCCGTGCTGCCCAGCCTTTGCCTTGTCATTCCAGTGATGCCTTTAGACGAAACAACCCGATTCAGCATCGGGGGATAGAGGAGACTGGTTTAACTTACACTCCTAAACTTTATCTACTGTGGGGAAAAATGGGGTGGCCACATAACACTAATGCAAGTCCCTGTTTCCAAAAATAGCAAAATGATGCTCTGGGGAGGGACGTGGTGCAAGATCGGATCCCTCCCTCCGGGCCAGACCCGCGGTTAAGTGCAGAAGCAGCTTCACGTTGCATCCCTTTGGCCTCATGAGATGGAGGTCTGCATCCCTGCTCCTGGGGTCCCCCCAGCCTGCCCTCCCCTAAGCACCATGGCAAAGGGCTGAAGTGGAAGAAAACCTCGAAACCCACCTGCCCCGGCCTCCTGCGGGGATGCTCGGCTCCGGCGCTGGCGATGGGCTCAGCCTCAACCACCCTCGCTCCAGCGCGGCAGCTCCGTGCGGCGGGGAGCGACCCGATGGCCGTTCCCCGAGGCCGAGGCCGTGCGCAGCCCTGCTAGGGGCATGCCTGCCAGCTGCAGTGCTGCTGCCGCTCACCTGCCGCCTCCGAGCTGCTTCCCTCCTTTGCATAAGCTGCTGGTTCTCTGCCACATGGTGCATGTCTGTGAACAGGGGACACAAACTCCGTCGGTGTTGGTTTCCCAGGTTTCTGGTCCGGGCTGAGCCTGTGCCTCCGCCACCACCCCCTCAAATACCCCGGCGTGCAGGGACGGCACCTGGGGAGCCAGGAACCGGGAAGGCATTTTCTGCTGCAAAAAGCCCAGGACTATCACAGCCATCACACGCACTCCTGGGGCAGCGCTGGGAATGCTGCTGCAATAACGGAGTTTATTATTGCTGTTAACTTGGAAAATAAACATCTCGCACTACTCACGTTTCCCTTCTCACGCCTGACATCAATGGTAACAGCCAAACCACCCACCATGAATTCAGCCCCCGGTACGAGGGCGCAGGGCACAGCGATGGGACCTGTCCTCTCTTCAGGGCGCTTTGGCATCCAAAGGGATGCAGCTGAGCAGAGCTTAGAAGGGACTTGACACTTCCAGACCCCGGACAAGCCGGCCATCCACCACGTGTAGGAATCGTGCTGTCAGGCCAGCAGCTCCCGGGGGCTTTCAGCTGCCCGTGCAGCTCCTGAATGAGCCCGTGGGCATGAGCCACGCTCCAGTCAGCCCATGCCGCACGCCTGTCCCTGCCTACCACCGTCACTGCCTCCCTCCTAAAACACAGCAAGCATCACCATTGCGCACTGCAGAAACGGCCATGAAAGAGCCCAGGTATCTCTTTTCTCCTGTCTTCATCTGAAAACAAAGTAAAGAGGAGCCAAAGGGAGCAGAGAGCTCTTGTTTCACAACGCCACGCCTCTTCACTGTCATGCCATGCCCTGCCATGAGGTTTCGGCGGCTGAGCCACAAGCTCCTTCGGTGGCATGTCAGCAAGGGAGATGCCAGAAAACCCCCAAGCGCAGATGGTGGCTGTGATGTTCAGCTTCTACAGATGGAGCAAAACCCCTTGTCAGTCAGCTGCAAATCTGCACTTGAACTACAAAGCCCCCGCAGGGCCCTCTTGCAGAAGACACCAGCACAGGCGGCTGGACTTCGAGCTGGTGGCTGCTGGGCTGTGCCTCGGATGCTGACAGCAGCCTTGACCTTGCTGAGCCGGGAATGAAGAGCTGGAGCCGAAGGGCTGGAGGGGAGGACGAGGCGGCAGCAGGGCAGCTTGCTCCAGTGCGATCCGCTGCCCGGCACGTGCCATGCATCGCGTGGCCCAGCCTGCCCATCCTCATCCCCTGCAATGCTGCCCGCGGTGCATGGCGAGCCTGCCACCAGCCAGACCTGCGCCAGCCGCCGCGGCAGCATGGCCAGCACCGCGCAGCGCCTCTCGCTCCCGATGCCGGGGACTCTCCTTCCATCATGGCGAACGAGCTCAGGTGCTGCCTGTCCCACAGATCCCGCTGGAAACAGCCCCGGCTGCCCGGGATGGCGGCAGCAGGGATGCAGTGCCCGTCCTGTGCAGGGCAGAGGAGCCCACAGCACAGGGCAGGAGCCTGGTCCGGTCCCTGGTGCCCACCCAGCCTCGCTGCACAGCAGGCAGCACTGCCACTGCCAGACCCCGTCCCCCTGTCCTCCTGTCCCTCTGTCCCCCCCAGCTGGGATGGAGAAACCCCAGGGCAATCTGCTGTGGGGCCAAGCAGCAGCTCCCGTGGGACGTGCCTGCCCCGACCCCTCACCATCCCCTGCGGCAGGGCGAGGGCAGGACCGGGTGCCGGACAGCATCGTTACAGCGGGGGAAATAACGAGGTTGGCATTCGCGCTGCTCCCTGCAGCCCCCGGCCGAGCCCCCAGCCCTGTCCCCCATGGGCCGGGAGCCCGCGCAGCCCCTGGTGCGCCCAGCTCCGGTTCACACCCCACGTTGACCCTTCCGTTTAGCCGATGTCACTGCTCTGCTTCGGCAGCAAGCGGAGATTTACATTCAGCAGCTGCGGCAAGAGAATCCAGCGAGTCCATGACATGAATTACAAGTCTCCCTCCCCCAAGGAAAGGCTGGAGCCAGCTCAGCATCCCTCCTCTCTCCCCCCCCTTTTTTTTTTGGAGACTCATTACTATATTGTGGATATTCTCCACTAAAGGGCATCTCTTTGAATGCATTTGCTTTTTTATTAATGTGTGCTAAGACAAGTCAAGCCTGATTATCATGAAGACAATTGCTGAATTCCCTCCTGGAGAAATCTCATCTAGACTGTGTAGGCGTTTTAATTTCAGAGACCCATTAATTGGCACAATTGCTTAAGCAGCTGCTTTCCGTGTCATTTTAGGACCACTTTATGAAAAACAGAGCTAAAAAAAAAAAGATAAAAAGTATATGACAGGCCAGAGCTTTCTACATGGTAACATAATTAATGCAAGGAGCCTCCTTTGAGCGGCAAAGCAACAAAAAGCCATCCTGCTACCAAAATACAGGCGCCTGCTCCGGCTGCATGCGGGGACCGCTCCTGAGCACCCACGGCCCTTTAGAAATCGGGCTGAGCAAGGTGCTCCGCACCTTGCTGGTACTGCCACAAGCACCTTGGTATCCCAGCGCTTTCTGGAACATAAAAGAATAAGTAAAAAGGGGAAGGAAAAGGCATCTGGCAGGAACCAGCCCAACGCATCTCCCATGGCGGGCTGCAAACCGGGGTGTTCCGAGCAGCCGCTCGCGGTCCCTGCGGACGCCCCGGGAGGCGGAGGGGGCTCGGGGGTCCCTCCCTGGGGTGGCGGCTTCACCCGCACCTCGGGGGGTGATGGGGAGGGGCTGGGCGGTGGGGGAGAGCCCCCTCAGCACGCAGGTGGGGGAAGCGAGGGGTCCGGCGGGCTCCGGTGGCCCAGAGCCCTGAGAGCAAACTCGAGTGCTCAGAACGATGCTCGCATCCCCAGCAAATCCGTCTGCCCTCGGCCCCGGGGTCTCTCCCAGCAGCCCCGCAGGTGCCCCGCGGGGCCAGGGTGGCACCGGGGCTGGTGGCCAGGCAGCGGAGGGGTCTCGAGCTGGGGGAGAGCTCGGGCACAGCGCCGAGCACCCGTGGGGGTCTCAGCCTCCCTTGAGGTCCCTGTCCCTGGGCGCTGCCCTGCCTGCACCCCGCGCGCTGCGCAAACACACAGCCGCGCCATTGCCGCCGTCGCGGCTGGCACACGCACGCTTTCTGTGGCAGAGCTGAGTTCCCAGAATTAGGTTAATTATTGAATTAATAAAGAACAAATCCTTCACTCCGGGAGAAGTGGCCAGACAGAGTTCTGTGCTAGTCTTTGCTACAGGCAAAAATATACATTCCCATTTATTAATAAATAAAGCCATATCAATGCCCTAAATTATCAGCGGAATATATTTGCTAACCCAAAGCAATAGCAGGAACAATTACTTATTAATAAAGCAATAGCTAAATCTAATTACATCCCCATCAGATCCTGCAAGTAATAAAACCACAGTTGCCTTCCAGAGCCGAGGGACCTCCTGACCTCAAATCAAAGTTTAAACCATCCATCAGCTTCCAATACATTCACAGCACATCCAGCAATTACCATCACCTCCGCTCCGCTCCCCGGCAGGGGCAGGGGTCACCCCATGCACTGCATGGCTGTAAGCTAGAACAGAGCCTTAGAAATCTCATTATCCTGTTAACCATACATTTATCTGACAAGATAAAAGAGACTAGGTGACCAAGCTATCATTAAAGATTAATAGAAAGTATAAAAAATTCAGCTGCAACCAGCATTACTGTTTAGTGCCTGTGATAGGCCTGACAGGATTATTAATCAGGCAGCCAAAAAGATTTAGGTCTTTGCTCTTGGTTTTTCATTTTAAGCCTTTAGTTCCCCCCCGCCACAGAAAGCCCAGGTCAGGGAGGACGATGGCTAATTGGTTCTGCGGGGTTTGGACGGGAACGACTCAGACCAATTATAAAATCACCGGGCGTCGAGGTGACAACAACGCGAGGAACCTGCTGCAGCCGGGATGCTCGGGCGAGGGCTGGGGCTGTTTATCACGGCGGCTCCTCTCCCCACGCCGGGCTATTAATAAATTGTACAGATCAATGCCTGGATTAATTTTAATAGAGGGCTACAAGGATCACGCGAGTCCCAGGGTGATTTTCCCCTCATTCTTAATTCCATTTAAGTTTAACATGAAAGATTCCCAGGTAACACCTACACAGGAAAAAACGAGAATTCCCTGTTTTTAAGTCTTAAGTATTCTTTTTATTCTGCTTTGCTTTTTCCCTTTTGATCATAAATCAATGTCCTTCTGCTGCTTTCCCGGGAAGCCGGGCTCACAGGCAGGCTGCACAGCGCTGCCCTCCATTTCTCCACCTGCAAGGAAGAAAAACCAATAAATTAGGAAAGGCGCTTTCTAAAATGCTGTGTGGAGAGGGGGAGCCCAGGCGGCGCAGGGGGTCCCGGGCACCCCCGTGGCCCCGCTGCCGGTGGCTCCGTGGGCTCTCCTCGTCCCTCTCCTGCAGGGACACATAGCCTGCTCAGCTTTTCCTCCAAATGCACAATTTAAACTAAGAAATATTACTGAAAACATTATCAGCCTTTGCCGGTGCATCTCCAGAAACCATTTGCATCCTTTTAAAAACAACTTTTATTTTCTCGCAAGAAAATACGCCAGCATGAGCTCGGGATGGCTCAGACCAGCACAAGCGTCCATCCTTTTCCACAAAAACAAACCAGAGAAACATACTGCGAACATCAGCCTCCCATGAGAATCATTTGCCTTAAAAACAACCCAAAAAAATAATTTTTCCTTGAAAAAAAACTGCAAAGCAACCCGCAGAGGCCCTGGCTGGGGCACGGGGCAGTCCTCTCTGCGCATGGCTCCATCTCCGCTTCCCTGAGCGCAGCCCCGGGGCCTCTGCCCCCACGCCGACCGCGCTCCCCGCTGCTCTGCGCCCCAGGAAAGGATCCAAGCAAGAGGCAAACGCAGCAGGTAAACGCGGAGGTGGCTGAGACACAGCCCAGAGCCCGGCTGGGAAAGCTATCTGCATAACCACGGTGTTTTACATCCCCTGTATCACATGTAATCCTTTACAAGCAGCATTATCTGCTGCAAAATCACATTTAAAAGCATTTCCCCCCCCACAAATTACCATGCTTTCAATCGATTCAGTCCATTGTTTGAGATCCTGCAGTTGGGCAATTAATCATCAAACATAATTGAAATTATGCAAAGAGCAAACTGGTCCTGGAGAGATGCTCAGGGAGGTTTGCTGATGAGGAACAGGGGTGACAGTGACCGGGATGGACCGGAGGGACCTTCCACCCGCATGGCACGCCAGCAGCTCCTTCGGCTGAGGACCCCCTCCCGAGGACCCACCCCAGCACCAGAGCAAGCTCCCACTTTTCCAGTGATGCAGAAACTGCAAATCTCCTTCTAAGCCTTTAAAACTCTGGGAAGGGAGTGAGGCTTCAGCTCCTGGCAAACCGGCTTCGCTGGCCTGCGAAGCTGCGGGCGATGCTCCCCAGTGAACGGTGTTTTAGCAAAAAAACCCCCGTGCTCTCGCATCCTCCCGAAAAAGTGAAGGAAATCCCTGTCCAGGGGAAAGCCGGGTGTTGCACACAAAGCTCCCCCACCAGCTCCATCCTATCTCCCAGGGTACGTGCCCATCGGAGGCTATCCCGGGTCAGTGATCCGGTGGAGGACAGCGCGGAGAAGAGAAGCTGGGACACGTCCCAGGAGCTGTACCCCGTATCGTACACCCGTTCTCACTATCAGAGGAAGCACTGTGGTTAAACACGCTTTTGGCCTGACCCATACCGCTGGGCGCTCTGTTCAAAACTGCACACAGGGACAAAAATAATTCAGGGGAAAGCCAAACAGCACGTCCTGCAACGCTGCAATAACGTGAACAGCCACGTGTCTCAGTTTGCGTGGTTTAAAATACATTTAATAGATGCTTCAACACTTTGCTGCTGCTGGGGATCTGGGGATGGCGTTTGGAGTCGACGCTCCGTTTTGCTAATTGACAGATCAGGCTTGTGATCTGAGAAACATGAGTGCTGTCATCTCGTGAAGCTGTGGCTCTCTCTTACTTACCTGCGGCGGGACAACTGTCCCCGTGCCATTGCATGCGTCTGCAGCATCCCCTCTGAGCACCCCTGCCCGCTGCGCTGGCCCCACTCCCCGCTCCCCATGACGGATGCTGCGGGGCTCCTCACCCCCGTCCCGGGCAGGATCCATCTCCTCTGGGAGGGAGCCGGCTCGCTGAGCAGGAGGCTGGTGGGACCGCTTGGGTAAGGCAGATAACCTTCACCTCCTGCCAGCCACCTCCCCTGACCGCTGGCTCCCACCGCCGGCGCTGGAGCACAGCTCCTTTGAGGAGCCCTGGTCGCACGCCCGCGCCGGAGCACACTGGGGACAGGGCGGGGAGATTTTCGGGAGTTTTCCGACAGAAGGGCTCCTGCAAACTTGATGCTGCTTCCTGCCTGCAAGAACAGGCCATGCAGGCAAACGGGGAAGAGGGCTTTGATTTGCATAAGCTTTTGCAATCAAAAGCTGAAGATGGTGGCCTCACCCTTCGAGTCAGGATGCTAAAAAGCCTCTGAGAAGCCTGGTTTTGCATCCGTCCAGGAACTGCTGTGTAGTTGCTGCTGAAACCAAAATAAATCAATTCCTGTTCTGCAGGACGAGTACGGGAAGCACGAGCTGGTTAATCCCCGTCTGCAGGAGGGTAGAACTTGGCTTCACTGCATCTTTGAAGCTCGCAAGAGCGAGATAAAAGAGAAATGCTAAAGCTTTGCAAAAGTGAGCAGAAGGGCAACGGTGGGGAAGGTGGCCGCGTGGCCGAGCCGGCGCTTTGCCGGTGTCACGGTACGGGGGAGCTCACATCTTCTGTGCCTCTGACAAGCCTGGAATGAAAGGGAACCTTCCAGCACGGTGCACGTCCCCCGTGCTTCAGCAAGCAAAGACCAAGAGTTTCGCCTGACTCTGAGACCACGCATCGATGCAACCAGGTTTGCTCAACAGTTTTGAGCAAAAAATAGTGCGTCTTTGAAATACCGTTTCAGATTTGCAACATAGCGTGCAGCCAGGCAAGACTCAGGCGAGTCTGAAGGGTTCAGCAGAGACTTCATCTCACAGAAGAAGAAAAGCAAATCCAGATTGATAGAACGTTCAACTCATCTCAGAGGGGTCCAAACCACAAGGAAACAGATCTAAATTTCAAACATTCCCAGGGTTTTGTGGTATCCCTACCCAGAGGGCTGGACGGACCCATTATACAGATGAAAACCAGGTGCAAAAAGCTGTCATGAGGTGGGCTTGGGCTAGAGTCTCAAAGCTTGTGGGTTTTCAGATGGAGGGTTTCATTTTGGGGACATCTAATTCTAAGTAAATACACCTGACTCTTGCTTAAAATATTCCACCGCATGCCATGGAGCCGGCTTCGCCGTTTATCCCCATCTGGTAGGAGTACAATGTTGTGGCTGCCGTTAACATGTCAGCATTTACCAGATGACCAGATTTACCAGCTTACCCTGGTGTTTGTAGATGCTGCCGCTCTCCTGGGAGGCTCAATGCATCCAGCAGAAGCTCTTCATATGGCAGAGACTGGAAGCATTGGGAAGGATAATCCATCCCTTTTCTGGGAAGGAAATGTCCGAAGTAGATAGGAGATAAGGTTGAATTAATTATTTACCTACATTAGCTCATGGAAGGCTTCCCTGGGAGCCCACCGAGACCAGCGGGCTCCCATCTTTTATCTGTTTAGCAGGCTAAGATGGAAGGATAGGGGGAAAAAAAAGAGCTTAATGACAGCATCTGTTGATCACCAACGTGAGAAAAATGAATTGCTTCCCTGAACCTGAGAAATATCAAACTGCATAAATAAATCTATTTAAATTATTAATAAACGAATTTACATTTGGAGCCTGAGTATGAGAATTAATTTCATTTCTTATGCTAAACTGGCCAGTATGGCTGATGACTCAAGAATTAAAAGATGCAGAAATGAAGGAAAAATGAAGATAGGGTGGTTTTGTAAGGAAAGAGATGTGAAGTGGAAATTCTGGGCCCTAAACAAAGCCAGCTTCCAGCAGCTGTGAAGTAAAAGGAACAGGAGCAAAAAGGGTCTTGGAGTTGGAAGGTGTTTCAGGAACGATGGTCCCTCTCCATCTCCAATGCCGGTGCACGCCCGGCGCATCTGCCAGTATCCTCCAATGGTGGCAGCTCCTTGGAGGAGGACGTCTAGCGACAGCTAATGCATGCTCACAGTTATTTAAAATCAAATCTAAGCAAAACCCCAGATTGAAACATCCCTCCCAGAAAACACCAGCCGCCCCCTCCACCCCGGGGCTGCTGGCTGCTGCCGCCCCCCGCGCCGAAGGGCCCCCGGCCACATCCCCCAGGCCTGCCCATCAAAGCCACTCATCTGTAACGCCAGCACATCAGCTGCCTGCTCCCAGGGAAATTAATTAGAAAGTGCTAATTTTAGGTAAAATATTGAACTACAGCGGAGGCAGGGCTGAAATCCTCACTACGTTTTGCGCTTTGTGAGTACTTACACCAGAAACGAAGTCAAGAAGCGGGCAGTGCCTCGGTGGCTGCCACAGATGGGAAACTTCAGGCAGAAACACCAGGGTTTTGGTGCGCTTCCCCATCGTCCCAGTGCTCGTCGGACCGATGGGGCTTGGACAGTGGCGGTTTTACAGCGCCAAGGCCAGGGCTTGGCTGCGGCAGCTCCTGGCATCCCAGGGCACGGGAACCGCATCAGCTCCTTCCTCCGTACCGCAGCCCCCGTGCAGCCGAAGGGCCTGAAAATGCCCCCCGCTCCCACCATCTTCTCTTTTCCAGACTAAACACCCTCATTTCTTTCCATCTTCCCTCATCGGTCACGTTCCCCAGACCCCACTCGCTCTCCCTCCCTCCTGGCCCGGTTCCAAGCTGTTTCCATCCCCCCTGGAAGCAGGACCTGGAGCCGGAGCAGGACCCGAGCGGGTGCCCGCACCCCATCCCCCGTGCCGGCAGGGGACACGGGGACACGGGCAGCATGCCCACGGCCGCAGGCTCTGCTCCCTTCCAGCAGCACGACTGCAAACACACATCCCAGATAGCGCAGCCCTTTTTTTGTTGTTTATCCCGTTCTGCTGGGAACTGGCGTTTGTGATAGATTGCGTATAAAAACCTACTTATAAAACAATCTTTTCCTCAGCTGCCCTTTCACTGGAGCCTGCCTGTAGTCTCTTTGCCGGGATGCATTGTTATTTCATGTGATGAGACATTCCAGAAAATGAAATAAAATAAAAATAGACATTTGGAGGGGCTTTTGTTTTGCTTTTTCACAGCTCCCCCCTGGTTTGACTCCTGCGAACACACTTGTCGAGTTGATTTGCTCACGCTGCCTCCTAAGCATGTCCTTGCACCGGAGACACTGCTCTTTTAAATTCAGCTTCTCAGAATTAGAAGAAAAACCTGGCAAAGCAACAATAGGGAAAAAAAAAATATGAATAATCTCAGAACAGAAGTTGCATTATGTGATGTGGTTGCCATGTGGTTAAGTCTGAGAGAGGATCATGCAAGCGCACTGTGGGAAAAATGATAACAGGCGAAACAATCCAGAGAAACGCTGAGGGTTTTGTAATAAGAGGTTATAATGCAAACCCGGCGATACCGTGCCGTGGCCCGATGCCAAGTGATCTGTGAGAATCCACAATAGCCGGGTGGGTGAGTCGGGATGGGGACGAAGGGGGTTGTTGTCCGCCCTGCGTCGGGCAGGCGGAGTTCGGGTACCTTTGGCCACGCGGCTTCAGGATGCGGGGATTTAGGGTGGAGGATGCCCCGCTGCTGGCAGTGCATTCGCTTTGGGTACCAGTCCCAAACCTCACCGGGGGGAAAACCATCACACAAACTCATGGCTTAAGGTACGAGACAGACCCACAGCAAAACCTTGAGCTGTCAGAGGCGTTGATGGCTGCAGCACCCTGACAGCAGAGCCCCAACAGCCACTGCCAGCACGGACCGAAACACACTCATTCATGCTGACTGCAGCAGTCCGTTCCCTGAAAAGCTTGAACGCACCCCAAAATCTCACTTTACATCATCAAGCAGGTTTCCCTTCCACAGATCACCCAACGGAGCCACGGCTGTGTCAGGCATTTCAAGCACACACGGAAACAGCAGTGATCAGCAAAAGCCACTGCCACCCATCCCGTGCCCCAGCCACACTCCCACCGCGCCGGCCCCAGCCCCTTCCTGGGGTTTGCTCTGTACAGGAGGATTCACCCCCTTCACCGCCGTCAGAAAGCTGCTGGCCATCACGGGTTCGTGACCGAGCTACCGGAGTTGCTGCCAAAGCATCACCTCTGGGGGACTGGCTGCAGAGAAAGGCCAGATTGCAGATAAATTTGGATTCAGATGGTTTGGGGGAAGTACTTATGAACTATAAAAACCCCATATTTTGTTCCACAAGCTGTATAAGCTGGGCAGGGGAACCGTTATTGGGGCAAAACCGACCCGTCCTCCTCTCACATGCGTTGTCTTGGTATGAACGTGCGAGTGGGAGGAAAGTCAGCACAGTCAGCTGAGCTACGGGAAATTCAGAGCGCGTGGGGAAATACATGCATTAAAAAAAAAAAAAAAAAAAAGAAAAGGGTAAATTCTGTGAAATTGTATCAGCAAAGTGAATTTTGCTCTTTTATGGCAACAGAATTACGTGGCTCTCTTTTAGCCAGGACGGTGTAACACTGGTCGGAGCAGCACACCACAGAACGGGCCCTTGGGGGTGGCCAGTCCCCAGCACCGAGATTCGCGGGGGTCTCGCCCAGTCCTGCCCGCAGCAATACGCGAGCAAAAGCAAAGCACGGGGCAAGGGGAGGAGGCAGACAGTGCTGTGACTTCCCCGGCTGCTTTCTCCCCAAGGCAGGGGAGGTTTTTGGGTTCCCGCTCCCAGCTCACGCAGGCAGCTCCGGGGTGCAGCTCCAGGGTGCCGTGGGCAGGAGGGTCCTGCCGTCCCCCGTGCCATGCCAGCCGGGGGCTGAGCAGCACCCTCCTCAATCTGGAAGGCAAGGACTCTGCGGTAAATTAAACACGCCGTGAAGAATTGGCAAAGCAGCCTGCGCGCTGGCGCCTTGCTTTGTCTCGGAGTAATTTAGCAGGCTTTAATGAGAATTCATTCACATTATATTGTGAATAGCTGCTTTTATGGGAGACAAGAGGTGATGAACTAGTCGGAGCGGAGACGACTGGCACTGATGCCACCAGGCATCACCGCTCCCCCTCGTGCCAGGGCTGCCGCAGACGCACCTAAGGAAGAGTGGCGATGAGCAGAGACGGAGCAGAGGGGAGGGAAAGAGCGGGCTCAGCTTCTACGGGCACAAACCCAACCTCTCAACCCATTCAGGGCCAGAGGAAAGGTAACGGGGCTGTTGGGATGTATCTACAGGGCCAGCCACCCCACCGGTGACCCCGGCACTGCCACGATGCTCTGGGGGTGCGGGGCCGGGCAGGCTCCCCTCGGAGCAGCCCTGGGACCCCCCGTCGCAGGGGTGCCCCTGCCTGCAGCAGCGAGAAGGCTCGAAAGCATGGCTGCTGCCGGAGCCGCGGGGTCCTGGTGCGGGGGACGCCGGTGGCACCGTGCCCGCCGCACTCTGCCAGGGGAGGACAGAGCCCCGGGACGGCTTTGCTTCAAGAGTGGCTGAATTCATACAATTAGAGACCAATGCGAGGCGTCGGGATTCAAAACCCTAATTTGGCCTGATTAAAGCTTAATGATTCCAGCTTAATGATTAAAGAAATGCCCCAATTTCCTCGTTCCAAACAGCCCTTGCTGCCAAAACTCAGGTGGAGTGGACACGCACGGGGCCGCAGCTTGTAGAGACAACATGGAAAAAAAATCAGGATTTCAATGGCTTGGGCACAGAGGGAAGGATTCATGCAAACAGATGAGCTGGTTAGCTAACGAAAGGGAGAAATTAAAGTGTTTTAATGAGGAGTTCAGGATGAATAACAACCTGGCGGACTCTCAAGCAGAAGAGAATTTCTGTGTGCAATAATTTGAAGGGCAGCAGGGACCAGGCTGGGGAGGATAGGCTGCAGCCCCGCAGCCCCCGCTCTCCCCATCGCCCCGGCCTCCAGCCAGGGTCACCAGCTGAGCCTCGCCAGGCTCGGGGCAGACGTGGAAGAGGCCACGCAACGCAGGGAAACGCTCCGGCTCCTTCCGAAAAGCACTTCGGCATCGCGGCGAGGCAGCCTCCCTGGAGAAGCACAGGCAGAAAATAAAACTACCCATCTGCGCTCGAGCTCTGGACCCCATTAAATCGGCGATCGGCGGGGGGAGAGGGGGTGGCCTCAATTCACACAAGGTGCTCTCTTCATGAAAGCATCTTTTGATTATGTTATTGCAGCTATCAAAATATTGCAGAGTTCAGAGCATTCCTCAGGGATCCCCGAGCTCTTCAAAGACCAGAAGACCACGGCTGGGGAAAAAGAAGCCTTTAATTATGTCAGCTTCCATGCTTGTTTCTGCGGTGGAGTTCCTTAAAAAAAAAAAATTGGTTTTAATGAGAAGAAACACATATGGCTTCATTGTTCAAACATGGAAAAATAAAGCTGATTTTTTTTTTCTTTTTTTAATAGAGGGGCAAGTTTCTTTTAGGCCTTACGGTATCACCCGTGACCGCATACCGAGGGGCTCTGGAGCTGTGCAAATCAAAGCCTGGCTGCAGAGCTGCCCTCCCATCTCCACTCTGGGCAGAAGCTTTACCTCTAAACCCCAGCCCAGCCCCGGCCGACGCTCTCGCCGCTCCCCACCGCTTTCACGTACTGCAGCAATGTTCTCCTCCTTCCCAGCTACCTCAAACTAAGCAAAACCCCACGGCAGGATGATAAGATTTCAGTGGGTTAATCCGCCGCAAACCCAGTCATTTTGTTCAGATGTTCATTTGAATTTAAATGTAAAGGCTCATTTTTATCCCCAAACGTAAAGAGCAAATAGCAGAGCCGTGTATTACACAACAGAAAGCATGGGACAACCCTACATTTTAAAGAACATATTGAGCATATTCTTCTAATAAATCATCCTATCTAGCAAATTTAATTAATGGGCTAGCCTGTGGTGCAGCCTGCTGAATAAAGTATCATCTCTATCAGATCTGCAATGCTTTTGGAAGCTTTGAGTACTAATAAAGAGTGTTTTGTTCAAGAACTCACAGGGAACAATTACAAATAATTGCCAAGAAGGGTGTGTGCCTCATTTAAGTGACTACATATTAAAAATGATGAAGCAGAGTTAAAAAAAAAATCGTAATTATTAACCACAGTGAGACGGACTGGCTTTGACAGAGCCATTTCTGCCCTTCCCCAGCTCCCTCCCTGCTCCCAGCGTGGTGCAGGGCGAGCAGGCTGGATTCTCGTGGGGCTGCTGAGGGGCGAGGAAGTTTCTGCAACTGCCCAAGGCTGCGCGATAAATCACAGCCAGAGCCGGGATATAAACGTGGACGTCCTGATACACGTCCTGACGTGCGTCCCAGTGTCCGTCCCGTAGTCAGCCCCCAGCCCACGCACCTGCATTTGTTGGCTGTGAAACAGCAGGTCTGGGAAGCCCCGACGCGGCTCTGCAAAAGGCAGGAGCAGGCGACGCAAGCCCTCGCCGCAATCGCGCTGACGAGAGAGTCTGCTCGTTAACGCACCGACTGTAAGGTTACGTTTCAAATCCGGGCAGGACGTGAAGAGCAGTGCTAAGGGGAAGAGGAGCAGGTTGTTCTCGTTGCTTTCTAGCACCACACCAAACCTTTGCCTCACGTTTCATGGAAATGACAGCAGCAGGCTGTGCATTAAAGGCGTAACTCCGATTTAAGGTGCATCCTTCCAGCTCACGCCACGCGCCATGTCGAGGGTTCATCAATCACGCCGGAGAGGCTGGAGAGGCGCCCCATCGCCTCCCTGTGTGGGGTGGGAGAGCTGAGCCTCCCCGGGCCGCAGGAGCTGCACCTCGGTCCCCGAGCCCCTCCACGGGGCTTTGCCCGTGACAGCTCTCCCCGATCCCGCTGGGTTCTGCTTTTCCAACCCACAAGACAGCAACAGGCAGAAAACTTCATGATGGCGACAACAAAACCACAAACCAAAACAAACCAAGAAAACTCCATGAAAAGTCACTTGCTGCAAATAAAAGATTTTCTGGGAATGTTTCCCCATCCTTCCTCCCTTGAAGGATTTTTTTCATCCTTTTCCTGAGAATCAGGATCTCCGTGCAGAGTTTGAGCTTCACAGGGGATCACGTTCACTACCAAAATACTTCACCCGTGCAAACGTTCACATTTAAAAAAAAAAAACTCTTTCCCAGACAGCATTAAAATCAACCCGAACCCTCTGAGTTTTAGACTTTCCCTATTCCACATCATCAAAAAAAAAACCAACAAACCCTAGTGTTTTCCAGGCTAAATGCGATCATGCAGCTTTTCAGCTGGAGCTGTGAACGGAGCAAAAACGGGCAGCGGTTTGTGTTTTTCTTTCGCAGCACTCGATATTAATATATACCCTTTGGTAACCTGCCAGCGCCTGTCTTGGTCCTTTCAAACACTAAGTACGATATCAAGTCATGGAAAACAAAAACCTCCTTTAAAGTGAGTTCTCATGGTAGAAGGACTTACAAAGAGCAACTTTTTGAAAGGTTATAGCTGCAGCATTGGCATTTTAGCTGCCAATTTCTTTACGCTCCTTGCTTTACATGATAATAGGGGAAAAAATCTTAAACATACAGCAGTTCCCTTCCCCAGTCAGCAGGACACTGGCACTATAATGCACAAATTAAAGCCCTGGCAATAACGAGCAGCAGAGATCGGAGGCGGAGCCACTGATGCCAAAAAACAAAAAAAAGGCACATTTAAAACCACCATAAAGACATAATTTTGCTGTGTTTTCACATGCAAATAATAAGCCAGGAGAGCAGCATCTCTGGCACAGGGAGCAAAGCAGGGTTCAAACGGGCAGAGCCAAGTGCATGGTTGATAAAGTTTAGTTAGAGAGGAGCTCAGACTTAGCACATACGCCGTCGTGCACAGGGTCTGGAGCCGAGCCCTCGCTGCCCGGGGCAGAGAGCACCTCTCTGCGTGCTCCCCCAGCACTGCGGCCCCGGGAGCACCAGGGCTGGGGACAGCTGGGGGCAGAGGGGTTTGTCCCATCCTCCCAGCCAGAGAGCACGCCTCTTGCTAAACCCCAGAGCCGTGACCCCTCGCGGCTCAGGAGATGTTCCCGGTGGGCTTTTCGGTACCCATCCCTGCCTCCGGAGCGTGCTTTCCCCAGGAGCAGGCCAGAGCCGACACGTGCAATGATTCAGGGGCTGGTGAACCCAAAATAAAAGGCCAATTATAAATCCAGCTCACCTACCAGCCAAGGCCAGGGCAGACCACGGGTCGCAGAGAGGTTTCATGCCAACAGCGTTGCTGCAGCTCCAACGTCTGGTGAAGGCAGCACTGAGCTTGCAGCCCGCACGCGGTCCCCAGCTGGGGCTGAACATGCATTTACATGGCAGCCTGCACAGACGCGGGAGCAGCCTGCATGGATGCGGGAGCAGGCTGCACGGATGTGGGAGCTGCCTGCACGGATGCAGGAGCAGGCTGCACGGATGCCGGAGCAACTTGCACAGATGCAGGAGCAGGCTGCATGGATGCTGGAGCAACTTGCACGGATGCAGGAGCAGGCTGCACGGATGCCGGAGCAGGCTGCATGGATGCAGGATCAGACTGCGTGAATGCCGGAGCAACTTGCATGGATGCGGGAGCAGGCTGCGCGGATGCCGGAGCAACTTGCACGGATGCGGGAGCAGGCTGCACGGATGCTGGAGCAACTTGCACGGATGCGGGAGCAGGCTGCACGGATGCTGGAGCAACTTGCACGGATGCGGGAGCAGCCCGCACATGCTTGCCGCAGGGCCCTTTCTTTTTAGGAAAGAGCCACTTCAAACCTGCGAAAGCTTTGGGATATGTACCGCAAAATGCTTAATGACTCCTGCACAAGAAAAAAAAGCTCCAATTAATGTTGTGGCAAAAGCCATCGTGGCATCGGGGCCCCCCATGCTCCGCATGCCCAGGAGATGCTCCTGGCAGGCACGTGGAGCTGCACAGGGATGCAGCAGCAGATCCTGCACGGCCAGGAGGAGGATTTACGCGAGGGAGCTGTAGTATCCTGGGACCGAAACCAAACTCCAGCAAGCGGCACGCGGTGCCACGTCCTGTCACTGCCCCTGCAATACGCACGCGGTGTGTCGGCTACAAGCATCTCGTTTTGATTTCATCGGGCAGGAATGTTATGAACCTTGGTTTACAGAACAATTTATTTCTCGCAATTTCTTCTCCTGGTAGAAGCAGCTCAGTTTTCCAAGACTTGACTTTTTCCAAAATAAAATAAGAAGTTAACCATTGAAATGAAGTCACCCGCCGCCACGTTTGTTTCCCTATTGCGGCGTTCCAGAACTTAGATTAAAAATGGAAAGGGGCACCTTTAAAACTTTAATACCATTTAAATGTTCCAGTCTCACTACTGCACCAGATCGTTCAGTAAAGTAGCTAATTAAAAAATGGCTGCTGTGATGACAGACTAGATTAATAGTTTTTGAAGAGCAGCCAGTGCACCAACTGCTCCTGTAGCCATGATGAAAGCTAATAATGTAGAAAATTCTGCCAATTCTTTTAATTCATGAATATTTAAGCCTGTGAAAAATCTGTCAGATTATAGCACTTTTCTGGTGATTTTCTGCTTAAGTACATTTATGGGCAAATGCCAGTTGCTCAAGAAACTTCAGTGGAATGTGGAGACTTTTTATTGTTTGCATCACCAGGGCCCTTTTCTCTCTCCTTCGGCTGTTTAACCCCTGCCAAGGCTGCAGGAGCCAGGGGAGCCGGCTGCTCCAGACAGAGGGGATCCAGCCGGGCTCGGCCTCGGCCCCTGGGTGATGCTGCGCCCCTCGCCCTGCTCCCTGCAGGAGATGCACCATCCCGGGAGCGAGGGAACGGGACGAAGCTTTTGGGTTACGCACCAGGATGGGAAGAAACCCACAGATGATTCTCGTTGAGGGACGTCTTTGCTGCAAGAAGAAAAAAAGAATAGATTTCTTTTTATAGGAGCACAAGTTCCCCGGTGTCTCCTGGCCGGGCTGAAGAGCGGGGGCCAGGGGAGCCACAGGCTTTTGTGCTCTCCCCATTAGCCCCGTGTAATTAGACAAAACAGGGGCTGGCAGCGGGAGCGGCGAGCGCGGCGGGTCCCGGCGAAGGGGTCGGTGCTGGCACCGGCTGCGGGCTCGCCTCCCAGCTGGCTCCAGCGAGCCCCAAAACAAGAGACTGTCTGAAGCCACGAGTGGTTTATTGGCAGCAGATTCCCTGGCAGTTCTTCCGCGCTCTCCTTGCTGGTGGGCTGTGTTCTGCTGCGGTGCCAGGTGACTCATTTTACAGCTATTTAAAAAATAAAAATAAATACGCCTGGTGGAAACGTAACGAGCTTCTCTGCTCCGTGAAGCGCTGGAGGCTGGTGCTTCCCGCGAGCGCGTGGCGAGCATGGGGTTATCCTCGAGACCGCTGCAGAAGGGATGCTCTTTTCCGTCAAACTTCCAGCATTTTTCCCACAAAACCTGCCCGGTTCTCGGTGCTGTACTGCAGCCCTCCTGCCAGCTGGAACTGGAGCAGAATAAAGTAAAGCAGCCAGCAACAGCGATGGGCCCTTCTCCTCTTCTCCTTCCCCCTGCAGCACACCAGCAGGACGCAGCCACAGTTTGGTCCTTCGCTCTCCAGCCCGGCTGCTCCCATGGGAGCATGGGCAGCTCTCCCTGCCCGCAGGCAGCATGAGGGAGGGCGAGGAGGGGAGGAGGGCAGCAAAAAGGGGTGGGAAAAGAAAATAAATAAGAGATGCTCAGCTATGCTTATGTGCTGGATGACCTCGTCTCAGAATATTTCAGAATGCGAAACACAGAGCGACTTTGAAACAAAAATGAGGAGACTCCACCAAAATTTGGAACATGTTACCTAAAGCTGAAAATACAGTTTATCACGCCAACCTGGCTGGTGAAAGGAAAGCCCACTGTGGTGTGGTGCACCGGGAACGCTCACACTTCCAAACCTCGACTCCGGGTCTCCTCCGTGCTGCCAGATTACCTGAGCCCTTTAAAATGTTCCATAAACATCACTGTGTAATTAAGTGCATACAGGATTTGCAGGGTCTGTGTTTCACGGTGGGGAATGGCTCCTTTAAAGCTCTCAGCGCTGAGCGGGTCAGCCTAGCACCCAAAGGTGCTCACCTCCAGGAACGAATGGCCAAGCTGGGCTGTGCGAGTCTGCCGGCGCTCGGACACCTCTCGCCCCGGGAGGCGAAGCTGCTCCCGGCTCCCTGTCCTGCAGCAGCCAACAACGCTGCGCTTGCTGCAGCGCTGACGGGGTGCTCTGTCCAGGTGCCACGCTGAAAATGAGCGTCATGGGCTCAGGGGGGACTTTCAACCTTCGCCAAGGGCCGAGGTTTCTGCTTGGCTGCCATGGGGACGCACGCATCCGCAGCGGGATGGAGGCGAACCGAGAGCACGGCAGAAAAGCTGAGACCCCCCTTCCTCTCCTCGTCACAGACCTTCAGCCACTTACAATGTCACTTCAGCTGAGTAATAAGCAATTATGGTTTAATTACACCAATGCTCTTCAGCAGAATTTTCTGAATAATAATAGTCACTTTTATGGCACCTCATTTATCCTTCCTCCTCTTCATCTGGGTTTATCCTGCACCGCCACGAGTCTCGGCACCGCCAGACCCGGTCACCTTGCCTCCCGCTCCCACCGCTCCTCCACGCCTTTGCTTTTCCCACCACGACGCTATTTGTCGCGGCACGGCAGCGGGTTTGCAGCCACACGCGCGCCCGTCCTGGAAACTCGCGGCTCAGAGAGAACGCGACGAGTGCCGCTAATTCATAAATATTTAACACCCAAATCTGCTGCCTCCTGATAGCTTTTTCCAGAGTTTCTATTCTAATACATATTCCACCCCCTTCCCCTCCCCACCGGCCCTCCTCGGGTTTTTTTCCCTTCCTCTTTGCCGGGCACTAATCCAAGTGCTGAGATGACTGTTTCACTTCCCTGCTGTCATCAGTTGTTTTTATCTTATCTGGACCGTGGATGCCAGTCAGCAACCCGCTGCGGTCTTTCCAGTTGAGTCCTGACCTCCGCAATCAGCCTCAAGATGTCCTGTAACAAGCAGATACGGTTACTCAACTTGTCCATCAGCACTTCTGGAGGGACAAAAAAAAAAAAAGAGAAAAAAAAAAAAAAAAAAGAGAAAATCCCCGTAGAAGACAGAGCTGACAGCTCAGGGTGGGGAGCTGCTGGGAGCACGGCCAGGCAGGCTGCTCGGGGAGGCTGGGCTGGGAATTTCATGCCGAATGGGGTTAGTGGTGCTGCTGGTGCTGCGCAAGCCCAGAGGCATGCGAGGGTTCCCATGGGTGGGGATGCTGGCCCTGCTCCGGGACCCCTCATCAGCAGGGCACGGCGCGGCCTCCGAACCGTGGGGCACTGCAGGGCAGACCGTCGAGTCTCGGGGGGACGGAGCAGCAGGAGGATGCTCTGCGGGGCTGCGGGCTGGCTGGGGGGTCCCTGCCGCTCCCCACCCTGCTCACGCTGCCGCAGGCACGTCTCCTCTGTCACAGTCACACTTGCCCAGGTTGCACTGCTGCCCCCAGCCTGCCTGGGGGTTATCTCCTCCACTTATCTCCTCCACTATGGCCCACTGTCGCTCAGATCCCCCTTTTTCCTCCCAAACTGCTGCTTCATCCCTCCCTTGCTGTGCTTTGCATGCAGGGGCACCCACGTACCACTCCGGCTGCCAAGGGAGGGGAGGAAAATTGATCTAGGAGAACAGAAGGACACGGCTGTTTCCCAACCTGCAAGATGCCAGTACCGCCTGGGTCGAGAGGGCCGGGACGGGCAGAGCCCAGCGAGCACAGCAGGCAGCACGGGGCGTCCAGCCTGAGCTCCGGCCGGCTGCTCGGGAGGAACGGGAGAGCATCTCCCGCTCTGCTGCTCTCAACCAGCAAAAGGAGCAACATGCAAAGAGCCACAGACTGCAACAAGCACCACCACCAGCACACCTCCCTGCTCCCGGGCACCCTTCCTCCTCACCGTGCTAGGAACGTGCATTTTGTACATCATTGGTTGGACATTTCAAACACTCCAAAAAGGGTTGGGGTTTTGTCCTCCAGAGTGGGAACTTAGATCCGGGGACTAAAAGATCTGTTTTCTGGAGCTATCCCTTCTGGACTCTTGGGCAAATTCAATGCCTGTCCTCTCTTGCCCAGATCCCTGGGACCAAGGCCACTCTTCGCAAGATGAGCCCCTTGGAGCGAGCCAACCCTTTCCCCCTACCTCTCCGGCACCGGGGGAGCAGCAGCAATGAGCTCATCGTGCTGACCTAGAAAAGAGCTCCTGCAGACAGCACGTCTCCAACTATTCTGGGACATGTCCTCCTTCGGGTCGGACCGCTGCAAGTGGGGTGCCCTGTGGGGCCAGCCCCGAGCCTGGCGTTGCGGGTGTGCCGAAGGGGCACGCACAGCACCGCAGAACGGGCACACAACAATAGCAGCGGTGATTTCGAGCAGGGGCTCGTTTCTCCCACCTCCCACGGCAGCCAGCAGCAGAGCGAGCACAAGAAGCGGAGGGAGTGCTGGACGATGCTCCCTTGCTCCCTGCCCGGCCTCAGCTGCTCCGGAGCCAGCGGCTGCATCCAGACCATCGTCCTTCCCAACAGCCTCGTCCCCTTCCCCACTCTGGCCTCCAGCATCTCGCAGCACCCATTTCCACAGTTAATTTATCAGTTTAATAACAGCATCATCAAGAAGGGCGAAGCAAGGCGAGCACCGAGCCAGCTCAACTTTGTATACATATCACCCAGAGTAAAAATGTCATGTAAGATTTACTCAACATGCGTTTTATCAAAGTGCTCAAGCGCTGAAGTAAAAGGGCTTTTAGTTACAGCAGATTGAAGGGGGTGGCATGTGGGGAAGGAGGAGAGAACGGATGGATTTGAGCTCTGCCAGAAGCTCTTGTTGCTTTTGCATCAACATCTTTATTTTCTAAGAGAGGATTTAAGACCTTGTTGTGTATAAACAACCGAGACTAGAGTAACCCGAACGGTGAGGAAATGTAAAAGGTTATACTGAAAAATGCTGTTAGTCTGCATGAAATAAGATTCTTCCTGGAAACATGACACTGAACATTTAAGGGAGGGGGAGGGAGAGCTGTAAAATGGCTATAGAAAAGGGGTTACAAATTAAATATAATAAAAAGAATCCTTTTGAATGAGATCTTAATTTAACCTCAACATCATGACCATATATTTCAGGAAATTAATCCCTCGGCCTCCAATAAATCCAAAGTATAACACAACCACTTATGGTTCAGCAATGAGCCATTAGTATGGGCTACAGATCCTGCAAAACCACCAGACCCATTATTTAGGAATGTGCTGAATTACCCAGCTCTAATGCGGCTCCTTGGCGGTCAGGGCTGCCCGAAGCAGCCGCCTCAGAGACCTGCACCCCGGTCCCAGGGGGCTGCCGGCCTTTTCCTCCGCCCCATCCCACCCCTGCCGGGACTTGGTTCCTGAGCAAACACCGTGCTCCTTGGCTGCAGGAATAACCTGGGAGCGGTCTCAGGGAGGGGGTCAGCCAAAGCCGGCACCGGACCCCAGAGGAAAGCCCCCGCGGGGCGGCGGATGCCGTCCTGCCAGCGCCGTGTGGGGCTCCCAGCCTCTGCTAAACCAGCATTCATTCGGGGCTGGGTTCGTGCTGCTTTCAAAACAAAATAATTGAGGACAGAAGTGCAAGTGCAAACTTCCTCCGGAGCCTCTCCGAGCCCTCTCTGCTCCGCCGCGCGCGTTGCCAGCTTGGCACCGGGTTCTTCTGCATATGCCCCAAAATGAGAAAAGTAACTTCTAATGAGTCAAGACTGTAACCTTGCTCTGAGAGCAAACATATGCCACCGCAGCTCCCTTGGCAAAGGCACTTGGAGCCGGTTGCTGGCACTTCAGTAAGAGCTCTTCCCATCCAGGCTGCAGACACTTTGGGGCTCTTGATAAGGAACACGTAGAGCAGGTGAAGAGCACTGAAGCTTTGCAAGCTTCAAAGGACCTGCTGGCAGAGCCTGCCGCATCCCTGCTTTATGTCAGAAGCAGCCAGCCGCGCGAGCAGCCAGATTCCTCCTAGGGAAACGTCCCTGCAAACCGTTAGGGATATTGTGGAGCAAGCGGCGATTTGGGTGGTAAAAGGCACCGTTACAAACACCAGCCACCAGCATTGAGAGAGGGTGACACAATCAAGAGAGCAGGCGGACGCAGAGAGCTGCAAAGCCCCAGCATGGCGCTGAATCCCGGGAGCCCGCACCCTCTCCCCAGCTGTCCTTTCCAGACAGGAGAAAGCAGCAGAAGCGGGAATGTGTCCACCCCGATGGGCAGCCCTGTGCAGGGCCAGCCCAGAGTTGTTCAAGCTGGAAAACACCTTTTTGATAGGGGAAAAAAGAAGTCCCCAATCTATAAGCTTTTTTGCCAACAGTGTAAGTTTAGGGCAAAAACCCGACAATAAGTCCAAAAGCATCCCAGGAAGCGTTGTCACAGGAAAAAAGGAAAAAGTGCAGTTTTTGATGGGGAATCCCCAACAGATGGGCAGGATCTTCCACTGTCACCTCACTGCACCCCAGCAAACCCCTTTCACACGGTGCAACCCACCTCCAGGCCGGCTGACCTGCCACGGGGCCAACGGGAGCCAGCTGACCACCACACCAACCACCGTCAAGCAGAGTTTCCTGCATTTACGGTGGGATCTCCTGCTGGTGGCCACACCGGGGGTTTCCCACCTGCGAAAGTCACCTGCAGCTGGAAAAGGCGCAAGGTGGGAATGAGGGATGCTCTGCTTTCTCATCAGCCACCGAAGTTCTCATTTACTACACAGCCCTGTTCCCAAATCGCTCGCGTGGTTCTCGCTGAAGCGGATGCTGTGGTTTTCTCGTCTGAAATAAATTGCGCAACAAACTCAGCCCAGCGTTGAGAAGCATTAGCTAAAGCAAAGCAGCTCTAATAGTGCTGGTCCTGTACGTCCCGCTGGGAGACTTTCAATTGATGGAGTTACAAGAGATGAAATATTCAGTAGGATTAAGAATTTGGAGGAGGTGGAAATCAAAGTGAAAAAGAAAACAAGTAAAAACAGCTTAATCTAGCCTTCTAGCACTAATTGTCATTGGGATTCAGGCTAAAACAAACACAACAAAACGAGCTGCCAATTTGAAAGGGGAAGGAAGAGGGTGAACATGATTCCCATCGCACCGAAAGAAACCTTTTTATCTCCGCACCGCCTCAGACAGCAGCAGGCAGGGGCCAGGAGGCAGCAAGCAGGCAGGGACCACCCCGTCCCTCCCACCCCGGCCCCGCGAGCAGCGTCCGTCCTTCCCAGACCGGCAGCGATGCCTTAGCGAAGGTGCCACCACAAACGCCCCCGGGCAGGGCAGGACCCCGCGGGCAGACCCCGAGCTCTGCAGACCCCCTCATCCCCGGCGTTGCCCTTGCGCTGCTGGGGCTGAGGCGCAGGAGAGGCAGATTATCTTACAGGCGAAGCCGAGTTATCCAACACTGCAATTTAAGTTGACAATTACATGGTAACCGACTTGCACACAAAGAGAGGCTCTGGAAGTATTCCCAGAATACAGAAGTCTGACAGTATCCACCCAATCTGTTGCAACAACAAAGAATACTGGAATATGTCCTTTCATTTGGCAGAGGAGTATTTTATTTTTTTAGGCTAGGTGGAGAAATTTAGCCTGCTATTTAAGGAGCATGTTGTGCCTTAAGAGTGACAAGCCAAGAGTTTCACTAGAAAGTCAAACTCAAACACAAATTGCATCCTGCCACCCAAGAAACCAAATTGCACCGAGGAAAGAAATTAGCGGGGCCGCATCTGCCGTTAGGGCCTGCGTTTTCAGTCTTGGGAAGGTAAAATGGGGCTTTTTACAGCTCCCTTATACATTCCCCTTCTCTGCCCTAGCTCCAGGAAAAACAACATCTCAGCAAGCATCTTCCTTTTTTTTAAACGCTCCCTCGACGGTAAAGCCGGATCGTTTGCAGGTGTCTGTGCCGCTGGAACAGACCCGACGCGGCAGCCGAGGGAACCAGCCCGCCTTCCCCTCCCGAGGTGCTCAGCACCTCCCTGGAGCCCCCAGAAGATGGGTGTCCACATTCCAACTCGGGAATCGGGAGAGCCACGACGTGGCTATTTACTCTGCAAATGTCAAGAAACCACAATGCCCAGCTCGTGCGGGGAGACGGAGAGGCAGGACCGATGGCTCAGCAGCGGCTGCGGGAATGCAGAAGGAAACGCTCATTAACTTTCTCGTGTTTTCCTGGTACTTTTATATCAGGACCTTCTATTAAAAAGAAAAAAAAACAAAACAAAACAAAACCCAAAATTCTAACAAGGGAGATTTTGTGTGCTAGAAGATAACGTTGGCAGGCTATAAAATAAAGCATTTCAGGAAATCAACCCTGAAAAGTAAAATCGGTGGCCTTTGCAGGCTGCGTCACGGACCAGCACGTGCTGGCTGGGGAAGGAGCGCTCGAGCACCCGGTTTTGCTCTGAGAGAAGACAAACAAGGAGGAATAAAGACTTTATACCCGCAGCATGGACATCCCTAAGGAGGCTTCTCCATGTTACCCAACCCTGGTGCTGGCTGCGTGGAGCAAAGCAGGGTGCTGACGGCCGCAGGGCTCAGCTCCGGGCGCTCCCACGTCTCCAAGCCCCTCGGCCTCTTTCCAAGGTCTCTGTCAAAAGGCCAGTGGCACAAGCATTTCTCGGGATTATTTTTTTTTTTTTCTTGTGGCCTTGCTTCTGGTGGATATTAGTCAGCTTTCCAGAGCAGAAACCTCAAGCCATAGCCACATTTCTGAGCTAGCTCATCACTGCCACCATTCCACAAACCACTTCCTTCCAGGTTACTGGCAGCCGGTCCCAGCGTGCGATGAAAGGGCAGGAGCACGGCTGGCGGCGAGGAGCTGTGCATCCCCAACCCCGTGCTCTGCAGACAGCGCGGGCAAAGGGGTTTTTTGCAAGACGCGGGCACAGGCCATGTACAGGGTGTGAGAGAGGAGGTGGCACGGAGAGGTGCGAGGTTATGACTCCACAGGGCACCGCGAGCAGAGGTGGAGAAGCCCCAGCCCAAACCCACAGGACTCGGCTCACCGGGAGTTTGGTCACATCGGCCCCAGTCCAGCGCCGGGGTAACCACAGACCCCGTTCCTGCTCCATTAGCAGCCCAGGCAGAACCAGCTCACGCCTGCCTGTGCAGGCAGCATAGCCTCCCCTATCCAGGAGGCATCTTTCTTGGGGGAAATGGGCTTTTATGGCCCAGCAGATCTGCCTGGGCAAGTTTGGAGGAGCTCAGGGACAGCTGAGCCACTGCAGGTGTCTGATGGCAGCCCTGCCACCTTCCCTCCATCTCATGGTACTGGAGATGCTGGCCTCCAGCACGGGCCCAGGCAGTGGCCAACCATGCTGCGGACTGGTTTCAGCAGCAAGGTCTGAGCCAGGACTGCTGACATGAACCCAGCACCACCACACTCACACCCCTCGCTTTTCCCTGCAGAAACAAACCCTCGGCTCGCGCAGACAGGACTTTGGGTGCAGGAGGTGCGGGTGAGTCCGAGGGACGGCACAGCACCGGCAGCGGAGCCGCGAGTCGTGGGTGCTCCAGACACAGCCAGCTAGACACTTGCGCTCGAAATGAGTGTTTCACAAGAACTCACTGTGGATGGGAAAGCGCAGCACCTTGCCGTATCTGTCAGCTGGTGGTTTAGCAAACTGCCGCCCCGCTGCTGCTCTCATCTCCTCTCTTCCCCTTCCTCCCCGCCCCGCGCCTGCCCCGCTCCCCGTCTGCAGAACCTTCCCGCCTGGCAGAGGCAAAGCGCAAATCCCAACCACTCCACCATGGGCGCTTTGCAAAAGCTGGGGCTGGAAAATTTGGAGCAGAGAAAGGAAAAAGGGGAAGAACTTGAGGGATGCTCAGAGGAAACAGAGAGCACAGGGGCAGAAACCCGGCGGGTTGGCCCAGCTCACTGCTGTAGAAATGGCACCAGGCTGAGGATGCGAACTGCCCACGATGAGCACGTCCTTGGAGCCAAGGCGAAAGTCACGGCAGCCGGGAGGAGGGACGCAGCACCGCGATGCCGGCAAAACCCTCCTCCGAGTTTCACAGGTGCCAGGGGAGGCAGACACGGGCCCGGCACTCCTGGGTTGATGCAACGGTGCAGCAAAAGCCTGCACAGAAGGATGGGAGTGACATGAGAAAATTTCACCGTTAAACAACCACCTTTCCCCTTCAGCCCCAAGTCACCCCGGCACCGCAGGGACCCGGGCAGAGCCTGCCGCCACCAGCTGTCCCAGAGCAGCATGGCCATGGCTCCTGCCCGGGAGCCAGCGCTGCATGGGACACGCGGGGCCGCAGGGCAGAATTTATCCATCTCACCCACAAGAGGCAGGACTGAGGTCCCAGCGGGACACAAGGCTGTTTCAGCACCCAGATGAAGTTCTCAAATTACTCAACAGAAACCAGCTTCACTCCGGCGAGCCCTCCAGAGCCACAGACCTGATCACCTCCCACACCACAGTCCTGGGGGAGCAGAGCACCCTGTCCCCATCCCCGTGTCCCTGTCCCCCCAAGCTCGTTGTCTGGGGCTGGCAGCAGAGGGGAGAAGCAGGATCTGCTGCTCCCGCAGGAGCGGCATCAACATGGACCACTATCGACATGGACCACTTGCACCCCACCTGCAGCCAGGGAGCAGGCAGCAGCGAGAGCATCGCTGCCCCGCCGGGGCTGCTGGAGCTGCCCGCCCACAGAGATTTGTTTTCTTTAGAGAAGATCTCAACTTGAAGGGGAGAAAAAAAAAAAAAAAGACCCCCTCCAAAAAAAAAACAGAAAAGAAAAAGAAACCACGGCCACATCCTGCCTTAAACTGTCGCTCGTGATCTGTTATTTGCTGATGAGGATGCACGGGGAGCAGCGCTGGGGGAGGGAGCTCTCCTCCACTTGCCAAGTAACACTTCAGCTATGAGTCAATTGACTGAAGCCACAAATCCATTTGCTTATGAGCACGAAACCACAGCAACCCGTGCTGCTTCTCAGGACCACATGTGCCACCACCTGCCTGCCGCTTCGCCCCACTGCAGAGGTGCTCCCTGCCCAGTGGGACATGCTGCAATAACCCCTGTGAGCTGACCCCGATGCTCCCTGGGCTGGGACCCCAGTGCCCTGTCCGGGGCCGGCTGCGAGCAGGGCTGAGCCCTCCTGGCACCGGGCTGCAAGGATAGGGCCATTGCATTGCTGCAAGCAAGCTGGGAGAGGAAAGCAGTGCCGGGTGCTGGCCCCCGTTCCTAAGTTATTTGCCCCATGGCATCCCTGATTTGCAGGCTGGGCTCCCCGGTCCATCGCTGTGCGGCACCATGGAGTGATGTCTCTGCAGAGCATCGGCCATGCCCCGGCCCTGGCAGCGGCTCAGGGATCACACCTGCACCAAGGAGCAGCCCGCGCCCGCTGGCAGCGAGGTGCTGCCACCCTCACCAGGCAGAGTTGGACCCCTTTACCCACCGGCGTGGGGCTGGGTGGGGTGGAGGCTGGGACCAGGTAAGTCTCCTGGTATGCAGCGTTTTGAAAGCCCTGTGCTTTTTCCCTGTGGGTTAATAAACACTCAACGTGGGTGGCTCGTGACTCACGAGCTTCATTGCAGAGCGCTACAGGTGCTGCTAGCGTGAGGAGAGCCAGCAACTCGGAACTGGAAGAGGGAAAGAAAATCCTGAACAATTAGAGGCTGCAACCATGGGCCAGCCGGGACCCCGTGGGAGGTGCTGAGCGCCCTGGGAAGGGCACTGGGGGTCCCTCCTCGCTTCCTCTGTGAAGCGCTTGTGTGATGGCAAACGGCTACGGCATCACACGCCCACCCTGGGATGATGCTGCGAGGCACAAGCGGTGCAGAAGGCTGCCGGGGCACTGCAAAATGACTCCCTCGGGGCTCTTCATGGGGGAACGCAACCACTTCATCACCACATCCAAACAGCTCTCCACCGCAGGCAGGTTTGGTGGCTTTGCCCTGAGCTTTTGCTCCCAGGAGATCTCCCTGCAGCCAGCTGGAGCAGGGCAGCTGTGGAGAGGGTCTGGGTGGCTTTGGGCATCACAGACACCCCGGGTCCAAGCACCGGCACAGCAAAGCATCCCCTAATGAGCACATGGTAGTTGTGGGAAAGGCTCAGAGACCACACGTGCACCGCACACCCTCCCTCCCAGCTGCGCGAGAAGGGAAAATAACCCCCAGGTGCTGCTGAGTGACAGGAAGCCAAGTGCCCCCGCGCGCCCCCGGGCACGCGCCCGCTCCCTGCCGCCGGCCAGGACGGCGCAGCCTCCCCAGAACCGGGCCCCGGGTTCACACGATGCAGCACCTCCTCCCTGCAAGCTGGGGTTATGCTCTGCAGCGCAATTAGGAGGAGAAAACCAATTACGCAGTAGAAAAATATGCGAGAGAAACAGCAAAGGGTGTTTCTGGGGGGAGATGTTATCTGCGAAGCAAAATTGTACTCTCAGGAGCTTTGACAGGTTTTGAATGTTTTACTGTGGCACTACATCACCAGGAGAAAACCCACACTGCCAGGAAAAGCCACATCCCTGCGATCAGAGATACCGCCTCTCCCCGCCTCCCGCCGTAAAATCAGAGCCACCGAGCACACTCGCTGCCTGCCCAGCACCTTCCCCATCGCCTGCTCAGCACCTTCCCCATCTCCCGGGACAAAACGAGGCTCAGCAATCGCAGGTTCCTGGTGGGGAGAGAGGATTTAGAGAATTGCAGGAGGAACAAACAGCTGGAGAAGTCCCAGCACCTGCCAGTGTTATGGTCAAAATTCATGGATCTGAAGCTGTTTACGCGGTCGGGGCCAGTCCCCTGCCCGCTCCGGGTCGCTACGCCCCTGCCCGCTCGAGCAAAGGCAAAGGAAGGACTTGGCTCAGCCGTGTTAATTCCCCATCAGGGCCATTTCCCTACCGAGGGCTTGTGAGTGCCAGCGGCACCCGATCAGCGCTGACGACGCTCAGCAGGACCCAGCACCGAGCGGGGGCCAGGGTCAGCACGGGGAGCTCCCCCTGCCCCAGCATCCCCAAAGCCGGGCTGCAAGCAGCACTGCCCAGGCTCCTGGGGCAAGCGGCCTGGGACGCGTGGTCAGCCAGGACCGAGGTGCAAACTTGAGATGCAAACAGCAGGAACAGCCCGGCTAGCAGGGGCCAGGGTGCTCGCTAAGCACCCACGCCTTAAATCAAGGCTGCGAGTCCAGGGGTGGGCTCCTGTCCTGCTGCAATTCAGGGGTGCAATACAGGAACCCACCCCCAGCCCAGCTGGGTGCTCACAGCCCGGCCGGGGGCTCACACCCAGCCTTTCCACCCAAAAGCCCCACGCAGCAGCAGCAGCGATAACCAAGATCTCTCTGCGTAGACCAACAGCAAACAAACCCATTTCAAACAGGCCACCAGCACCTCCAGGGCAGGAATACTCACCACCCATTTTTTCTTTATTAAAGCGGCGCTGCATGGAGTTTCTGGGAAGAGCCACGTGCACGTTATCCCCGCTAAGGATTTTGCTCTTGGCTGCAGGTAATAACCTGCGCCCCGAGTTGGCTCAGCAGGAGCAGCACCCGCTTCAAAACCGAGGCTGCGCTGGCATTCATCAACAGCAGCACTGCCCCGAGGAGGAACCGAGGAGCCTCTCCCCTCCCTTCCACCGCGCTTTCTCTGTGTTAACCTTTTTGGCTCCTTTATTAAAGCAACTGAACAGTTTAGACTTTTTTTTCTTCCCCCTTCTCCTGCATGGTTCTCGCTGTAATCTGCCTTGAATATTTGATGTGGAATCCCTTGTGAGAGCGAGAAGTGTTTTATGGGCGCTGGAGGAAAACTCTCGCAAAGAAGAAGTGGTAATGAGTACCCCTGAGTACCCTCTCGGTTTCACAACTGCCTATGTTTAAAAATGAGCAGAAATTGGGCAAGTGGTTCTCATCTGGGAGCGGAGCAGCCTCTCGCTCCCAGCAATGCTCTGCCTTCCAGTAGCTCGGTACAGCCGAGCAACGCTTGTTTATTCCAATTGAAGCTGACACCAGCAGCAGCCCAGACCAACCAGATGAGCTCACGTGTGTCCTGTTTTATTTCCAACTCAGATTAACAGCATCTCTTTAATTTCTAATGGCCCATTCTGGGATTTGCAGGCAGTGTTCAAACAACATCACGGGCTGCGTCTCCGCAAGCCCCTCCGCTCGCGTATCCCCTCTGTGACCAACACCGTGATTTTGCACAATGCAAAAGCTCTCATCCCAATTACATGGGATGAACTCGCAGGAAGCTTTTCATCACACGCACACGCATTTTTTTTTCATATCCAGGTCTCTGAATTTAACACAGCAGACAGGATCCCTCTCCTTTTCAAAGGCAAAATATTCCCTTTCATTTCCAGACCCCTGTACATCATAACCCAGAGCAAACCCCGCACAGAGCCGCACAGCGACGCTGTGGCTCGGTGTCAGAATAAATTGCTTTGAGAAGCCCTGGAGGTACCTCTGCTCATCTGGAAGGGAGTTTGCCCCCAAAGCACGCACCTGCGGGGCACCCGGCCAGGCTGGCAGCGGGACGGGGAGCTGCGCGGCGAGCCAAGAGCGGGGCTTCGGCAGGGCGGCCGGGGAGAAGGCTTGGGGCAGGTAAAGCACCGCAGGCGCTCGTGCATCCCTGCACCTGCAGCACTGCGGCAGGACCGGCTGCCACGCAGCAGGCTTCGTGGTAACAGGATCAAACAGAAAACAGGCTCTCGGATCCTTCGAGAGCAGCGGGGTCCCGCTTCACCGGGAAGCCTGATGAAAACAGCGGATGCTTTTCAAGGCCATGGCTCGTTCACAGGGACAACTGCAAACCAGCCACAAAGTGGGAGGACAGGCAAATCCGTGGGACAAATGAGGCCTCGCTGGTGTCTTGCCAAAGCCTTCTCCCTGCCCATACTGCCTGCAGGAAGAGCTGGAGCCAGGGCTTGGTGCTCGCGGGGCTGAGGCTTTGCAGGCAGCGCCTGCACGCACGGCTGGCTGGCCAAGCTCTGCAAGGAGCGGGGGTCCGTTTCGGAGATAGAGGGGTTTTGATTATTTTGGCGAGGCTTAACGAGTTGATTAGTGCAGCTTGGGCAGGGCTGGGGGTCTCCCGCAGCTGCTCGGGCTTTGTGTCCGAATGCCCCAGGCAACTTCGCCTTCCTGTGCCCCGGGGGGCCATACACAACCCCTCACCCATGCCGGACCAACAGCCCCAACCTGACCGGGGGATTATCTGCCTGTTCCTGGACAAACCAGGGCTGCCGCCATGCAAAGGCTGTCTGTGGGCAACCAGCTGGCAGGAAGAAGCCCCCACAGAGCCACGGGGGCTCGCGCACGGTGCCCGCAGCTTCCCAGCCCCTCCGTGAGGGCTGCCACCGCACTGCAGCTCCTACAGAGCCGCCGTGGGGCACAGGGGCAGGATTCGGCCCAGGAGGCTGCAGCACCTCATAGGCTTTTGTGCCAGAGCTCCGGAGCCACGTCCCGTGTCCTGCAGAGAGGCAGCCCCTTCTCTGCCAGATCCCCTCCTGCTCGCTCCGTGAACCAGACCAACCTGGGCAGCTGGAAGGAGCGACACCGGGGAGCAGCCGGGCTCCCAGACGAACCAGCACGTTGTAGCAACATGGGAAAGAGATTTGGTTTCCCCCTGAGCTTGCTCCCATCCCCACACTGCTGTGCTGCAGCAGGATCAGAGAACATTATTAAAATAGTGTCATGTTACCTATCAATAATAAATGACCAGAATAAATTCACTGCTCTCTGCTTAATAACCCTACCGGATTTCCATTTAAATATCTGGAGAGAAATGGATCTTTGTTCAATGAGCCTTTCAGATGAACGCAAGTGCTGCATTTGCAGAGGCAGCCCAGGAGAACCTAGCCCAACTTTTAATGGGAAAGTACTTTTCTCCTGCCGCAGAACCAAGCTGCAGCAGAGGGAGGAAAAGAAGCTTGGGACAGGTGAAATAAATTCAATATCACCGATGCGCTCCTGTTTAGATGCAGCCCGAGCATCCCCATTCTCAACTCCCCATCAGGTATTTGCAGCTGATAACCACTACCACTGCTGATCCCTGGCTCCCTTGGCCAGCAGCACTATCAGGATTCCACGCCCAGGGACAAGACCTGTGGCTATGGCCAACAGAGATGCAGCAGAACAGCGAAGCTGGTCCTGAGATGCTCCCAGCTCACGAGAGGCTGTAGCAGAACCCTCAAACCCCCCAGGCCAAAGGATGAAATTAAGCCACCAAACCCCATTTGACCTGCCCAGTGCAAGGAGCAGCGATGCTGGGAGAGCATGGTCCCTCCTGCTGCACACCAGCCCCCAGACAACCTCGCTGATTCTGAAACCACGCTGTCCTTGGGGATGCTCTGCTCTGTCCTGGGCATGTTTTAGCTCAGATGGCTCTTGGCCTTTGTATTAAAGATGCTACAGGCCCAAGGTGGCTGTGTTTTGCAGGTGATGGCTCCTTGGAGGGCGATGGAGCATGGTACCCCGGATGAGAGGTACGCCTCAGCTGCAGGAGCCGGCCTGACAGCATAAGAAACCCCACTTTTCCACCACTGCAAAGTGGGACAAAACAAGCGGGCCAGCACCAAAGAACCCTACCGCAAGCAACAGCAGGTCTTTGCCCTCCTCCAGGCTGGCAGAGCCTCCAACAGCACAGCCCATCCTAACCCTGCTGTCCCCTGCACACGGGGTGGCGGGGCAGGGCCAGCACAGTCCCCGTACCCCTGTGCACACGGGGATGGGGCACACTGGTCCCAGAGATGGACAGAAACACCTTGCACCAGGCCCGCCGCCCTGAGCAGAGAGCAGCGCTGAGCCTGCACGGGCTGGAGCATCCCATGGGATGTGCGTAGGAGACGCAGCCCCTGGAGACCTCAGGAAGGACCTCGCTTCGGTCCTTCCTTCCATGCAGGGAAGGCACGTGCACAGGTCAGCACAGTTTCTTTTGTTTCAGCATTCACATAAAGCAAATTCTAAAGGGAGGACAAAAGGGAGAGGGGACCTGGGGCTACGAGGAGCTCACCCAAGGAGCTGAGGAAATGGCGCTGGTGCTTTGAACGTTGGTATCACCCACACAGCTAACCGAGCGCATGCCTGAGCCGGCGGCTCAAAGGTGCAATGGCTGCAGCACGTGAGCGTGCCAGGAGGCTCGTTACCCCCTGCCTCCGCCTGCCAGCCCCCTCTGGCTGCGTGCACCGAGAGAGGCTTCCCGCAGGCATCCAGCGCAGACCCGAACCCTGCAGGAAATGCAGCCCATCGGGCCGAGACTAACCCCAAACGATCAAACGGGTTGGTTATTTGCGGCGCTTGCTTCTATCTGATAGAAACCCAGATTTGGGAGCAACTTTCCCTCCTTGCTACATGCCCGAGCAATACAAGAGTATTACACTTTCCTCTAGGAGCCTTGCGGTAAGGACAGAGGAGGAGCTTGACTCCCTGAGTGCTCCTCCTGGCATCCCATCTCCTGCTCTTCTGCAGCCCTCTGCTTTCCACTTGCTCTGCTCTCGTCCTCCCTTCCACGCAGCCGGGGCACCGCGCCGGGAGCACAGAGGGTCGATGCTAACCAGGCTCGCGGCTTGCAGCAGGGGAAGCCCAGCTCAGCCCATCTGTCTTGCACCAGAGCATATGCAGCCACCGAGAGCAGCAAACAGGCACGTCCCAGCTGCGAGGGGACCGAGTCCGGCGGGCCGCAGAGCCCAGCTCCCCCCTGCCCACCGAGCCTGAGCCTAAAGCTCACCCCGGCTCGGAGCCAGGCGCCCGCCTTGCTGCACCGTCCGTGCCAACGAGCATGTCAGCGGTGCTGTTGCGTGCGTTTTATTTTGCTTTTTAAGCATGTCAAAGCAGACTGTTTCCCTCCCATTGCTCTCAGATGTGGTTGAATTGTTTTCGCCAAAACTTCCCAAATACAAAGTTTCAACCTAAAGCAGACATTGCCCACAGAAAGTTTTTCCCCCCAAGCTAACTGCAAAGTTATAAGCAAATAAAACTGGATTTAATAATGGGAAATATTCATCATTCTTGTGCATACGCCTCTGAAGTAAAACCACCCTCGTAGAAGACATCCTTCTCCAGTAAAGCAGAGTTTGTGCTGGATGCTCACTGCTTTTTGAACCAAAGCACATGGAAGACCGGGTTTATTTCCCCTTCATGTGGGCACAATCTCACGGCAGTTTTCAAATCGCCTTTCTTTATAGTCTTAAAAATTATCGAGGAGCTGCTTTGTTACAGCCTTTTTCCCACAAGGTCCCCAAGCCAGCCTGCCCCCAAAAGCTTCCCAGCACGGCGAGGTCCTCGGGTCTACCAGCACTGAAAATCCCACCCGTCAGTTCGCGGACACTGAATGACCTGTTCCATTTTTCAATCAAAACCAGTAATGAGATGTATAAGGGCACCTTAAAGCAGCTGCGGGCCGTAAAGCTGTGGAGGGCGGTGGGAGAGCAGTGCGCCAGGGCAGCGCGGCCGCTGGGAGCCCTCGCCATCGCACCGGCGCGAGGGGCAGCTCCAGAGCCGCGAACACGCGTTGCCTCTCCGCAGCAGCATGCTTCGCCTGCTCTCATCGCCCCTCCACGAGACGAGCCGGCAGCGCGGAAATAGCAAAGGCGGCGCAGGCAGAGAGCATCCCTGGCACATCCAATTTGCCGTCTCCCCACCATTGCTTCCACAGTGAGCAAAGTTTTAATTTGACGTGGACCTCGACACCTCGGAGCTCTTCGTTCTTCAAATCTAGAAACTAATTAAACCTGACCAAGGAAGGTTTTCAGATTCTGTGTCTTTTTTTTCTAATTGGAAATCATAAGAGAAATGCCATTGAGCGTAAAAATACAATACAGTCTCAACAGCAATGTAAACATGGCGAGGAAAGCTTCTCACGACATGGCGTCGTCAGACCTTTACTTAGTGATTCTAATGAAATTGCTTTGAATTACACGGCCTCCTTAACGCAAAGCTCCCACGAGAGCAGGGCACAGCGCCGGAGCCCCGGCGGGCAGGATCAGGCAGCAACATGTGTTTGGAACAGGAGACTCGCGGGCTGGGGTTTTGGATCTGCAATAATTTGTTATGGGACATTGCGCAAGCTACATCAGGCATGTTTTGGTTTTGGTTTTTTTTCCCCAGAGGGGACATAAAGCAGCCCCCGTTGCTGGTGCTCTGGGAAGGGCAGCCCCAGGCGTGCGCGGCCCCGCGGGGCAGGCTGGGCTCCGGCAGGCGGCGGTGCTTTCCAGGCTGCACCGACACCCGCCCGTCCCTGGGCCCATTCCTCGCCACCCAGGCACAGAGGCTGAGGTTTAGTTGGGGTTTCACGGCTGGAGGTTTTCACCAGTGCATGAGGCTTACCAAGGGGTTTGGAAACAGGGAAAATAAGCAGGAAGATAGAAGTCCACTTCAATCAAGCACGGTGTACAGACGTATCTCTGCCAGGACATAAGAAGGGAGGAAAACCATCAATGCTCCAGGTTATTTCTTTCTCCCAGGGATCTGGAGCAACAGGGAGGACCACAGCAAGCCGAAACAGCGTTACACACACCATGCTCGTTCCAAATTTGGGACTGAAAAGGCACTTTCCCTCGGCCACGTACAACCTCCGCCTCTTCACCCTGCACCCTTGGGCCACGGAGCAATGAGACTGAGGTGAGCAACCGCCTGATCTGCTGGTGGTGGCACTGGGTGCAGGTCCTCACCCCACACACAGACCCGGCTGGGGAGGGGACATCGCAAGGTGCAAGGTTCAGCCGCGACGGCACGTCCCCGTTGACTGTCCCAAATAGCCGGCACTTGCCAAGAGCCCTTTGAAGACACCCAGGTAAGTAACATCCCCGGGCTCCTTTCAGCCCAAGCCAACACAAGAGGTCAGAAGACCTCAGCCTGACACGAGGACAAGCTCATACTGATCCATCCGAGAGGCCACACGTGCCCAGGAGAGCGTGCACCCCAGCTACGGCGAGGAGGAGGAGCGGGTCTCTGGCTGAGAAAGGACAGAAAACACCGAAGTCCTGGCTCTCAGACACAGTTTGTCTCATTCTTTCACAATCGCATCTGCTACGGGCTCGCACTCTGCCATTTCAGGGACGGGTGCCTGGGGGAAGGTCGTGCTCTGTAACCTCACATCAAGGTACCTCCCAAGCCGGGGAATTTATTATTCTCACTGACAAGCTATGATCCCTTAAAGACGCTTCCCTGTGTCCTTCCATCTCACACAGCTCTTCTCCGCCAGCCTGGGAGGCGCTTTTAGATGCTGCCTCTAGTTTAAATGGAGGACGACACAGAGCAGGTGAAAACGCAGATATCTGGAAGCGACAAATCTCCCATTTCCCTAGGAGCATCTGCAAAGCGCGAGCCTCCAAGCAAAGCTCCTCTTCCCAGAAAAGGAAAGGAAGGAAAAGAGCAATGCTTCAAAAAATCAGAGCTTCCTTTACAGGGATTAAAAAGGAAAAAGATGCAAAACATCCCATAAATTCCCATCTCTCCGAGGCAGAGCCGCGGAGGCGAGAGCGCGCAGTCGTCTGACAAGGGCAGCACCGTACGGCACGCTCCTCCGCCACCGCAACACCTTCTCCCCGGAGATTTGAGATCAATTCATTTCCATACTGGAGACAGAGATCATTTGTCAGCTTTAAGAGGGACAACATCATCCCCCCTGCTGCCGAGCCGCGGCGAAGGCGGACAGCTTCATTTGAAAAGCAAGCATCCCTTTGGGTTTGCTGAAAGCGCCCACCGCATCCTCGTGCTCTGGCCTGCCGGCGGGCAGCAACGGAGACACCGAGCCCCGCAGGGAGCTGGGGGGACCAGCAGCTTCCCCTGGCGTCCTGCAAGGAAGGGCCGGGAGGCTGAAGGTGGATGAAAGGGCTGGAGGGAGGGGGACGAGCCGGCGGGATGGGCTGGGGCACATCCAGCATCCAGCTGAGCTCCGGGTTACACCGCTCCTACGTCAGCCTGGGTTGTACATAAGGGACAACGCACACGACGCCAAGGTCCTGTGGATGCTGGGGCCGCTGGTCCCTCCTTATGTCGAGGGCAATGGCAGGGATGGGTAACGCAGAGACAAGTCATCCGCCTGGCACTGCCCGAAACTATTGCCGTGTTCCTGATACTCGGGCCGGGGGAGGTAGGAGGGAGGATCGCGGACTCATCTCCGCTCCTTATTAATTTTGCATGCGAAGCGACCCGCTGCAATACAAGAGCCAAGCCATGTAACCCAGCAGCCCATGGTAACGGGCTTGCCCATATCAAAGTTATTCATCTAAAGGACTGGGCGAATGCACACAAAGAAAGAAAGTCTCTGTAGAAACCAAGAAATCAAGCCTGTGAATAATGTATCAATCAACAATCTCTTCTTTTGGACTCAACAAGTACTACTCAAAGCGCTCGGAAAAAAGTGATTAATCTCTGATGTTATTGTTAAAATCCACACCAATTTGTTTTTAATAGGCACCAAGTGCTCTGATGAAGAGCATCAGGAATAAAGTCTTTAAAAATTAATATTTCTTTCTAAAGAGTAAGCTGATTTATTATACTTTAATCCTAAAAAATCAGAACGCTTTCTGCATCTCTGCCCGAGCAGCTCCTGGAGCGGCAGCGGCTCAGAGCTGGCGGCACATCTGCTGCCAACGACAGAGCTCCGTGGGGATGGAGTCAGCCGCGGGGCCCGGGGATGACACAGGTATCTGTAGGGTGAAAGCACGGCGGAGGCAGTAGGCACGAAGAACTCAATTAACCATCCATATGTACCCCGAGCGCCCATGGCTGGTGTTTAATTTAATCGCAGAGGGAGCAATGAACCTTCCTGGCCTCATAACGCATGCATTCCGTTCTCATTACAGTCAGCCTCGCCAGCCTGACCGCTGTCCGCGTGAGAAACGAGAAGGAAAACCAGCAAAACCCAGAGATGAATATCAGGAATGCCGCTCGCTGGGAGACACCTCTCAGGAGCTTGCGCTCCCTAGCAGCTACCGCCGTGCCCTCCCAGCCCCGGCACCTCCAGGTCCGAGCCTGCGGCTTGCAGGAGCTCCCCGTTTCTGGGCACTCGTCAGTGTAAGGAGTGAGAAAGATGCCAGCTGCTGGTGGCCACAAGGCCCCAGTAACACTCACCGGCGTTGCCGACTGCCAAGGTCTCTGCTCCAGACTGCAGACAGCTTCTTTGCACAGCTCACAGCACCGACCCTCAGCAGAAAGGGGCTCACGGGCATCGATCCACGGAGTGCTACACACCAGCAAAGAAGGGGGAAATCACTACGTCATTATCCAGGCATGAAGTCCAGGGCAAAGACTGCTCATCCACATCAGAGAGAGTTTGCAATTAAAAGGCCAAATGATTTGGGAAGAGCTGAGGTGAAGGTGATGCTAAGGTGACTTGCCGAAAGGATACCAATGCCGCTATTAAAGGTCTACAACACAGCTAGAATGAACACATCCACCCCTGGAGAATGGGGCGGGATGCAGCGATACTCAGCACCCGGAACAGTTTGCAATGAACAGGATCCTCCACCGCTCAGAGCCCAGGAGCAGCAATGCACTGCGAGCGAGTCCCCAGGCACCAGGGGAACAGCAAAGAAAGGTCCCCAGGCACTAAAACTGAAGCTGCTACCACTTGTTCCCCAACACCACGTGCAGGACTAAAAGACACGTTGAGATGTTACTCACTCATGAGCAAGGATGAGGCGGCTGAAGTGCTTCCATAGCATCGCCTGGGAAAGAAGGCAGAGGAGAAGCCAGCACCCTTTGCCACGCTGTTTATCTCAGGCCGCTAAACGGTAAACACAAAAATGCCCGCGCCTGATGAACGTGCTCCAGCCCTCGCCCCTCTTTGTGCACTGCATCCCTGCCAGGTCCTCTGCGGTGCAGCCTGCAGCCCGGCCGTGCTGCCCACACCGCTTCCCCTGCCCCAGCCGGCCCCGAGAGCAGCGAGGAGGGGGCCGGCGGAGGGGGAGAGCACTGTGCCCCCCACCCTGCTCCCCTGCAAAGACCCCCGCCAGGCTTCACCCAGCGTCTCCCCGCTGCGGCTGCAGGGCAGGTGGTGATACACGGCTTTGTGCCTGTGCCCAGGAGACCTTGTCTGGCCCAGCTCAGGCCTGGGGGCTGCCAAGCAGCGAGGGGGCTTCTGCAAGCTCTGCGGGCAGCTCGGGAGCGCTGCCGCTGCCCGGCTGGGGTGGAAGGAGCAGAGGATTGCTCCTGCAAGTGCACCTCGTGGAAGCGTGGTGCTGAGCACTGGCACAGCTCGGCACAGCTTGACACGGCACGGCATCACCAAGAACACCCAGAGCCTGGGAGCCAGGCCCTCGAGAGCAAGGCGCTGCAGAAAGCCCTTTATTAACCTTGCCTGGGATCCCCAAGGCGTCTGACAGCAAAGCAGCTCGCCCGCGTGCGTGGGCACAAGGAGGGGATGTCAGGGCAGCGGCTGCGGGCAGCGATCCCGACGGCTGCACCCTTCCCTCTCCCCGGGCCCCCCCTCCCCGCACGGGCAGCGCCAAATGCTGATGCGGATGCCAAAACCGTGTAAAATGCACACTGAATTCTGGGGAATTAGGAAATTTCCATTTCAATTCAAATACAAATTAAAGTCAAAGTTGTCATCAAAGAAAAGAAGAAGATGAGGATCAAAGTGATGCAACACTCTGGGAAAGGGAAAGATTAAAGAAAGTAAATTGAACAAGATTTTAAAGAGATATTAAAAGGTGTTAATGCAAGCTAATGCAGCTAATGAAGAGAAAGGGAGGCCATTCAATTAACATTTGCAGCAAGTAGAGGAGAGCTTTCTACACCTCCGCTATAACATCAAAGGGTGGATGCTACCTCTTATTAAAAGGGAACATAGAATATTTAAAAGGCAGAATAGATTAAAATAGATTTCAGATAATTACGTCTACCTCCATAATGGCAACAGTTTATCATTATATTCCAAAAACAAATCTAATAATATGTGCCACATACTGCGGTTAGAAACATTCTTTGAAGTGTTTCAGAAAAGCAGCAATTAAACTAAAGTAGAGATGGGTCTGTGGTTTCTCCGGGTAATGGGAAACTTGAAATGTCCAGCCGAAGCTGGGAACTTCACCCTTCGCCCAAGCTCGCCCTCCTGGCCTCCCCCAGCGGGAACGCCGGGCCGCGGCCGGGCGAAGGGGAGGATGCTCCGCACGAGAGGCGCGAGCTGCGATATTCCCCGCAGAGAGGAGACGCGGCGAGCCCCGCTGCGTTATTAATACGAGGTGACGGTCGCATGCTGGCAGCCAGAGCGAGCGCGTCCTCCCGGGGACCTTCAAGTAAAATTAAGAGACGCGTGCTGTAGCCAAAAGGACCAACTGCTCAGCTGCAGGCTTTGATCAGCGCACCCTGCTCTCCTCCCAGGGCCGAGCGCTCGCCCTGGCACTGTCACAGCAACGCCGCCTCCTTCCTCCAAGCTTCACCGAAAAGGGACGGGGAAGGGGGGGCTAGAAAACCCTGGCGAATGCAAACAGACAGACATAGCAGCCTGACAACCCACAAGAGCAAAATGACAAGCCAAAAGCCTCCTTCTAATCGCCCCTCCAGGGTTTTGGTCCTGCTGGCAGCGAGGATGCGCCGCACGTCGGCACGCCGCAGCGCCTGCCAGCCGGCTCTGCTGCCGAGCCCAGCGCTTTAACACGGCGGGGGTTTATGCACACAGGGGATGTTGTTTTGTTTGGTTTTGAGCAATAATTAAAGATAATTTTAGTATTTGCAAACACCTCAAAACTAAACAATGCAGACCAAGTGCAACGCTATCTCCCTGGATCGCGGTGGCTGCTATGCAGATTGATGTGTTTTTACCAGCAGGGATTGCTTGCGGAGCTCTGCGCCGCTGCAGGGATTTTATTGTCACAAAACTAAAACAGGAAAAGAAGTGGAAAACCTGTGTCTTGGGAATAGCAGAGGGCTGCGATGTCCCCACCATGCCGGGACGCACCGCAGCGCCCAGGGCCCAGCACGAGCGCAGCCAGGGCAAGGCTGGAAGGCCCGTTTGGTAAATGGTGTTTTTTCTGTGCTGGCAGCATTTATTAGCTCCAAACTGGAATCTCATTTAGAGGCTACAAGCATGTTTCTGTGCAGGAGATGGGCTCTGACTGGCCTGAAGCAATGTCCAAGCCAAAGTCCCTTGTCCCCGTCCCGTTTCTCAGCGTCTCTGCACGCACGGCACGCTCCCTGTACCCCGCCGGTGCCAGGCTGCGGCCAGAGGGAGGGAGGCTGATCTCCGGCTGTGGATGCGGGAGCATCCCCAGGGCCAGATCCTCTCCAGCTTTTAAGACAGGCCTGCAACGGCTCCAGAGCCCCGTGCTTTTCCCCCAGCAGCCCCTTCGCTGACGCAGCCCAGCCCAGCCCTCCAGCACGCTCCCACCGCCGAGATGCTGCCAAGGCAGAAGCAAACACCAAAGCTTTTCTCTCTGGTCAAGGGGGGAAAAAAACCAGACGCTGCATTAACCCCCGGGCAAGACGTCTGAGAATAAGAATCGATGTATTTTTAATTTCCTCCCGAGAGGCTCAGCACCGTCCCTGGCTCCTGGGAGCCAGTGGGCTGCCTGCTCACGTATCCCAAAGTGCGGAGAAGCCAAAACCACCTGAGCCGGCCAGGACTTGGGTGTTTCAGGAGACCCGGGCAAATCTGTCAACTGCTTCTGTGGCTGCTGGAGCCAGCGCTCGGTGGCATTTTCTCAAATTTGGCCAGAAAGAAAAGCAGGCAGCAGGGAAGGGTCCTCTTTTGTTCTGTTTTGGGGTTTTTTTGCTTCGTTTGATACCGCTAACAGAACAGCAGCATGTACCAAAACGGGGGTATTGTGAGCAAACGCCACCCAGAGCTGGTGGTTTAAAGATGCTCTGGCCAGCTCAAATCTTGCTCCCCCGCCGGATCCCTGGTACCGTCGGGCAGCAGTCTGTCTGCTGGCGCTGGGAGAGCAGCCCCCAGCAGCACTACAGCTGCAGGGGCCCATCGCCCGCACGAAGGTGTTAAAGGCAAGGGAGCGAGGTCTGGCACTGCAGCGAGGAGCCAGCTCGTGCTGGTGGACATGAGCACGGCTCGGGTCTCTTCCTCACCCTTCCCTGCTCCGAGCCGTACCCACAGCAGCCCGGCCCCAAGGCTGCCAGAGCTCTCAGGCCCACGGGAGATCCCTTTGCCAAAGCATTTCTTCCCTCTCCTGTCCTTGAACATTTCCAGTTCATTGATCTTGCCCCTGAGATGCTCTACCTTGTCAAAATCTCTTCTAGCCTTCTTGGGTAATGCTCCTGCCCTGCAATTTCAGTCTGACTTTGAGCTGCCTCCATCCAACAGGGAGGAAGAAGAGGTGGAGAAGAGGTTCAGACTCAGCAGGAGCTGGGGACCCGCTCCTCACAGCAGGGACGCCACGCAGCAGGCACAGACTGCCACGCTCTCCCCACGCCAGGCAGCGCTTCGGGCAGCTCCCGCATCGGCTCCTGCTCTCCATCTCCTGCAAGGGGCAGCCCAGGGAGGTGGGCAAAGGGAAGGACCTGCCCCAGCCCCCCCAGCACTGCCCAGCCTCATGGCAGCCCAGGACCTGCTCCCGCTTAGCCGCGGACATGGCCCCGGAGCAAGAGCAAATTGTGCCCTTGTGCCACGGGAGTGGGATGGGATTAGGAAACCTCACCACTGACATGGGTCGGGTGATGCAGGAGAGGAATCCTCTTCAGTCCGTTTGCTTTTCTGTTCCTTTCTCCCTGGAAATCGCCACCGAGTCCGGCTGAAGCCCTGCGGTAGGGGCATCCCGCTGCCGCACGAGCGGGTGCTTCTGCAGACGGGGCTCTGCGGCACAGCAAACCTCCACTTGGCAGCAATCCAGCGTCTCCTTGTCACAGCATCAGTGAAACCCACAGGTTTCGGGATGGACCGCTCAGCCTGATGAGCGGAGGAAGGGCAGGATCTCTCCAGCTAAGCAAGGGCATATAAAACACACTGAATGAGCAGAGCTCATTATTTCAAGTGCCAGAGGATTTCGTTGAGATGCAGCAGCTTAACAGCACGGCATTAGCCTGGTGACCCGCTCACCTCCGCCGAAGGAGCGTTCAATCCACTCCTCCTCTGCTCTTAGGAGCGGGTCTGGCTAAGGACGCACCTGGGGACGCCCTGCCCGGCCCTCGCTGACCAGCGGGTCACCGGCAGAGCCCCTTCAAACACCCAGCGTGGAAAACCTCCTCACCCCTCTTCGGAGAAAACCCCGGGTTTGGGGATTCTTTCACAGGCAAACGTCAGCTCTGATGAAACGTTTCAAATTTTCCCATGGGAGTTGTCTAAACAAAACATTAACATTTTGACTTAAAATGTCACTTCACTCTGGTTCTTCAATTAAAAACAAAATGACATTTCAAGTCAAAACGTCGATTCGAAACGGATTTTTTTTGTTTTACTTTAGAAACCAAAATTACATTTCAAGTAAGAAAGACAAGAGAAAGGCTTGTTCAGGAGCGCTGCTTTCTCCTAGGTTAGCTGAGCAAACTCCCCAGGAAACCCAAATTCTGCAAACAACCAGTTTTAAGAAAGCTTTTTTCCATTTAAAAATTTTCTGCCAGGAAGATGCTGGTTCCCGAGCTAAGTCACATCACCCCACGGCGGCGAAGGAAAGCCCACCGTTCGCCCGAGGGGGCCGGGATGGTCCCCGCGTCGTCAGGCTGAGCTCTCCATCCCCCCGATGGGGGCCGTAGGGCAGGGAGCGAGGCACCGCGTGCCCGAAGGAGGCTTCGCCCCGCGGCCCCCGGCGCTGCCCACCCGGCCATAGCCCCCACCCGCGGCAGCGCCCGGCTCTGCCGATTTTCACCCTTGAGCCGCTGGAGACCGCGGGCAGCCTCGCTTCCCGGTCGAGGCGTTTGCTTGGCACTTAACACCGTGATCACAGTCAGATCTTTCCTCTGGTAGAAGCACGAGTCAAACAAAAATTCCCTGAGCAGTTTACTGGAGGAATTTAACATCCTTTCCTTGCCTGTTTTGTTCTATATATATAAAATATTATTTTATGCACTACAAAAATACTTTGAAACCAATTTATCCTTAAGCGTTACAAGGCCTTTTTCTTCCAGCTGCAAAAACATCTCGCAGCAGGTTGAACTTCTCCCCCGAGAGGGCCGTGGCGTGGCTGCGCCGAGCCTCGTGGCAAAGACATAAAGCAAGAGGAAGATTGCAGACTGCGTTACAGCGTCAGAGGGAGTATCCTTTGCTGTAATTTAAATACCGAATAAGCAGTTACCAGAACAAGTAACTATATGTTAGAACCTGGTGAAATGTTCACAATAAACTTAAAACCATACAAAATTCTCTTGGTTTTGGCCCTCGGTCCAGACTCCAATCTGATGTTATATCCATCACGGGGTGCGCAGGGGCCGGGTTGTGAGCGAAGGCAGCCTGCTGGTTTTATCGTCGGATGAAGATTGTGAGAAATTCCACTTTGCAGTGTTTTCACATGAAATTCAGTCACTGCAACCAAGTTTGCTTGGGGCTTTGGGCTTGCCAGAAAGGAGCAGACCCACAGCCGTGATCCTGCTCCCAAGCAGCGGCACGGCCACCTCGCTGGCCGGGCTTTCCTCCGCTCAGTGCGAACTGGCACCAACGCACAGCTCGGGACGACGCTACGAAATGAGAGGGATGGAAGGATGGAGTTTGGGAGCACCTCTGGCTCTTGCTGGGCCACAATTTTGGCTTACCTAGAGCTTTAGGATGAAAGAACGCATCGATGCATAAAGACATGGGGTCGTACCACATGTCTCCGTATATAATTATTTCACGCAAAGCACGACCTTTTCAAGCAGAGGACTGAGGGCATCTCAGGCTGGTACGTCCAGCCTCTACCTGCCCCGGGTGCATGTTGCAAGCTGCGGTTGAAGGTAAGAAGGTACCTACCACCTTCTGCTCTCCCAGAAGCTGACCCAGATGACTGCTCTGGCCCTCGTGGATCTTACTGGACCAAGGCCCCTGGATAGGACAGCTGAGGAACACCTACTCTGTGCATCCCGAGATGCAGGCAGACACAAGCTGTTCAACACACGGAAGACTCGGATGCGCTGGGAATAACAGGTAACGGACATCTTGGTGCCTAGGGACCCTGCTGGCAGAAACACACATGCCAGCCAGGCTTTACGGTCCTTTAGCATTAGATCACACATGAACAAGAACTTAAATTTCAGATCTGGATGCTCACAGAAATAGTAAGGCAGCATTTAGGTGCCCAAGTCATTTTGAGATGGAGCGTATGTGGCTCCAGACAAGATCAGAGCTCTGCTGTGGATACACACAGACATGTTTCTGCTCCAAGGAGGTTACTTATAAGGCAAGGCTGGCAAAAGAGTAGAAAAAGTGGCCTAGGGTTGTGGAGAAATTTGCTCGAGGCCACACCAAACCAGTGCCAGAGCGGAGAACGGCATCCAGGTCTCCAGCTCCCACCCCAGGCCCTCGACAACCGAACCACATCCAACGGCTTCCCGAAGATGCAGCCAAACCAAACCACAGACTCGCGTCTCGGTTTGTCTGAAGCGAACAAAAAGGCGGTGAAAGTAAAATCCATCCTTTCCCTTTGGTCCTTCCCAAACCTTTCTGCCGAGGAGACACACCGCCAAAGCTGAGCCCAGGGGAAGGGAGCACGGGCTCAAGCTAGCAGCGCTCTGGCACGCTCCAGTCACTGCTGCCAATGCCTTTGGAGGCTGATGGCACCCGATGTCCCACTTCCCCAGGAGACCTTCCGCACTGATCCAGCACGGCTCCTGCCCACGTTCCCACAACCCCGGCACGGGGCAGAGCAGAGCGCCTGCTCCCAACGGCAGCTCTTGGGGCCTGGAGCTTGCGTCCCTCCAGCCACGGCTGACGCGGCAGCCGAAGGCCAGCACGAGCCGACGGCTTCACCCAGCATCTCCTCCACCACTTGTCTCCACCACCACGGGCGCTGGCAGCGAGAAGCGCTGCAGATTTCCTGCCGTTACACGGTGTTCCTTCCCTGCACAGCAAAGGAACTGTCACTCTGCTCTAATTAGCCAATTAGGTCCCTAATTAGCTGATGTAATTACTCTAAGGAAGTGATTTCATTTAAGAAAAACCTTACTCCCGAAAGCAGACGGAGCCAGCCCGTCATCAGCAGGAGCGGCCGGTGGCTGCCGACACGGCGTGGGCCGGTGGCCAGGCCTCGCCGGTTGCCTGCCGGGGCCGGCGGAAGCAGCTCGGCACACGGGGAACAAACAAAGCGTCATCCCCGCAGCCGGAGCAGAGTCAGCGCCGGGCGCACCTCGAACCCACAAAGATAGCTTCCCATCAACAATTTGTTCTTCAGAAAGAGATCAGATAATCTAATCAGCACGGCTCCATCTGTCGAAAGGACGGGGGGGGGGGGGGGGGGGGGGAAATACTGCTTATTTACATTTTTCCCCTTTCTTGATGTAACTTCTAGATCTAATCAGCACCAAGCTGTGCTTTAATTGGAAATATATAGCAGACGTGCATTTCCCTACAGCTCATTTGTTTCTTCAGCACAAAAAACCGTCCGTCAAGTGGACAAAGTGGCACTCGGCATCCTCCTACCTGGCCCGAGACAGGTCCTCCGGCTCCCGCCGGGAGCTGGGGCCACCCCAGGGACAGCGGAGCCCCCACACAGCTCCCTCCTGCGCCCCTGGGGAGCCAGAAGATGGAGGTGGGATGCTGGAAGGGACTCGCTCAGTTGACCAGCTCCCGGGCTTGCACCGCGCTGTTCAGCGGGAGCTCCGGAGGAGATAGCACGGCCGTGGCTTCGAAGCCTCGGATGAGCCCCGCGTTTTGACTTGGCGCCTGCGTACCCCACGGCAGGCAAAGGAGCCCGAGAGCGAGGCATCCTCCCTAGAACAAGAAAAGCTGTTTCTGCGTGAGGACGGGAATAGCTGCTCTCCACCGACTGTGCCTCGACAAGCACAGTATCTTCCCCAGCCCTCCAGCAGCTTTAGCTGTAAAAGTCTATGCAGATATTGTGACCTTTTAAGAAGGCAGAGATCTGCGAGGTTTAAATAGCACTCCACAAAGGCTCCCAGGCAGGGCCTCCGCCAGACAACTCGGATACAAAGCACTCGCAGAGACGATTTCCAGGTCAGCAGCGATGCAGGAGGGCGAGGAGCCTGCAGCAGGGGGGCGCCGGGGCCGCCGGTACCCGAGGCGGTGCCGCCTGGAAGCCGCGCTGAATCCAGGCTGCCGGTGTCACACAACCGGGCACAATCTCATTTGCTGCCGACGGTTTTGAGCTGCAAATTACCAGCCGAAAGCTGTTAAGTGCTTGAATCCATCCGCGGTAATCAGAAAGGGATCAGGGACAGGGAGGAGACACCCAGTCTGCTCCCCAAAGCTTCACATTAAGGCAGGCGATAACGCATGTACGCGAGTCGGGTCGTTAGAGGACATCGATGTTTGCACTCCTCCTTTCCCACAGCCCTGCTGGTGGCTGAGCCTGAAAAATCCCCAAGATGGGCAAATGCTAACACACTAAACTGCGGTTTCTGTCACCTAGAGCATTTTGCAAAGTCTCAGTGATCTGCAAATAATTAAAGGAGAAAGCAATCAATCTTGTTGTTCAAAACAGCGATTAGCCTGGGAGAACCCCGCGTTGTAATTCTGTAGGCACCCGGGGGAAGATGCCGCATGCATAATGATAGCTGCTAGTCCTCACAAGTTCAAGGACCACAGGGTGCTCTCCGCTTGCGATGGGAATTTCCTATCCTCTCTGAGGCTCTGTCATCCTGTGTTTCACAAGCGCTTTGCCAAAGGAACAGAGAAGCAGCTTCGCCCCTGGTCAGGCAGAGCCCGGCCCCGGCTGCCCTGAGTACACGTGCACTTGTACATGGCTTTTTCCAAGGGCACGGCGCAGCTGCGAGGCAGCGGCTGAGATGCAGGGGGTACGGCAGCCAGAGCATCGCCAGGCCTCCGGACAGGCGGCTGCTAGAAGCTGTCCATGTGTGCGGTGAGAGACAGCTCCGGGGAGAGGCCAGGAGGCTGCACCTGGGCAGGCCTGCTCGGCCACGGAGGTCCTGCCCGGCCACGGAGGTCCTGCCCCGTTTCGGGTGCCTCGCTCCCACCGGGGCCGAGATGAGCACCCGTCCCGTGGATCCTACCTGCCAGGGCTGCCAGGACACTCAGGGGCTGCAGACTGAAGCTGTGCCCTGCCTTTGCCACCCACGCGTGACCAAAGCAAAGCCTGCGGAGCAGCACAAGCCCAGTCGAGGGCAGAAGCCAACCACTGGCACTCACCGGCCCGGTTAGCCATCCAGCCTCACCCATCATTCAGCATTTCACCGCACGGCAGAAAGCCCAGCGGATCCATGCACAAACAACTCTACTTTTCCCCAATTACGCCGGGTGAAGAGGAGAAAGAAAAACCCCTCCGCAACCAGGAGAGACCAGCATACACGCATATGTAGGTCTGCATAGCACTTCCTACCCACCTTCTGTTGTGCGTTTGGATGTCAGACTTTGCATCTGTGGCTAAAGCAACCCACAGTGATTCAGAAGTGATTGCACAGCATTTTGTACTGGGTTAGGTGGAGATTTCTGTTTTGTGTATCATTACGGCAAGCAACAGCGGTTTCTCAGGCTCGGATCTAGCCTCACCACAAGGCAAAGAGGAAATGGCAATTATTTGTTGATGGTTTTTCAAAGCCCTCATCCAAGCACGACGCACACGCAGCTCCCCTGAACCCATCACCAGGCAGCCTGTGAGCTTCCCAAAGGCTGCCAAGAGGAGCTCCTTGTCTCTGCCCCACCACTGCTCGCTTCACCACCTACCTGCTTCTCCCCAGCACAAGGAAACACCCCTGCCAAGCCAATTCCCAGGGCGGCTGTGGGAAGACTTGGCTTGGAAAAAAGTACTATTTTAAAACCAAACACAAAACCAGAAAACGGGAAGAAGGCAGAAAGCTTTTCCCTCAGGTCCCCCCACAGCCCAGAGGCACTGTGACAGTCAGGAGGCACCAGCTCGGAGAAAGGAGGACTTCCCAGAGGAGATGAAGTTTTCTGTGCCCAGAACCAAACTCCACGGAAGACATAAGGAATTCCCACCAGCTTTTCTAGGGCAGAGACCAAGCTTTCCTCTGTCCCCAGCACACCAACGTGTGAACAGAGCCCTAGATGCTACACGAATATGCGGATAATTGCATAATTGCACTAAACTTGGAACCAGGTCTCACACTTTCATGTCCCGGTGGGGCCTTCCCTCACATACTGCAGGATTTGCTGCTGCCAGTGCCCCTCTTAGGGCAGGAGATGCAGACAAAGCAGGCAGCGCAGCACAGGCAGGGCTGTCTTTGGCATGACAGAAAGTCTCCCCACGATGGGGTCCCTCCTTCTGCTTCACAAGGGGACAATAAGCCAAAAAGAGATCCTTATCCAGAAGAAATTTTACCTCCTGAATGGCACCAGACCTGGATCAGATAAGGGTTTTGGTGTGCTGATGCTCAACGCAGCCCACCTGGTCTCTAGAAGGACCTGGCAGTTGTTTCCAGCCCGCCCTGAAGGTAACGCAAACCAAAGATGGACAAATCTGACCGTTTCACACAGGCAAACCAAGAGCACGTGAGCTTTCACTGCAGCGCAGTGCTCGCGGCTGCAACCCAGCAGCCCACCACGCGCGCGGGGCCGCGAATGCAGACCCACGCAGCGTCGGACCCGGCGAGCGATGGAGGAAACGGCTCCAAGGCGGCAGAGCTCCCAGTTAGCGGAGACCATGAGTCAGCCCAAGCTCCACCACGAAGCTGTGGCCCAACCTCAGAGCTACTCAGCACTCCTCGCCCCGACAGTCCCTAGATCACTCCAGGAGTTTGGCTGCAGAGGCAGGGCGCAGGGAGCCAGACTCTGCCGCACAGGCACTTTGCAAACGCTCCCAGCCAGGGCGGGCACCCGCTGCCTTGCATGAAATGCAAGGAGGGATTTGCATAAGTGGCTGAAACTTGTGGGAGCGGTGCTGGTATTTCGCACCAGGCGATGAGAGGGGCCGTCCAAGCAAGAAGGGCTCAGTTGCAATTAGGAAGACAATTTTCTGTAATGTTTTTATTGGGAGGGTTTCACATGCCGATGGTCTCCAGAGGCAGAATTCATGCCTGTGAGGTTTTGCTTCTCAGCCCATCCCTTTGTGTGATACTTAGCTTAAGCTGTATCTGAAAGAATCAGTCTCTCTTATTATCAAAGCCACAAGCCATCTGGTTCCACTTTCCTGGGGAAAGGGAATGAGTGGAAATCTGGTTTCACTTGGGTTTTCCTTCCCTGGGTTATGGTTTGCTCTATGTTTAATGTTGTTACTGCAATATGATATTTGGGCAGTGGGTGGCCTGTTTCCCCCATTTGAAACTAATTTACAGCTTTGTCTGGCAAAATTGTTGCTTCCAATCAATTAGCACTGACACAGAAATTAAACTGTCCTGGGGTCTCGACACATAAGGAAGCAGGTCCTCATTCGCTGGAAGAAATTCTCTGTTCAGTGGGGAATCTGGTGGCTCACCCTTCCTCTGTGCCAGGCTGGATTTTTGTTTTTAAAGATCCAGACTGCATTTTTAAAAGAGATTTAATAGGCAAGATTGAGATCCATCATGGATGCTATTTTTGTTTTACAGCCATGACCTTGTTAAGGAGATGGACAAACAAGCCAAAAATGGAACATTAATAAATAAAGCCTGAATCCATCAAAGCATCCAGCGCTGCCTCAGTCATTTCTTCTCCGAAAACTGGAGAATCCCCCAGCGCCTTCCTCTCCACCACTTCCTACCAGCCTGCTCAAAGGACCAGCTCCCTTCCCATCAGCCACCACACACCAGTTTCTTTCCGATGGCTCCAGCTTGGTGTGACCTGCGGTCGGTACGATGGGGTTCACAACCCAGAACTCCCCTGGGACCGCTATCTTCCTCCCCTTCTTCTAGCATATTTTAGAAACAAATCCCCAGAAACGCAGGTGACACCAGGGGCGGAGAATGCTTCATGTCAGCAGTGCTGAGCCAGAGCCCAAGCTTGTCCAAAGACCGCCCGTGGAAGGCTTCGCTTGCTTCAACAGCAGAATCACAGCCACGGAGAGTTTTGGCTCTAGAAACTGAGAACGCAGAGTCCCTGGAGAACAAACGTTGCCCTGAGACAGAGGCAGGGCTCCACGGCATGCCTGGCAGCCGTGGGATTTGGGCTCAGAGCTGGGAAGCAACACGACTCGCTTCATGTGGCGATGCCGCCCGTAAGCCCTCCTCCCACCAGCATCAGGTCTAACCTGCAGTCAGAAACCCAGCGTTCGCTTCTGATGTGGCCCTACGGGGTGCACCAGCACTGGAGGTCAACAACGAGCCTCAACCCAAAGCAGGACTCCAAACCTCCGTGCAGGGTTTCAGCTTTAGACGCAGGAGCCGAGCATGAAGACGGAGCCATTGGTTTACTCTTCATTCCCCAGGCAGGGGATACAGTCTCAGGTCCTGGGTTACACTCGTCATCCCCCGTGGCAGGGGACAGGTGACTCTGGGCAGGCTCGTTTTCTCACACCGCTTCTACAAGTACTATGACCCTCTCCGCTTTGCCTTCCATCCCGCACATGGCGAGATGGCTCCCTGAACAATCCCATCCCCATTCGAGGCAGACTATCCCTCTGCTAGTTACCGAGAGCTGATATTTCAAGGGAGGCGAGGAGCCCACGTCCCGGTCAGGCACACCTCTGGCCAAAGCTGAAGCCATCCAAGCGAAGGTGAGCCACCCAGGTCTGCTGCAGAGCCCAGCTCAGACCAGCCTGCGCTGCTGGGACAAGGACAGATGCCAGTAGCCTCCGTGCAGAGGAGCAGCACAATGTGCAGGAGTGCCGGGAGCTCTGGGAAACCAGCATCACCCTGCCTTCACCGTGGGACGGGCAGGACCCGGTACAGACCGCACGGCCAGGGCTGCCTTTCTGCCGTGGCTGGGAGAAGACACCAGCCACCGTTTGCTGCAGCCCTTTCCACTGGCAGCGGGCACTATCGGGGCACGGGGTGGAGGAAAACTTGGCCCCAGGCGCTTTGCTGAACACCAGCCTTGACTTGAGCCCTTTGCTCTTGCGAAGCCTCAGCCTTCCCTGCGCGCAGGCCGGCACACGAGCCCGCGCGCTGCCGCTTTGAGATGCTGCCATATGGCGCTAGCACTGCAGACAACTCCTGCAAGAGCTCAGCGGCAGCATCTCTTTCCCCAGCCCCAGCAGCTGCTACGAACTGGAATTTCTAAACCTTCCTTGAGCTTTTGGACCCTCAGCAGTGCTGCAGGAGCATGGATTGTTTAGAACAAGCAAACAAAACAAAAAAACCCCTAACCTCTCTCCCAACAGGAAGAGAAATATTTTTTAAAGTATTTAAGTTTTTACAGCTGGCGAGAGACAGCAATGGGGAAGGCGGGAGGGCGGCCCTGGCCAGCACGCTCTAGCCAAAGGAAGAGCATGGGAGAATACTGAACCAGATAGGAAGAAAGGAGATGAAGAAGGAGATAAAACCGGAGATAGATGACAGGCTGGTGCCCACGGAGAAGGGCACCAAAGCCGCGTAGCTGAAGATGCACCAGCTAGAGCTGGGAAAATTCCCTGGCTTTGAAGACCAGGTCTTCTCGGAGACAAACAGCTCTAATCCACACTCCTGAGTAATTCTCTCTGGCAACACATCATACCAGCATTGATTCAAACCTCAGGGCAGCTGTACTGGCTTTAATCTAGGTTTTATTTTTGTAAACTACAGTTTCAAGGAGAATGCTCGCAAAGTGGATCTGGGGATGGGTGGCAGGGAGCAGAGCCAGAATTGCTAATGTCTGCAGTGGAAACACTCGAGCTTCTTCAAGTACAGGGACCAAATGTGAAAAGCTTTGATCCTAAAAAGCTAACAGCCCTGTCAGAGAAAAAAGGGGTCAACCTCTTCCACTTTTGCTAGGGCAGCTCCCTCCGCTGCCTTTGCTCACCAGCTGTTGCCCAAAGACGCGGGTCAGTTCCAGATGGGCTCACAGCAGTGTTTCATCAACATGTGGTCATTAGTCTCCTCTGTAAAGTTATCACCTACGAAGAAACTAGTCTCCACAGAAACCAAACTTAAAGGAAAATGCCAGCCACGCTACCCCATTCGGCAGCCAGCTGGATTGTCCGCAGAAAATAAATCACGTCCACAGGCTATTGCAAAGGCAGATAAGAGCCAGTCCCTAACTAACATCCCTTTCACACGTGGGCGGCTCAGCGAGGATCCAGCAGAGGAATCAGCGTGGTGGACACATGGGGCATGGCAGGAGCGCTGCCAGCGAGCGTGTTTTGACTAAGAAAACCAAGCCTGCAGAGCCTGGTTGGGCACTACCCACCACCAGTTCACCCAGTGCCATCTGCAGCGGCCGTTTGGTCCCAGCTTCCTCCAAGGGTGCTGCTCCCGACCACCAGCAGGAAGAGGCCCTGGTCTTGGGGGACACGGCAGGATGCCTCACCTCTGTCAGAAGAGAAAGATGCATCCCAGCTCTGTACAATGCGAGAGACTGTGCTTGGCTGAGCAGGTCCAGCTGGTCCCAGTGTGAACAGAGCTCTCATGCCAGGCTTGTGCTGGAAGCAGACATCCCCTGCAGCAGGAGGGACCAGGGGTTTCTTTCATTAGAACCTGTAGTTGACCCCCAATACTTACCAACTACGAGGGCTACAAGGGAAACAGTCAATCTGGCGAATTAAGAGAGCAAGTATTTCAGCCTCATGATAGCTATGAACCATGGCAGATATACTGCTGCTCTCCAGACATCCTTGTTTTCCCAATGAAAGAATAATTCAAGAGCCTCCCTGACCATCCTGAGGTTTTTTTAAACCGTGTTAAATGCTCTCAGACGCCCAAACACCAGACAGGACGGAGAAGCGAGCTGGCACGCAGCCTCCGGCACGCGAGGCTGATGGTGGATGCGAACCTCCTTCAGAGATTCTTCTTCGCAGGGCGCTTAAAGAGCAAACCTCGCTGCTTGCTTTGCATCCATCACCTTTCACTGCACCAACCGGCTCCAGGACGGGACCTAACTGGTGCTAGAGCAGATACAACGCAGAAGAATGATGAAGCTATAAAGAACTTCTTATAAAAAGCGAGGGACATTTTCCACATCTTAGTCTTGTTCTCAATGCTTCTCCTGCTTCAAGGTCATAGTCCCCACCCCCTAAAGCAGCAGGTTTTAGAGCAGCTTTCCCTGAACCTCGGACCACTCGTGGTAGGGATTCCCCGTCCTTCCCCCGTCACCTTCCCACCACCTCCGGGCCGCGGGCGCCGCAGCGCTGGGGCAGAAGCCGCGCAGCAGCGACCAGCTCCGCTCTTGTCCGCGTCTCTGGCACCATCTGCAGGCTGCAGCGCCACCGGCCCGGGGCTCCCGCACCGCCCCGGGGCTCCCGCACCGCCCCGCCACCGGCCCGGGGCTCCCGCACCGCCCCGGGCTCCCGCACCGCCCCACCGCCAGCGGCCCGGGGCTCCCACACCTCCTGGCCATCAGCCCAGGGCTCCCACACTGCCCAGCCACCCGGGGCTCCCGCACTGCCCCATCAGCAGCGGCCCAGGGCTCCCGCACCGCCCGGGGCTCCCACATCTCCCCACCGTTGGCGGCCCGGGGCTCCCGCACCTCCCGGCCATCAGCCCAGGGCTCCCGCACTACCCCACCACCAGCCGCCCGGGGCTCCCGCACCTCCCCGCCTTCGCACCTCCCCTCCCCAAAGGCACAGGCAAAGGGCGCACAGGAAGCAGAAGGATCTTCAAAACTGTGTGTTTAACCACAGGAGAACAGCACGCGTCCGGTAACGCGAGGCCCAGCCAACACAGGAGAATGCCGCAATACGCAATGTAACAGTCTCCGCTATTAACATGAGAATCATGAGGATTCATTGGGGGAAGCAGAAGAAAACGAAGAGTATGTGTGAAAAGGGCGGCGTGGCGCTTAGAGAGCTCTCTCGGCATTAGCCAGTCCCAATTTCTACCGCGTTCAACATTTCACAAATCTCTGCTGCGCTTATCCTCCCAAGCCCCAGGAGAGACACAGCAGCGCTTTCATCGTCGGCACACAGACAAAGCTGAAGCAAAGAGAGATTTGGGGACCAAACCAAGGCCTACCTGCAGCCAGTCCCAGAAGCCGAGCATCTCTCCCAGCTCCTCAGCTTACCAGGGAGAGGTCCTTTGCGACAGGAGAACCAGGACTGCCCACGCGGATCTTTCAGCACGGGGTAAGTAAACGTTTTCCAAGCTTGTGAGCTTAAGAGGGCTTCCAGGAGCCTTACAGGGCCACGGATCGGATCCCACGTGCTCTTGGGCACATGCCCAGCTCTCACTAGGGTTCAGAAGCGCTCGCAGGCCAAAGCAAGCCCGCGACAGCATTTGTAAGTCAGGGCTGAAAGACGCCCCAATGAGGCTCAGCCAGCCCCAGGAGGAAGGAAGGCACCAGCTTATAAAGCCTCGATTCCCCACATCAAGCCCAGGATGGGTTTTTTCCCACCCCCACCCCTCAATACCATTCTCCTGTGCAAACTGCAAGTGAGCTGGCCGAGCACTCATACACGGCAGGAAGAAAATGTTTTGGGGAGTGCATGCCCACGATAACCCCCCCTTTCATCTGTCCACCAGCAGCACACCCCATGGCCCCAAGCACATCGCCGCAGGCCGGGGGACCCCAGGCCCACTCCCCGGGGCCTGACAGCTTTACCTGCTCCATGGCAGATGCAGGGCTCAGCCTCTTCGATGACGAGGGGACGAGCTTTCCAACACGTGTCCCTCCCTCCACGAGCCGCCGTTTCACTTGCGCCATCGCCTGGCGTAGCCCCCGCTGACAAGCCACTCGCCAGCAGTTACCAGGTTTGGGCTGGAGCTAGGGGAGTTTATTTCTCATTCTTTGGCAAAGGAAACAGCTGCGATAGTTACAGGGAAGGAGTTGTGAAAAGCAACCACTGGCACGGGGATGAAGAATTCAGGAGGTCGAACGTGCTAGAAACGCCGGGTTGCTCAGGAGATCGGTGCAGCAGGGCTGGGCTGATCAGGGCACCTGGCTCCTTGCCCGCCTCGCACAAGCGGCGATCGGCCCAAGGATTCCCAGCTCCGACGGGGAGCCCAGCTCCCCAGGCGCTGAACCAAACCCCCTGGGGAAGGCAGGTTCTCTGCGGCCACGGGAGCAGGCGCCTGCTCAGGCTCCCACGCCGCGCGCTCGGGTGGGAGCGGGCGAGGGGAATTCTTCGCCTCGCTCTTCGGCACGGCGGTGGCCGGCTTATCACACAGCTCAATGTCAGTTCAACAGCACCTCCCATCAGGCAAAAACAAACAAGCAGGCATGCTTCTGAAGAGCTTTTGGCTCCGATTTTATCATGGAATGTGCTGAAGATTTAACATTTCTAGTTCTGCTTTTCTAACACCTGTAAGTGTTTCCTCAAAGATCTACTCAGCATAGCTTAGTACTGATGAAATTCTGTACCCGAGACCCGCACCAAGCCACCCTGCTCAGCTGTCCCAGCTCTCCATCACACGGATTAGCTTCAGCAGCATTTACCTTATTATTCCGATACTGGATACCAGCCCTAGAAGGGGCAGAGCCCAAGCATGGAAGTGGAAAAAGCCTTCATTCCACAGACTTTACCACCTAAGAGATTTCAGACGTAACATTCCCAGCACAATGAGCGATGCCGCAGGATCGGCATGTTTCCTTCCCGAAGATTCTGCAAAATACACTTTTTCCTACAGCAAAATCAAAGCCAGACTCAGCATCGAATGATTAAAGGTTAACTAAGACTTCAAACAAGTATCATACGACGGGTCATTCTCCTAAGAATTATGGAACATAAACTAGGCTTCAGTTTTAATATCTGCATTTAATTATGGCCATGTCTGAAGGCGATGAGCAGAAAAATACAAGCTTTGTTACAGATGTGCAATTCGCTCTGGAAATTCTTCGGAAAGAAAAATATTGCTGCACCTGTTAGGCGCAAAATGCTAATGATTTCTCAGCACCACAGGGAAAGCGTCCTGAGTTTAGGGTGAAATGAAACGGGAATGATTTTAAAATAAGCAGAAGATCCCACTAAGACACACCGCCTTTTTATTCTATGGGAAACAAGGTCCACTGGCTTCGGATGTGAGAACGCAAACACGAAACAGGCCAGAAGGAAACCTCGCAAAGCGTGCTGCGCCGCACTTGGGTTTCTCCTCAAGAAACTTGGCCTGCGGAAAGCACGAGGCAGCGGAGAGGAAAGCAACACACCCCGCGCGGGAAACCAGCATCTGCTTCCAGGCATCCCCTTTTCACACTTCTCCCCATCCCTCACTGAAGCCTAAGCACAGCAGCCTTTTAATTAAAAGAGGTGGCTCAACGCACCTTTTTCCTATTGATCTGGAGTCAACAAGAAACCATAAACCAAGAAATTAAAATCATAATTTACAGCCTTTGGCCTGGCTGCCTGCTAGCTCTGTTTGCCATATTGTACACAATGGTTTCCTGCCTCTGCCAGTATATAAACTTGATACAAGAGCTCCAAAAAGAAAAAAAAAACCCAAACCCCCCACCCACAACCCTATAAGGCTTCCTCTAGAAACCGGCTCTGAGGATGGTTTTCAGCTCACCCTTTGTCTGATCTGGGGCCAATCCTTGGTTCCAATCATAACAGAAAACAGAAGAGATGAAAGGCCAAGCTCGGTTTCTTTCCAGCTTGAGCCAGGTGTACAGCTGGCACCGGCAGCCTCCGATGGTAACATGTTCCAGTGAAGACATGTTAAAGCAATAAAAAGAAAATGAGGACCATGTGGCTAAAAACAGCTATTCATTTCACTTATTTTCTATAAATGAATTTTCCCAGGGCAGTGTTTTGGGGTTTCTTTTTAACAGCGTTCGGTTCCATAGGCATTACGGGGTTTCCAAGACAGTGTGATCCCTCGGAGATGTTTGAAATGCCAGCAAGCATGTCTCTTATAAACTAATAGCTTATTATTTACAATTGTGAGTGGCTCAAATAGCTGATTTAAAGCCTTCAAATGACAAAAATTCCTCTGAGGCAAGATGCCAAAGTTGAGCAAACAATTTGTACGGTATGTTAAGTGTAGGGGGAAGCCATAGAGCTTGTAATGAAGCCGTGTCTTGTGTTTCCAATCAGGGGCAGGCAGGACTAAATGCGTTATGGCAAGCTACTGAGTGAGACAACAAACCACAGGGGGGGCGGGCAGGCGGGAGAAGCAAGGTTGGATTAAAATATTATTTTCTGTGGCTTGTTGAACAACATGACGTAGTTATTCCTTGGTATGGAGAGGATGGGTGCTTGCGAAGAGCACGGAGCCATCTGCTGCTCATTAGGTTCCAAAGCAGATTACAGAATCTGGGTCTTTTGGTTATTTAAAAAAGAATTAAAAAAAAAAAAATCACTTTCCTTTCTGTTGCCCAGCCTCTACAGCAAAACCCCCAAGTGATGGAATGAGAGAAAGCAGTGAGGTGAGGGCAGCTCCAGAGCAAGTTTCAAAGAAGAGCCGATGTGATGGAGATAAACGGGGAGCGGAGCAGAACCGCGCAGAGCTTCCCCCAGCAGCTGGGCGAGGCTGCCCCGAGGGCTGGCTTTAGGTGCCCTGATCCTCCAAGGGACAGCAGCGAGTCCCAGCTGTATTTCCAGAGGGGACCTGATACCACACCCCATGGAACGACCCACCTCTGATGGAAAAGGCAGCATAAAGAACCTGTAAAAGAGAGCAGGGAGCAGGCGTTAAAAGTGGCTGGATCAGACTGCTCCTAGCACGCACCGGAGCCCTTCACAGATCAGTCTGAGGATCAAGAGGAGTTAACGAGAGCAGGTTGGTTGGTGCATGCTTGAGACACCGAGGAGATGACATTGAGCCGCTGCCAGTGCCCAAGGAGAACAAAGTTTCACAAGCCTGGAAGAGCCTCACCACCCAAAGAGCACCGGACCGCGATTCAGGAGCGCAGAGGCACGGAGGCAGTAAGCACCGAGAACGCAGAACAGCGTCTGTGCCGAAGGACACCACCGGTGCAAGACCAAAACGGGCACAAAGCTGGCCAGGAACCAGTTCAGGCGAGCAGTTACCCACATGAACCATTCAAACGAAAACTGCCCATGGAACAGGGTCAGGGAGGCTTCATCACAGCTTTAGGGGGTTGATTGAACACAATTGGAGCCTTCGGCCTCAAGATCCTCCCGGTATTTCCAGGGTTTGTGGGAGTGCAAACCCCAGTCTCGGGGAGCGTGTCAGAGCGTGCACGATTCAGCTGTTAAGTACGTGCCAAATGTTAAAAACCATGAGTAATCCCAAAGCACAAGGTTTCTCAGGCCTGAGCAGCTCTGCTTCTGCCAAGTCAGCACACGATTGCCCCTTCTTTTCCAATGAAACCCAATTGTATCAGGATAGGGCAAATTACCTTTAAATTACAATTAATTGCAATGTCTTCCCCTAAGCTTAAGTATTCAGAAGTCTGTCTTTCTCTAAATTGCTTGTTTATGGAAATCCTCATTTTAAGATAAGTTTTAGAATTACTTGGGTTTTTTTAAAAGAACGCAGCTCCCACTTACTCCCCACCTCTTTCTCTTCATGCCACACGACATTTCCACAGCAAGCATGGGAAGCTTCGAAGAAGTGCCCACACAAACACTCAGAGAAGTGTCTCTTCACAATACCTGTTGGCCAGCTGCACAGAACATGCCATACAGCAGGCATTTTCCTTCCTACATAAGTGCTTTGCCTAACAGCATTCATCTCCTCCTCACGCACCCTGGATGCTGGTAAGTCAGGACACCTGCCACCTTGCTATTTGGCCAAGATTCACGTTAGGCAATGCTTACAGCACTTCAAACCACCCGGCTCTTTTCAGCAGCTTAGAAGCAAGGAAACCACCCGCGCAGCCAGGCCTTCCCCAGTCCGAGCTTCCCGTGACCCACGATTAATGAACAGAAACTTTTTTTCCCTTCCAATTCCGCAAACAGTATTAACGTACAATTTTCAGGTTTGTTTTGGTGGCCCAGTAGCTCGGGGTATGATGTTAGATTACGGGCTCCGTGGCAGCACAGGGTAGCAGCCCGGGCTGCAGAAACCCAACAGCCTGGGCACTGACCTGCTCCAGAGGAGCACGGAGGAGCCACAGTCCCGCGGACGAGCTGCGGCTGAGCCAGATCCAGGCTCGCCCAGGGAGCAACGCGGGGCAGGGTGCTGTGCGCTTCAATACCCATCCGTTTGCCAGTACTGAGCCCCAGGGGATTCCACGTTCAGCCACAAGACTGCACACCAAACATTGGCCCGCCTAAGAACTGAAAGCTCTCTGGCTTATGTCCGGCTCCAGACTATTGCTGTTCGTTCTCCCTCTCCTATCCCCCTAGAGCACATTCCCAGAATTTCAGGACAGTTAAGACAGTCCCGCATATACTTTCCGCCGATGAGGCAAGCCAGCTGACATAGGTAACATCATACCTTCTTGTAGCCAAGGAAAGCCTATCTGCAGCATTTTTAACCTCTCCTGGGCATCTCTATTTCAACAGCAATACAAGAGCAGCTCATGCCCGAGATGGGAATACACCAGATAAGCACATTCCTGGGTAAGTGTTCTGTATCAAGGCAGAGCCAGAATCCTCTCGCCAGTTTTCCCTCCCCCACGCCACTTGTTATGCAGTTCATGACTTGCCTATCAGTGCAGAGTGAACACTGTCAATTAGGAAAGTCAGCTGGCACAGAAACCCCCGGAGCTACGGGGCAGAACATCATCTCTGCCAGAGCCCACGGGCAGAAGCTCTGTAAGTACATGGCAATTAAATGCATTTGAAACTAACAGGGGAAAGTATGCATCTGTCGGAGACAAATCTGATCGGAGCCTTGACGTGACAAGGAAGATGCCTCCTCTCCCCCAACAGTCCGGCCGTCACCGCTGAAATAGCGGGTTTGCTAGTCAGGGCCTACAGCCCCCTCTGGCTCTTTGTCTTGCCTAGAAAACCGTACGGCCTTCCCTCTCTCTCTGCCCGGCCTCCCCCTGGTCCCAGAAAGGATGCCGAGAGCTAGCTGCCATTACCATGAGGGTCTCATCTGAATAACCCTGTCGCCAAACCCAGACCTGCACAGGACAAAACATCTCCAAATCTCACCCAGTTTCAAGAAGAGAATAGGAATAAAGCCAGCTTGCAACACAACAGCCAGAGACAGACTACACTGGAGACCCTCTTTTAAGTGTTTTAATCGCTTTTCAGCTCTGAGGTGCCCGACGCAGGATGAAAACATGCCATAAACATGTAGCCCAGAAGTGCTGATCCAGTATAAACTCCCTGAGCCAGTTCAAACACATTCCTGGAGCGTTGGCACATCAACTTTGTCCTGGCAGGCTCTGTGCCAGATCAGGTAACCTCTGTCCTCAGCCCAGCCTTATCTGATGGCAGAGAAGAGGTTATGCCAGAGCAGGTACCATCTGTTATCCCACAGCTGGCAGAAAAACCACACAGCCAGCATGAGCCGGGGACTGCCTGTTCTAGCTAGTCCAACAAATATGATGACAGGATCGTGCTTGAGGTAGACAAATTTGTACTGCCAGGTGATCCGATGGCACACAGGCACGTCGTTAATGATCGCTAACCCAGTCAGAAACACTTGGAACACAGCCCACGGTGCAACACTATTGCTATGAATTCTGCCTAATCCCAAGAGACGTCAGTAACGCGCCTGTGCGCCAGCGGCTGGCGGACCGCTCTGCTACGGAGCGAGGAGGCTAAGAGCAGGGTTGGATTTAAAAGGTAGGAAGACAAAGAGCAGATCAGGCTGCCCCGACCAGAACGATGCTCCCGCGGGCTCCCTTTCCCTCCAGGCTAGCACAGGGACAACTGCCAAAAGCGGCTCTAAAGAGACTTCTCCTCCCTTGCTCTTGGCACAGGCAGCAGCGGCACTGGCTGCCACCAGAACTCAGACGCTGGGGTACAGCAAAGCCTTTTGCGAGGGAGTAATTGCAGTGTCCTTACCATTGTGCAGGCTGGCATAGATTAAAAACAGACATCTCCTAAGCAGACACCCACATCACTGGGGTGGCTTTTTTGTTGAGTTGTTGCCTTTTTTTTTTTTTTAAGGTCAACTCAATTAGAATGAATAAAAATACCCTTAAAAAAGGCAGCAGATAGTCAGTGTTTTCAAAGGCACAAGAGCACTTTAGAAGCAGATTGGTTTATTTGTTCCATGTAATTTACTTTAAAATGTGTCCCTGGATTCCCCATCAATTGCATTTGAGATACTGCAAAGGTGACCGGGGAAGTTTTTAAATCACATGCTCTATCAGATGCCACAAGCAAGCCACCAGCCAGCCCGAGTCTGGCGTCTGGATTAGGGGCTGTGCTGGTGCCTGGGGTGGGGGTATTTAAATAACCTCACTTTGGCTTTCCAAGGTCACATTTCTGGCAAGGACAAGAGCAAATGCCTGCAGACAGCCTTGATGGATTCAGAGGAAGCATCTATAAAATGGCACAGGGCAGACTTGTGCAGCCTGAAGCTGGTGCTCCTTTGAGGTAGGTCTGAGCAGCCGGCTTCACCCTTCCAGCTGGGGCAAACCTTTAACCCCCCGAGAGGGCAGCTCCTCCTGCCCCTCGCCCCTTGCCAGGGTGGGCATTGCCTGTCCTTCCAGCAGCAGCGCTCTGCCCGCGGGTACACGGGAACAACCGGGGAGCCGCAGCGGTCCTCCACCCTCCTCCTCAGCTCCTTCTATACTCACTCAGCAGAGGGAAAAAAACAGCAGCAGGCTGCCAGGATTGTTCAAAGCTGCCTAAATTAGTGTATTTTTATACTCCCTTCCCTCTCCCCAGGTAAATCTGAAACCCTAAGAGAACCCTGTCACCCTTTTTTCAGGCCCTGCTCTCCCTCCACCCTACCCTGCACGTTTTCGCTTTTTACCAAAGAGCCCCCTCTTGTCACAGCGCGCCACTACTCAAGTGCCCGCTGATTTTCTTTACCTTCTAGCAACAGGAGGAGGTGAGAGACTTAACTGCCCAAGGCTGGGAGGAGACTGCTGGGATAGGGTTACCGTATTTATTTCTGCCTCCGATTTCTCATCCAAAAATACGCATGAACACCAGAGGTCCCATGTTTTCTGAGGGCATCACACCCACTCCTTGCATGCGTGGAAGATATCAGCACAGCACCTCCAGAAAAACCTCCAACAGCTTGAGAGTGTCAGACTGGGATGCGTACACACAGTTGTCTTTTACTCAGATTTATAGGAATTTGACAACTCTGTTGAGCTTCAAATCAAACCGCCAACAGCCCAGGATTCCTAAAAGGAGACAAGGTCATTTTCTTCTAGGCAGAAGACAACAGGAATATCACCATTTGAAAATCCAGGCCCTGCTGCTGGAATCCAGTCAATGCTGGAATTCCTAGCTCCTGCAAGATCAGCGTTTAAAGGTCTTGCACCTATCACCCACACTTAAAATCTGCACTTTTGCAGCCAAACACTTCCCCTTGCAATCCACTGCAAAAGCTTCAAGTCTCCTGTCCATCCAGCAGCAAGTAATTGTCATTCTAGATATCTGGTTTCTGCAGGGGCATCCAAGATCAGAAGGCAGCTCCCTCTTTATCAGCTTGCTTTCTCCCCGCTCTAGTTCAAACTGTAATCTGCTCTTCAAATGTCTCGCCCGTTAGAAGGCGCGATAAACGCAGACCCTGCTGCAAGCAGCACCGCAGAGGTGGGGCCGTTTGCACGCTGCAGAACCGCCACTGCCGGCGAGGGGAGCTCCGTGCCCCATCGGGCAGCCCAGCCACTCAGGAACACATCTCCAAGCCATTCAGCTTGCCAGCTTTCTGCCTCAAGCAAGCACCCAGCATGATGCAGACTGATTTGTTCTGTAGCTGTTTTCAATACGTATCATACTAGCGTTAGAAAGTACTCATGCATACATCATTTCGGCATCCACTGAGCAGAAGCGGATATTCTGGAGTCATTTTCACTTTAGATTTGAAATATCAAAGGCAAAAGTGTACGTACTTCCCTGCCTTACTGAAAGAAATGGAAGACTTCAGTATTTCTGCACGTGTTACCAGGCAAAACTCAGCTGAGAATGTCCGTGTTTTACCACGCTAGTAGCAACGTTGCAGTTTCCCAGTAGACAAGCCAACACCGTGTCCTGCTCCAAGAGCTGCAGGCTGCCAACCTCTTCAACACAACTTGTCAGGTCTCTTGGTATCTCCTAACCCAGCCACTACCAACAGAAATCAGCATCTCCACGGGTTCACCTCGGCTGTGATTGCACAGGAGCAGTCAGAGCAGGAAAGGCCCGCTGCATTTTAAGTCGTTCTCGAGTTAAAATTAAAACCTTTCAAAATGTGACGTCTCTCGCAAGAGTCTACCCCCAGACAGCTCTCCTTGCCGTAGCTCTCAAGCCTAGAGGGCAACGTTCTCTCCGATTTTAGGCCATGCACCGGTAGCTTTAATATCATACCTCACCACCCATTCTGCCGTTTCCAGTATATTCCTGTAACAGGTCACCAGGTGGAACATATTCCAGTTTCATAATTTCAAGTCAGGCCCATAAATACTTAATGGGTATTTCTCAACCCATTTCTTTTAAAAACCTGTCCATTATTCTTGCTTGCAGCAAGTACTCCTTTTAAATCCTTGGCCTCCTGTACACACACAAAAACCCACCACCCCACAGCTTTGGCTGTTTCCCTGAAGCTCAGGCCATTGTCCTGTCCTGGAAGGGTTTTATTCTGGTATCTCACAACTGGCACTCCCCCCCCCCCCCCCCAAGTTTCTCTTCCTTCTTTTTCCCCCCAGTGAATTTCTCATTGACAAAAAGATCTTTTACTTTGCCTCTCCCATCCTTGCTTCTCTCAAAAAAAAAATCCTGCACTACTTCTTTCAGAGGAATTTGCAAGTTGGAATACATCTGTGTGGTCAGAGATCATCCTTTTTCATAGCCGTGATACTTAGAGACCACTTTTTTTTTTTTGAAAACCAAAGGCACCGGTATTCCTACCCATCAAGCCCCTTTGTGCGTGCAGCCAGTTGTTTGTCCAAGTCTGCGATGACCTGATCACACTACAACTTTGCAAACGATGAGTACGGATCAAGTAAGTTTGTCAACGTCTTACAGGACCTAAACCCCAGCAGGTAGTATGGCAGGACAAGACACCAACTAGAAGGGTCTTTGCACCCACAATAATTCTTATCCTACACCCGACCCTCAAGATATGAGGAGCCTTTGAAAAGATCCCGTCTTACTTTGGAATATCACCATTACGTTATAAAACTCTAACTTGATGCCCTGCTGAGAATTTTTGAAGTCCTCTCCACTGTATTCTAAGACCATATAAGCAAAAACCCAACATTTAATGAAGCGTAAAACTAATTATTATGAAATAAAACTAGCTGTTCACAAAGTGGAAAAACATCACATTTTCACGTCCTTTTTTCCTTTAAAATGTATTCCCTTCCCATCATCTAGCATACTTTGCAAATGTAAAAATAAATATTCTTCACAGCGGAGTGCTGGCTTGAAGGCTACAAGTGCAACAATAAAAAGCTTCACAATTTAATGGCCCTTAAATGCTCAACATCTTTTTCACTTAATGTAAAATCCATCTGATCCAATAGCTGTGACTGAACTACATGTATGTTTTTTCTATTAAAAGTTAATTTTCTGAGTTGGCAGAGCAATACAAGCATTAGATTAAAAAAAGCAGTAATCTCTATAAACTTTCCAGGATTCAGAGATATTTCCAAGTCAGCTACTCAAAACAAAAAAAGAAGTCGCATATTCACTTTAAAAAGTGCTATTACATTATAGGAACGTTGTGCCAACAATCAATTATAAGCTGCATTACCTTATTAATGTTGCTTTACTGTTTCGTGGAACAGATCACAAAATACCTCTTGTGAAGCACCCCTCTTAGATGCATTTCATTTACATTTGACATTTTTGTGACCTCCCATTTCTTCCTTTCATTTATCAGCGATGTTTGCCCACGAATGCGTCAATACCGACAGCCCCCTTCGCTAGGCAGGGGATGCCTCGCGGCTGATTTTACCAAACACGTGGATTATGGCTGGCCACGGGACCTTCACTGATACGTGGACACAGCCCAGATTTTACCTTCACCTTCACGCGTCAGTTGAGCCAAAAAACCCCCAAGCTTACATACAGCATTGCCGAGGGACTTGTTCATTCAGTTTGAGCCTGGAGACATCCCCTTTTGTACAATATTTAAACAACTCACACCTATTAAAACTCAAAACATTAAGCTTATTTTCTTGCATGCTATGATTTTATAGTATCACCAATACCAAGGTAACAAAAGAGTCTGAGCTACCATGTACTACATGAAATATGGAATTACAGCGTTCCCAAGGAAATTCAAATTTAGTTTCTCATTTCTATGGCATTCTTTACCTTGCCTTTATTTCTACAGTAGGACTTTCTTCCCAAGTACAACCCCGCTGTCAAGAACAGCGTTACGCAAAAGGCAAAGTAAGCACAGTTAAACCTCCACAGCCACCTGTGCCACCAAGCTGGCCAAAGCCCTGCGGCACTGCTCCTCCAGAAGGAAGCCACTCGCGCAACTGAAACGTTCCTACAGAAGACGTGCAGCTGGGCTTGGTAGGTTTCCCTCCAACACCCCAACAAGTAGCAACTTCTCAACTTAATTATCTCCTTTTCAGTGTCATATTAACAGGAAATATAGAGGAGTATTAAGAAAACGTTTTAAAAAAAGCAAAAAAACCCCCCACCAAAACCAAAACACCCACACAACTTCCCAACGCCAGCCACCAATTCCCATTTCATAGAAAAATGGAAATCTTCATTATTCCTTTAGAAAAATATACGCACTGCAGCGGATGAAGCCAGTAGTCATATTCACGCTTCAAGCAACATGACATTGGGTTGAAGTTGCAAAAGTGATCTTGAAGTCATTTAACATAATGAGAAACCTCAGATCTAGGCCACTAATTCAGCTGCTGGAACAGCAGTTACAACAATCAAGTCTCAACACAATTAAACTTCAGTGTACAACCTCAGCATTTCCAGGTAGCTGCTGTGGTACGGGTCAAGGAGGGGGATAACAGGGACTGTTTTCAACTAGCAGCTTGCTTTTGAAGATGTTTCAAGCTGGTGTTTAAGTGGCAAGTTAATCTCCCCCACACACCTTAAAACAAAGATGGCAAAAGTAAAACACACTAGCAGAAAGAAATTACTTTGTCTACTAAAACATAAAAGAGGATGTAAATATAATTGAAAAGCTTTTAAATAATTAGCCTCACACTGCAGAAAAACACATGGTTGGAGATCAAAATACCCATACAGTACACCTGAGAATATACAAAGCTATCAGAAAATTATCAGTGAAAAGCACTTCACGATACCCTGTAGATTAGCTGGCTCAGTAAAGCTGACAGAACATATTTACTGGCAAAGGGAAGGTTTAGACGTACGAAATCTTGAAACAGTTCTACCTAAGTGCAAGTTCCTTTTCAGGAAAAAAAAAAGCCTCAAAGGCATATATACTCATATGCCTTTTTTCAACCCCCAAGGTCAAATTAGAGATTTACAAGAACCCTAAAGAGAGCTTCTGCTTACTAACTCAGAACACAAGCAACGTCCTTCAAAGATCCGAGGAAGAAATCATTGTTCCAGTCATGGTTTCAATAAAGTTTCACTTACGCTGCTCATACCCCAACAACTTAACAACCTTACTCATTTTCATGTCCCACAGGCTGGACACGATAATCCAAACCACCAAAAATCAAGTTAAACTAATAGTGAAATTAGAGAGCCCTTCGCTTTCAAGTGACAGCAAACGAATGGATTTTGGTAGTGCCAAGATTGCTTAGCATGAAATCAGGTAGCAGTGTGAGCTAGTAGGGGAATACGCTCTCATTAAAAGCGGTGGCAGAACTGGCTCACCCCCAAGCCTGACGACTGCCAGAACAGACAGCTTGCCCTGTTTGCTGTAGAAGGGGCCAGAGTCGATTTACTCGGAAGAACTAACAGGTAGAAACTTTGAGTCTCGATCAGTGTCATCAAAATGTTACTCATCAAACTCTGGAAATAGATAGAAAAACCTAATAACGTCCCAGCAGACATCTAAAAACCAAACGTGTTACCTGGTATTCGAGAGCATTCAAGTGAGCTCAATATCCTTCACTACCCAGACTATTTTGCCCAACTATTTACGTTTCTTTACCTTTTACAGAATTGACAACTACAATAAAAAAAAGAAGAAAACATTTTATTGATAATGTAATATGGGAGAAATTTAGAAAAACATACATAGAACTCCCTCAATAAGGAAACATACAATATCAAAATATGCCAGAGTTAGTATATTAAAACAAATTCTCTAATAAGAGTTTCAAGTAATGCAATCATAAAAGAATTCGGCTAAAAAGTAACATATATATACTGAGATGTTTACTGTAATAGTCCTCTAAGAAATTAAAGGAAAGCAGCAGTAGATCTGTTTAACTACAGACACATATTTAGTAAATATATTAAGTGTATTTATATAATAAAAACTGCCCTGCACATTCATCACTATGTCTGTATCCTCCTCTACATGGTAGTTGTCTCTTCGGTTCTACAAGACTGCCCAAAAAAGGGACAAAAAAGGAAACAAACATAATACTTCTGAAAAAGAGAGACCCAAGCCCGTGAAGTACAGCTTGTTGGGAAGCCCAATTAACACGGAGCAGAGAACTCGGCACGCTGACTCAAGTCCTTATTTTTCAGGAACGTGGAAGAGGAAGTTTCTCTTTTCTGCGTCAGGATGCCAGATTCCTACTTGCTAGTTACAGGCAAACGCTTTCAACCCAGTAGGCTGAAGTTAACACAGCTACTGATGGCACTTACACTGTTTGCTCTATTAGAACAGCCACATACGTTATCAAGCTCATTTTTCAGTTACTTCCTTTGAATAGTCCCAAATTTCATGTTTTCTGTCATAAAACTTACTTATGGGAACATCATCCTTCAGTTAAAAGTGAAGCCCTGTCTTGTTCAATAGGTAGATTCCAAGCAAATAAAAATTCTCATGTCATTAATCCTTACTATTTGCATCTTTCCCCATAAATAAGATTATAGTACATAATTTACAGTTGAGAGAGGAAAATACCTTCAACTTCCATGAGATAGTGTTTGAAAATCCAATACCTGAATTATCTAGTGTACAGCTTAATGAGCTGCTCAGTCTACACCCACATTAGGCTTAATGAAGAATGAAGCTACACAGAAGTAGGACTATTGCATTTAGATCAAAATGCTGCTCTACAAACCATGACACTCCAGTCCTACTATCTTAGCCTACAGCAATCAATAGTACAAAGCATTCATGACCAATCGCGGGGGAAGGGGAGGCAAACATAAAATTAGTGTTTTGATGGAAAACCTGATTTCTAAGTCTTGCAAAAAGCAAAGGCACTACATCTTAAGCTAATTATTTAAATAAAGTCCGTAACTTGGCCAGCCAAGTTACAACATATACCTAAGTATCTTTCATCTACCTTTGCAGCTGATTTATTAAGCAAGTTGTAATATGTCTCCATCAGCTTACATGACAAAATAGCCACTTTCTCTTAATCATTAAAGGAGATATACAGCTACAATACTTAGCCAAGCTCATTTGAACACAGTTTATTTCCAACCATACCATGAGATTTCAAGTTGTAGGATAAACTGGAGTTTCTGGGTATAAGCCTTGTTTTGAGAAGTGGTCAATCAGACATTACAATAATTTAACTACTATGTCATCATTTTGACAGTCAGCTTGTATACCAATTTTACAAGACGTTCTACATCTTTAACCTGTTGAAAGAAGCCAGATCTGAAACTTAGTAGCCCTATTGTACTGTTTTACAAGAAGAAAATGTTTCAGCTCTGTAAGTTGTTTCATATTTGGAGGCTCTAATTGCAGCTATGTTATCACAATTATGTCAGTCTCATGCAGGTTATCACTACCGTAATCACAGCACTCCTACAAGACGCAGCAGCCTTCAAGAGCAATGGCACTAAGCACGTCAGCAAACAAGTCCCTGTCTCATTCGAATGATCTGTAGTAAAGCAGCTTGGACATCTTCATCCATGTGACCCTAGAGCAAGCAAACACTTAGTTAAAAAAAATTAAAACTCCCATAAAGTGTCAACCATCCATTACTAACTAACATTAGGAGATTCTTCAAAATTACCCAGAAGTCTTAACTCATTGCTGTATTTTCACCACTCTGAGAAAATCTGAAATACTTTAGGAGCCCTGTTTTTTTTTTCTCATGAGAGAAAGAAGGGTCTGCCGCTCCGACACATTATGAAAATGTGAAGTAGGAAAAATTACTGTTCCTGTCCTCCGGACTGCACAGCCTGCTGCTGTAGTTACAGTCCCTCTTGTGCAGATCTGCAGTCATAAGGCTCGAACTGGTTGATCAGCTCTTTGCTCAGTGAGTGCCACTGGATAAGTCTGCATGAAGTTTCCCACTGCTACTTGACTTCTCTCCAGCATTACCTGGGATGATGCAGAATTAACAACATGCTCACATCACCAGCCACCACCCCCCTTCAAAGCAGGTTATTGTTTTATATAGTTACCCGTAGACAAACGGTAATAAGAAGATGGCACAATAAGACTACAGCTGTGGTGTGTGTTTGCTTTTCTGTTGGATCTGTCCATTCTAAATTAAAACTCTCAACATGAAAACAGGTACTTGATGCTCGTTTCAAATTTGAGGTCCTCCAGTATGGCAGTTAGAAACATGTCTCAAGAATCTCTACATTGAGATGACAGAGTAAAACAATCTGAACTTGGGACTATCATACCTGTACAGCACTAAGAAGATGTGTCCGATAAACTGAAACTACCTCTTGATGCTGCCTTTTAGCATCCTATAAAAAGAAGACAGGAAGAGGAGGTGAAGTCACATATTCTTAGCATCTACTCTTGCCTATTTCCAACTTTGTGGGCTTGGGTTTGTGCACTTACAGACTAGCCAAAGCAGAATTTCAAGGTTAAAGTTAGCTATATCCCCTCCATTAATCAAGAAAAAAAAAAGTCACCGCTTCATTTTTATTGCTTACTTGCAGCAAAGCAATTTTGCTGAAAGGCTATCAGGGACAGGCTGATCTAGTGTGTCAGCCCAGGTGCCGAGATGAAAAAACTTGTTTCATCAACAGCATTAGCTATTTGTTTAAAACCACCCATTTAAAAACACTTTGCCTTAGAGGGGTCAACCTTGCAAATACTATTAAAGATATATCCAACTTCTGTACAGATCCTTGCAAATACTATTAAAGATATATCCAACTTCTGTACAGATTTACAAGTAACTAACTATGCTCACATGCGTAGCTTTAATTATGGGCTTTACTGAAGTCACAGGGGCCACAAACTTGTTTGGGCACAGAACCACAGTACTGACCATAAAGTGTTCCCCTTTACTGTTAGTACTTAACGATAAGCAATAGACTTCACACTGTTTGCAGAAAAGGGAACACAAAGTCAAATCCATTAAGAAAGGACCACCTCACTTTCTTTCAAAGTGAGAAAATACACAGCTGGTGGGTTTTGCAAGAAAATATTAATGTAGAACGTGCATACAGAAATGGTCTTGGCATGAACTATAGCAGCACATCGCATAAGCGTAAGTTCTCTCTAAATTGTTTGTGTCCCTTTCCTCTGGAAAACTTCCCAAAAGTAAAAAATTCAAATACTCTACTTTTGAAGTCTAAGCCTACAGTCAGCCCCAGTGCTCCAGTGACCTTCTTTATACAAGAAACCGTAAGCTAGGCTACTGCATTTCAGACACCGCCTGGCATGATTACTTACAGCTAGCTGTTGTTGCAGTGTTTTCACTTGGTTCTGGAGCGTTTCAACCTGCTGGTTCTGCCTCTTTGAGGGAATCCCAGTGGTGTATGTAAGTTGAGACAAGCCATTAAGAGCTTGTTTTAACCTCTCTACATCATTAAGCAGCTCTGTTATCTTTAAAAAAAAGCACACAAAAACCTCAGTTAAGGATTTCTCAATTACCAAAAACTAACCAGCTTTAACATTTTTTTAAAGTCTGATGAAGATCAGCCAGCATTGAAGGGTCCGTCCCAGATTGCCATCACACTGGCTAAGAGACTTTGCAAAGACGGAAGACTTCATTTCCATGACATGCTATCGCAGGTTCACGTTCTGCTTCCTAGCACCAAAATCTGTAAGGTGTGGACGTACAGACCCTGGAGGTCAGCCAGTGACATGAATGACTTAGGCTCTAAAGATATTCTATGTCTAATTTCTAAAAAGGACATTGAACAGTCAGAAGGCAAGCCAGAGATGCTTAACAAATACAGCTCTAAACTACATGCAAATATAACCTATCTGAAGGAGGACCACAAGCAGCATACATTTAACATAAATACAAAGCACAGCTCTCAGAACAACACAGAGTGCCTAATATCCATGTCAAGTATCTCTCAGGTTCAGTCAGTCCTGTTTCTTACTCCTAGATTTTACTGTAAGAAAGTGTTTTCACACTAACAGTCTGCTAAAGTGAACCAGTGTATTTAAGACCAATAATAAGCCCCATTTAGGCATTTCAAAAGCTAATTGGTCACAAAATCATCTTCTTCCTTACATCAGGGTAACATCTTTCACACAGAAAGTGCTGAAGTAGTTTATCAACCCATGGAAACCAAGCCAGGAATATTTTTTTTTTAATTTAAAAGTAAACTGAAAACATTCCAGTCACTAAATTGACAGAAGAATGAGCTTATACCCCAGAAGTCTGAAACTCAGCTTGCAAGCTTTAGAATTTAACTACAACAAATGATGCCTGAAACGTAGGAGGAATTAGAAAAACTTAGTATAATGCTACCAAACCCAGGACTTCATCTTCATAGCTTTGGGCCAGCCCTGGGCACCTCATGCTCAGTACACAAAGTCGTGCTTGAATCCCAAAGTAGCCATGTTTGAAGTCTAGGTCCTTATTGCTAGACTGAAACAAGAGCATTAACTGGCACATCCTACCTTGTTATCCTTGGCTTCCACCTGCTTTGCAGATTCCTGTATTCTCTTCTGCAAGTCAATAATTGTTGTCAGTGACTTATCACACCTTTCTTTCTGGTCTTTGATTTCTTGTTCAATACTGCAACTCCGTAACTGAAGCAGCTCCTTTTCATCCTTTAAAGAAAGCTCACTCTTTTTAGCTTGCAAAGCCTCCTCACACGCTTCCTCATACTTTTTATTCATATTGGACAAGTTTTCAGCTATGCTATTAATCTGCGCCTCCAGAGTGCTTTTCATGGATTTGTATTCTGATATGTCAATCACTTCTTTGCTCTCCAGGTCTGTTAAAGCTTGCCGAGTAAGCTGAATCTCAGACTGCAACTTCAGGATTTCCTCATTTTTAACTTGGTTTTCTTCTTCCTTTTCTTTCAAGCTGTTTTTGGTCGCTACAATTTCTTGTTCTAGCATTTCCTTCATTTGTGTATATTCTACCAAAGGTATTGAAGATTTTTTTAGATCTGCCAGTTCCCGCTGTAGTTCTCCTACTTTTAGTGTTTCTTTGTCATAACATTCCTTCTTACTTCTGAGGGCTTCCTTTAGATCCTCTACGGTGTGTCCAAGAGCCGCCTTCAAGGCTTCAATTTGTTCTACTGAAAGATGCTGAGCCTGCATGACAACAGGCTGCTTGGTACTCTCTTGCAGCTCATCCTTCTCTTCTTTTTGGCCTGTGTATTTCTGCAGCAATGCTCTCAATTGCTTATTCAACTCCTCCATTTTGCTTGCGAACATTTTCTCCATTTCACGGGACTTCTCAGCAAGGATATAGTTCTGCTGCAAGTCATTCTGGATGGACAAAACGCCGGTTTTGAGCTTTTCATTCTCCTGTTTGCACTTCTTGGTTTCCTCCTCGCTTTCTCGGCACTTCTGCGCCTGTTCCTGCAGCTGCGCTTTTAATTCTTTTACTGTGGCTTCAAAGCTTTGTTCTCTGTCTTCAAAGGAGGCAATCGGGGCATATTTTGACTTAATGCATTCTTGAATTGTGTCGAGTTCCTTCTTCTGGGCTTCGATTTCTGCATGCAACTGTAAAATTTCTTCTTGACCCCTCTTATATTCAGCCATAATCACAACATTGTTCTCCTGAAGTTCTTGCATGCTTTTATTTAAAGTAGCCACTGCAGTTTCATGATCTTTCAAACTTATACATTCAGTTTGTAATTGATTCTGTAAGAGTTTCAGCTTATTTTTCAAAGTTCCATTTTCTTCATTTACTCTCGTGAATTCTTGCTTTCTCTCTTCAGCTTTTTCCTTCAGGTCTGACAGCTCCCTGTTAGTCTTTTCTAGTGTGTTGTTCAGGACTGTTTTAACCTCTTCATGTGTCGTAGCCAACACGTACTGATCCCTGAGAGTCTCTCTCATGGCTGTGTTTTCAGAGGCTAGTTTGCACGCTTTTGCTTGTTCATCATCATACTTTTTCTGAAGCTCAGCAAGCTGCTTTTTAAGTTCAATGCCATTAGATTTTAAAGCTTCCACTTCTTTTTTGTGCTGCTCTGGAGACAGGTACACAGCTTGGAAGTGGCTGATATTCTCACTTAAGTTGTTCTTCTCTGCCAGCAACTTTTCAGCTTCTGCTTTGCTTTCATTGTACTTTTTTGTTATTTCAAAAAGCTTCTTGGTCAGGTCACCAACAGTCAGATCATTTGTTTTCTTCAATTCTTCATGAATTTTTAAAGGCACATTCTGGCTTTTAATTTCAGTTTTCAGCACTTGGATTTGCTGCTTAAGCATCTTGTTATCGACCTGCAATCTTTCAAGTTCCTTCTGCAGAGTCTGATTCTTCTGTGACAACTCAGAAATCGTCTTCCCAAGCTCCTCGTTTTTTCGCTCGAACCCACTCCTCATTTGTTCGTGGTCTTCTGGCTTTACGTGCTGAGCAAGTTTAGCTTTCTGACTCTCAGATTCCCTCTTTAAAAGCAGAATCTCTGCCTGCAGTTTGTCACGCTCTCCTTCCATCTCTACTAACTTCCTTGCTTTCTCATTCACTTCGTTTGATAACAAACTCTTCATGTTTTCAAACTTCTCTGAAGTTACAGAGTGGGCTAACTTTGCTGCCATTTCTTTGAGCTGCCCTTCTAACTCCACCACATTTCTTCCCCTTTTATCTCGCTCCATCTCCAACTTCACAAGTTCCTTCTGCAACCTTTTATTTTCTTCCACTAGCCTTCCTTCATCTGTCTTGAATTCTGCCACCAGCAATTCATTCTGCTTAATCTGGTTCCTGAGTTTTCCCACTTCAGCAGAGGCTCCTTCATACTTCGTTTTCATTTCTTTCAACTGATCCTTCAGCTCCTCTGTTAGCTTACTGTTTCCCGAAGCAGCTTCATTAGTCAGGTGATCTTTCAGAGCAAGAAAGTGGGTCTGCATTTGCTTAACTTTGCCTTCAGAGTCAAACATTCTTTTCTGTACATCTTTTAAAGCATCTTCCAGTTGTTTTATCTGTCCATCAGATTCCGCCTTGGTTCTTTCACACTCTGATGCCAAAGCTTTACATTCAGATACCTTGTGAGACAGTTCTCTCTGCAATTTGCTAATTTCTTCTTTTGCCGCACCATAGCAGGTCCTCACGTTGTCGAGTTCTTTCTTTAAAGCTTCCTTCTCTGAGCCGGATGATTGGTTAGGCAGGGAGAGCTCCAGGGGTCTCAGCATAGACCTAGACTGAAGATAAATTGGCACAAAAATGTAAACCTGTTTCCAAGTTTGACAAGTCACACACATATGAGCTGTCATATACATAACTGCCTTAAGTTTCTGTGGATACGAGCATGAAATTTGTCTGAGATTTCTTTTTTTCTTAGAAACACACTAATCTGTTCTTGCCCATATTACAGAATACGTGTATTGCAGCTTTTAACAGTAAAAATCTTGAATACAGCTCTACATTACTGTTTCCCAATCATCGGGCCCTACTGACATTGAAGTGCTGGTATAGTATATTCATTTCCCTTGTTATTCATATTTAATCACTCATCTGCTAGAAGAAATGTAATTTATTAAGAGATTTCCTCTGTCCCTCAAGCATGTGAAAATAATTTTAAAAGGAATCAGAACAGAGTACCTCATGGTTAACAGAACCTTTACTCTGAAGAGACTGAGGAAAAGAGTCATTTAATTTACTGTCCAGTAAAGAATATCTCAAAAACCCCAATTTTGCCCTCCTGCCATGTGGTCTTCACTACCAACCTTCGCTTCACTACGAGCTGTGATGGCTATGACATGGCACGGCTTGCTCCAATGATCTCAATCGTGTTCCAAGGACCAGAAAGCAGTATGTAGCTTCCAGACATGAACAGCTTAAAGCCACTTAATTCCTGCTTGGGATATGGGTTGGGTTTTTTTTAGTTGGTCAGCTTTTTGTGCCCACACTCCCCTTTTTTTTTTCTTTTTTTTTTTTTTGGAAGACTTGCACATCAACTCATTTTAAACTTCAACTAAGAATAAAAGGATCCTAAGACCACTTGGATAGCCATATGTAAAACATGTCAGAAGAGACTGGATTTTTCTGTGTTACCAGAGGAACATACACAATACATGTATCAGTGAAACCTGGCAAGAAAGCATAGGACGTTAAGATTTATTTCTAGCCATCACTCACTTCTGGAAGCATTACAGGTGAAACACTCCAGCGTAAGAACAGTTTGTCAGTTCGGACCAGTCCCTATCACGTATGGCTCACTGCAAGAGCCTGATAGGCCCTGTTAGTATCTGAACTGTGGCTTTAAAGAGGTAGTTATCGATCCACAAACAAAGTTGGCACATAATTATTACACAGCTCATAGGAAAATAAAGTCTTTTTCCTATTTTAAATTCAGCTAACCCTCAAAGTTATGGAAGTGAACACCCAGTTGCACTTTACACTGACTGTTGATCCAGCAGTCTGCTGATCCAGTTTTAAGAATGCTCACTACAGACCGCTTAGTAGTTGACATTTTCACAGCGTTTACAGCTATGTCACACATGTGACTCTAGAGGGCACCAGCAGTTAAAAATAAACAGAGCAAAGCCAGTATTACAGAAAATCTTGTACTCAGAAGTACTGTTTAACATATGCACATTTATAAGCATATTTAGCTTTCCCAAGCATAACTATCTTAGAATTCTTTCAAGTGGCAAAATATTTATTACCTGAGATTCCACAGCAAACACTTGGCCCTGCTTAAGTAATAAATCTTCTTTTCCTGGATTTGCAAAGCAAACAGCATTTAGTCTCTGTTTAAAAACAGTAACACATAATCACAAGAACTACGATTTTCTTTCCTAATTTTATTCTGTTCAATGGGACTGCGCTAGGCTGTGGGCTGGTGTTTAAGTATCTGGTATTAAAGCAGCTCCTCCTTGATTAAGACACATAGAAGTCCGGACAGACGCCGACGAACAACAAAAATAGCCCTGCTGTGCCAGGCTAGGTATTGCTCTGCAGAACAGCCATGAAAGCCACCTTGAGCTAGCTGCATGCCTGCACATGAACACACCAGGGACAAGCACCCTCCTGCACTCCAAATAAGTGATCCTTCCTGACAGGCAGCCAAACAGCTCTCACAGCTCACAACAGGTTAAGTAACATTTTAAGTTACACAAGTGCAAGACGGGCCTGTAACCAAGTTGGATGCAGAAGACTTCAGTTTCTGGAAATGGAGTCATTTCTAATAGAAGTGTAAGCTGAGGTCTTGTGTTTAAAGTCGTTTTCAAACCTGCCTACACTCAAGCTTTCACGATGACCATAGTTTTCTTGCCATGAGCTAGACATGTTAAGTTACGAAGAACGGAAAGGGGAAGACTGAGTTTGGAGCACAGATCTTGCTCAGCTTGTTTTTCACGTCGTCAGAAGACGTAGCAGAGTTACAAGGCACATTTCACACGACCAGTCGCTCGTAAGCGAGACTGGTCAATAGTGCCCTAGCACTCGGGTACAAACACAACTAGGGCCGGCTGACTGCGTTCTCAGGTTTGAAGTGTGGACACACACACTAAGCTTGGCTATAGTTAAGACCAACAAAAGGAAGAGATGACAAAAAACCACTCTGTTTATGTATTCTAACACTGCATCATGCATGGCAAGTTTTAAGAATTAAATACACTTACTATTACCAAAGTTACTTCCAGATCCCACAAAATCAACCTAAAAGCAAACAGCAAGAAACATAAAAAAGTGAAGCTGAAAATTCATTTCAACTTTTTACTATATGTTAAAGGGCAGGGAAAGCTTTTACAGTGAGATAACCGTTGAAGACTTTCAGCAATTTTAAATTGCTGAAGTGTTTACTACTGTCAATATCAATTGCTGTATTACATTTCAAATCAAATTAACGTACTTCATAATATTTGAGTTTAGCTTTGAGAGCTTCAATAGTTCTTAAGCTTTCTTCCTGCTGTTTTTCCTTGGTAGTTAGGATTTTCTTCAGCTCATCTTTCTGAAAGAGAAGGAGTGCCCAATAGCCAACGCCACAAGAAAGGCCAGATTTATAAGACCTCAAGCAACTTTAAGAGTTTACGGAGAACTTCAAAGATCAGCACTGAAAGAATACCTAAATTTTTGATTCTGAAGTTCTTCCACAACACTGCTCCTCTACAAGAGGAGTCTTGAAGAATGAGTCAAGGGAATATGCACCAATATAATTTGCTATTAATTTATTTGCATTTATTAGTCTTGCATTACTGAAAGTCACTAAAGCGATACTTGTAATATTAAGTTTGCTTTAAAGGTGCCATAGGGATTACATGTACTATTTGTAGTAATAGAAGTGCTGTGCAACTGTGTAAATTGAGTACATATCCGTAGATATTTCATTTAGCACATATAGGTAGCTTTTCTTTCTCTATAGTTTTAAATACCATTACTTAAATGCAATAGTCACTTCCCCTATTTCGTAGTTCTATTACACTTTAAGGTGATGTATCGTACCTCATTTTCAAGATCATCTGCAAACATTTGCTCCTGCAAAAATAACAAAAAAATTCCCCCACAAATCATTTTTTTCATACTGTTTAAGGGGCTTACACACAGTTCATTAGTTAGCGAGTCTACCCCAGCTTCTAATGCTACCTGCTTCTGACTGCCCCCCTTCCGTTTACCATCTAACCTCTGGCAAGAGAAAAAAAAAAAAGAAGTTAAGAATGTTTGACAGAGCCATGTCTCTTGAAAAGATATTCCCATTTCCTAGCGTGCACGTCAATTATCTAGATCATACACTACTGAGGCAGAAGAATACAGTTTTTCAGTAGAAGTGTGTGATTTTGGAAAGTGGGTATTAAGGAGTGAGTTTGTGGTTTTTGTTTGTTTGTTTTATAAAGGCAATGCTTAAGAGAGAAGTTCAGACAAGCCAATGATTACAAGAAATATTCTTTCCATCCGTGTGCTACATTTAGGGGAAGCTGGATACCCTTTTTAAATGTACCTCTGCAAAAATACACTGAAGGAACAAATGTGAGCCTCCACAAAGAAAAAAAATCCTGTTTTTGTTTTCTTCAGTTGTACTGGTCATTTAGACCTCTAAGAGGAAACTTTTTTTTTTAAAAACAGGGTTTCCAATTTGGGTGAGAAATTCCCTATTGAAAACCCTTGTTTCTGTTTTTGCCAAATGAAGATTTTTCTGTGTTTCCACTTAGAACAGCTGGAAAATAAGCAGTGGCTATGATAAAGTACTGACACACAACGCCTACGTTTAGTCGTGCAGATGAAGTTTACTCTCCAAATTACAACATACCAGAACACCTCATGATTCACATGACGGTGCAAAATATAGCCATAAATGTTATTGCTCAAATTTGTGAGTGTCGGTGAATGACGCTGTAACACAGCTCCTCACATTTTGAATATTATTACAAGATCAAAGACTTTGCAGCAGCAGAAAATGACAGTGACACATATAGAAATAATTCACAGGAAAGCAGTGAAGACCGCATCCTAATTATACATGCTTTCCTTTCTGCTTCTGTCAGCCTCCACTGTCAGGTGGTTATTACAGCTTTCCAGTCAGGCTATTCCAATACTAGGTTTACCTCATTCAGTTGTAGCTGTAGCCCACTGATTCTATCCAGCAGCATCCTTTGCTCCTCTTGCACTTCTCTCATTCGATCTTTCAAATCTTGATTTTCTAACTCCAATTCCTTAAAGAGTAAATAAAAAATAAAATTAAAAAAAAACAAACAAAAAACCCCAAATCCACCACACTACACACGGGTTGGGAAGACTAAAGAATCTGAACCAACAATTTTAACGGTCATTGAAGACACCGAGCCTTGCCTGCAAGTCCCCTAATGATTTTGTGGCCTTACTCCAGGTCTGTTTCATTCTGAAGGTTCACATAAGCACAGGCTCCAGAGTCCTCAGGCTTTTCGGCTCTAGATAGCTCATTCTCGTCTAAGTGTACATACAGGTTTTGGAAGTATGAGCAGAGTAAGATTACATTCAATGGTGACAGCACCCAAGAGGCTGCTTATCTGCTGTCTGTTAACAAGTAAAAATAACTAATGTTAGAACAGTTCCTGAAACCCAGCCACTGCAGCCAAAGGTGTAATGAAAAAGCCTCACCGGCATGAAGCACAGCAACCTTTAAACGCGCTAACTGTTCCAGCAGCCACGAGAATCACCCTAGTAACGTGCAATAAATCCAGCACACGAAAGAAAAGGATAGGTCTTTGCGCTGTCAGTCAGGTCAGTGCTCACATGCAAACAATAAAGCATGTTTATAACTCTTCCCTGATAATCGCCTTCTTAACTGTGGTTAACTACTTTAGCTCAAACTAGAAAAGCTGCATTTAAAGATCTTTATCCTTTTGTTACAAAGCGTTTCAGAATGAAGGCCTCAATTTCTCAGTGGTTTGTTCCCCACAGCTTAAAACGTTGTTAACGTTTTTGAAAACTAATGACATAGTAATGAGATGAGAAAATTAATACTGGTTAATAGAACAATTATGACACAGGTTATTTTTAGTGAGACACTTAAACACACATCTCTCGACAATGTTAAAAAATAAATCTTCCTGGTTTGTGACCCTATGATTTTACTGCAGGCGAAAGCAGACAGAAGGTTAAGAGATGGGAAAAGTTAAGACATGAAGAGACTTGCAACTATATTACACAACCAAGTATTTTTTTTTCCCCCTGAAAAAGTTTACAGCTTATCTGCATAATTGCCACATTACACAGTCATGCAATTAAGTTTTAAGTAAACAGCAATATATGACCTTTCTTAATGGAATCGCTAATGCTTACTTACAAGCACATCTTGTCTTTAGTATGTCTGGTTCATTACGCATATGGGAATAGGCAAGTCAAATCCTTCTCGCTTACCTGAGCATTATGTTCTTTCTGGTACAGCTTGACATTCACCTCCTCCTGCGCACGCAGCCGATTCCACTTCTGTGACATATCAGTAATCTGTTATCGCAACAGTAAAGAATTAATTTATGTTCCTGTGTGTTCTGCAGACATCCATTTCTGGGGACAGTGGGCTGCTCTCAGCCTCCACTTCAGCTTCCACTGGGGGGCAATACTACCGATATTCGCATTTTGACAGATTGCTTCTCAGCAAGAGGTCACTCATGACCTCATCCAGACAGTAAATGGGATGCTTGTCAAAACTCTAATCCTGAATATGCACATCATCACATATTTTTCAAATAGAAATAGACACACCATCTGATTACAGAGGGAATCTTCTCAGCTACATCGGAAGTTAAGAATTCAAAAAATACTGAACTAGTTTTGCATCACAGCAGAGTCTTAATCACCCTCTCAACCATACCAGCCATACGCTGCCTTAGGAGGTACTTAGCATAAGCAGCCTTACCTTTCGTTCAGGCTGCCCTTTCTTCATGGTATCTCTTGCTAAAAAAAGCACCCCAAAAATAGGAAGTTAAAAAAATGCATTTCATTCAGACTCATGCAACACATTCAGCTAGTTCTATCGAGTTTCCACCTTGGGAGGACATTTCAAGAAATAGATTCACCGCCCCCTCCCCAGTTAATCAGATACAGAAACATTCACAAGTACAAAGTTTTTCTATAAATAAGGCTGAATAACTCCTATGATCAATACCGCAATGCCAGGTTCAGCAATATTAATACCTCGAGGCATCAGAGCCTGCATTAACCTTAAAAGTTTTACTAAAAACAAACAAAACCCAAAAGCCTTCTTTCCCCTCCCAAACAGGCAGTTCATCACCTTTTTGTTTAAAGGACTACAGCTGCCCTCCAAAAAAACAGTTCCTGAAGACGCAGCAGCGGGAAGACACACAATTCAAATGAAAGAATAACAAACTGTTAGAGCCACGTTCTTCATACCTTTGCTGGAATCCTCAACGGCAGCTTTTATTAAAGCCAAAATGTCAATATTGTCACCAATTCTGGCATAGTAAGCACAGTCATGACCAAGGCCATCAGTCAAACTAGCATCCGCACCATTTTTGAGCAAAACTTCTACCGCATCCTTGCAGCCGTATTCACAGCCTAACATTAAGGCGGTCCTGAGGGTGGGGAGAAAGATTGCATTCAGAGACTCCAGGATCTGGCGCTTTAACGGAGCAATCGCTTACAGAAATAATCCTTTGTACACTTAAGTCTAATCATGGAAACTTGAATCAAGGAATCTTTCCTCTATCACGAGAGGAAACTAAGCTTAAAAAGTCATTTAGTCAATGTTTAAGTATTTGTTAAAAGGCAAACAAACACACTCTAATAGCAGTATTTTCATGAAACCCAGCATAAACCTATTGCCTTTGAGAGCCACACAGTGTTTTGAAAACTCATGTGAGACTTTTGGCTTCCTCTCCATTTAGATACAAATCTCAATAGACACAACAAACACAGAACAAGAAGTTTAGACAAAGTTGGGGGGGCAAGCGCTTGGGAGCCCTGGCAATGCCTTCCAAACACTTGCCAGCTTCAGAACATGCCATGCAAGGACCCATGCTTCGTCCCACAGCAGCCTCATGTCCGTTGGCCACCAGGCCATCATCCTCCAAGAAATAACTGGCAGAAGTAGCAGCTACAAATAGAAAACCCTTCCCCTGACCCCTCTGTGAATACAGAAGCAAACATTTCAAGGCCTCTAGGTCCCTTGGAGCTCCAATGGGACTCAAGTACTTCTTGACAGAGTACCACTTTTGTCATGATCCGTTTTGCATATTGAACCCAAAGGGTGCAAGATGCAGCTCTGGGCAGACAAACCCTTAAAGCAACCAACTGCAGTTTCTCTGCTGGCAGTAACAAGCCTGTATGTATTTTAGATGCAAGAACAAGCAATAAAAACAGGCCACATTTGTGTTATTGAATTGGCACATCGAGTTCTAAACTAAATCCCAGGTTCTTTTCCACTGCGTTTAGCATATTTATTCTGTAGCCTGAAAGCCAAGGGACAGCTTTCTACCCTTTAAATGTCAGCCGGCATTCTGACAGCCCTCTGCACGCGTTACCTGTTTTGTTTGTCCCTGGCATTAACATCCGCTCCTCTGTCTATCAGAAGCTGACAAACCGTGGGACGACACATCTGAGTGGCCAGCACTAGTGGTGTCCTCCCGTCCTGAGGGGAGGAAGGGGGGGGAAAAAATAAGGAAAGGGAGAGAAAGCAGTGAAAGCACAGGAACTCCAATAGGGTTTGTACAGGAGAGAGCTATAAGCAACTTACTCCGTCTTTTGAATTCACTGAGGCCCCATGATCACACAGTAGTTGTATGCTAGAGGAACAGTCTGACATAGCTTTCAAGAGAAAAAGAAAGAGCAAGTTACACTGCTGAAAACAACCTTCATGAAACCTCAAACACCTCCTTGAGTGTATCTGTTTCACAAAAATTCATGCAACGGAGTTAAAGCATGACAAGGCTCTGTGACTTAGTTCTCACACAGCCATCTCAAAAGCACATGAAAGAAATCAAACACTACTGTTCAAGACACCGCATAGCATAATGAGGCTTCAGACAATCCAAAGGAAAGGTATCTTAACCTACTAACATCATTGCTCTAAAACACTGCTCGTGATACTTGCTTAAGATTTTACTAGACAATTTATGAGCATCACAAGAAACTTTCAGACCTAAAATCTCTGCTAAGTCCGTTAACAAGTTCATTATTGAGGACAAATATCATGACAACATAAAATGTTTTCTCCCACTACAGTCACCAAAATGAAAAAAAAAAAGAATTTGGCCCATCTGAAAATTAATCCATTAATTAAATCTAGATTTCATACTGCAGTTACCAGAAAAGCAAAACCTTTTACCTGCATCATGAAGAGCAGTTCTTCCCTGAAGATCCACATTCTCCGTTGGACAATTGTACTGTTAAAATAAGCAACCCGGGTTATCAGTTAGGATATCAGATTGCACTTACAAAGCATGAAATGTTTTTAGGTTTGAATTAAAGCAGTAAAAAGTGATTTAAGAAAAAACAGTTTGCAGTTTACAAATATACTGACATACATGAAATAAAGAGTTGTGGGTACATGCACTTTAGTGTTCTAAACCCATCGATCAACAGTTGTAGAAGTAAATTAAGACTGTGCAAAGAACGTGCGCGATTCATCACAGGCTTTTCACAAACACTTTCAAATGTTCGCTCACTATGGCTAAGATTCTCCACTGCTCGTCATTACTCCTTTGCTACCAGTATCACGACTAGTTCTGGCACTCCACAGAAAATGTGCCATTTATATCTGCACGGAGACACGCATCAAATAAACAGAAGGTGAAAAGAACCCATTAAAAGTTCAAAAAAAAAAAATCAAATGAGCATAAACTGCCCAGGAATAAATGAAGGAAAAAAAATATCACACAAACTTAAGACAACCCCCCAATATAGTTTCATTAATGAAAGATTATGGATATAAATGCCCATCTTTTGAAGAAAACATTCCTGAGCAGACCTTTCAGGGTTACTGTTCCTAAATGCAGGTGTATTCAGAAAAGGAGCAGTAGGCTTTAGAGGACACTCAACTCCGTTTTCTTTAAGAGGTAGAAACTACAACTTCATTTGACTGTCTATGTGAAGAGAAGAAAAGATGTTGACTGACTTTATTTTAGCACTCTTTCAGCCACAACTTGCTATTTAATATAAAAAGGTCTTTTCCCTATGACTGTCTTATTTTTAAAAAAAGAATGTAATTGTTAAAATAAAAAAGTGACACAAGTGGCATATCCCAATTTCAAATCAGTATATTTAAGAGCACCTTTTTTCTTCAAGAATAAAAACCATAACAACAGACAAGTTGTATTTTTCGGTACCTGCAACAGCTTCTGCAAACATAAAGCATGTCCGTATTTTGCAGCTAGGTGCAATGCGTTTCTACCTAAAAAGAGAGATCGACATCAATTCAGGATCTATGTTGAACATGCATTTAGAAATACCACACAAACTCAACATGCCTACGCCGTTTCTCAAAGTCCGTTACTAATCACATAATGCTGCTTCGTAAGAAATTAATTTGTACTTCACTAAAGCATTAGCACAGTTTATTTCATCTCAACAAAACTGCCTTCTGCCTCCTCCATAATTCCATATGCTCCATTACTGTTCACGTGTTAGATGTATGAAACATCAAGATACACGTGTGTCACTAGACTGCTCCACTGATTTCACAACAAGAGACAGTTCAGGTCAACATCCACATCATTTCAGATACAATGGTCACTTCCCCCGCCTTAATTCTGCTCCCACTGTAGCTAAGTCATCCGCCTCATGTATACTTCACTGTTTGCTAAACAGTCTTTTCTTATTTTAGACAAACTGCAACCAAGGACTGAAGTTCATGAATAGCAAAATTAAGCTCAAAATACTGCAAATGACTCCACATAAGGATTTAGAATAAAAGAAATCTGTCATGAAAGGAGGCTAGATTATTTCTGTAATGAAGCTGAAAACAAGGCAATATTTGTTAAGCATGTTAAATTATGAGGTGAACAATCTGAGGCAAAATTAGCACCTATTTTTAATTACCTCTTTCAGAACACTTTCACATAAACTCTGATCTCACACATGCAAACCAAGAAGGTAGCACAGAGGCACTCTGAAAACTGAGGGCTCGGTATGGGTGCGCGAACACCTACCGTATCATTTAATTCTAATCCTCATTGTGCACAGCACAAGTCTCAGTGAAATGCACCTAGTATTTAAATGAACACAAGCTTATTTAAAACAGTTCTTATACTGTTATTCTCAACCAGAAATACTGATCTCACCAGTGAGACTGGAGCAGACTACGTATACAGTTACAGCAGCACAAAGCCAACGTTCACAGGTTCTGCTGCACGTCAGCGGCATTCATGAACTTACATTACTGGCCACGACCAGCTTCTTGTAAATTCAGCAACAAGTCACAGAGGTAACTTTTTGCCAACCACAGGGAAATCCATGTAAAGGAACATCTACCCTATAGCTTAGCTTAATCCTACTCCAAAATATAAACCAAGCTGAGAACTTTTGCAAGTTGTACTTGGACATTGGAGGAAGCCTACCTGCAGCATCAGTGGCTGTGATGTCAACTCCGTGAACAAGGATGGTGTTCAAGCAATCCAGGTTTCCTTTTGACGCTACAACATGGAATCTAAAAATAGAAAACACCTCGCTTAAGCACAACTGTTTTATAGACAAAAATGGTAATATTAACCAGGAAAATCGAAGCAAACAGCTGCATACTGAAAGCATTACACAGTACAAATCCAGCTTTGGACAGCATCCAAATCCAGTTAAGAGTTTTGCAGATTTTACTTTAAGAAACAAGATGACTTTTTGGAGAAGTAGTCATTATTTACTTTGAATCAGTGAGCCAGGTGAAAAACCAATACACTTTCCATTTCTCTTTAACATTCAAATCTGGCAAGAGCAAGTATTTAAATACTGATCTTCACTTCGAAGTGAAGACTGTTTATGAGAATTTGACATTCTAGCTATCAGGTGTTCTAGTTTAGATGAGGCTAGAATCTAACATCATGTATTACATAGATTTGTATATTAAAAAGAGTTTTTAGAGCAGCAGCAAGATTTAAGAATTGAGTAACTTTCAGCAGCTTCCCAACACCATTACTGGAGTACTGGAAGTTACTTACGCAGATCTCCCTTCCACATCCAGTTTAGTAGGACTGACTCCTTTCTTGGCAAGGATTGCTGAAACCTTTTCCACATCGCCCCTTTCAGCTGCTTTCATTAACCTATCGTCATATTTGTTCCAGTCTGTGTTCAGCTGGGTAAGAGAGAATTAGAAAAACAAGTGAGCTTATGGTACAGTATTGATCTACCAGAGCAACTCCAATAAAAGGCTGAATCATATGCAATTGGCAGGGGGGTAAAACAAAAAATATCTTTGTGTACAGAGTTGTACCTCTGAAGGTGTTTGGAGTTAGTTATGTATAACACCTCTGTAGCATTTCAATCAGGCTGTTAGCACTGAATGTACAGTGCTCTGAGGCAGTCTGGTTAAGTCACTTTGGTCCTAAAGGAGACCTTTAGGATCAAACCTCTTTGGCTTTCCTCATTCTGCTTTGCTCTGTCTAATAGGACTAAAACTAAAGCCACACACAGTAGCTCCCTATCCTCATTCTCAAGAAGTTTTCAGTCTCTCGTATTGGGTTGCTTTAGACATCTCCTGGCCCCTCTATCTGCCACGTGAGGCTGCCCGGACAGCTATCTTTTCACTGCATCTTGACCTTCTCTTCTCTCATCGTGGATACTTCAATCCTGACCAAAAAATTAAGTCTCTCCCCTCACAGTGGTTGATGAACAAGCATGAAAACCTGCTACATAGGGCTGTGATAAACTAAGGACTTCACACAACAGAGGAAGGGCTAGCGCGCGTACTTAAACACATACACACTTTATAGAAGAGCAACTTGTGATATCTCAAAAACATCGCCGTGTGCCTAGAAGGGATTTCAGAGGCCATGCGGACAGGGAGCCCCACACAAGACCAGCTACAGCTCTGCGCTGTTGTCCTCCTGCTCATCTAACTCAAAAGCCGCACTGAAGGAAAGGGTAGAGCGTCCACGGGGACCTGCAGTTCAGCCCTTCATTAATCGTATCGGAGAACATTTTTCCTAATGCCCACTTATCACATTTTAATCTCTCCACTATGCATACTAAGAATTCCCCCCCCTTTTCTCTACAGCACCTATATACCTGAAGAGCTGTCTCCTCTTAGTCTCAAGCCCCTTAGGGAAGGCACATCAACTGTCCTCTCACATCAGCGAGTCAATTAACTCCATTAGTTATATGAAAACTGGAGGTTTTCTTGTTCATCTTTATTGTCAATCATTTAAATTGTAATAATCTAAAGAAAACAAGTGTTTCATTTCTATATATTAAGTATGTGTGCATGCCTCAAAAATTACAAACTAATAAACAAGATGCAACACAAAGGAACAGGTAAGTGAGGAACTGCAGGTAAGAGAGTCCGAAATAGCACCGCTAACAACTTCCAGTCTAAGCCATCATCTCCAGTGTAAGCTTTTCAGTATCCATTAAAAAATGGTTTCATAAGGAAGTGAGCAGATAAGACACAGCTGCTACGATTTTCACCTCTATCACCCCTTACATAGTAAAGGTATCGGAGAACTCAGCGGGTGAGACTAAGCTTTGAGAGATATTTCAACAGGACAATTATGAGATGTGACCAGCAGCAGACTTCAGTTTTCACAAATTCAGCAGTCAGCAACACATGAAATATGTACTAAATTTAGCTCTCTAAACCAAGCTCACATTTATCAACAACAGCTGAGCTTCCCAGCTTTACTGAAAGTTACACTGCTTTTCATGTCCAATGCATAACCAAAACCGATGAAAACATCAGAAAAGCAAAAAGCAGAGACTACTTTCACCTTACCAACTCATACAAGTTGCTTTTCCTCAAAACATTCTTTCGCCCACTCACAGGGCGCCGAGTCCGACGCTGCTTCCCACCCCACGCAGCCGCAGGCTGCTGCCGAGAGCAGCATCCCTCCCTCCGCTCCGTGTGCCGCAGGCCAGGAGCGCGCTCGCCCTGCGGCTGCCCGCAAGCTGATCCCTAAGGAAACATCCACAGGGAGAACTGCCACCAAACCAGCTCGCTGGCCTGATCCGCCTGCAGCCAGGTACCAAGGAAGGAAAGGCACAAGCACACAGCAGGGGACGGCAGTGGATCCGACACGACACCGGACCGTGCCCCGACCCTGTACGGCGCAAAACCCAATGCTGAAATGCTGCAAGCCAACGTAAGTACAGACGACATCAGTACAGAAACTTACTAATTCAACGCATTGAATTTGGCCATTCTTAAAAATAAATCTGAACCACCTCCAACAGGTCCCAAGCAGTTTTCAGATTTTATCATCAAATGGAGGCGCTAAAAATATGTAAGACGACACAGTTTCTCCTGACTGTCAGACTGTTCAAAGGGTCAAAATTTAGCTAAGCGTGATATTCAAGAAATGAATGTCTATTGAGCTGTAGAAGAAAGAGTTTCAAAGTTTATAGCTTTTAAGTTGCCTGCAATTACCAAAGCAATGTGGAGTGCCAAGAAAGTACAAGGCAGTTATAAATAGATCACCACACATTCAGTCTCAGACATTCGTCACCCCCCATTTTTTCCTTGTTTACTTCAAATTTAGAATTTCAGGTCACAGGCCAAGCATCCCACCCCAAAACGCAGAGCTCGTTCTCTTCGTTGCCAAACCATCCTTTCTGAGTTGCTTTACACTTTTCAGGAAATTCTGTTCTGTGACAGAAACCTCACAGCCAAGCTGGACACTGATGACTTGATATTCAAGAAGCTTTTAACAGAAGAAGAAGGCTTATAATGGAGTATTATATTCAAATCTAACTCTACACAGCAGAAGAATTTACTGATAACAGTGAGACATAAGCAGTCTGTAGGTGCATGAAGTTACTTATCACTGTGGATCAGAAGTTCCATGCCTCACTGAATAAAGAACATTAAAACTGGTAAGCCTAATACTTTCCCAAACAGAGCAGCCAAAGAGTAGCTGAAAACATTTTTGTTTCTTTAAGTGAGAAAGCAGCCTATCAATCCCATATCCCTCCTGTTGGGTTCATCACAACACACTCCTCCGCCTCCTTAAGGCGCCAAACCCATACGCAAAAGTCTTAGCAGTCCTCGTGTGAAAGCAAGAGCAGCAATAATGGATAAAACACCAAAAGCTATGTACCATCTTCATGTTAAAAAAAATACATTTACATTCTATCAAGACAGGACTACCTTCTCCTTAAGACTGTCTTACTAGCAAAGACCAAAATTTTTTCAAGATTTAAAGTAATAAAGTCTGGAAGATGGGCAATGGAGAGGGCCAGTGCCAATCTCTCAAAGTGGGCAGAGCCCAGCGCTGCAGCAAGCAAGGTCTCGCCCTGCACCAGCGCCAGGGTTTGCTAGGTAAAAGAGGAGATACAAAAAAAAATCAAAACCAAAAACCCACTGCCACCACCCTGCATCCATAAAATGATTTGTATAATGGAGTTCTAATAGTGATTATCTTTATTCCCCATTCTCACAATATAAACAAGATGACAGCAATCAGTCTTAGCAATAGCTTCCTCAATACAATACTTGCTAAAAAGGTGACACGAAGTAATAAAAATAGACAACTAATGAAATTACACCTGCTAGCGTTGCCCTGCCCGAGTGCAGTACCAACTGCCAATCGATTAAAACATCCCTTCGCCGACAGCCAAGCCAGCGCTTGGCATGACGCAGCCTCGCGGGGTGACGTTACCGTTCCCAGCAAGAGCTGCGTGCGCCGCCGGGGGGAAGACAGTATTCCTCTGCAGCTTGGCGAAGTTTCCTCAGCTATAAGCTACCTTACTACGCAAGTTACATTTTATTTTTAAATACCTGAGAAACTATACATACATAGCACCAAGCTCTGTTGCCTCTCAGTTCTTTTGCATGTGACATTTCACATCCCTAGAGGAAAGCCATCGCATCTCGCATGTTTGCAACTGGGTTTAGGTTGCCGAGTTTCATACTTGCAGCTTATAATTGCTAGCAAACTCACTCAGACCTATAGAAAACCCTTCACCAGCCATTCTTTCCTCCTATTTCATCAATCTTCTGATTAACAAGAGCATTTTTTAAAATTACTATCATAATATAAATATCTTTTTTCCTTGCTTATAACACTTGGGAAGTGGATACAATTTACTTATGATGTACTAAATCAAATATCGCCACCCGAGCATTTAACATTTAAAGAGAATTCCTCACAGGAAGGGTTGTTAAAGGCAGATCTAACATTAATTAAAAAGGAACAGTTACAAAACATTTACAAAATTCAATCTTTCACTTTTTTGCCGTCGTGAACTACTGCCATTGATATGAAATCTAAGATACCTACTGTGTCTTTAGCTGCACAAGAAAACCAACAAGTCATCGTAGATCTCACAGCCTCTTGCTGCCAGAAGCAATCAGTTTATCTCGCATCAAGTTACAAACCGCTGCAGCTCAGAAAGCACCAAGCCAGAATTCAAACAGGCTGCTTCAAGAAATGTATTCTCTCCACCGCCCTGAATTCATTTTGTTCCATCCTTCACTTAGCTTGGATCCCCAAGTATATTTTCCCCATCTTCAGGATCATCTTCAGACTTCATAACTCTTAAAAAAGATACGGGCTAGCCCGGCCAGAGGCTGCCCGGCCGGTGAAGCCCTCCGCGGGTCCGGCCGCCGGCTCAGCCTCTCCCTCCCCAGCAATCCCCAAGAAAACCCTCCCAGAGCTTTGGTTTCTCTGTTGCAACAGGCTGCCAGAGTGACTCAGACTCACAAGTAAATATTGCCCAGATCTAAAATATCTTGTAAACAATACGTAGACAGTCTCATCAGCCCAGATCTATTTTCTGATAATCCAGTACTTGATAGCCAAGCGATAGAAAGCAATAGCTATTAATACATTCCCCGCATGCTCATGCCCTGAGTAACACACTTTAGATTTAACGTTAACTAACAAGACAAGCATGCATGAAACTTTACTATGGCCTTGTTTTGTTCTGCAGACATGCAAACACTCACTTTAAAATAACACACACGTTAGTCAAATTAACTGTCCACTGACAGTAACGACGGTCATGCTTATCACCACTAATAACACAGAAGGACTGAAATACTCGCAGGAGTAATTTTTTCCCATTCCAGCACCCCCCAAAGCCGAAACCAGACTCACGATCAGACTTCAGACAGTTACAGTTGCAGAGCAGATGGAATGCACGATCCTATTTTGACAGAAATGTAACCGATTTTAAATTAGAAAACACACATGCCTCTGCTTTAAAAAAAAAAATCTCCTTTTACAGCAATGAAACCCATTCTGAATAGAACCTGGTTTCAGCTTACTGCCGCTGCCAGCCTGTCTCCCAACATGCTAAATGAGAGGAGTCACAGAGGCTGTCAAAACATTAAATAGACAGCATAATGATTAACAGCAGAGAAGATGTAGGCTCTCACAAGTTTTAAATTTAAATGGAGATCTCCTGAGTGCCATATTTAGAGGACTAGGTCAACAGGACAAGCAATGCACTGTTTTGGCTGCAGAAGAGAAACATGGTGCACAGCCAGGAAAACCACACACACACACGAGACTGCAAATAACCTAATAAATGGGTCTTCTCAGGAAAGATATTTTTAAAAATCACTCGCTCATATTTGCACAAATTCACTCTTTCCCAGTAACTTCTAAACTATTCCACATCACTTGATCACATCCCTGTGATCCCCAGCCCTTTGCCTCGCAGCACTAACTTGTTCCTCAGATGAACCTTCCAGGACTCCTCTGCAATTAGTGTCCACGGGACAAAGCCACTCCAAAAAAGTGCAACGACTACGTCATCTCAAGCTATCCTCTGACCAGAACCAAGCCTGTCTCCTCAAGCTAAAAATGGCATTTTGGGGAAAAATGTGAATACACTTCACAAGTGACAGCAACAGCAAAAAACCTCCACTTAACTGACATCAGTTTGGTGAGAAACCATGTAGGTAAGGCTATGCCTTCCAGGTGAACAGTCTTTGATTTATTCATCCCAAAGGTTTCGCTTGTCTCCATTTCTATCTGCCTGCAGACACCCCTCCTGACTCGTGAGCTGCACTCACCCTGCAGTCCCCTTCTGCTGAAGATCCTCCCAAGACGGTCTCGACCACAACATGTAGGATTGCTAAACCGCATTCCCCACTCCTGCCCAGCTCAGACCAAGCACAGAGAGCAGTTCTCAGGAAACGCAGCTTTCACAGCTCCACCAGCACTGAGCAGCTTCAGTAAACACAGCCCGGCTACAGCCTCACACCAATTAAATTGTTCTCCAAGGCAGCTGAGTCTGGGGGAGCTCAAAGGGTAGAAACGAATGAGGTGTGCTTGTGGTGCACTCTGTCAGCATAACCGAAGTCTGGAACCTAATTCGGATTTGGTTTTTCAGAACAAAGTCCGTTATCAGATACCCCAGCAGTGCAGACCTCTGGAGGCACTAAATTGCCAAACATACCACAGATGCCAAGCTAAGGCCAATATTGCTCATTTTCTGTTAACACAGAGCACCTGTTTTAACTAAGCTCAGCCTGCCAGGAATTCTTCCTAACTCCAGGTCTCCAAAGATAAGGGAGTATCCCAGCTCCACCATCTGGCTAGGATCAAATGCAGTACTTGTTCCTATCAGCTTGCATCTGGCATGCTCTCAGTTTAAGGGCTTTATATTGAGCAGATACGTTAGGTGTCTGCATGCACTCTGTACATCCATCTGGTACTGTAACGCCTTCGGGAGCGCTGCAGAGATATACGTACACGCCAGCATGCTCAGGAAAAGAACATAAACTGAACAGGCACAGAATACTTTTCCAAAAGCCCTCCCAGCTTTCAATCAATGATTTAAATTTCCTGGGCTAGAGGGATTCTACCTACATGCTTAATAATTCCAAATGAATTGCTCTATTAACTTACCCAGTTTTTCCTCAAGTCCAAGTAAGCTTTTAGCATCCTCAACACCCTTTGGAAAGGGACTGCACAACTCGACTACATGTTGCATGAACAATTATCTACTTCTATTCCCTCTGAACCCAAACCCCTTATCTTACCAGGTATTTAGCAGATCAGAAGTCAAGCGACTTTACCTATCTGCAGCTCTCAGATCTCTCTGGACCATCACATAACATTACTACATCCTCCTATGCCGTATGCCGCAATACTCTCAACCAGCACCAGTTCAGGCAGCAGATAAAGAATATCACCACTCTCGGTTGTTTATGAGAAGAGTATACGGCATAGTTCAGAGTCAAAGTTTATAGGAGACTCTTTAAAACCACAGCCTTCGAAAACAAGCCTTTTCCTCATCTGTCATTACAATTAAGGATTTAAAGATGAGAGAAGCAAGAGCATCAGTGATGGCCACTAGAGGTACTTACACTCAGGGCATATTTGGTGCCCTGACTAATTATTCTGACTGTTCCGAGCAAAGCAAGACAAGATGTGCTAGCCGCTGAAGGCAGTGGAAAGGGCACACCATTACCGGCAACGAAAGCCATGGAGTGCTATCAGCAAGGGTAGTTCTGACAGACTACAAGAAATATATATATTTGTACATTGCTGACAACCTGAGAAGCAACTAGCAAAGTTAATGTTTATTATCGTTATAGGATATATATTTATCAATAAACAAACACAGCACCATACTTAGGGAATACGAGCTTGAAGCCACTGGGCATCTTCTCCCTCCCAACCAAAAAAAGAAAAGCATGCGGCGTCCCTGAAGCCACGTGCAGCTACTGCACACCCCACCGCCCACCCAAGCGTCCCCGCTGAGCAGCTCCGAGCAAAGGAAGTGCTTTATTGGTGATCCCGAGACACAAGAGGAGAGAATGATACTGGGGTCATGGGCACCCAAACAGGACAGAAAAATGAAGATCCCAACCCTGAAGGCCTTAGGAAAGCAACCCGTAGCCCTTTAATCCCAGCAGCTCTTCTGCTGAGTCTTTCCTCAACCCAAATATTCTCCAGAGTGAAATTCCAGCAGCCAGAAGGGAACTTTCAAGACTTTTCACGCCAGCAAAAAGCCCACAAGACGACACTTCTGGTCACCAATCTGAGCACAATCCCTGAGGCAGGACTCCCATTTCAGAACGCACTGACCTTTTTAAAAAGACAACACAGGCTCAGGGGCACAAGAAATACTGGTCTTAACATTGCAGTGAGACAAATTGTGACAAGTTAACTTGTTGCTGAAATAGAAGCATTGCTCAGGAAACTTCCACCTGAACTGGGAATTGCTCATCCAGAGTCTCTAAACGCTTTTGCCTACCTAGCTGCAGGACTCCGACTACATAAATAAACAGCATATTTAAATAAAACATGGACAATCTTTAGCAGTGATCTAACCCACTTCAGAAATACCAGCTGTAATTCAAAGCAGTTCTTAAACCTTTCAGCCTGAAAGCTGACATAAACCTGTGAAAGTGAACACAGCTCCTCGTCGCCCCTGGGCTATGCAGATAATCCTATTAATGGAAAAAACCAAACGGGACACATCCTGCTCTAATGCCATTAGCAGGTGACATAAGCACATAAAACTCACTGAGAGCAAAGAGCTCAGGTCACTGAGCTCAAGTCACTGCCATCACCGCTTACAGCACGTGCTCACAAATATATGAATGGTCCTAAAAATTATCTAGACAAAAACACTAACATCATACTTTTATGGAAATAGTTAGAGAATTAACACTGCAGTTTCTGAAGTCTGCAAGGACCATTAGATAGAGCAATTCTTGCCAAAGAAGAGACCAAGAATTATTAATTTTAGGCCCATCTTCGTCACAAAATCTTAATTTTTCCAGTTTGGATCCCATGCAGTTTTCCTGCAGAGAAAGGCAGACACTCACTGACAAAGGAGAGTTACTTGAAAAACGTACATGGCATGTAAGCCAAGCAGAGATCAGAAGGGCAGGCTCAGCACATCTGTCAGCCCGCACGTTTCATTTTCCTGCTCTTTCTACAGAGGTCAGAGTACATTTGTGATCAGAACTAACATCTGAACAGACACACCCTGCGACTCTATATGGCACAAAATGATGACTGCTTTTGAAGTAGTTTGATTTACTTAAAGACTGCACAGACTGACAAAATGAAAGGATAGGACTATTGAAACTATTTTTTAAAGAGATGCACCAGGTGTAGCTTCCCCCTACCGTGCAGATGCACATCAACTAATACCCATCTATCCTGCAGACTTGGGCTTATCTGCAGATGCCTAGGAAATACTGCAGATACCAGGTTTGGGAAAGCATTAGCTCAAATGTGGGGGGTGAAATGGCATTTTATATTTTATAAGCATATCCAGCTTATCAGGCTATGTCTGTATTCACGTACAAATGTTCTGGAGTTTAAGACTGCAGGAGTAAGACGTACTGTTTAGTCTACATAAGGGAAAAACAGACACAGCTTGAACACAGGGCTCTTGTTTCACCCAGCAGGTTCCCACATGCAGCATGTTATGTTATCACCTCATTTACTGCAATTTCTCCATCTACAGAAAAGTCATTGAATGCTACGGAGTGGGCGAGGCTTAGTCTAAACAGTGATCAAAAATAACAGCCTTCCTAGGACCGCTCTGGTTTTGCACTGCTCTCAAAATGCTCGTGTCAAAAATTCGTATTAACAGCTGTGCTGTTGCATGGCTTGTTTATCTGTAACTGCATCCTGTAATTAACAGAGGTAGTAGTCCCCTAACAGGTTAAAGCAAAACAAACAGTAACCATCTAAAACCTCATCGTAAACATTCCTGATTTTACCCTATTCTTAAGGCATTTTCCTTCCTACTACAAGTTAGCATATCCCAACAAGATCAAATTATTAAGTATCAAGAAAGTATTCAAATCTACTTCTAGCTATTTATGTGACATGTCAAGTAGTCCTCTCAAAACCATTATAAGGGCTCTAAATCTGTGTCAAATAGTACATTTCCATCGGCAAGGAGTGACACGTACCTAACAGCACAGCCAGTTTCTCTTTCCTGCATGGTTGGGGTAGGGGGGAAAAAAACCACCAGCATCAACTACAACAGCACACAAGATACAGTGGAAGTGTCAAAGAACTCTGCATGCAGCTCCTGAAGGCTGCAAAGTCTGCTGAAATAATAAACAAAAACTCAATTTTGTTTTTAAACACAACTTCCTCCTGTCTCATTGCCAACATACAACTCAAGTGCACTTCATTGATAAAACATCCTCAAATTCTCAGCCCTCAGATACAGATCAACTTGGACCCTAATAAAAGCGATCAGAACTACTTATGCACTCCAGAAACAAACCTGTTTTAAAATGCAGCTGTGAAAACACTGCCTGTTAAGTACATTTTTTGGTAACTGAGGCCAGACTTACACGCATCAAAGAACATTACACCCTTTTACAGCCATGAGGGCATCACAGCTTTCACCACAAAAATAACGGGGAGCCCTGGAAGCCTCGGTCCTGCTGCAGCCCAGCTCTGCCCCCGCAAGTGCCCAGGAGAAAGTATTTCCCCTTTAAATGGGGAGAAAGCAGCAGCAAGGTCAGAGTCCAGCTGCATTCGTCTGCCATTACCGGCAGCATATCCCACTGCCTTCCTCGGGACTCGAGGCAAACCATTAGTTTGAAATGACAACCTCTCAGGCAAGGGCCAATTGATTTGGGTACTTCCATTTATTAATAACGAAGCATCAGAAAATATTAGGGGGTGATGAAACACGACGTGACTATTACATTCATCATGCAGGGAAGCAGCCTCAAGCACATATGCGTGGAGAAGGGAACACCACGTTGCAGTCTGACTCGATCCTGTTCGGTCACCATGAAGTAATGAAAATATGGAGACAGTATCAGTCCCTCCGATGTTATAAGCATTTGCTTGCTAATAAAGATTAATATTTAAATACTGACAAAGCACTACATAAGTTGTATCTGAGCAAAAGGTGAGATGAACTTAGAACAGATAGCCAAACAGCCTTATCTGCATAATTATGTCTGCAAATCAGCTAAGGATATTTAACTTGCACACGGGCACTCACTGTACCTCCAATTTTTAAAATATTTTTAATTGCTACATTCCCAAATGATAAAGCATTGATAAATACTCCTTTTTAAAGAGCCTGAAAATTACAATGCACCTGTAAGCAGGCTGCACCACAAAGCTTTTGCTGAACCACAAATTGCCCGTCTTGACTACCCTCGTGTTTCTCCAACACCAACCACAAACATCACACAAACAAGCACCTAATTCTGTTTAACTAAATGCAAAGGAATCAAAGTTGTTTTTTTTTTTTCAAGGCACACACACATTAGCACAAGCCTTAATAAAGCTTCCTGGAACCCAAACATACTCTAAAGAATACCCGCAGTCGGTCTAGGATTTGACATTTGAATATTATAGTGTTGCCAATTCTTGGCTGCGTTGCCTGGCGATGGCATTGTAAAGTCACCTTAGGTTGCCCTCAACAGACACCAGGGAGGCAGGGGAGAGGGAAGAGTAACTTTGCTCCAGTCAACAGCAGCAGTGCTGGAAAAATTCTGCTGATAGGTCACAGCCTTGGGATCAGCGTGGCTGACAAACTGTTTTGTCTTTGCGCTGGGCAGAGTCATGGCAAAATACCACAAAAATCTTGTTCGTTTACAAACTGATGCGTGCCACCAGCAGCACAAGTTGTTTTCTTTTAAGAAGTTCAACACAGAAGTGATCTTGAATCTCCGGTTAAAATTAGGTTACTAAACATCTACTTCTTACTTCATTCTATCAGTTATTAATGTGCATTCTACAGCACACTGGTGCTACAAATCATTTTTAATAAAGTTGTTCTGCTGTACCTACAAAGAGAAAGTGTTGCTGATGAATTAGCAAATTCAGACAAGAGACAGTATTCTTCCATTCCCTTAATAAAAGCGGTCAGATCAGAAGAAGAGGTGGCACCTTCCCTCTCCGCTGCTGACGGGGCAGCGGCAGCTGTTTAATCGTGTATTGGGTCAACCCACAAAGCTGCACTCCTCACACAGAGGAGAAGTCATCCATTCAACAGAACGGGGCAGTTTCCACAGGAAAAAAGCATTAACACAACCTTAAACAAGTTCAGCTGTCACTAACTACAGAACTTGTTCCAATATTAATTTAATAATCACAGATCATCATACCAGGCCAAGTGCTCAGATGTCTACCTTTGTTTCTTGCACAATGGTTTCTGCTAATTATAGGTGATGTTCAGTTTCTCTTAATTAAAAAAAAAATCCAACATCACTTGTCCCAGAGGGGAAAGGATTGGTAGAAGTTTTCACATGATTTTACATCTGCTCATTCTCATTACCTGCAGGTGCTCCAGGCAGTGCTGCCGATGGCTGAAGTGTGTGCGGATCTCACACCAGCTGTCTTTGATGTCATATCTTAGGATGCAAACAACTCCAAACAGATGCAGACCTGCGCTGCTCAGTGACACAGCTTCAGCTGGGCTCAAAGCACTACCAAGAATCCCACGTTTCACAGTAAGTAGCCATCCTCTGGCAAGCAGTCCCCAAGCCCCCTCCCCTAAATTCCAGACCTCGTCACAAAGGACAGAAAGGTTAAAACCCCCACAATAATAAGAATGCACCTCAAATTTAACAGAACACCTCCACAACTATTTCCCTAGTGTTAAAGAATGAAGTAGGCAAGCTTTTTTTTCACCCCCTCAAAGGCCAACAGTTAGCACCTCACCAGTGAAAGTCAATTAGTAAAGGTCTGAAACAAAAATAACTGTAGAACAATAAACCAATCTTTCCCCAACCACCTTCTCAAGAAAAACCAACCAGTGAGCATTTCATATTTGCTTCTCGTACATACAGCTACAGACAGAATTTCCAACTTTACTGGAAGAACACATTTCCCAAACACAAACTGGATCACAAACACACACTTTAAGATCAGCCCCCATTTTGGAATCTCAGAAATACTAGCAGCACATGCTGCTGTGGTCACCCCAATAGGATTGCCTACAGTAATTAAAATCTATCTTGTAAATGTTGGTGAATGAGGCATCATCTCTGACTGAAAGTGAGGACCATGCCCTCAAGGCTTCATGCTCCACAGAATCTGGTGTTAGAAGTTTCCAGCCTACGCTACTGCAAATGACAAGCATTTGTCTCACTATTCAGAGCGCTGAAGTTACTGAACAGGCTGCTCAGATTATTTTCCAAGCACCATCAGCCAGCTGGAGTTGGCAAAACCAGATAGCTCCATTTTCAGACAAAACATTCTGGATAATTGTGGAATTGGTAATAACTATCAGTTTTACTTTCTGCTGCTTTTCATGGCTTCCCTCCATCACGAGGCAGGTAATAAAGCCACTCCCAGAAGACCACCATCAGAAGACAGAGGGCACGTAAGTATTCCCTTAACCGGGAGGAAAATTTTCAGAAGCATGATGAAGGGATTAAGTTTCTCTCCACCCCCCAGGAAATAGCACTGGGTAGGGACAGGAGAGAGGGATGAACTTTCTGAAACAGGCAACCCTTTTACACTCGTTTCAAGCAGGATCTATAAAGCTCACGCTGGCAGGATTCCCACCCACTCCCCTTCCTTCCCCAGCGGTCAGAAACAGAGACCCGGCTTTACCCAAGCATCCCCCCCTTCGGCCTCACTATTAACACCCACCCATGCGGTTGAATTTTTTTTGCCCCATACAGAAGGTTATAAGTTAGTGTTTCATCAGCCGGTGGAGTGATTGCGTAGCCAAAATGCCTAATAAACAGGGGAAATAAGTACCTCATGGGTACAAAGCCCAGCTTTTAAAGGATCTCAGTGAAAGTCATTTCCCTTCATATATTTTAAAATAAACTTCAGCTCTTAAAAGTATCAAGACTGCTCAAACCTACTTTGAAAGGAAGGCTTGTTGAGCCTTCATCTAAGGAAGTGAAAAATCTCCATGTCTATTCACAAACAAATATCGGTGCTGTGTTTGTTGAAATTTAATTAATGTAGGTTTACTTTGAAATAACAAACAGTTCTAAAGTATAGGACGACTAATGAATAACATAAACCAGTGCCAGCCTACACATTACAAATTATCATAACTGACTTCTGAATCACTCCTTTGCACAGTGAAACATTCAGCATGGTGAGGCACTTCCACACGGAGCTGTCATTTTGTCAGATGAGTTCACTCAGCAGTTTACAAGCCTGAATATCTACATATCTTTCAAATGAGCTATTATTTTCAAGTAATAGCTTCAGATCCAAGCCAAATGCGCAGCAGTATTTTAAAGACAGCTAATATCTTAAAAGATGACTGATAAAAGCCAGCGTATCATATTAACCTGCTCTTTTCCGCTATTCCATGTAGCCAGCGGCAAGTTTAGCAAATCAGCGCAGGAAGACAGCAGCAAGCTTAGAAGTGCAACTGCCACAGCAGAATCCCAGGGATGCATTTACTGAATGGTCACAATTAAAGATGATTTACCACACAAAGTACTTTCAGAATATAGCTTTCTTCAGTTACAAAGACCTCTCTCATTAAAAGTCATCTGCAGAGATGAATGAAGTAAAAGTGAGAACCAATAAGGTCATTTAAAGCCAGTTAAGAATAGCCTAAATTTTGGAAGCCATAGAGAACAAGACCCAGGCGATTGCACCAGCACAAAGGTACCTCATTTCCAGAGGCTGCAACTCCCCCAGGCCCAGCATTCCCAGACCGGATGATCAGAAATCACAACTGCGTAAAGTCGCTCGCCACTTTGAAAGCTTTTTGTCCACTTTCTAAGTAAATCCTTCTTCTGTGCACTGGGATAAAGGCTCCCATTTTGCCACAGAAAATTACTAACGTTAAACAAGCTCCTGACAACGCCATGCATACGTATCTCAGCAAGCCCCAGGGCACGTTGCCAGCCGGAGCTCAGCACTGGCTCCCAAGGCTCTTATGGAAGGGGAAAAAAAAAAAAAAAAAAAAAAAAGGTGTGAATTTCTGCGGGGGCCAGAAAGCAAAGCAGAAGGCAGAGGTAACACGCAGTTGCACGCTTGTTTCCCGAGCTGCAGTTCTCCGAGGACAGCCTGGAGAAGGGGCTGGCTGCCAGGTGCGGCGCATGTTCCCATCCCGCGGTTCCCGCCGCCGCCGCCGCCCCGGGGGCTCGCTGCCCGCCCCTCCAGCCGCCGCACGCACACCCCCCGGCTCCCCCAACGGAGCCCCCGACTGCCGAGGCTCCTCAGCCGCCCCAGAAGAGCTCACGCCCCGCAGACTCGCCTCTCCCTGGGTTCCCCCAGCTCTTCCACGCTCTCTGCCCCCAGCAAAGCCGCAGCTCCCCAGGGACTCCCTGTGCTCTGCCCCCGTGCAATGCCCGGCCCCTTCTGCTCCTCTCACCCCCCAGACCCCCAGCCCCATCCACGCCCCGCAGCCCCCAGCCCCTCAGCTCCCCATCCTCACCCCGAGCACCCCGGCCCGCCTCCCCACCGCCCTCCCGCAGCGCTCAGCCCCACCGCTCCATCCCCAGGCAACCCCCAGGGCACCGCGGCCCAGCAGCCCCCAGCCCCACCTGCCCTCACAGGAGCCCCCGGGCCCTCAGCGCATCCCGCCGCCGCCCCCCCCCCCCGCCCCCTCTCCTTCCCCCCGGCTCAGCCCTGCCGGCACCCACCGCGCTGCCCCCGATGACCGCTTCGTGCTTCTTCAGGCGGGACTTGAGGCTCTTCATGGTGGCGGCCCCGGGGCGGGCGGGCGCGGTACCGCCACCACGACGCGCACCCGCCGCCGCCACGGCCGGGACGGGCTGGCCCCCGCCCGCCGCGACACCCCTAGCCCGACAGCTCCGCCCACCCGCGAGCCGCAGCCAATCAGCCGCCAGCGCTGGCGCCGCGACCAATCAACAGCGGGCACAGGGGGCGGGACTTCCTCATTTTAAAGGCCGCCTGAAGGGGTGTGTGGGTGGGAGGGGCGTAGAGGGGGCGGGCTCTTACCCCTTGCGTAGCCGCCCGCCCGCCAGGGGGCGCGCCGCGGCGGGGCAGAGGCACGCGGCACGCGGCAGGCGGGGTGCCGCTCTGGCGCCAGGGCAGCCCCTCAGGGGCGCCACGGAGAGGAATGGCGGCCGGGCCTTGCTCCGCTGTGGGGCCCGGGCCCCGGGCAGGGCCGCCCCGCCGCCGGCTTTGCCTGTCCCCCGGGAGGGCACCGCCGCCATCCCTCCGGGCTTGGCGGGTTGGGGAGGGGGGACGGAGCTCCCAGGCCTGATGGCGGGAGGGAGAGGGTAGGAGCCTGGCGCCCGCTTGCCAGGAGTGGAAAATGCAAGCTGATCGCCGGCCTCGCAAACATCCTCCCTCTTAATAAAGGAGGCGTTTATTCACAAAGCATCTTACAAGCTGAGCAGAGGCAGCATTTAAAGCAATGTAATTAACTCCCTGCTTCTGCGTAGGGAATGTCTGAGGGTGGCAGTTCGCTTGTTTTGGTCACGGCTTTGTTCAGCCCGAAGTCCATTTAACATCTCCTTTTCATCACATTACTCACAGCCCTGTCACACACAGTGGCACAGCCCTGGGAAGTTTAAGGTCATGCACAGTTTCGAGACTATTTAATTACAACCCATGGATTGTGTTTAAAACCTTGCTTACTACAGCTGGATTGGAGCTATTCAATCAATATATCTCTCTAATGTAAGCAGAGCTCGAGGTAAATGTCACTGCTTTTTAATCAATTCAGGCCAACCATGTGTTCAAACACTTAGGTTTCTCTATAGGTGGCCTGTTTAGAGGGAAAGATACCGGGTGTCTTTAAATATATTCAGTCATTCCGTGCAGGTCGGAGCTGCTGGGAAGCACCAGCATGCTCCGAAACGAAAACCTTCCCCAGACGAGTCCAACCCCCAGCCTAAGCTCATCTAAAAGGGATTACGCCCAGATTTAAACTCTCTGGGGAAAAGACCTTCGTGCTCTGAACGCCCTTTCATGGCTTTGTCCTCCCTAAGGAGCAGGGCTTTCGGGCAGCCTCCCTCCTTGCAGGAGCCACCTCTCCCTCTGCAGATGCCTCCATGCTTCCGAGGCGCTGACAGAAGCCCCAAGACCAGCGTCTCCCCGGCGCAGAACCTGGCACCTCTCGACACCGCTGCCATTCAGCCAGCCAGCTCCATTCCGCCTCTCGAAGGCCGGCAAGGCCCCGTTGAACCCTGGTTCCCACCACTTCAGCCTGCTGTTGCCACCCTGTCACCGCTGGCACAGTTAATCTGACCCTGCCTGGCACGAATCACAGTGACGTGGTGGGTGAAATGACAGCAGCAGCTGGAAGCTGGTGAGATCAGGGTTGCCCGGTTATTCCCTACCCATGGCAATGCAAGCAGTGGTTTCCTTTAGCTGAAGGTAGAGAATTGAAACAGCAAATTCCTCGAGCGCACCCAGGCCACAGCGCCTCAAAAGGGCGTTTGCATAAGGATCAGCAGAAACACGAGCCAGCAGCGTTCATGTCCACTCACGAATCCAAGTGCAAAGCTAAGCCCCAGCACCCGGCTAACCTGGGGCAGATGAACTGGTTTGAGTTGTTCAAATCAGAACCATTGCCTGCCGAGTTGTCACAGAAAATAGTTGGTTCATTAAAAATAAGTTTTTATTACCGAAAGTTTCAGCTTTACAAAATATTATCTTTCAGGACCAAGCTAACAGCAGTAGCTTTCTCCTCCTTACACCAAATTTATGCTCTTTAAAGGAAGCTCCTTCTGAGTCACTCCAGTACAAGGGAAAGCAGAATTTTAAAAATAACTCCCTGCTATCATGTCAGTGCTGAGGAGCTGCACATGGCAGTTCCAAGTGCTCAACCAGTTCCAGAGCCGTTCCCTGGCCCCGGGTGATCACACGCATACATGCGTTCGCACCAGCCAGCTGGGTCTCCGCTCTTCGGGAGGCTCGGCAGCCACTGCAGCAAGAGGCTGGCATCTGCCTTGTGAACCAGCTCCCTCCCGCTGGAGCCGATCGTGGGTGACGCTTGTCCCAGGGACATCACCCTTCTCACTAGCCAGCTCTGCGCGGGGTAAAGCAAGCAGCCAGATCAGCCGCAGCAGAGCCTTCCCCTTTTTTCACTCCTGTCAAAGCAGAAAGCTCGCTATCGGAACACCATCTTTCAGCCCTAGCGCTGCATGTGTCAGCACAAGAACAAGATGTTTCACGTTAAATTACTAGGGACTGACTCGCACATTTGACTGGCACCCAGGCCGTACAGATTCAGGAGGGAAGCCGCTAATCTCACTGCCTCGGCAGCGCGTCCTGCAGCGTCCTGCAGCTCCCACCTTTGACTCGCCAGCCCAAGCCGGGCCAGAGCAGGGCAGGCTGGACAGATGTCCATGCTCTGGCCCTTCCCCTGACCACGGTGCCAGAACTGTTCCCTGATTCTGGACACATCTACTACAGTCTTTGTCTCCGGACTTCTCACTTTGCTCTCCAAATTAATTCAAGCTGCTGCTGCTAAGATCTTGGCATGTAGTTCCCACTACATCACCCCTCTCCGCATCCCATCCCCTCTCTGCCTATTAGCTAGAGACATCCTCGTCTGTTCTGCAGTACGCTCTCACCACCGCTCTATTACTGGTTCTTGGCTTCTATCGCCTCATTCCCCACTTGTCTGGCTAGACTTTCTCCCAGCTCTCTTGTGAGACGAGCCAACACAAGCCAGTCTGCTATGGCTTGTGTTTGCTTTGCGTGGGCACAAACAGTGGAGCACAACCCGAGGGTGGTTAGATAAGGTCACTCCACTGCTGGCAGAGACCAAATGGAAATTTGAAGCTCTTGCTGGAGATTTGTTCCACTCTCTCCCCAACTCCACATATTTCTTTCTCTGTGACTTTATCCTGCAACCACGGGCTTCTTTGGAACAATGACTGATGCTGCCTGTACGTCTCCTTGCACGCTGACACCGGGGTTGGTGGCTGCCCATTAGATGCTCGTGCATCAGCAATTCTGGGTACACGGTAGCCGCTGTCCACGCTCCCCGCTGCCGTGGGTGGCCAGCCACGGGGACCGTCGCAGTACTGCTGAGCGCGGCAGGGCTGCACGCGCTAATACACACTTAGTGCCGTTTCAGTAACCACGGCTAAAATCTGGTCTAAGCAAGCAGCGTGTGTAGCTCAGAAACTATCATGCTCTGTGTCTGCTCAGATGTTTCATTTTTGTGACAACCTTCGCTTACAGCAGCACAACAAAGGGTATATTTATTCCAACAATGTTTATGTGATAAGTACTGAGGTAATGGCACACAAAATTCGCTGGCCGGTCCTCTAACAGGCCTGGGATCTAATGAATCTCTGGCAAGCTCCCCTGAAATAGAAGCAGTGTTGGCCTGCACATCTAGCAGTCGAGACAAACTAATTGGAGCCAAGCTGTACAGTGAGACAGGAGGAAGGAATAGCTTCACTGTGGCGGAGGTTTTTTCAGAGTTACAGTGCCAAAGTCTGCGTTTCTGTTCTAGTAGAAGAGCACCATTTGTGCAATTCTCTTACCCGCAGCCAGAGTTTGGGTCTTTGAATCAGAGTCACAAACCAGCACGAAGCGAGGTGGTCGCGCACTCCACCAAGCGAGGTGGCACCCGCTCCCTGAGCCCGTGAGCGGCAGAGACAACCGAGCAGCGGTTTTCCGTACGGACCGCGACTCCGGGACTCCCAGCTGCGCCCAGTGACATCTTCCCTGCGGCCACGCAGGGAGCCGGCTGGGGAGCACCCTCTGAACAAACCACCCCACGGCAACATCTGTTTCCAATAAGAGCCTCAACAAGCTTTGGTTCTCAGCTGTTTTGTAAGAAAGACAGAAAAGCAGAGCAGTCTGAATACATTACACTTTTCCAGGTATTTTGGCTTATCAGTTTGTTAACAGGACACAAAAATCAAACCCCAACATGACTGAAAGGGAAATGCGCTCCTCGCTTTCTGTTTCTACCTGGGTCATTAAATTGCCCAGCCACTTCCTGCATCACTTGCTGCCTTAATCATCCGGATAAATCAGCTTCCGTGCCAGGCAGACGCATGGAGGAGGATATAATTTTATTTGCCTTTGCTCTTGAACCCGTGAAGAGTCACAGTCTTCACTGCAAGGGTACAGCGAGGCCTTGTTCGTACGCCGTCGTGCGCCCCGTCTCCCGCCCAGGCTGGCGGCTGGATGCGGTGCGCCTGGCAGAGGCACGCTTCTCTGTCCGGCGCCTTCCTGAGCGGGGTCAGAAGCGGAGCACGCACGCAGTCACCGCCGCGCCAGGCAGGCCCCGGAGCCTGGCTGCTCTGCCCGCTGCCAACTCCCACCTTTCCCTACGGCCGCTTCTCCCCATCGCCCAGAAGCGCCAGCCGTGTGTGCGCAGACCTGCCCGCACGTCTCGCTGCCGCGGCGCTGGGGATGGGGAGGAGACTCGGCCGCAGGTACAAACAAGCAAGCACTGGGAAGTCTTTACCGACGCATACCTAAAGCAATCCAGTGTCCAAGCGTTCGTTTTACTCCTTTCACCCCCATTTTATTCTGGGTTCCAAGAAAGGGAGAAGGGAGGAAACGTGTTTAGACGGAAACCTCCACGCAGCCAGTGTTTACACAGCATGCTCCTGAACCAGCCTGGCACGATGCCGAGCTTAGGAGAAAACAAAGCCTGTGCCAGCCTCTTGGGAGCTGAATTTGACAAAAGCTCGGCTGCCAACTTGGCCGCTCTCGCTTATTACTGGCGGCTATTCCAGAGCAGTGCCTGGCAGTCAGAGGAAACACTCAGCCCCGCGCACGGAGCGCGAGACCGTGCCTGTCCTGAAGAGCTGCCTGCGCGTAGCCAACGGGGCAGCAACGGGAGGGGAAACAGTGGGATACAACTTCCCAAAGCTGTACGTCAGGTCAGGAGTGGGTGTAGAAACTAGGGCTGCCGCCTGCTGCCAAGACAGCCAACAGAACAGGCTGTCCTACCTATTCATTACTGATTAAAACACACCCCAAATGAAGATAACACCCCAAAGGAAGGGAATCTGTTTTGGCAGTGGGAGCGGGTAAAGCTCAGGCTGCGGATGAAGACTGAGACAGAACAGCTCCTCAGTATTTCCCACAGACACGCGTTTGCAGGGAAGCGGCTAATTTAATTTTCGTGACTGCATGGGACTCTAGTTCCAGCTGTAAGGGGAAGATTTTGAAATCTCGCTAGGGAAGATGTACAGGTAAAGGCATCTTATCTTGGGTCTTCAAGCCTTGCCGAGCACCTCTGCGGCTGAGAGAGTGTAAATATGTTTTCAGAGAAGTGAATTTGTTGTGATGAGGCAACAGCACTGAGAGACAGCCAGTAAACCTGTATTTTTACCACTGTGGTCCACAGCATCTGTGTGATAAATTATATTAATTAAGCAGCACTTTCCAACAAGTGTAAGGGAGCTGAATTTCCAAGTGAAACTAAAGGCAGCGTGGCACACACAGACAGCAAGCTGTGAGTGAACTCTGTGTAACGCAGTGTGGTCGTACCCGAAGATGTGAATGCTGCGTAGCCAGAGTTAGAAGCAGAAGTGGGTGCAAGAGACATACCAAAAACTTCTTGCATTCACACATGCATCAGGAAATCATCGCCATTAGATTCTGGTTCCCCGCGCTGCAAAGAAAAGTGGGGTTTTCTGCTGCCTCCGTTTATCAGCAGTAGTAGGCAGGAGCTTCAGTCAGATAATGCAAATCCCGTAACGTAGGAGGTTCTGTCCGGGCACCTCCTGGGGTGCGACGGTGCCCTGGCCAAATCTGCAGAGAGCGAAGCAGCAAACACCGTGCCAAGGGAGAGCCCAGTGGAGCCCCGCAGGCCCCGTGGGTTAGCAAAGCCGGTCAGGAATGGCCGTGGAGGCAGAAAACATGAAACAAGCATGTGGAAACGTGGAGATCCTGAACTCATCCTGTGAGGTCTCCCTGACAAGCAACTCATCCGTGGGCTGGCTTACAGCAGAGAGCCGCAGGGGAACCGCAGGGGCTGTTTCATTCTGGCGGGCTCTTAAACTGCCCAGCAGCCACGCGTCTGCCTCCGCTCCGAGCAGAGGCAAAGGGAACACCAGTAACCGCCGTGCCTGGACCAGTGCTTCTGGGGCCACCCCGAGTGAAACATGGCGATGGCAGGACAAAGCCCCATCACCCGCAGACTGGTTTGGTCACAGAGATAAAAGCCTTACCATAAATACAGGGAGGACAGACAAATAGAAGGGATAAAGAGAAGCGATAAGGAGACTAAAGGAATGTAAAGATCAAAAAGAACTTAACCGGACCCGAATGTCTGACAGAACAGACTAGCCAGGGAGTAACCATGCTCAGCTTTAACAACTGATTCATTTGCAGTGAAAGAGAGAGAGAAAAATGTGTCTCTGTGGGAACGTATAGTGTGCAAATCCACCTGAACACTAGCAGCAGAGCTGCAGACAGGTCTCCAGAGAGGCGATGCTCTGTCTAAGGGGAGGCAGCCCGGTTCAGGGGCAAACATCTCAGATGGCTGTTTGTCGTGAGCCTGTCTTTCTCCACCCTCACTGGATGGGTTTTGCTGGCTGGCTGCACTGGAAACCAGGGCTCCTAGGCAACGCCGCTCGCAGTTTCCAAAGCTTTAGCAGCGGAGTCAGTAGCAAAGGGAAAGCTCTTCCTGAGCTTCTTATCCTTGTGTGTATGATGCCTGGGGTTGGACCATCAACAGCTCAGAGCCTTGTTTAAGCTCAAACAGATCAACAGTGAAACCAGAGCCCCTTGACCTTCAGTAGCTCCCTCACACCGTGTCTCCTCTTGGGAACTCGTGTCAGCACAGGAGAGATCCTCAATTCATTTTTAGGCTCATGAGGAGCAAAGCAAGCAGGGTCCCAGGTTAGCAACCATCCAGGCATGGATTTGCAGTGCAATAATAGCAACCACAGCGTCTCCCACAGTAATCCTAAACAGCAATGTCTCCTGAAGCCAGAGAAACCCCACACAGCTCTCCAAGCCTCGCAAAATAGCTTCATTATCTCTGCCGTACTTTGTCTGCTCTCCATCTGGTCTGAGCAGCAGGAAACCAGTGGGGTTTGCAGTCCTGCCTTCTGCTGAGATGGCAGCTGAACCTGCAGCAGCAAAGCCGGGGCAGCCTGGGGTTGGCAGGAGAGCGAGAACCGAGCTGCAGCAGAGGAGAAAGGGGAGGCGGCGGGGGGATGCGCAAGCCCCCGGGTAACGCGGGGAGGACAGGAGTGCCTGGGGTGACCCACGAGGCTGGCACACGGCTGGCAGCTCGCACCCACCCATTTTGTGATACTCCTGCAAAAATAAATCTTCCGCCTGCATTTACTACTCCCGCTTGGATGCTGGCCGATGGTAAACGGGGTGTGAATTTCCTGTGAAGGGGATTTGGTTCTGGAAAGGAGCTTTGGCTCATGCTAGGCAGCAATCTGTACACAAAGCCGGGAGCTGATCAGGCTGTAGAGCAGCGGCCTCAGCCCTTGGAGCAGTCCAGGAAGAAGGCGGCAGGCACAGTGTGCCCTAATTCCAGTGCCTCCCCGCAGCATGCTGGCCAAAGCCCTGAAATACCTGCCCGTTCGGTTCAGCAGCCGCGGAACATGAGCCTGCTCTCTGTGCTGCACTGCTGCGAGCGCTATTCAAGGATGGATTTTCTCAAAGTCTTGTCATTTCAAGAGAGAGGACAAAAAAATACCTGTGGGTCAAAGCATCCAAAGACCCTGAGAACTAGGCTGGAAAGAGTCCTTTCCTCTGCCCCTTTCACGTGCTTTTGCACGTGCCGAGTGCCAGGGCGCACTCAAAGCAGACGCCAGACGCTGTCTCGACAGCCACGAGCTCCTCCAGCACCACGGGGATGGCGCGTCTGCCCCAGGAGGGCACGTACGCCTCGGAGCATCCCACGCGGGCTGCTCGCCGGCTCTGGAAGAGCACGCTTCCCTGGCTACGTGGGCAACTGCTGCTCCTAGACTTGGTGCCTAAATGCAGGGCTTATTTTAGCTGATGAGACTCCAGCCCTGCTAAACAGTGTCAGTCTTCATCTCTCTTGGGTTTTGTTATTTGAACATTGTTTGCTTAGTTACTCAAGTTGAGTGAGCAATCTGCATTGTAACTCCATTGACAAAATAACCTCCCTCCTGCTAACAGGGCAGCTTCCACTTCCAAACTCCTCCTTGCGTACGACCTGGGAGGCATTCAAGGGCGGCCTCTGCAGCAAGCGCCTCTTAAACAATAAACTCTACAGCAATTACTGCCTACCCGGATCAGGCCTGGAGAAAAACCGAGTGTACTTTCCGAGTCCCATCAGCTGCCTCAGCTGACCGCGTCTCGCGCAGACCCATTCCGTCGCCTGCCTCTGGGTGACACAAGTCTCTGGCACGCTGAGCCCGCTGGTCAGACGTCGGCAGGGATGTTCACGCTGACACCGATAACCTGCCGCTGTAACGCATCCTCCGAAGAGGGGTCCAGGCTGCCCGCACGCATCACGGCACTGACTCACAGCTGCTGGATATTTGACATTTTTGTTGTTCGTACTGATGAGGGAAAGAACATTACTTGTATTTTAAATAAAAGCTTAAATCCTGGAGCACAACACCCAAATATCGGGTAAGAGAGCCTGTTGCCAAGCCACCCTAATCCGAGCGCTTTCCTCCTCTGTGTTTAGCATTCCTGATAATGGAATTTGGACTACAGCTAATCCTGATTAACATTCCCCTGTGAGTTATTTCAAATAATCTTTTCTCCAGCTGTGGCAGAGACTAGAAACACGCCATTTATACTTGTTCAGTCTCTGATTAAGCGTGCTTTCCTAGCCCTTGCCAGCCAAAGCCACCAGGAATGAAAGGCTACTATGTTTAACTGATCCTAATATGGATCAATTCCTAAAGGCAGGAATGGTGTCCTTTCCCTATAAACCTCTGCCTGGATAACAAGATTTTGATTGCAGGCTAATCCTGGGGTGGGAAAATGGCGGTAGGTGATTGGCATGAAGCATGGGAGGCAGAAGTGCGGACACGAATGAGCACTGCGCTTTTTAGTGATGGAGCACTGGTAACCGCCAGCCCATAAATAATACATCTAATTTTACACCTGCAGTCATCCTGCCGTGCTGGGAATTCAGCGCGGATATACTGCAGCCTAAAATTAGAGCAGGTTACAGACATGATCTTTAACGTGTTAAAAGTAGAAACATGCCAATGGATGCAATGTTCTCGCCCCATCGCTCCAGCCCGTTTCCACTCGGGCTCGGCAGGAACATACCAGACGCTGCTTGAGGGCGCCTACGGGGTTTGGTTACACGGCTTGGGCAGCGCAGCACAAACACAGCGCCCAGCGGGACCGTACCCTGGCACAGCGCTATGTGCCACGCTGCCTTCGGGCTCTGAAGGTCGACCACCGAAAGTTTCGGTCACCTCTGTCAAACACCGGCTCTGTGGGCAAGCTTGCCGTGCTCCCTGCCTCAGCTCCGCCGGGCCCGTCCCTCCCGCAGCCTCGGCTCTGCCCGTCGGCATCGTGGCGGCTCTGAGCGGTGAGAGATGCAGGGAGCTGAGCAGGGCTGAGCCCGAGAGGGTCCCCAAGCCCGCCGCTGGCAGCTCTCCGTGACTGCAGACCACAGCTGCCAGATGGGAGGTCTCTGTCCTACGGCACGTTCTCCCTCCAGCACCGGCCTGCTCGACCTCCTCCTACCTCCGCCTGCCTCGGTTTCCCCTGCTCCTCTGGCAGGAGCACCAATTTCATTGCCTCGGATGCTCAGAGGACTGGCTCAGGCACCAGTTTGGGATTATTCTGGGCTAGCTGGGTTTTCCCTCCTTTAAAAAAAAAAAAAAAGTAAGTCCAAAATGCTTTGTGACACACCAGTTCTTAATCAAAATTAATTTTTATACGTCATTAATTCTCCCGGGATGAAAAAAAAAAAACAACAAACCACTAGCACGTGTAACGGCATCTGTTTGCAGGACACTGTTTGGGCACCAGAGGTACCCCTGCCGTCTGCAGGCGAGAAGGGTTCTGGAAAGCAGAGGGTCCCTCGCAAGCAGCAGGGAGGAGATGCAGCTTGAGCTCTGTGGACCCCTCCACCCACCTGCGGATGCTGGCTTTACGGCAGGACCAGCATTTTATTCGTCTTGAGGTGCGGGCAGGTGAGGTTACAGCTGCCGCGCAGGTTCAGCTGGGGCAAAGAGACAGATCAGAGCAAATTACGGGGAAGAGCTGCTGATGTGAAACTCCCATGAGAAAGAATGAACACGAGAAACGCTCCCCAGCCGCTCCCAAGGGCTGATTACTGAGAGCGACGGACCAAGAAGCACGCAAGGAAGGCCCAAGCAAGTAATTATCTCTCCTCGGGAGGAAGATCATCACCTTCATCTGCAGCTGGGTTCAAGCGGAGGCTTGGAGGTTCGCACGGGTCAGGGCTCCCCAACAGCAGCCCTGTCGCGCTGGTTTGGGCGCGGTGGAGATGCCAGCCCTGGGCTGGCAGCAGGGCCAGGACATCAGGGCTGGCAAGGGCAGGAGCTCAGGCGGCCCTGGCATTCCTCGCTCCCGGGGCCCCCGGGGTCACACGCCATCACGGATGTACTGAAGGCAATCCAGGGAAAAGTGGAAATCCCTTGAAAATCAGCACAGCCCAGTCCCTGCCACGCAGCTCTCCTGTTCTGTCCCAGTGTCCCTCAGACGTCGACAGGCGTCGGAGCAGCAGTGCTGGGCAGCTGAGAGCGCCAGGAACCTGCCCTGCAGTTCTACAGGACCCGAAGGAGCGAAGGGCCGGCCCGTGCCTTAAGCACCGAGCATCTTCGCGGTCTGGGGAGGGGACACGGCTCGGCAGCTGAGGAAGCCGGTGCGCAGGGGGGTGGCTGGGAGCAGAGCCGGGAGAGACTGCAGAGCCCCCGGGTCCCCACCTGTGGAAACCTGCCCTTCCCCACAGTTTAAAGAAATGGGGACGAGAGAGAGGGGAAGGAAGGAAAAAGAGGATGGAGATGCACATGCCCTCTGTCCAGAGGAGAAGGGAACGTGGATTCCCTTTGTGCTCCAGAGAGCCTTCAGGAGAGGACAAAAAGAAATTCCCTTGCTGCTGCCAGATCTTCGAAAAACAATTCCCCTTCCTTTCTGTTTTTCATGACTCTGTGCGTCGGCTGCGCAAGGCAGAAGCTGTGCCTTCAGCAGGGCTCGCTCCGGCGCCTGACTGCCTCCGATGTCAGAGCAGGGTCCAGGCACGAGTCCTCCGCACTCGCCGCGGTGGCAGGGGCACGGCTCGAGGTACGGCGACAGCTGAGCCGGGCTGCTGCCAGGTACGCGCCCTGGGGAAGCAGCGCTTCACTCCTCGGGTTATTTGTTGCTGGAGCCTCAAGAAGTTAGAGAGTGGGGTTTTTTGCAAGTTGTAACCACGCAGGCAGGAACTCAAGAGCCCCCTTCTGCCCCCTCCAGAGGTGTTTTGAAAGAAACATTTTAAAAGGTTTAAATTGACAGCAGATTTTTCATGAGTTGTTTGTGGGGAAGGGAACGGGAGGGAAATCACTAATTACCTTCCACTGATTAAGACTGAGCTCTTCCAGCAACGCCTGCCCGATGGCTGCCCGGTGGCAGGCGTCCCTCTTCCCCTGCAGGCAGAGCCGCCCGGTGGGACTGGCGGTGGGCCTGGGTCAGGCCGGCAGCACCGCCAGCGGGGACCCTGAGCCGCTTTGGTCCCGACTCGGAGATCATCCTCGGACACGCCGGCCCTGGCCCTGATGAAGCCAGTGCTGCTGGGGCGGCCGTGCGCCTCGCAGGGACGATGCTCAGCCCCTTTCCATGGAGAGCTCAGCAATGAAGATAAGAGACGAGAGAAGGGCGGGAGCGTCATTAGTCCGGAGAGCTGGGCCCTTGAATAATAAATCCCTCGTGTTTGTACAGAAAGGGGACGCCGGGTTTCCACTCTCCACCCAATTAAAAAACAAAAGCAGTGACTGCAGCAGCAGGAGTGTCCGGCTGATAACGCGCCCACAGCTCTGGGGGCGGCTGCCCTGGCCGCAGAGCCAGCAGGCAGCGGGATGCCGCCCAGCCGGTCTCCGCCCTGCCGAAGCCACCTTCCTTTTCCCTCGGGGCGCGCATGAGGGCTGTCGCAGGGCCAGGAGCCGAGGCAGATGCACCGTGCCATCTCCCGGGCATGGGCTCCCGCGTTCAGGTGTGCCCGTACCTTGACGGAGACCTGCAGACCCCCGTCTGCTGTGCTGGGGACCTGATAAAGCCACTGCGGGGCCAACGCACGAGGAAACCGTAGCGAGAGGACAGCAGGCGGGAACGGGGCCGCATTTCATCCCAGAGCTTGGTCTTCCAGGAGTCGCTCCGAGCAGGAGTGACAATCATCAGTGCCCGAGAGACCACGGGCTTGACAGTGACGGCAACAACATCCAGCAGTAACAAATGCAACAACAGGAGAAATAGTGTCAAAACAGCAGCTAGCAGCTTTGCTGGGAACCATCCCCAGTTAGGGACTAGTCGGTGTTTTTGCTCCCAGAGCACACCCTGGCAGCACTTCTGGTCCCCCCGTGCCCCTCTGCCCTGTGTGGCACGGGTGATCCTTGCCCCCCTGTGCCCCGGCCACCAGCTGCCCTTCTCCGGGGCCACGGCACCGCCAGCCCCTGCCCCGTCCCGCGGGAGCTCCCGTCCGACGCCCTTCTAAGCGCTCTTCAGCCGGCGGCACAAACCACCCGGGACGCTGTGGAGCGATTTTCAGCCACAAGCAGCCTTCCCACCGAGCTTCTCCAGCCTCACCTCAACATTCCCGATCCGCCGAGGGCTCCGACTGGGGGGACAGGCAGCTGCGGGCTCTCAGGGTAACATCAGCCCCTCCTTTTATGTCAACATCTGCGCCAGCCCCAGGGAGGCCCATAAGGTGCCTGCCTCTTCCCTGCCTGCTGCCCCCAGTCCTCCCAAACACGTTTCCAGGCAGGAGCAGAACAAGACGGAGAGGGCAGAGACCCAAAGCTGCGGTTGCCCAAGGCGTCGCTCCTGGGGAACCCTGCGCCAGCTGGAAGGAGGGCTGCCCCGCACGGCCTCTGGGCAGGGACGCTCCCTTACCCCCCAGCCCGCACCTTTCCCCGTCCCACGGGGACGCATCCAGGCGCCAGCGGAGCAGCCTCTCCCTCTGGTGTCACCGCAGGAGGCTCGGAGCAGGCAGGCTGGGTGCACTGCACCATCGTCCCCGGCTGAGCCCGCCTGGGCGAGGGGGAGAACCGCGGGGCAGACGAACCAGGTCTACACCGAAACGGCACAGGAACCGATGTGAGAAACCGATGCTGTTTTGAGGGCACAACAGCAGTTTTTGTCTTTTAATCATCTCATTTTGCTATTGAGGGACTCAGGACTTCCTCAGCTGGGTCTGTGTTCACCGACTACGGCTCTAAAACCTCTGGGGCAGAGGGAAGGCAGCCCCTTCCCACGCTCTGGCTTCCTCCAGGGAAAGGGCCCCGAGCCTCCGCGGGTTTGGGTCGACCCTGCCCCGCTCCCCAGCTCCAGCGCGCCCCGGAACACCCCGGCTCTCCCGCCTCTGCCGTGCACGCCGGCTCCCTCCTTCCCGCGGCCGGCGGCTGAATCCAGCACCCAAAATCCGGGTGGAAAATGGTCTGTGTCAGAGCGTGGAGGGCAGCTGCCAGGATACGGCCCAAGCGGCAGCATGCCTGGCACAAACCGTCTGCCTGCCCGCAGAAAAGCTGCAGGCGGCGTGACAGGGCAAACAGACCTTAGCGAAAAGGTACGCGCAGGGACGTCCGGGCACCGGGGCGCTGGCGCAGGCCGCCCCCGGCAGCTGAAGGCCTTTGGGGAGTTGGTGCAGAGCTCCCGGGTGCACCTGAGAGCTCCTATGCGCTGGAGTTAAAACGAGGACGAGCTTGTGCTTCCCAGAGGACAACTGGAGAGAAAACATCTTGGCTCCTCTGCTGGGCCAGCACTGCCTGGGTTTCCGTGTGGGGAGGTACGGGGGGCCGAGCATCTCCCGATGCTCTTGGAGCCTCGTCCCTCTGTGCAAGCACCGTGGCACTATCTCACGCTGCGCCTGGCGAGGTTAGAAGGGCCAAGACCTGCAGTTATTCTGCCCCCAGGCCTTCGCTGGGAGGATGAGGGGTTTCTAAGGAGACTGTTTTGTAGTGACCGGGGGAAGCACTCGGAGCTAGCGGAGGTCTGGGAGCAGTTAGACGTGGCAGGTAGCCACGTGCTGGCTTTTCGCAAAGGAAGAATTTTGGGGTAAAACATTTTTTTTTGCGCAACATTCTCCAAATTTCAAAAACAAAACCAAAAAACCCCCAAACTTCCTAAAACGTTGGTGCCCCCCCACTCCCTGAGGCCGTGCTTTGCTGCAGCTGCCCCACAGGCCCCGGGGAGGTGAGGGAGGCAGGGAGCAGGGCAGGGAAAAAAGAAAAAGGGAGAAGAAAGCCAACAGAGAACTGAAAATCCCACAGCCCCCTATTTCATTTGTGGAATTTGTTCAAACGCACAATTTGCCCATAGCCTTCCACGACATTTCTCACACTTCTTCGCCGAATCCCACGTAGCTCTGGGAGTTAACGTCTGCTCTTACGAACGCTCGTGTCGGGAGCAAGGCGTCATCGCATCCCGGGAGGCAGCGGGGCGGCAGCACGGGCCCCCGCAGCCATGGACACCACCCCACAGGGGCCCGCGCGGCTTCTTTCTAAATGAAGCTCCGGGGGGAAGGAGGGCCGGTCGCCGCCGCCGCTTTCAGCCCGTGACACCGCACGCTGTCACCCAGGCTTTGATCTCCGCAGTCTCCGGGAGATGCGAAGGAGGGGGTGTGCGCTGGGGTTTGGCTTTTTCCAGCTCCTTTAGCTGACCTAACGAAGTAATGACAGCCCTCCGCAGCCCTGGGAGAAGGAAGCGTTGCCAGGATGATTTAGTTGCTCCTGAAAGGCTGCTTTAAAGAATAAACTAATTAGCAAGCAGCCTTCGTTGCTGGATTTAGCAACCCTTCAGTGCAAATTAAAGGTGACAAGCAGCGTCTGAGGCCAGAGCTGCATGGGAGCCTCGCCGCGCCGGGCGCTCCTCACCCTCCTGCGAAGGACGGGTGGTGTTCAGCTCCGGCGGGACTCCCGCCCTCTGCTCGCTCCTGTTGCAGCGGGTGCTGCCCGGCCGGGGGCCCCCAGACCCACCGAGCGGCTGGTGGGGCTCGAGGGTGATGCGAAGCCATTCGGGAAACAAGCCCCAGGCAGCCGGCGCTCACCAGAGCGGTTCTGTGTGTCGCGCACCCCTCCTCTCGCACGCAGGCGAGGAGGCACAGCCAAAGCCTGACACAGGCCAGGGTGCATTCTTAAGAACATTAAACATTGCAGGCCCGTCCATGCATCACCACCCCTGCCTTCCCCGCCTCACAGCGTGAAAACCAAGAAGAAAGGCTGGGATTTTTGCACAGATGCAAGCAGGGGGCCAGGCCCAGCCACGAGGGAGCCAGCCCGAGCCTTACCTGCGGCTGGAGGAGCCAGCCCGAGCCTTACCTCCAGCCGGGACTGCATCGGGGCGCCGCGGCCCACCTTGTCAGGGAAGCGCCAGCATGGGCTGTGATTTCTCGGGGGAAGGATGCCCTTGAAAAGCCCAGCCCCGTGCAGCCCCGGAGGCGGGGGCCATCCCACGGGCAGCTCCGGGCAGGAGGCGGCAGAGCCCCTCGCCTTTCCTCCGCTCCGGACCCTGCTGGGGGCTTTCGTTCAGCATTAGCTGGAGGAAGCGGCGGAGAAAACCACCCAGGCCATTTATCTGCTGCGCTTTACCTTCCTCCTTTGCTCACTGTAAATCTTTCCTTAAAGATGCCGACTTTGGCTAATGGACTGGGGTTTCCTCGGTGGCTTTTAGGGGTGCCCCTGGGGCCCCCTCCCTTCCCCAGCCGTGGGTGAGCCCCCGCAGATGTCTCAGCCCCCTGGGCAGTAACTCCAAGTCTTTTCCTTTCTCTCCCTCCTGTGCTATGGATCAGTCTCCCTCCTTCACACAGGTATTTAACAGCAGCGGGGAGGTTTGGGCGATGCTTCGCAAACCGGCTCGGAGAGGAGCAGCAGTCTGTTGCCGCAGCTTTTGGCGTAGTGGGCTCCGGATCTGCGGAGCAGGGAGGAAAACCAGGCTTTCCAGAGGGACACAGCGCTCCTTGGAGTATCTGTTCCCCATATACGCTGTGTCTCCAGGGTCTCCTCAGAGCTGGTATGAAATGATGTCAAGGGGGGGAAAAATAAGAAAGGGAATGCCATGGAAATCAAAGCCTAACGGTGCAGTGCCACCCAGCAGCAGCCGCTGGAGGATCCTCGAGGGAGATGCAGTTTCTGGCAGCCCCAGGCACCCCTGCTCCCCCCCGGCCCCAGAGCAGAAACCTGATTTACTTGGAGAGAAGCCGATTGCGGTTTCCTGACACCCAGGAGGGCAACGCAGGCAGCGGACCCCGCGGTGGGGCCGGGAGGCTTCGGAGCCGTGTTTGCCGGGGGGGCACCGGCGGGTCCTTCGGGGCGCTGGGGCAGCGTGCTCTGCGGGTGCTCTCCGCATTTCTCAACCGTTCAACTCGCAAATTCCCCTTCGCGTTACTAGTTAACAGGAGCAAGGAGGGCAAGGCTTTGGCATAATCCCCGTGCGGCATTAGAGCGCGTGTAAAGCCTGGCGAGCACCTGCACGCAAAAGCCTATTGCGGTTAATGGGGAGCCACACGTAGGCTTAATGGACTTTGGCTCAAGCCCCGCAGGGGACCTATTAGCTCTTTACTCCCTGGTGTAAGCTCCTTAGCTCTCGCGGGGAGGCAACACGGGCAGCTCCGGCACCTCCGGCTCCTTCCCTCACCACGGCACATCCCGGTGCTCGCCGGCAGCCAGAGCGGAGAGAGGCGGCTCTGCCACACGAGCACAGCCACCTTCAGTGCCACCGTGCGACACGCCTGCACCCAGAGCCGAGGAACGGTGCCACGCGGCGCATGGCTCTGCGTGCCCAACGCGCCGCGGCGCAGCTCCCCAAGGAGGGCACACGCTGCCCCCGGCACATCCCAAAGCACCAGGGACACCGCGCACGCAGGCCACGGCCAGAGAGGCCCCCGGGAAGCGCTCACCTGTAAGGATGCCATGGCTGGGGTCGGGCAGAGTCGCAGGGAGCATCTGTTGCCTCCTCTCCTCTCCCGTCGAGTCGTCGCGACGGCCGAGGCAGCCGAACTCGCGGAGGAGGGCTCGCCCTGAGGATGGAGGAGCGTTAGGATCTCATTTGACACAAACGCTGCCGTGCTGAGCGGACTCTAAATGGCAGCAGGAAAACAAGGCGAGGATGCACCCAGCCCTGCGCACCCCACGGCGCAGGAAATCGCTCTCAGATTGGAGCAAAGGGAGGAAAAAGGCGAAACAATGCGTGGGGCAGGATCCCCGGCCAAAGCGCCAGCTGCTGCGCAGCACCGCCTTGCAGCCCCGCAGCCGGGGGCAGCCTGGGAAGCGCAGTTAACGATCACTGCTCATCGCCAACCTCAAATAAAATCATTTTCAATGTGCAAAAGCGTTTTCTGCAGGAGGGAACTCAGCCCGTTAAGCTCCTCCAGGCTCGGTCACCCCATGCTGTCTGCCGGGAGGGAGGCAGGGGCTCAGCACGGGGCTTGTGGTGCCCGGCTTCCAAAAGCCTCCCTTCCAGGCCACCCGGTTTGGGCTCCAGCACGCCGCACCTGCAAACGCTTCTTTTCCTTCTCTACAAACGCTGCCCCAGCTCCTCCTGCGGGTACAGCCCTGCCCGGGGCACCAGGGCAGACGAAGCCCTGGCCCTCCGAGCACACAGAACCTCCCCGGGGTCCAGCGCTCTCAGTTCCCCGTCCGCCTCTCCAGGCACACACGAGCCAGACAGACATACGGATACCGGCACGGCTCCACTCACTCGCTCCTTCCCATATCTAGCCCAGAAGAGACTCGGCTGACGAGGGAGAGGAGTCCCCAGCCGCGGCCCGGCCTGGGAGCTGCGGGGTGGCTGTGCCTGGGACAGGCCACGCGTGCCCCACAGCGCCGGGGGGGCTTTGCTTGGAGTGGGTGTTGTAACCCTTCACCTTGAGAGAGACACAGCCCGCACTGCAGCAGGAATTTAACTCCGAGTTTAGCGTGAAATGGCTGTTGGGAAGCAGGTGATTAACGCCTCAGGCCAGGAAGAGTTCATCCTTCCCAGGAGGAGCTGCAAGGAGCAGAGGCTTCCAGCTCAGAGCGGCAACGCCGCACTGGGCGCATCCCCTCCGCGGGGAGGCCGAGCACCGCAGGAGCAAAGCCCCGGCAACCTTCCGCTCCCGCAGCCCAGGCGTCCCTCAGCGAAACAGCCTGGGCCGGGGACAGGGCTGCAGCACTCCCGAAACCTCGATACCGGCCGAGCCTCCGACTGCCTACTGGCCTTGCTTCCCCGCACGGCAACGTGGCGCACTGCACGCAAACACAGCTGGGAAAAGGAGAATTTCTCATGAATTCAGCACAGAAGCAGTAGAAGAAAGCGCAGGAGGCTCCTCCATGTGAGAGGGATGCGTTTGTGACCCTCGCTGGGGTACAGACCTGGCCCCAGGCGGGCTGCAGGCTGGCACCACCCCCAGCTCCCTCTCCCACCCTCATGCTGGCCCTCCTACTCCCGGTTTTCCAGCAGGCTACTGGGGAGCCACCCAAGTAGCCACCAAGGGATCACCAGAAGATCCATACAGGTCTCTGCTGTAAATGCTGTTCTACAAACATGAGCGCACTGACAGCAAAAGGCTCTTTTCACTCCCGGGGCAGTTTGGCAAAGGACAAACCCATTGTTCAGAGTCAGAACGCAATCCCGGCTCTTCGGCTGGGCGACAGCCACGACAAAAGCAGAGCAGTAGCTGATTGGCCTCATGAAGCTGTTCCTCAGAGAGGAGCACCCAGGGGCCGTAAGGATACCAGGCAGCGAGCGGAGCAGGCATCCTCTCGCACCCACCTGCATTTCCCACGCAGCTCCAGGGCTTCTCCTCCCGCCAGCCCGCAGCCGGGCGAGGGGACCCGCAGCCCCCGTGGCGGGGTGCTGCCCCTGCGCTCCTCCGGGCGGGATCCCTAGGGAGGGACCGGAGCACCACGGCCGCTCCGGCACCGCCTCGGTTTCCACAGCAACTTCCACTCCCATCCTCGCTCAATATTGTTCTTTTCCATTTAACGAGAGCCCTGCTGCTCCTGTGGATAGCTGCTTATCGTTTGTGCTGCAGGAGACCGTCCTGCAGCCAGCGCCGCCCTACACAGAGCAGAACCAATTCAGGAGCGCTGGTGCTTGGGTACAGGAGGGCAGGCGGAGGAGGGAGGGTTCTTGCCCAGGCACCCACCTCAGGAGACAGCCACCACGACTGCGGGCCTGCCGCCGCCCTCCCCGGCCCGCTCCTACCCTCACGCGCCAGCAGCTGCTCTGGTGGCGCGGTCTTACGCCCACCGGCAACTAAGCGCCACCCGGCCGCTCGCTCCCCCGCCCCGCTGGAGAGAAGGGGAAGGGTGAAAGTCAGAAAACACGTGGGTTGAGACAAGAACAGGTTAATAATTGAAGTAAAATAAAATAGAATCGTAGTAATAGTAGTAGTAGTACTAATACAATAATAATATACAAAGCAAGTGATAGCTATACAATGGCTCACCACCCGCCGACCGATGCCCAGCCTGTCCCCTAGCAGCGGTTGCTGTCCCCCAGCCAACTCGCCCAGTTTCTATACTGGGCGTGATGCCATACGGCATGGAATAGCCCTGGGGCCAGTCTGGGTCACTGTCCGGGCTGTGCCCCCTCCCAGCTCCTCGTGCACCGGGCAGAGCAGGGGAAGCTGCAAAGTCCTTGCCTGGTGTAAGTGGCACTGAGCAACAACTGAAACATCAGTGTGTTATCGCGTTACTCTCATCCTAAATCCAAACCACAGCACTGTACCAGCTCCTAGGAAGAAAATTAACTCTATCCCAGAAACCAGGACGTCTGGGAAGGGTGCAGCCCACGTTTGGGGAAGCGCCTGGGTGTGGGATGGCCCCGCGGAGCCTCCCTCGGGGCCAGCCGCCGCTGCAGCGAGGGACGGCTCCCCGCCAGCACCGGCCCGGCCCTCTGGCAGAGCAGCTCTCAGAGCCCCAGATCCTGCTGTTTCCTGCAACAACAACTGTGATTAAAACCTGGTATTTTGCCTAGAAATAGCAGCTATTAGACCATAGCCAAGTCACGCAACGCTTTTAATAGACGCGACCGAAAACCTCGTTCTTCATCCCGCGCTCGCCCCAACCAGCACTGCTCTCCTGGCAAAAGGGGCGCAGGGTGCACAGGAGATGGAGTTTAATGCTTTGCTGCCCCAGGAGCTGAAGCTGCTTACAGGGGAACCCCAGATCCCATCCCATGGGCACAGCATCAAGGTGAGAAAGCACGTGCCACGCAAAGCCAACCTGCCGCACCGCGCTCGGCCTAGCCGAGCCCCCTTCGTATTGGGTTGGGGCATCAGCTTCTAAGTAACGAAGCGTGTAGGCACAGTTTACAAACGGAAAGGAGTTACTGTAAAACTGATCCAAATGAGCCGTACCAGAAGGGTTTCTCGACAGGCCTGGGGGCAGGAAGAGACACGGACAGAAGACGTGAACAGGAGATGGCTCCCAGACAGCACTGAGCTGGAATAGCGAGTTCCTAACTTCGCCATGCCCCAGCACAGACAAGCGGCCTTGGGAGCACCCAGGGAAGCAAGGAAAAGAAACAAAAGCTAGACAGGACACGGACTTACACAATAGAGCAAGTCATGTATTACGCAGCTCAGAGATAATTCCACGAGCGACCTTCCCAGAAAAAGCGCGTAAGCTTGCAGGGAACTTGCAACAGCAAGAAGAGATCAGCTTTACGTGCCTGATAGGGGGAGGCCAAAGCCAAGTACAACACAAGTCCGGCTGTGACACTAGCAGGCATGAGGCACCCGCAGCCTCAGGCCCTCCCTCCTGCCAGCGCGGGTCCGCATCTCTCACCACCATTTCTTCACCACCCATTTTGCAGCCACAGCTCTCTTATGGAGGAGACAAGGATCAGGAGCACAGGGAATTCCAACAGCTTCCAGAAAGACACTGAAAACAGCAGCCTGCCCGAGCGGTGCAATTCGCGGCACACCTCCCTTGCCCTCCGCTTTACCATCTGGGATGTCGCTACGTGTGTAAAATCGAATTAGACGGGAAGGCGACTGACAGAAGCCAGCAAAGCCTGCTCTGGGGGCTCAGGCGTTAACCAACAAGCCTTTCAAGTATTCTGCCACAAATGTCGGGAAACTGCATTCTCACTGCTTACAGACTATACAGCGGTCCCAGAGAAAAAGAATCCACTTCACCCACTGGGGTTGGATGCATGGGCTTTAACTACTAGTCCTTAGGGGGAAAAAGAAACACAGCATCTCCAAGTCAATATTGCAGCACTTCATACCACACTTAATACACTTCGCTCATACTCGACAGGACACTGTCATAAGGTAGTGACTGATGCAAATACAAGTATTAGAGACAACACTTGAAATTAAAAAAGTTTATTTGAAGATTTGTAAAACAGCTTTGTGAAAGACTAACATTTCCAAGACACTATGATATGATAATGCATTTTCCTATTGTTAGAATATAAAAATGTCACAGTCCTTCCACTATCTAAATAAAAACATACATTTATGAACCAAACATTTTACTTCCAACACCAAGAACGCAAATGGGTTTGAAAGTCAGACTAATCGATAGCACCAACACTAGGTGACCACAGCCCCGACGGGTCTGAGTGCCTGCGTTTGTCGTTACTACGCAATACAGCGGGTCAGCAAAGCAAATCTTAATGGCACGACAGACCCACGAGCACGGAAGAGTGCGTACAATGAGACCTCGTAACGCATTCTTTGTACGTTCCACTGATGCAAACAACAGTAGCAAGCCAGAAACACCAAAGAGTTCCCGTTAAACTCCAAGCTTCCATTTGGGGACAAGAAAATCTTCAGAACTTACAAATGCCAGTTCCATTTTAAACACACAACTTTATTCACTTTACGTTTACATAATTTGTGCAAGAGAGATGTGCAATAGGAAGGTGAAGAACAAGATGTAGAAGTGGACAGTATTACAAGGATCCAATTATCACTTCGCTGCAAAGCAGCACAGTATTATACTGCTTTCCGATGATACTCAGGAGGGGCTACTTCATAGTCACTGGCGCTAAACAATGCGGAGGAATTCTTTGCTAAATACCTGTGAAAAATAATGAAAAGATTAAATTACCTTCTTGCCTGAAGTCTCTGTTGGTTAGCATCACGAGTGAATCGTTAGGTGCTTGCTGAGACCATAAAACATGATTGCAACAGTACAAATCTAACATGTAGCTACTAAAAAGTCAGCTGTGTAGAGCAAGTCAGGATTTGACAGCTCATGCCAGAAAAAATCAATTCCAAACAAGTTGTTGAGCAACTCTGGCTCCAAGTGAGCACAGGGAGCTTAAGATCAGCAGGATGAAACCGTTGACGTTTGAGGTTCAGTCAGCAGCTGGACCGAGAACCGATATACTACCGATGGTACTCAGCGGGGTAGGGACAAGGAGCAGGACACGATGAAGTTCTGTCTGCACAAACACGGAACTCAAATGGCTAAATGAGCATGGCTGGAGCAAAACGAGCAGTGGTCAACTAAGGGCGGCAGCAGAAGGTAAGCGTTATATGCCATTACTCCTCGTCGAATGGACGCAGGGATTTCTGGCCAATGCACCGCCTTAACAATTCTATCTTCACAGCTGGAAGCTCTCGAGCACCTGCGTTTACTTCAGGCTGACCCACAAGACTATGATCTGCTCAAGCCTCTAGGACTATTCCAAGGCAAGTTTGCCCTGAAGTCAGGCTGATCCATTTCTAGTTCTACTACAGAGCTGTCCTGGATTTGCTGAGGGTTTTCTTTCAACTTCCGATAGCTTACCCCATCACACTGAGGTAAAAGCTGCTATTTACTGGCAAAACAGCTTAATGCTTTGTTACCTTAAGTATTTACAAATCGGTTACTTGCAAACACTATCAGCAGACTACTAAAGCCTTGTATGAAAATACACAGAACATTTCTCTTCTCCACGAGATAATCACAAATGGAAGTTTACAGCTTTAGTAAATTTGACCAAGAAGATCTGCCAGCACAGCAAAAGCTAAGAGCTGCAGCGACGCTGCGAGCTGGCACACGGGTTCATACCACACGCCGGTCCCTGCCTATGTGTATAAATAAATTGCAGAAGCATAACGCTACGTTCCTCCAGTGCAGTACGGACGCACGGAAGCTGCTGAAGTCACGCTCACATGTGCATATGGGGGAATACAGGTATGACACAGGCACGAAACTGAAGTTTACTTCTATTTAGCATCTCACATTCAGGAAATGTTTACAGGTGAACTAAGCAGCAAGTGACTCCATAGTTCCTTGGAGCAGTGAGGAAGTACTTCATCACCTGCCTGAAATCAAATATCCAATTTTTTTTTTTAAGAAACATTTCACATTAAAGTCTTGTATTTAGGGTGAGGTTTTCATCCTAAAGATAACATGTCTACAGCACCACAGCGTAGTACAGTGCACTAAAGCTACAATGACAGTTTATCCCAGAAATAACACGAGTAAGGTTCATCAGTTTTTAACATTTGCTCAATTGTTGTTGAGTAACCATTGTGCAATTCAATAGTTTGGTGTAATTGGCGTCTACTTTTTATAGCAACTACAAATAAATGCTTCAACATTGATTTTTAAACAAGTAGCAGACTTGGACAGTTTAAAAGTGCAGACTAATAGATACTAAACACACGTTTAACTAGCAATAACCTTAGTATAACTGGAGAGAAGTTAAAGCCGGTCTTACCCACGTTACTGTACCGCACGGCTTGAGAAAGCTTCGCGGCAGTCTTTGATGAACACGTCATGCACAAGCCCAAGATACAGATATATATACATATATATATATGTATATATCTGTAACAATTGTTCACTGAAAATAGGCCACATTACAATAGCCTGTGCTTACTTAACTTTTTCTTTCTTGCTGAAAGACTTAAAAGGTACTTACTTTAAGAAGTCATGCAAATAGTTTAAGAGCAAAGCCAGACTCTTCTCATCCAGAGGAGTGTAAGCAAGCATAGCTCCAATTCGCACTGTTTCAAAAGAAGTAGCACTTGTTAGTTATAAACAACAACTTTAACAAGTATTTCAGTACTGCCGAAAACCTTACAGTAGCGTATAAAAGCAGCCCGGGAATCTATTTCAATACATAAAGCCCACCTAAAATACCTAGGCTGTTCAAATCCATTTCCATTCTAAATCCCGGAGTGGCTCTGAACATTTTAGGTACGTGGAATAAGGAAAGAACGAAACCGTATGTTTCATAGCTGCTGGTCAGGTTTCTGCAGTGCACACCCCCAGACTCAAGAGAGGGAGGGGAAGCATTTGGAGACTTCTGACTGCTCAGCTTCGGTCTCGGGAGGCCATACTCACCAAATAACCTCAGCAGGTGTGGGGCACCATAGACTTGGGACATCGGAGCATCTGGGTGATCTGCTAAAATTTCAGCATATTGGGGCCTCTCAAACTTGTACAGTAGTTGAGTTCCCAGCATGACATTGAAGTATTCCTTAATTCCAGCCACGACTTCATTGACTGCATACTCCCTGGTAAACAGAGGAAACACTGCAAGTCTTGTTCAAGTGACTGGGTGGACACAAGATGAGAGTTGGCTTGGCGAGGCCATCAAGATCGTAAAGATCTTTTACCAGCCTTCAGATTTTTCAAGGAAATTTCTCTGGAGGCCTTAAAATGTACGGCCGCAGGGAGTGATGCACTTCAAGACCTCCTTTAAAAACGGAGTGTTCTGAACTCAGTAAGATTTAGGCAAACCAAAAAAAAGCCTTGCTTTCAGTCATCTACTGACATAAAGACGTTAACTCTTAGAGCAGTCCTTTCAAAGCAACAGTATTTCTAAGGACACTTACCAGCTCTCGTGTTTTCAACCAAAGTGAACCCCAACTCACATCAGCTTAAGAGTACAATACTCTAAGTAATCAGACTGAACTCCTGCTTAACAGAAAGGGACAGCCACCCAACGCTGCAGGCAACCACCCCTTTCTAACTAGGCCTCTCAATGCCATACTCCTGCAGGCCTCCAACTTCACAACTAATTGGAGAATAACTGTGTAGGAATTAGCAGTGACACTGCAAGTCTGAGAAGTACAACCCTCACTCCACCCTGCAAACAAATTTAGAACAGACATTAGGACAATTACATAAAAGAATGTTAAAACACCCTGACAAGTCAATAGTATGCTTCCTCTTGAATGGAAGGAAACAACTTCACATTTCTAGTTTCTCTCCCTTTAAAACAGGAGGCCTTTGTTCAAGAATAAACACACCTTGTTTGTTGTCAGGGCTGGACTGCTGGGCTAATTACAAATAAGAATCTTCAAAGCTATCACCTAAGGTAATTAGCTCTGCCCATCTGATTCCTTCAAAAGTCATCGTCTACCTCCCTGTCCCCCACCCCTCTACCTCCACGGGAGAGTCCACCCATACAGCAACGCTTTGCTCATCTGCTAGGCAGCTTTTTTGATAGCTTGTTCATCTCGCGCCTAGCAAGTGCCACTGAATTTATTCACCCAACGCAGGAAGCCTGAGCTAGAACAAAGGGCCGGAGAACTGTTCACTCAGCTTATATCAGCTTCCTTTAGGAAAAGGCTTAGGGAAAGCGAGGGAAGCAGAAATAATATCCAGAAAGCAGGACTGCATTCTTGAATTACCTCCTCAAAGATTTCTAAACTCCTTGATCACCTTGGTCTTGGAACACAAAGCTGGACATAGGGCTGGGACACGTGCAAAAACCTTACTAAGTCTTCCATGAAATACAAGTCCAACAACAGCAGCAAAAGAAGTATTTAAGGTTTGAAATGACCACTGCTTACTTGTTATCAGTATTTCCTCGTGATTTTTTGTAGTTTGCATAATCCTCTAAAATGGAGTCAACATTCTTCTTGGCAGGAAGATAGAAGAGCTACACAAGAAGCAAAACCAAACAAATACAAGTTGTCCAATTTATGCAGGCATTTATATCTGCACGCTAAAATTAAATCAACATACATAAGGGCATTTATAGAATAAAATTAACAGGTTAAGATGTTAAGTGTGATTAAAGGAACACTCAACTGGTTTAGCTGTGCACACCAAAAAACCGTAACAGTTGTGCTGCTCAACAGCAACCTGACGATGAACGGCTGAAGTCACCCTAAGAGGCAAAGGTACGCAGCAAAGCGCACACGTGCCCCTGCAGACCTGCCTACGCCAGGCCACGCAGCAGGTACAAAAGCAACGGTGACCGTTTTGCCTATCCTTCTGTCTGCTCCTCTTCTTGCACCCACAGCTCAGCACCTAGCCCTGCAATTGCTGCGAAGCAAATAAGCCTGCCAAGCACCTGCCGGGAAGTTCCAGTGCCTGCACAGTCTGGAGAGTACCAGACCTACATCAGAGCTTAGAGAATTGAAGACAAATTCTCCCAGCCATGATTCACCAAGAATTAACTTCCATCTTCGATACCGTACACAGATCATCTGCACCCACAGACCCTAGTTCAGTCGTATACGGCAAGGCTCAGCGAATTCACATACTTGGGGTTTTTTTTGAGGCACGGGCCCCAGTTTGCTTATCTATTTCCTTTCACAAGATCAGTACAGTCTGAAGGCATTCGGGGGGGGGGGAAAAAAAATAATTCTCCAGAACTGAAGACAGTGTAACACACAGTGATGCTTAAGCACCTTTACTGCTGGTGCAAGTTTAAGATTTGTATTCACCAAGAAAAGTCAGCCTTATCCACGCAGGACTTGTTCAAGATTTTTACACGTCTGGGATTGCAAGAACAGAGACGGCACCTCAGAGTAGCAGTAAGTTACAGCACGCAAGTGCAACCTACCGAACAACAGCAAGCAGTTTTCAACAGGATCTTTTCTATGCTCCTCACCAATTTTAGTAAGCAGTTTCACACAAGAAACAAGTCATGATTCATTATTAAGTTTTAAGTTCATGAAAATGTTTTATACTTTTAAAATGGAAAGCAAAGTTTAATTTACTGTATCAGGAAGCTTTATATGGATCCACCCTGGCAGAAGTTAAGAATCACTATCCTAAGCAACAGCTTTCTGTCAGAGCTGTAGAACAACTTAAGATGCTTGCAGAACTTGGCAGTGAGTGACGTGTGAAAAAGGCAGGAAGGAGCTGAGATAAAATATGCATCACATGTGACGTTCCTACAGACCAATTCTCTACCAACTAAGTAAACTCGTCAAAAGATACCAGCAGGCCAAGCATGTGTAGAGTTAACACCACACTTAAAGCTTAAATAAGTTTTTTTAAAATTATTTGCCTTTCTAGCCATGCTTGATTAGACCGAGCCTATTCTACAAATTCACATGCAACGCTGCTGAGCCACAGTCCTCCTCACAGGTGACCGTTGGTTAAAATCCAACCAGAATGAGAACTGTCAAGTAAGCCATCAAGCTGCTGTCAAACTCTCCAAGAGATTTCACTACACTGCATTGGAAGAGGAGATGAAATGCTAGTTTTAGTGTCCTCGCCTATACCTGGCCAGATTGTTCTTTTGACTAATTACCTGCTTTTGCCTGGTGATCAAGTCCCAGTCATCTACCAGCCATGGTTTCAGCTCTTCTGGGATTTTCACCTTTACTTCAACTCTGTTCATAAATGTTTCTTCCTAAAAAAAAGTGAAGCCAGACCAATTACTTTCAGGTAACTATCCAAGCTAAGAGTCACCCACATTCCTTGTTTTTACAACTGAAATACACCACTGGACTGAGGAATTACTACTGTAACTCCTCTAGGCTCCACAGGGAACAAGGAAATAGCTTAGTTTTTTCAAGGCCACTTGGGAACCTTGGTTTTGCAAGTTGTAACATTTCACACTGCCCTACTGCAGGACAGAGTACTGCTGTCTGTATTTCTGAGCAAAGAAATGTTTTCTATCAAAAATCCTGCGCGGATCAGAAATACCTACACTTTCAACCGTTGGGTCTACTCGAGCCCTCTTCTTCCTAGGAGGCTGAGGAGTCTCACTGGTACTGCTCCCTTCTCCAATTCCTGGAGCTGTACAGGAAAAAAAAAAAAAGACATTATGCCACTTAAGAAATCTGGTAAGTCAGTAAGAATACCAGTAAAAAAGATTTAGAAAGATTTAAAAGTAAGGCTCAGATTCGTCTCAGGTCACCTTTTCACTTTGTTTTTGGTTTAAATATTACTTGTATTCTGGAAGTTGCCCATAATTTATAACAGTTTAAACTGCTATATTTACACTTATCTGAAGATGGCAGTTCCTGCATTAAAAACAAACGAATACATCAGTATCTTTCGGAAGAATCTTTGGAACCATCGACTCAGCTTTGCAGATATGTCACATCTCCATCTCAGTAAGAAAACATAAGTTTCACCTATTAAATTGTTTCAACAGCTCCATGGAGATATCACTTTGCTTTTAATTTGCAAGAGGTCAAGATCATGACAGACTGAAACAAGTAGCTTGTGTACAAACCAGAAGAGTATGCAGTCCTCCTGACCAAGAGGAAGGGACATCCGAAGGCCAAGAGGAACAACACAAGGTGATAGTAAGTAAACTTAGTTGAGGCAGATTTAAGGTCCTATTCCAGCTAAGAATCCTTCACTAAGGATATCCGCTTATATACAAAATAAAGACATACTTACTTTTCTGTTTGTTCTTTTTTGTTTTCCTGCAAGAAGAACACAAATTATTGCAAATATAAAGATAGTGGTACTTAAAGAATCAAAAGTAGAAAGCCAGAAGAGTTGTCCATTACATTCAGAACAACGAGCGAATACTCAGTGGCCTATGGAGTAGTTGCATAAAAGCACATGTAAGAACTGCCAGATATGATTTAACATCACAGTTAGGATACTACAAGATTTTTTTCATTTAGCAGGTTATCATTCACCATTTTTGGGGAGGAATTGCTAACTTAAACCTACAAAACCTCAGAAGGCATGCCAAGAACACACAAGTATTTAAAAACAGTACTGACTGACACTTATGCAAGTAATATCTAGAGATGTTTCATACTTTCCAAGTGCTCTTGGAAAACTACACTAGATTTGTAGGTTTTATTTCTGTATTTCAGGGATCACTTAGAGACAGAATATGGTACAAGGAAACAGGAGTGCTAGGAATTATTGGATAAATCTTCCAGTAAAGTAGTGAAAAAAAAACAGTTTTACCACTACAGCAGTAGAGGGAAGCTTAAATACCAGCAGACATAAATGCTTATGCTTAAATAGCACTATCAGAATGACGTGCGTGAAGCTGCATGGACTGTCTACAACTCCACCATCATCTTTTAGAGGAGATCGCAATTACACTTGCCACTTACTAGGAACATTTGGAACTGTACTAAATGGCCTTCTCCCTAATATTTATCTTCTTCCAAATGCTTCTCTGAACACTTACTGTTTCTAATTTATACACTTCACGCTTCTCTAAAGTCTCTATCCTTAGCCCTTATTTTTATTCCAAAGGAAAAGCTGTACTTCCAAAATTTTAAAAGACACCTGAAATACAATGCACACGACATGTAAGTATTCAGGTAGGTCAAGAGTATCAATGACAAAATTAAACCATCCTGGCAGGTATTTTTGTTATTATCTTAACTTTGTATATTTACTAACCATTTTCAGAAAATTTTAATTAAGAGTACTACTAGTCATGTTTCAATTTGCTCACTATTAATAGGAGTCCAGTTAAACCTCTCCAAAAATTGCAGATTGTGTGGATAAAACTCTTTACCAGTACAAGGTTATTTCCTTGGAAATTCACCGCTATCTCAAGTGACTCTCGTATTCAGGCTTTGAACTGGTTTTATCTGGCTCAGGAAGTAGGCAGAGTTTCTAGGAAGGTCTGAAGATAGGAAGAGTAAGGCTTTTTTCAAGCTTCAAGTCAAACAAGCATTAGGCTTAAACTGTGGGCAGAATAAAGATCATCTCTCTCCAGGAAGAAGGAACAATTGCCAAGTCAAGCCACTGATAACGGACTTGTGCATTGAAGAGAAAGTCTTTTCTTCCAAACCTAGAGTAAACAAGGAGGAACAGGGAGTTCTTTCCAGAATTAAAATCACAAGATAAAAATAATGTTAAGCATTAGTCTAGAAGCAGAGTCTTACAAAATTGGAACAGACAGGCAATATAAATGACCTAAAGAACTACTGCAATTAAGACAGTAAACCCCATTGATGTTACTGAAGCAGAGTCTAGCATAAACCATTCTAGGCAGCTGCTTGTGCGCTCCCACCTCGTTCCTTATATTTCCTGATTCCTTACATTCAAGTCATATGCCTCTCCTTCAAGTCAAAGCAGCCATCTGTTTGCAAAGTCTAAAAGACAAATCTGAGTTAGGGAACAAACAGAAAGAGCTAAGGTTAGAGAGAAAACATTAGCGTTTGGCAGATTTTGACAGACTGTCTGGAATAATACTCTTCACTAGGTGAAGGCAGCTGTGCGAGGTGAAGCACTGCTGTCGTGTGCAGTAATTGAAGCATGCAGCTCACTCAGTCCAGGAGAAAGATGGGGCATCTGTATCGCAGAGGTTAGACAGCCCTGCTGATAAAAGTTGTAGCCAGAGATGAGCAGCACATCTTCGATAGCTAGATTCCATTAATCAGACCAAGCAGGCTCTCATTTTGAGACACAGAGCTGAAGAACACTGTGCGTGTTCCTCATGATGGCAAATAATCCCTTCCTGCAAGGACAAAGGGAACGCAAGTCCTGAAGCAACGCAAAAAGATGAAACACCTCTAGGATAGATTAAAACCCATCCTTTTGTGCCACTTCACAGCTACACTATGAACAGCAAGCCCTATACTGCTGTATAAAAGCAGTATAAAAGCTTTCATTGACTTCTCTTTATACAGCAAGTACAGCCCAACCGCTATTCTTCATTCACATATTTCTCTATTGACTGGCATTTTTCACTGAAAACCAACAACAAAACTAAAAAGCAGCACCAACGTTTCAAGGGAGCTTCTGTGAAAAGAGTTTAATTTAGGACCGAAGAGAGCTGCAAGGTGCTGAAGATGTCACAGTTCAAACTTAAAGGATGCGTCCCCCTGTAGTCAGCCATTACCGCCTCAAAGCAGCAGGGCCAGCCGTCAGTTCTGGTGAGGAGCTAACCCAGCCCTCACTGCAGGGTTTTATTTTAGCTGAACAAGAACACGCAGCTGTAACAAGAATAGTCAAGTACAGGGGATCAAAACGTGGGGCTGAATTAGAAAGCCAAAAGTAAATGAACTACTGACATAACCATCAGGAATTGTGTAGAAACAAGATAATCAGCAGAAACCAAACAGTATTACAGCTTCCAGAACAACTCACAACAATGAAATGCTATATATCAAAGGTGACAGACTCGGAAGAAAAATAAGTAGTCCATGCCACAGGAGCGTAATACTGAACTTCCAACCTCAGCATCCGAAACAGGACTGTGTTCACGATCAAATGGCGAGACTAAAGAGGATGCCATAGAAGACAACATACTGGAAGACCGCACTGCGCCTTTCTACAGACATTCAGCAGAAGAAAGATAATGAACTATCTGTCACAGAGCCTTGGGTGCCACCTCAAGAAGCCAGCAATCTGTGCGCAAAGGAGTTGGTGTGAATGCTCAGAGCTCTAAACTGGAGTGTCTTCTGGGATGTGTCTAGAAAACTGTCAGTAGAAAATAAAAATAGCTTAGAAAATAGAATTCAACACAGACAAATGACATCAGGAAAAAAACAAGACTTTGGAAAGTTTAATTACTCCACAACAGTTAGGAGTCCATGACCAGGTAGATAAAAATGTTGTGGACAATTACAAGCATTTTACTTTCCCCAAATCCATGTGCCTTTTGAAGGGACTTAGAGGTCTGTTAGAACCTCCCTGCCATTGTTGGTTAAGATATGAGCAGCAGAGAATGAAGGCAGCTGCCACTTGGTCTCAGGCACTTGAGTTCAATACATTTGTAAGTGCCAGAAAGAGGAGATTAGGTGCCAGTTTACTGATAGAACAACAGTTGTAACGAAGCTATAAGAAATCATAAAGTCTCTCCTAATACAAGGTGACTAGTAATAAAAAAGTAAATGGAAGGATTCAAGTGTGAAAAATAAGTATGTTGGAAAAAAGTATGAAATCAGCCACTATTGCTCGAGCAGCTTGGTCACTAACTTCGCTGTGAGAAGCAGCATTCCGATCAAGATTCAATTAAACCATCAAACATTATCAGCAAGAGGATAAAAACCAAAGTCCGGATTATACACACACATGTCTCCTGTGCCTGGTCAGGCAACCTGACCTTAGAAGGCACACAATAAAACTAGAAGAGGTAAAGAGAACGAAGAACAGTTGGTAGTGTACAACAGCTTCTATACGAGGAGTAACCAGGCAGACAAGGGCCTTCTCAAGCTGCCAACTGGGCAGGAAGAAGGGAAATGTGGCAGAGGTATCACCAGCGACAAAACGTGAAGCTTGAAGAACTAATCAATCTTTCCTCAAGGTAGATGGAAAAGATCAAAAAACCAAAGCAGCAGACATTAAAGAGACAGGAGGAGTCATCCTCTTCCCTCCCCTTTCAGCACAGTACTGAATTAAAACGAGAACACGCTGCCACAAGATGATGGGGATGCCAGAAGTCCAAATGGTTCAGAAGTTGTTAGATAAATATAAGCCAGTCCTACACAGGGCTATTAAACCCATCACCTGGATACAGCCTACAGCTCCGAAGTCCCTTAATCACAGGCTGCTAGAAGCCAAAAGGGTATTTGGGGGAGAAGAGCGTTCCAGACTTGACTGACTCACTATCCCTAAGCACATGTTACTGGTGACCATCAGAGAGCAGAGGAGGTTAGGAAAATCTCCGGCTTGAGCCGGTGTAGCCATTCCAACGTTGTTACGGCCCTAGACAACTGGCATGTAAGCAGTGCTCACATGCCGCTTGACATTTAGAGGATGTGAAGTAGCTTGTGGGAGAGCTACTAGCTGTGCCAAAGATAGCAGAGGATGCCACAGGAGACATGCAGCAGGAGCATATGCCTTTGCGTAGTATGTTCAGATTAAGAACAAGACTTCTATTAGAAGAAAAAACAATAACTCCCAAGTTGAGATACTGTTTTGAGAGCATCTCCGATGAGACTGCTTGCATACATCTCATTTAAAAACAGATGCTGTTCTCAAATTTGTTATTCAGTGCCATATCTTCCCTCCAGAACACTCTCAGCTGCCCTTCTTATTTTCCAAGCACCCGTTAACTCTTGATTGTTCACTGATTTTTTGCAAGTTAATCATTAGGCCCACCAAAGGTAGCATAAACTCTTAGGAGCTGGAATTCAGCAGAGCTACATCTAAAACAGTCTGGAGAAGCCAGTATCTGTAGCATTATATTTCATTTTTGGCAACCTGCTATAACCATACAAAATTTCTTTCTATGATAGCTTCTAGTTATCATAAGATGAACAATTATTTGAAAAACAAGTGTATACAACCTGTGTTTCATGCATATTTCTATTCAATGAAATACTGCTTACATACGGTTTCGAAAGCTTTTTGAACGAGTTGCTGCAGTTTACAGAAACAGTTATTCTGAACAGACTCAAGCCAACAATAAAAATACAGCGCATTAAGGAGCGGGTTCAAACCTCACATTTCTAACACCATCTGTCGTAGCAGCCTCGCTCCCAAGGCTTCGAGAAGACAGTGCAGTTTGTTACTGATTTCCATGGAAGCAGAACTCCAGCTACGGTAAGCATGCAGACCAAGTGTAATCTAGAACTATGCAGTTTCAAAAATCTGAAGTCAGTTGTCCTCCACTTCGTTTTAAACAGTGGACACACTGAATGGATTTGACTACTCATATTGTACCCTTTCCCAACTGAAAAGGTGTACATTTCAGAGAAACTAAAAACTGGTAGTCCATACAGGCTTAAAAAAACCCAAAAAACCAAAATGATATACCGCAGCACCTGTAATCGTTAACTGAACTGCTACCAAAGCTTACATTATTGCAACTGAGGACTTTAAGAGTCTCTAAAAGAAATCTAAGAAAGCAAGGAGATTTGGATTTCAGGATGAAAATCCTGGTTTGACAATCCATCCTTAACTCACCGCGTCGATATTGTAGGGGTCTCCAAACAGCAAACAGTATGCGCTCCATCTCGTCTGAAAAATCTAGGCACAATGGGGGTTGAGTTAAGGAAAGAATGTCAGACCTCGTGTTTAGCCTTAAAGAGAATCTATTTAAGATTCAAAAATTTACCTTTTTAGCAGCATATTATAGTCTTACTGAACATTCCTGGAGGATAAGTTGTGCTTAGATTGTGATTTCCTTTCCATTATTGTTTGGCTATCTGAAGAATAAGTTTCAAAATATAGGTTACCTTTCCCTCTGTTCAATCCTCCAAGAATGCTACAAAAGGTAAATTTTGAGGCCCAAATAGGTTGACAGTGTTACCCTTTTAGAATAGTTGCGTGATCAGTTTCTCCCCCTCCCCACCACCAGTACTTTACGTATCTGCAATGACCTTAGATTTACAACGAGGGAACAATCCAGAAGTTTTATTTTTTGAACTGTATTTTGAGATTTTTTTCAGAAGCCATCTTGCCTTTAGCTGTAAGCAGGATCTGAGAAGCAGTAGTTTGGTCAATAACAAATCACTATCACAACCCTGCATCGCTGCTAGGGTCAGGCAAAGTATTTCCTCTTCCTCAGCCTCCAAACAGGGAAGAAAAACAGGGAGACTTTGTTGAAAGAAGCACAGGTCTAATTTAGAAGGATGCATTGGATGCTGGTAATGGCTAGAGACTAGGAGCAAGATCAGTGCAACGAGCATATGGGACCCTGTAGTAAGTAACTTTCATAATGCAAGACTGCTGTTCTAATGACAATAGTTTTCCTTCTTCCCCTTTACAACTCTGAAAATCCACCATCGAGGAATTAATTTTTCCAATCAACATGAAACAGAAGTTTCAGAGAATTAGCTTACTGTCTGTTTTGCTATGCTGGAAACAACCACCCATGCCGAGGACAGCAGTGACAGCAAAAAGCAAAGCCACTCCCTTTCCCCAACTGGTTTCAACCAGAGAGTAAAGACAGACCCGGTAACATGCTTTCAAGCTTTGGAGTTACACAGAGACTTAAGATGAAGTCATTTTTGCTGTGCGGGTCTCCCTTGGATGCAACATTATTATGTGTGGTCGAGAGGATTAAGCCAACTTTGATTTCAAGCGCAGGTTAACATTTAGCATTTACTCAGCCAGAGAGAGCAACTCATCCCACTGCAATCAGCCTGCACTATCAAGATGAGTAAAGCTGACGGTATGGGGAACCTAATCCTGAAGTTACTGTTGGGATGTTCTCTGTAATGCAAATCGTAGACATTTACAATTGAGTCATCGCTACCTGTGTCAAAGCTACACATGAAACTAATTCTACTCCCACGGACTAAAACACAAGACGACTCAGGTGTAACAACCCCTTAAGCAGCCGAATTAGTAATGGTCATAATTTAGATCTGTTTTAATTAGATTTTTAATGACATCCACGAGGAACTGTCCAAACAGACATTTGGCTTGGGGTTTATTTCACCCCCAAATGAAGACAAACGGGTGACTAGGTCCCTGCCAGAGGTCCGTCCTGAGCTGACAGAGCACACCAAACCAGTGGCGTTAAAGCACCTGGGAATCTACTGCAACAGACCACAAGAGAGCATGCGTGCAGCGTTATGGCCAGATCCATCGGACTCCCCATTCCAGAGCCCAAGAGCCAATTTACAGCCTTGGCTAGGCTTTGACTAATCCCAAAGTGAAATCCGCATTCAGGATCTAGAGAAAAAAACCTGTACCCACTACCGCTGCACTTCTCAAATCAATGACACCTATTTCATGACATAAAGTTGCCCATAAATGAGACATGAAATCTGAGGCTGCTGCCAAATGCTCTTCTTAGGAATTGATGTCATTTCAGCAGCTTCCTCATGAAGACTAGAATCATAAATGAAGTCAGGAGTTCAAAACATCACATTAGTAATGACCATCTTCATAATTAAGTGAAGTACTACCCCAAAGAGAAGAGTTTCATGGCACATGAGCAAAGCAGTAGAGCTGTACTGAGTGTATGAGAATCTAAACATAACACCACACAAGCCTATTCTCAAAAACAAAAAGGATGGAATGAAAGAAATCCGACAGTTACATCCTGAAATTATTTTTTCTAATAAATGTCTGAGCTTGCTTCTGGTCTCTTAAGATGCAAAACCATTTTTAATAGCATATGGGTTTCGTTTTGTCAACAACAGCAGAACAAAGACTCCTGAAATGCAGTTTTAACAATTGTACAGGAAGAAGGCAAGGCATTTTAAGGATTTTATTCAAAAGTGCTTGCACAGCTTGGAAGAACTGTACAATTCTATACAGAAACCGATTTCACTGAGATACACGAGTCTTACAGGGACTCACCACTTTTTGAGTGTCAGTTCACTAGCTTAAGAGGATCAGAGTGCAAAAAAGTACAGAGTGTTAGTGTCTACTCAGTACCTCGATTCCGTATTAAACACTGCACAATCTAAGAAGGCAGTTTTAATAAAATACTTCAACAAAGGCCTTTTTGATACTCCAAAAGTGAAACACAACTTTCGTATGGGTTGTGTCAGAAGTACTGTAGTTTAGCCTGCAGAACCATTCTAAGAAAATTACTATTTAAAGATCAATAGTAAAACTGACAAGCAAAAGTTTGGGAGGTTTGTTGGGTGGTTTTTGTTTTGGTTTGGGGTTTTTTTTTTGTTTGTTTGTTTGTAATAAAAAGCTTCTTACACTTCAACATTTTTCTGCTGCAGACCAGAAGTCTTCTTGCCTGGAGCAGCACCTCTCATCTTCCCCTCTGCATATTGTTCCCTTTAAAAAAGAGTAAATTTGTAAATAAGACTTTAATGGAAAAAGAAGCTTGTTTTCCCTCAAAGGGTAACGGGTTATGCAAAACATTTAGAGAATGTCTAGTAAATGGCTTTGTGAATCAGTATGCGTCATGAGCAGGAACAACTCAATATCAAGAAGATTTAGGCTTCTTCATACAACACTTAGCAGGATGAACACCCGTTTCCTCCCCCTCCCACCATCCTTGTTATTCTGAATCACATGGAAGCAGCACGCTGCTTCTGAAAAATATAAAACAACTTCTCAATAAAAGCATTTCCAGTAAAGAAATACAAGATTAGCGTTCATAAAAATCGAAGTATTTGTAGGCATCCTGAAGCTGTCTGAGAAGATCCGTACCACTTAACAATATATTTTAAGGACACTGCAGAAGGGTCACTTTTAGCCACCTAATTTCCACGTTACAGGATGTACTGCAGTCAGTCAGGCTCCCTCTCCATTTCATCAACCTACTCTTCCTTAAAACCTCAAGTCACCATTTTAAAACTAAGTAGCAGCTTGCTCTTTCTAAACTGCTAGAGGATGAAGATCAGAACACCTCTGTAAGCCAAAGCATCTCACGAATAAGTGAACATATGAACCCCTCTTGAAGGCTTTTTTTTTTTCAATCACTAACTTTCCTTGATATACAGTTGTTGGATTAAGGCTGTATAAAAAAATATTTACTGACAAAGGACTTAAAAATACTTACTGATTGGCCTTTTGAAGTTCTTTTTGTTTCTGCAGATTGGTATCCACGTATTTGAGCACTCTGCTTTCTGGTACCCATTCATCCCAGCTGAAAAAAATAAAAAAAATCTAACGATCATTCAAAAACATTACGTAATTGCATTCTACACACAACAGTCAATTACAAGCTTCAAGGAATCTGAGGCTGAACTCTGCGTTTGTGTCAAGTCATGGACTGGCACAACTGGAAGTGTAAATTATCAAATGCATTCCCCACTGACTGAAGCTGTAACGATTTTTCTAGGGAATTGTAATCCTCAGTCATTTCCAGAGAGTCTCCCAAACTTGAAGTATGGGCAATTTAGGAGGGAGGGGAGTGTCTTAAATTTAAAAGCAGCATCTCAGGGAAAAAAAAAATTCTACACTTACTAAATTATGGGACACCTGTAGCCATAACTATATTATGACGCAAGTTTCCTTTATCTATTCCAACATTTTATAGGTTAACAAATTCAGCAATAAGATCTTACTGTAAGAAGAAGAGCTCTGATTTCTGTCTGTGAAGGAAACCAAGATGGCATGAATATTTGAAGAATCTGAAGTGAACGATTTAAGAGAACAGGTGTTGGGGAAATTCCCATTACGAGCAAGAATTCCACTTTGACAAAGAGTGGATTATCTGAGCAATCTGACAACTTATTTCAAATAAAACACATTAAAAGTGGCCAAGTTATTCTAAAGTATCCAAGTTAAAGCTCTCTATATAAAGAGCTCTGTGTCATTTTCATTTCATGGCTATAGCTGCCAATCTTAGAACATCAAGGTGTCAAACCCAATACTACTACAGGAGTACAAGGTCTTCAAGAGCGTTAAGACAAGGCAAGCTTAGCATCCAAAAGTTAGAGAAACACACATCCAGCTGTACGCATACTAAGACTATGTTTTTAGGATCGTGCTTTGGTCAGATATTTAAGCCACTTATCTTACTCCTGCCTGTACAGCTGCAAGAGACCTTCAAAAGAAGTGCTATATAACTGTGCGGCACATTATACTGTATGATGAAGAAACTTTTTTGGTATCCTAACTGTTGATATTTGCAAAAGAAAAAATTAAGTAGTCGAGCAATTAACAAGTAACAAAGGACCATAATTACAGAAACCAAATTTAAGGAGTTATATTGCCCCAGTTGTCTAGATCTTGCAGCAACGCCACTTTTAATGTAGTTAATTGGAAGCTTGAAGGCAAAAAACTCAAACAGCACAAGCAAGAAAAGCAGGAGTCACGACATCACTTATGGCACCCTTCATCAGAGATAAACAAGGAGAGGAAGTATCAGATTTACGCTGCCTCATTAATATACAGCAGCCACCAGAAGAACCAATTACGCTCCCTGTAACTGTCAGTGTTTACAATAAAACATTTATCTGGCCACTTGGCAGGGAGGGTGTGCGGGCGCATTTAAGAAAGTTACATATTAAAACATGAAGTTCAGCTTTTAGTCACATCAGTGAGATCAAGATACTAGTGACTAAGAGTCTTCACTCTAGAGTCTGCAGCACTGAAATGAAACAAAAAACAAAAGAGGAAAAAGTGCTCTCTGAAAGACTTCTGGAGTCTGAAGAGCTGAAGCTTTTAATCGCTAAGAAAAAAATTCCACTCTTCCTGAATTCAAAACCTAGTGACAGAACAGAATTCAAATGAAAGAAAAAAAAGACAATTATGTAAATGTGATAATCTCAAAGTATTCACCTTTAATAGGCTGAACATTTATTTCATGGAGACATCTTTATTCTTCAGAAGTCTCTCACCTAGAATCCTACCATTTTTGCAGAAGGGAACAGTATCTCTAACTTTACCTTAGCACGAGAGGCAAGAACTGAAATACAGGCTAAACCTGCTCCAGTGAAGGACTAAAACAGACAGCCTTTCCCATTCTGAACACAGCCTCCACTAAGGCGTGCTTCTCCAAGTCTTTGCTGCCAAAAGTGGTATAAAAGTAAAGTACACTGCGTGTTTGAGTAGAGAGTTTTGCTCCACCTCAGCAGGGGTTGCCTCTCCTACCAACACATAACAAGGAAGTTTTTGTACTAGCTATTTCTGCCAGGGAGGAATTACAGTAACTATTTTCAAACTTGAACAAACAGAATGCTATAAAGCATTCCCCTTAGTCTACTGACGCCCTAAGCTAGTCTGGCAACACAACCAAAGCTCTGAAGGAAACGGTTGGTTAGATCATGTTTTGTGTTACTCTAAATCATTGGCTTAGGTATAAAAACCATTTAGGTCGATTTCAGAAACAATCTCCTAAGGACACAGGCATGGTAGCGCTAGGCCATCACGCTCGCACCCACACTGACAAAGCTTGCATTTTCCCATAAGGGAAAATGAAATACTGCTTTCATTTTATGCAATACTTACTTTTTATTCCAACCGCTGTAATGGATAAAGTATTTCACTTGCTTGTCCTTTATGGCAACCTTTACACACTGGAACAGAGAAGAAAGTTCAGTCAGTACCAGTGAGAACAAAGAGATCTGGATGAGTTTTGCTTTTTTTAGCTTTCAGGGTTTAAACATGCAGAGATTTCCATGCAAGCAACTGAAATACCAGCAGCTATTTCGCAGCAGAAAGTAAGTTCTCTAACACAAGTTACTGCCTATTGACCGATTTGGAAGGGCTAGGCAAACAAGCGACTCTGCTCAGCTATCCAAAGGGACACCTTCATTCACGAGAAGGATCAGAAACCCCTGAGGACGACCAGAAAAGTGAACAAGCATCACGTCACTACCCCCAGGTTAGCCAAAAGCCATTCACTAGAGAGCTGGTTCACATGCAGGCCCCTACCTCACAGACAGGCAAGCTGGCTGAAGTAGAGGAGTCTTCAAAAGTAAAATAAATAATATGGATCTCTACAGCCACAGAGAGAGCATTATGTTCGGTAGAAAGAGTTGCAGTAAGGGCTTTTTCTAGGTTAAGAATGTATACACGAGGTAAATAAAAACAGTTATTTCCATCAAAAGACTGGCCTATGAATACAGTAACTTCCTCATATACTGATATTAAGGCAAGACCATTAAAAGAGGGAACGCATACATAACACGGTTGCTCCAACCACTCCACAATATCACCAGGATTCAGAAGCGTCCCTTGCAAACTTTTCTGCCTCCTGGTTCAGCACAGCCCTACTCGCAGCCTGCAAGACCCTGCCTCAGCCCATCCAGAGGAATGTGTTCAGGTGAGCTGCAACAACTGTGCACGCTGCCCGATAACGCAACCTCCTCCTGCCCCCGCAGCCTGGCACCTAAGAGCTCAAGCTACCACATCTATATAAAAGAAAACATAGCCAGAGACATGCCTTTTCCTGCAAAAGCACAGCCCAGAACAGAAACTACATAACCCACCTCGTGTATCTCAACTTCTTAGCTATACCACATTAAATCCACCAACTTCGGCTCGAATAAGGCACTTTTCATCCAGAAAGATATCAAGTCTTGTTCCAGATACACAGAGATACTGATGCCACTGTACCGCTTTAACGGCAAAATAATGAGGGTGGTGTAAAACATGAAGAATCACCCTCTTCGGCTCTAGCTTTTAGTCCCTTTTTAAGGATTTTTTCCCATTGAAGTAAAAAATGACTCGTAAAAGTCATAATTGCTATTTCATTTCCATGCTAATTGGGTTACCTCTTAAGTATTTGAGAGGGCAGAGCCTTCTGCTGTACAGCATTTTCTCAAGACCTTTGTGGTGACTCCTTCCTGTACCCTCTCCAATTAAGAAAAATTTAATTGTCAACATAGAGAGGAACATCATATTTCAGTGCTAATCTCCAAAATGCCACATACTGAACTTAAACTCAGTCTCACCTAGACCTGCAACTAGGAGTAAGGATATCCTAATCTTGTTTGATATACTACTGCACCAGTGGCTCATTTTGACAGTCCTGGAGTTAAAGCCAGCCAAATACAGACTGTGTGCTTAAGAAGTGTCTTCTTGTTTTGAAGAATACAAGAACCGAGCATGAAGTAAAAGAAGACTCATATTTCTGTACCAAAATATCTTCCTTCCTGCTGGAGGTTAGGAGTGTCTAAGTGAATCTCATGTAACTCTGCATTGTACAGAGATGTACAAACGGTTACTGTTTGTCATAATTTTTCACACTACTCTAACACAAACAAGTGCTTCTCTGATCACCTTGCTACAGGAAGCCAAGGATATGGTCATCAGGAACAAAATAACTTACGCATTGAGAATCACAGAAGAAAAACAGATCAAAGGAGGAAAGCTAAGGTTATTATTCATTACTACCTACAGAGCATCTTTGTAAAATTAAATCCCGTTCCTTCTGCCATTTCAGGAGCCCAGAAGGATCCAGACTCTCAATATAAATAGCCAGCCAAAAGCTGTCTTGCCACCTGGGAAATGCCTTCTAGCACACCAAGCTGGCAGAGGCAGTTCCTACAACACTCATCCCACCCTTGCGTAAAGGAGAAGAGGGGCACAGCACAGAGAAGCACACTGCTGTAGCAGCTCTGGGCTGTTTAACTGACCAAAGAGTTAAGACTGTTGCTAACAGAGATCTGTTTCCACAAAACCAGAAGCCTTGATTCCTCTCTGTACTACCACCTGGGCAGGCACTGGCAGAAGACAACACACTGAGCATACATTCACAAGGAACTTGTCCTCCAGTTCTAGAGCAAGGGAGAGAACAGAGCAGAATCACTGATGTGAAAATGGTTTAGACAAGCACATCCCCTGTCAATGCTCTGGATGTTATTTTTACATTAGAATGACTATTTCCTGATAGCATGAAAAGAGATGTCAGGTATTTCTAGCTGCCTCCCTACCACCACCTCTCTGAAGTTGCCCCATCAGTTAACATTTACTGACACTAAAACCTAATGGATTTAAATCTCTGTTTAAGGTGCGCCAGGAACTTCTGCAAGTCTTCTAATCCACACAGCTACAAAAGCCCTTTGTTTCAATTTCAGAGGAACTGGAAACAGGCAGCCAGAATAGGAGCTATACCATCAGTAAAACAGATGGCACGGCAGCGACATCTGCTTAAGGCCCACAGGAAAAGCCCATCGTTGAACGTGCTGCAGCAGAGGCCTGCAACTGAAGCAGCAGGGATACTCCTCCAAGTCACAAATTCGCAATGCACGGTTTCTGCGGTTAAAAAGCCAGAATGGAGAGTGCCACTTCCTTTGTCACTTCAATCCAGCATTGTCTTCTGCAGCGTTGTCCCATTTGAAGACCACCGATTGTACTCAGCCACCTACACCTCTGAGGAAGCTCAAACTGCAGCTAACTTACTAGCTCATGCATTAGCACCAGCACCAAGTCCTATGGGCACAAACGCTTTTCAGTGTTCTGGGGACGCAAGTGTATCAGGTGTTCAACACACAAGACCACCCAGCCTCTAGTAGTTTACCAGAATAGCTCCATAGTACCATTGGGTTTTCTGGGATTTTTCTATAACATAGAGCTCCAGGATTTAAAACTAATGAATTTCATACATTACCAGGTTTTCCTTCATTTTCGTTTCAGTCCTTAATCCTATCTAGTGAGGCACAGCAGGTAAACTAATACAATTCCTTATTTTCTTGGGGAACAGTCAGAAGTGTCTGCAGCAATAAGCAACCACGCATACCTTTGCTTCATAAAGGAGAGGTCCATGGAAACAAAGCACTCGTTCACCTGAAAGAAAGTTGCAGATAAACATGTTAGAACACCACCAATGCACCATTTCTGTAAAATACGTCATCAAGCACAACATAGAATGAATCAAGTGTCAACCTGGAAAGAAATTCAAAGGCAGATACTGGTTTGAGATGCAGGCTGGTAGCAAATTCACTCTCATACAAAAGAGGATCAGAGCTGTGATTATTTAAGGCCACGAAGGAAAGATTCCCGAGGACCTCCCTGAAGGGCACTCACGCAAGGGTAGCTGCATGCAAACCATGTCCAAACCTGCCCACAGTTTCGCAAAATGGCTGGTGACTTCAGCACCAAAACTTACAGCCCTACGCATACTCCCAGCCTCTGCCAACTCAAGTTACGGACACCCTTGCATCCCGTTGCAAGGCTGGCACAGGGAACTCCTTCAAAGCCCTGAATTTCAGGTGCAGACACCAAAACACGCTGGCTCGATACAAATGGACTACTTCAGCCTAAGTACTCAAGTAGTAAGCAGGTAAAACTGCCTTACTGTAAGGGATTCTTTCGTCTCCATGACATTGCATTCGGATTCAGAGCAGGAAGTCAGCTCTCATAAGAGACGTCACCTCTGCGTCTTAAGCTTCCAAAACGAATGAAAGCAAGTGCTACTAGCGCTCCTTTTCCTGCAGGAAGGCCACCACCTGGTATTTCTAGTTCAATGGAGTCAGGAAGAGAGAGACCCTGGCATTGTTTCCCCATTTGACTTGTGGGACAGAAGAATGTCATGTTCGCACAACAGCAAGAAAAATTGTTCACTTTGTGGTTTTTAAGTAGGAGGAGATTGTTCTTCAGTCTGGTTTTTTTTCCCTTAATGGCAAGGTCTTACTTTGTGGTTACGTTGTGGGAATTTGAATGTACTTCGCACAGGATATCTGAGCACAGATGTTTCCTTCTTGAAAGCTGCAGCACCTCACATTTTCAGAGAGATGAGCTGCGTGATACACTCCAGGGTGTAGCACACATCCAGTTCTTGTCACTGTTTCCAGGGCATACGGGACAGAAGAGAGCTGTCGCGGTCACCGCGCGCATGCTGTGCAGTACACATACGCAGGTATTTCTTCAGTCCCCAGGCTGGGCTGGGAAGGAGGGGTGCAGAAGCGGGCTGTCCCATCAGTAACACAGCTCTGGATGCCACCTTCTTGTCAGCAGCTCGGGAACAACTAGGGTGGGGGAAGGACCAGTTCACGGGCTATAGTACCCTCCACTGTAAATTTTACTCTGCTCTTCAAAACGCCTTTCTGCATATTCAAGTGATAAATACGGTCAGTGGCACATCGTACCGTTAACTCTGACCCTCTTGAACCCTGTACAGTTCTGGCTTTACCCCACAGACGTACAACTCGACATTAACGAAACTTTTAACCAGATGGGCTCTAAACAGACACTCATTCTGCACACAGAAATTGAATGTCCCCGCCTCTCAAATTTTTTTTTTGGTGAGGGGGCAGAGCAGTTGTCGCACTCATTCCCAGAACACACTGCTGGCAGGGTCAGGGCAGTTACACAGTCTGTCGGGTGGCTGATGACAAACCACCCGATTTTCCTTGAAGAAAATTCCTTCTGACGTGCCATTTCACCACCAAGACTGGGAGACAAGCAGATACAGCAACGGCCTCTTCAACCAGCACAGCTACCACCACATTTCATCTAATGCATCCAGACTCTGATGGAACAAGATGCAACTATAAATTTACTATTCCATTCCTACACTGACTAGAAAGAACTGCTCATGTTTTAAGACTTCACTATAACCCAATCTGTAGGACCCTATGCTCTCCATAGAACTGAAACAAGTATCCGCAGCAAAGTCTAAGAGCACAAAACTAGGTCAGAAATGTATTTTAGCTGGTAAAATGCTTTATATATATATATATAAAGAAAGAAATAAAAAGATTTAGAAAGGTTCTCACGGAAGTGCCTATTTTGATACATTTGATACACTTATTTAAAAAAAAAAGAAAATGTCTTCATAATCAGGGCTAACAATCAGAAATCAGATTATTATCCTGATGAGTCACAGTGCTCGCTAGTGCTACTGGAAAACATATCTCTATTTCAATTATTGCGCAAGGTCTTTCTAGGTAAGATGTCCACAGCTACCAGGAGTTATTTTATTTATTTTTAAAAACCACAACATGAATCTCCGTTTTGCAGAAAGCGTTCTTCTGTTTTCACGATAACCTAAAAGGCTCTCGCTCCTTCCCAGCTTACTGCAGACATGCACAAGGCCTCTCCTCTGAATCTATATTCTCTTCCACACGTTGCCACCGCCACAGCGGAACACCCACACCTATTCCTTATCCCAAAGGCAGTATTCATAGGAGAACAGCTCTGTAGCTGGTGGAAAATATCGGAGCATGCTCTGTTAACACCCCTGAATGCCAAGCTACACGGAGCGGTTCTGTTGCGTACAAACGGTTGCCACGCTGGCCAGCGCGTGCCGCGCAGACGTCCGTCAGGCTCCGAAGGGGCACGCCTTCTGGCCTCACCGCGCCGTCAACAGCTTCACGGGAGGAAAAGCTCCTGGAAGTCAGAATTCAACCGCCCGCTCCTTCGGGTGTTTTACATGCAGCAACAAGAGATGCTGCATCTGTGGATCAAGGATACAACTACCGATGAAGTCTCCCCGTTGATGTCAGAGCAGCAGGCTAACCAGCATCTTCAGAACAGACCAGCAAACACAGAAATCTCATCAACATCGGCAGAAGAAAAAAAAAATCTGCCTTAAGCGACTCAAAATTGAATCTGACATCTGAGACTCTTCTGTATTTGCTTTAAAAAAGTCAGCGTCGAGATGCAGAACACCTTAAGTACCCACAACTCTTAATTCATAGCTGCCCCAATGCTGATCTCGTTTCTCATGCCTGCATAGACACATCAGCCCCTTCATTTCAAGGGGCATACTCGTGCTTCTAGCTTGACATTTAGGTTTTCCTAGCTCTTACAGATTTTCACAATAAATTCAGTCTCCTCCTCACCCTTTGCTTTGTGAAAGATGCCAATATGGATAACTGCTAAGGCTACCTACCACTCTCCAGTGTACATTTAGCTTGAAAATCTACAATTAAAATAATTGTCATTTGTCATGCTGTGAAGGGCCACAATAAAGCATTTAAGTTTTAGGCCTGCAGGAAGCTTTATTCACAGCACTGTTCTCCCTTTTAATGTTACAGCTGAGATCACAAACACATTTACATTGTGGAAAAAAGCCTAAAAATTTTAACTTCCATACTAAATTTAGGTTGCTCATATTCCTACAGCTGTGAACATAATTTCAGCCTGGAATTCTACTTAAGTTTTAGTTTCTGCAGTTCACTTGATTTCACATTAATTATTATAATGTGAATCATACATTAAAGTCTTGATTATTTCTGCAGGTTAATATTACCATCGGTATTAACGCATGGCATGGAATGCCGATGCACGACGGAACACGTTCCGACACAAGCAGCCATGAAGCACGTACAATTACAGTGTTGTTTAAGCTACCCAGAATGGCCGGATCCAGTCATTCTTCTGCAAACGGCGCTTTTAAAGATAAATCACAGTCATGTGGAAAGTCCTGCTTAGAAGCCAAAGTGAGGGACAGGTAGAGAGGAGAGGGTGAAGTCATTTTTTATTTACCGTTGTCTAGCATTTTCATTTACCTATATTAGTAACAACCAGAACCGTTACCTAAAAATCAAAATGTATGCAAAATAAGTCTCAGAAAAAAGCATAATCATCATCCTTATTCACCTAAAACACCAAAATCCAGTGCTTTGCTGTAAGTACAGACTCCACCACAACTGCTAGCTGTAGGCCAAACACTGCCCCGTGCCTCCTGCTGCATGAGCATCCCTAACTGAGCTCCCTTTCAAGGAAGAGAAAATAATAAGCATGCTTCAAACTCGAGAAGATTAAAATTCTGACAGGATAGGAGACTTCAGCAGTTTTAATGCCAACGAATATTCACGCCTGCGAGAAAATGAAGCATATTTAGAATAACAGGGGATAGGAAAGCCCCACATCTTATTGGTAGGAAAGACGAGGAACAGGAAGGCAAAGACTACAGGAATTCGCTTTTTCCCCACATCTTCCCACACTGTTAGGGCTGAGCAGTGAAAGCTAAAAACCAAATAATCCCCTGCGCTGAGGGGCCATAAACACTGGAGGCCAAGCGCGGTCCTGCTGAAGGCCTTACCGAAAGGCAGCCTCCCAGCCCCGGACGGCGGGGCTGCCATCACCCCCTGCCCCGTCCCCAGGGGAGCCCGGGCCGAGGGCAGGGCCGCCTGCAGCGGGGGCCGGCCCGCCAGCCCCGCTGGGCGAGGGGCAGCCCTGGGCCTGGCAGCAGCCCGCCCGCAGAGGCCCGCTCGTCAGAAACAGCGGCCGCATTTATCCCCCCCCGCCCCAAATCGCTTCCTTTGTCTCTTTTCGGCCCACCCACCGCCGCCAAGCCGGGGAAACAACGGGTTTCAAGCCCGGCCTTCCAGCGAGCGCTGCGGGATGCGGCAGCGGGAACCAGCGGGGCCGGCCCCGGGCCTGCACTGCCACCACCGCCACCGCCGCCGCCGCCGCCGCCCCGGGACCCCGCTCCCCACAGCCCCGCCGCCCGCTCCCGACCAGGCCTCCACCCCCTCACCTCCCCTCGGGCCTCCCCGCCCCAGCCTTCACCCCACCTCCGCCGCCCCCCAGCACTCACCCTCCTGGAATTTGGGCTTGGGGTCCTGCTTGGGCGCCATTTATAAGTAACTCTCCCTCCTCCCGCCCCCTCCCCGCGGGGGCCTCACCACCTCCGCCGCATTATGCGCGGCCGCCCCGGCCCCCGCCGCCCCGCGCAGGCGCCCTGCGCCCCGCCGCGGCCCCCGCGGCCTGCTGGGACTTGTAGTCTGGGGCGGAGCGCCCCGCACCCAGGTCCCCCACTGCGGGAGGATAAAGCCCGTCCATTGCTGGCTGCGGGGGCCGTGAGCAGCGCGAGTGGAAGCAAAAAAAAAGGTGGTAAAAAGAAAACAACAAGGCGGATAGGAAAATGCATGCGCCCAACGTGGGGCTCGAACCCACGACCCTGGGATTAAGAGTCCCATGCTCTACCGACTGAGCTAGCCGGGCGCCCTGTAAGGGGCCTTAGCGCCGCCATACTCGGCAGCGGGCCCGCCGTTCCCCGGCGCGGCCGCCAGGGGGCGTCGCTCGCGCGGGCGCGGGGCGGGAGCGCGCTGCCCCAGTCCATTTGCATAATTAACATTATCACTTAAATAATAAACTACCCCCACCCCACCCAAAGCCAGCAGGATGGAGCCGCAGCAGGCGCAACCGTCCGGGAAAGCTGCGGGGCTGTCAGCGTTGTGCGGGCCGCGAGCAGCCCCCGGCCCACTGTGCTGCGCGCGGGGACGAGGAAATGCATTTATTCTGCTTTTCTACGTCTCTTTTGCTTTTCTACATCTGCTCCGCTCCCTCTGCCCGGGGGGACGCGGGGGCTCGGGGAGCAGCTGGAGGCCGTCACCCCGTGCCCCCCGGCTGCGCCCTCATCCTGTAGCGATGCACGGGGCGGTGCGTGGGGCCGAGGCGGGCGCAGACGCGGGGGTTGCGGAGCCGCACCCGATCGTGCAGAAAGCGCCCGAGCTCCGGGTAAGCCGGGCCGGGGCGCCCGCAGCCTGGCTCTGCTAGACCTCGCCCACCAGTCGCCCTTCAGCAGCGGCTCAGGGGAAGCCAGCCCCCCCCCCGTTTGCTGCTCTTCAAACGTTTTTCCTTTCTGTGCAGACGGAGCGAGGCGGGAAGGGACGCGGGGGCCGCGCTCCCGCAGCAACCCCCGCCGCGCCGCGGGAGGACGGGGTTATTTCAACGCCCCCAAGTTACCCCGGCGGCGCGTTTCCCCGCCTCGGGAACGCACCCGTTTCCCTTTTTCACCGAAATTTTGTATTTTGCAGCGGGGACGGGGGGGGGGGAGCCGCTGGCGGCGGCCACGAGGGGGCGCCCTCGGGGCGGCGGGGGCTCGCGCTGCCGGCCCCGCCCGCGCCCCGCCCGCCGCCGCCGCCACCGCCCCCTCGCGCCGCGCCGCGCCGCGCCGTTATTCCCCGCCGCCGCCGCCGCCGCGGAGCCGCCCGCAGCCATGCGGGCCCCCGCCGGCCTCCCCGTCCTCCTGGCCGCCGCGCTGGCGCTGCCCGCGGGCGGAGGAACGGGGCGGACAGGTCGGCGGGGGGGGGGCGGAGGGCCGCGGGGCAGCCGCCGGTGCCGGGCAGCCCGGTGCCGCCGCCGCTGCAGCCCCGCGCTGGGGAAGCCCCGGGGGTGCTTTGCCCCCAGAGGCGGCTTCCAAACACCGTTTCAAAACTGGGATTTGGGTTTGGGGGGGGGATTTTTTTGTTTGTTTGTTTGTTTTCCTCCGCCGGCGGCTGTAATTAAACAGCGGCAACGTGTGCGTGGAACGCGGGAGCGGCCCGCAGCCGCACGGCCCCCCCTTACCCGCCTCCAGCCCCCCCACCCTGACCTTAAGCCTCTCCCGCGGAAAACCCCGGCCGCTGCCCCCCCCCCCCGCCGAGGGCAGGAGGGGCAGCGTGGGGTCCCTGCCCTTCCCTGCTCCCAGTTACCCCATCCAACTGGTGTTTGGGGACCTGACCCCGCTGGGCTGCCTCGGGAGTTCAGCATCCAGCCGAAGGGGTAGGAGAGGGAAGGTGATCAACCCCAAAGCTAACCACTGAACCCCTTTCTTCCCAGAGCCTGCTCTGCCACGCTCCAGCAGCGACATCGTTCATCCCATCAAGGTTGACGAGAGCGGATCCTTCCTGTCCTACGATCTGTCCCACCGAGCACTTCACCGGAGGTCTCCTTCCTCCAGGAGCAAGTTTCTCGCCTTCTATGAACTGCATTACAAAGGACAACCCCTGAAATTCAACCTGAGCCTCAACCGCAACCTCCTGGCGCCCGGGTTCGTCAGCGAGCGGCGATACGGGGGGATCGCTAACGCCAAGATCCAGTCCCACGCGTACAACTCCTGCCATATGATCGGGGAGGTTCGGAGCCGGGCGCTGACGGGAGGTCTGGCCGCGCTCAGCACGTGTGACGGCCTGGTAAGTGCGGAGATTTTTAGTCAATAAGGAAAGAGCAGAAGCTGTGCGAAATCCTTTTTTCTGCGATAGCAGCAGAGTCGGGATCTCACTGCATAGGTTTGATGTGGCCGTGGATGAGCTGACTGTAAGTTTCCCATGGATTCCAGTGGTTTGGGAACTCTCCGGGACTGTGTTTACTTGTTTGTGTCCAAATTCCCAAAGAGAGCAATTCTCATGTCGCCTCCGTCTTCTAGTACATGAATGTAGGATTATGAGAAGCACCTCTGAAAAGAAGTGTTTGAAACCTGGAGGCGTTCGTGATAACGCAGCTGGTGTATAGCGAAACTTCTTTATGTTTTGTGAACACCTCCCCTGCCTTATTCCACTGCAAATATTTTCGAAGGCGAGAGCGACCTGTAAGAGTGTAAGTTTCGCTGAAAGGCAAAGCGACACTTTCACAAATAAGACTTCTTGTGTCGGCACTCAGCAAGGCAAACTCAGGACTTGAGCAAAACGTAGCAGCTGGTGCAGGTCCCAGCTCCCCCCAGGGTTTAAAACCTCTTGCAGAAGCGTTGCCATATAACTTGGGAGCCCCCGTCATGCGCAGAGCCCCGTTCCCGAGCAGGGGCCGGGGGATGACGGAGGCTGGGGCTCCCCGGAGGCGGTGGGTGTAGGGGGGCCCCCTTCGTAGGGGCTGATCCCAGGAAAACCGCCCGTGTCCCCAGCGCGGGCACAGGGCAGAGGGAGGCACCGCTGCAGAGGGAGGGCTCGCCAGCCGCGCTCGCGCCCGGCATCTCTGGGTTTGGAGGGACGGTAACTCCGTCGGATCATCGGTCTGCTGGCTGCCGCAGGTGGCTTCGTTCGGCTGGGGGCTGCGTTGGCATTTTAAGCTTTCTGTGTTCAAATAAAGGTAGTGAGTGTCCGTACGCTGAGTTAGCCCGGTAGAGCGGGGTGGCTTTTAAATGGAAGGTCTGCAGAGGCCACCCGCATCCCTGCGCTTTGTCTGGCGGCGCGAGAGCGAGCTGCTGGATTTCAGGGAGAGGAGCATGGCGTGTGGCGGGGAGCATCGCTGCTGCGTCTCCATCGCCTGCAGCTGCAAGAAGAGAGCTCAGCCTTTCCCCGCCGTGGCTGGCGGCAGGGCAGGATTGGCAGGACAGGAGCTGGGCATGGCCTGGAAGGTGTTGGTTGCTCTTTTCCTACTAAATTTAACAGCAGCTAAGGGCGTTCGGCACCCTGCGCTTCGTGCAGCACCCCAGTCTCCAGGGGGATGAAGGCTGCAGAAAATAGCCATGCCCATCATTCGGATAAAAAAATAGATCAATGCACCTGGGAGGACCCCACAAGCTTTTGATTTATTTTTTTGTGAATGTTTCTATGAGAGAAACAGTGATGGCTGCAGCGCGCACAGAAGCAGAAAGGGTCGTGAACGCTCCCGTGAATGTCTATTTACACATGGACACCCCTGGTAATATATGGTGGTTCTGGGAATGTTTGCGTGGCCTCATCCTGCCGGTGAGCTGAAATCTGCTGTCAGACTTAGAAATCCAGTCTCGCAGCGTGAGTCAGGCAAAACCGAGCTGCTAGCAGTGAACGGGCTGAAGGATGTTCACCCGGGTCATCTGCAATACGTTCCGGTTAAGAGAATTAAACTTCTCTTTGTGAATTAACCACAGACGGGAGAGCAAAAAAAGAAGTTACTCATTAAATAATTTGTCATCCACATAATGTCTCACCTGAAAACACCCATTTCGTAGTGGTGTTTGGCAAACCCCGTCATTAAGGCCTGTACAGCGTGTTGAAAATGAACAGTGTCATGCAAATGCTATGGATTAGTATTATTTTTTAAGAAGCAGAAAAAATTGTTAGTTCACAAAAGACATTCGCACAATGTTGCGAGGGGGTCTGCAGTCCATAAACTGCGAGTGGTGAGCAAAACTTGGCCTGAAGTTGCTTTAAACCTTCTCTACTCAGCCTTAAAATAACCCCGGCTTTTTGTCAGACAGATGCTAAATGACGGAAAGCCGCACTTAGCAATGTGTTGCATGGCTCACGATTATTACGGAAAGTAAAGTGTGGTCTGTGCTACTGCTCCGTTACAGGGAATTACTCACACGCCGCTTGTAAGCATGGTTGGTACTACGGGGTGTAACGAGGAACATACTACTGGCGTGGGAAAGCACAGAGCTGTAGGCTGGGGCAGTACATCACATTTGTACGGGCCATGTGCTGGTGATGCCTTGTATTTCAAGCCCAGCGTTGCTGCCCTGGAAGCCCTCTGCCATTCCCAGTGGGAAAGCACGGAGGGGCTGTCCCAAAATTCCTGCTTGTGGCAGCCTCACGTGTTGAACCGAATCGCGTCAGCGCCTCGAAGGGCCGAGTTCCCCGTTACCGTCATCGGCACGGCCCCTGCTCCAGCATTTGGTACTGGTGTAGTGCACAGTCGTCGTACCGTGGTTGACACCTTTGGCCAGCCCCTGAGATCCCTGTTCCCATGCCCAGGCTTCGCCTTTCTTACAACGCTACTACAAGACTTTAAACTCCTCCTGTCAATGATTTAAAAATAAGAGTCGTAAGAGCTGGGTTCTGCTCTCTCTTGGGTAGTTTTGCCAGTGCAATTTCATCTTCTCCAAGGCTATTTCTCGCTCTCGTTGCAGACTGCGGTGAGGGAGCAGGAGAGAGGGGTTAGGGATGCTGGCGCTGCTTACTGGGGTGAACTGGGACACCCAAGGTGCAGAACGGTTAACCAGGTGTGTTTTAAACAGAGAGAACCGGACCTCCCCGCGGGCAGCAAATGCCACTCGGTGCTACCACAGGACCAGCCGGTGGTGGAGTGTGGCCCCTGTGCGGGGCATCCTGGGCAGATTTTGGCCAGGGCAGCGATCTCTGTCCCCTTCCTGGCTCAGGAAAACCCGCATCAGGAAACAGAGAAGGAATCATCTCTGTGGCCTCCTTCCCTTCCTTCCCCATCACCATGGTGCTTGCCCCTTGTTATTTTACATTTGCAAGGAGTTAATTAGGGAGGAAGCTGCTTTCTCTTCCCTGGCACCGCACGAGCGGTGAGAAAGCATCGCCAGTAGGCTCAGTCCTGTTGTATCTCAGAAACATTGGAAGCAGCTGTAGAGGCATGTTTTGATCTTGTCTCTTTGTCCCTGCCCTGTCCTGGGGTGTGAAAGTGAGAAATATGTCCGAGCAAAAGTGTGGTAAGCAAAGCTGAGTCTGAACAGGCTCCCGAGTAAGTGTAGGACACCTCAGCCTGCTCCAGACACCGTAAGGCTGCTCTGAAGCAACCAAGAGCAGATGGAGTTGCCCTATGGCACAAAATACATTTAGAAAACGCTCCTCACGGCAGCACCCCGACTGGCCGAGTGACGCTGCAGGCTCCCACAGCAGCTCCCGTGCCTTGGGACGGCGCTGCCCATCCAAGGAGCTCCCTGTGCAGCGGATGCGGCTGGTTGTGTTTGAGGTGCAGCGTGGAGGCTGGGGAGTCCTGGGTGAGTCCATAGCGACGTGTGGTGGCTGGGCCAGGTCAGGGGGGTCGTAGTTAACCGAAGAAAGTTTTAGGGTGTCGTTTCCTGCTAAAGGAGAGATGCCAATAACGCATCTTCCCGTTGTTGCGTGGAGGGGCCGTGCTCCTTGCCCTGGGGCTGCCTGCCTTTGGTTGGAGTTCCTGCCGTGGTCAAGTGCTCCTGAAGGTTCCTCTTCCCTGGAGGTTTTCTGGTCTTTGACCGCAGGAATTCTGTAACCCGGTGGTTCACAACGGTGGTGCTTAGGCGGTGCAAAAGGCCAGAAGCAACTGGCTGCATCTGACGAGGATATCCTTGGAAAAACACCTCCGTTTGTGCAACACTTACTCAAACCGCTGGTGCTGCACCATGGTCAAAGCCGTCCTGCGGGCTGTCTGCCTGGGCTCCCCAGGGCCTCTCCAGGAAGGTCAGAGAGAGGTGGTGTGAGCACAGTCTGAGACCGTACATGTGCCGATTCCTGGTGCGCTCTGGTTCTCCGGAGAAGGCATTTCTCTGTCTCGGCATCCCTGCAGTCCCTGAGCTCCTCACTATCACACGCCCATTGGGTTCACCACCCGTCTGCACTTTGTGATGGGTTCTCTTTAGCTTTTTGTGTTCTTAACGATCACTCTGTGCTAGCTTGTTCTCTTTTGTCTGGGAGTTTAGAGCTCAAAATATCCATAAAAACAGTTTCTTTAGAGAAGACCTGTTTCTGCCTGGAAAATCTTGCAAACCCTCTCCCATTCCCAGGTTCTTCAGTGTGAGTCTGTGCTAGGTGCAGATGGCTTCACGGTGACAACTTTGTCTCTCCCTGCCAGAAAGGCGTGTTTCAGCTCATGAACGAGGACTATTTCATCGAACCAGTGTCCACCAGCTTTCGGGAGGACGGAGCGGCCCAGCCCCACAGGATATACAAGCGCCAGGTGCCCGAGCATGGGGCAGAGCAAGGCAGGAGGCCACCAGCTCCCCGGGAAACCTGCGGCGTGCAAGGTATGGTCCCCTTTCTCTTGCATTTTGTCATGAGCCAGTAGCTCATCCCAGGACTGGTATCTTCAGTTCTGTAGGTTTGAAGGACATGGTAGAAACATAGAGAGCAGTGCCAGTCCTTAGCCCCCTGCATTCGGTTCCCGTGGTAAGCTCCCAGCACCCATCAGTGACGCCGATTGCTCTTAGTTTGAGTTTCGCAAGTTGGGCTGGCGGTCCCTCTTGCCACGTAGGCTGGCGAGAAAGAAAACCCTTGGACCAAAAAACTGAACAAGCCGCGGGGAGGGGATGGACCGTGGGCCGTGCAGCGGCGTCCTGCTGCGGGGGGGGGGCATTCGGCATGGGAGGCGCACGGTCGGCAGCGCCGCGATGCCGCTGGTGGGCGTCCGACGGCCTGGAGCTGCTTGCTGGGGGAGAGCCTCGTGGCCCCAGGGGTGCCCACGCAACCGTTCCCACAAGCGTTTTCATTACAGGGAAGCTCGTGCAAATTGCTAGTCAGGAGAGCTCGCTTGCTGAGCGCCAGGCAGTGGGTTTGTGGCATGAATGGCTGGAACCCACAAGTCACGGGAATCACGGCAGAGCACAGGGTTGGGTTTTTTCTCCCGCCAGTTTTTCTGTATTTGCTTATGTTTCTCACGTGCACAACTCAATGTGTGCCGAACCTCAGGCTTCTCGCTCTTATCTTTTCCTTGCGGCCCTGCTGCAAGCGATTTGTGATGTGGAGACCGAGTATTTGTTTTCATTTCCTTGCGAACATTGCTTTCTGACCTGCCGGGGCATTGGACTTTTGCAGTGAAACCCGGTCGCTGCCCCAGGAGTCTCTGCTGCGGGGCAGGCAGTGCATGCCGGTTCCTTCTCCTCTATCTAGAGCAGATGGGTTGGAAAAACTTCCAAACCCAAGATTTCAAGTAATGAGGAATTTAGTGCATCCCCAGCAGCTCACAGGCGCTTTACTCCTCGTCTGCATCAGTGAAGCTGCATCTTCCAGGCGGTGCATCCTGTTTTGCGTGTTTCCTACAGCTCTCTGCTTTTGGAAACTTTTTTTTGTTCTGTAATATGGTTATCTTTAGACATTCTTCTGTTAATCTAAATTAATTATTTAATCTATGGTAATAATCGCAATGGCTCCTTCTAGACTTTGAAGCCTGTTCATTGTAAATGAATTTCACCGGGTGTGATATGGCCCGTGTGTAATGCATGTGGATCTCTCCTGCGATTTGGGCTAGCAAAGTGGATGTGATGTGTACGCCCTGGAAAGGAAACCAAAAGTCTGGAGGACTTTAATTACTGCAAGCCTTTCATTTTCTACTGATGTATTGCCGGGTTTCTTTGCAAAACACCTCACAGCCAGATGGTGTGAGGCTGTGAGGTGTTATTTAGCTTCTGTCAATCCAGAGTGTGGCCTGTGTGTACAGCTGGGCAAGTGTTTAAGGGGAGTCTCAAGGGGAAAATGCCATGGGAGCCCTCCCTGGGATCCTGGGAGCCCTCCGCACCCATCCTCTCTGCAGTACCTTCACGTCCCGGCTGGATGCTTAGCAGAAAGGACACAATGGAAAAAAGCTCCAAGGAAGCTGTTGCGATTAAACTGTCGCAGTGGTATTAGCAATTCATCAAATTATCCAGATACTTGGGATTTTTCAGGCTGGGGGATAAAACGCTCTTTCACAGCTAAAGTACAGTATAGTCCATAAAATGTAAAAGTCCATTGTTAACAAAGTAAGGCTGAGCCCTTAGAAACTGGTTGTAAAGGCAATTCCCACTGTGTGGGATGTGGTTTGTAAAGTCGTTACCCAGCTTGGGGCTGACCCTGACCTTGATCTTGGAGCAGCGTCACAGGAAAAGTCTCCGCATGAGAATTCCCAGTTGCTGGTGTGCGTGAGGAGCATCCGAGCTCTCCTCCGCCTCCTGTCTCTTTGCAGCCCAATGAATGTTCCCGTTGTTTCTCCCGGGGAAGGAGCAGAGTTCAGTCTCCATGTGGCCGAGGAAATCTGTGTGCGGTCCTGCAATATCTCGGTCTTGCCCAGGACGCTGATGATCTGCGGGATTTGGCTCAAGACATCAGTCCAGCTTTGGGGGAACAGAGTTTATCATGTTGGGGAACTGTGTCTCTCTGCAAAACACAGATTTCTGATGATAATCAGAAATGTTGAGCCACCAGGGTTGTTTCTCAGTGGTACATGCCCAAACATCTCTGCAGGGTTGCCTATAAATCCGTATGTCGATACAAACCCTAAGCGCTCTGCTCTGGGAGGCTCCGTGTTCCTCCTGGAATATTGCAAACCTTGTTCTAGTCAAAGAAATTACTTCAAATGCTTTATTTTATTTTTTTTTCGATCATGCTAATGCTGCTGTGCAAGACTGAGGTCAAAGTCTTCAACACCCAGTGATTTTTTTGGAGCATACAGCACAGCAAAATATGCATACGTTATGGGTGTAAGTGTGGGCCACTGCCTCAATACCAAAAGGTTATTTCTTTGAATTTAAGAAAAAAAAAAAAAAAAAGGCCTTGATGATATTTTACCAAAGTTGCAGACATTTTACAAAAAAAGTCTCTTTTGCCCCTTTGATCCCTCAGAATCTCAGGAAAGCCTGGAGAGGTCTGAGAAGCGGAGGGAAAGATGGGAACAGAAGCAGCACAGGAAGAGAAGAATAAAGCAGCGCTCCATCAGCAAGGAGAAGTGGGTGGAAACGCTGGTGGTGGCAGACACCAAGATGGTCGAATACCACGGGAGCGAGCACATAGAGAAGTACGTGCTGACCGTGATGAACATGGTGAGTCCCGGTCCTCCCAACGGCAGAGCCGCCAGGTCCCTGGGGACGCGGCTGTGAGACATAAAGACCACTGGGCTTGCCAGGACTCATCCCTGGTGGGACCTCAGCAAACCTCTCACCAGACAGGCTGTTCCCACCCACACGTTGGCTTTTCTGCCTTGCTCAGTGCTCCATCTACCACAGGAGGATGGGTCGGTGTGAGCAAGCCCGAGGCCAAAATCTCTGTGCAGGCAGGAGCAGCTCAGCCTGCAGCGGTTTCACCGTCCCCATGGGCTCAAGGGCTGTTCCCTTCTCCTTCCCGCCGTAGGGATGGATAACGTGGCCTCCCAGGGAGATACCCCAAGGGCAGGGCTGCTCCTCCTGCACCCCTGCTCTGGGGAAGGGAGGTGGTGGGTGCTGCCCACGGTCGCTCTCCCCAGGCAGGAGCGCAGGCAGCTTGGGTACGGGGATGCAGCTGAAACTGAAACCACCCCGAAGACTGCACGAGGGCTGCCCACTGCCCTTTGTGTGATAAGGAAACCTCCTCGCAGGAGGAGAGACATTAGCCTGGTTAGCAGGAGAGACATGAACGGCTTTCCTGGGAAGGTGCCACTGAGGACAGTGAAGGGAAGGAGCACCAGACCGTGGTGGTCTCCACTGGGAATCTGGGGGGCAGTTACTGGTGCCATAAAACAAGCAGATAAGTCAGTGTGAGTTGGTTTAGTCTGTTCACTCTTCTGCTGCCGTGGTAGCACCTATTTGCGTTTCAGAAGAGGGCTTCGGTTGAGGGCCAGAAAAGAGGGGGGGATTGGGCTGAGGACCTCAAGGTAACACCCCTGGGTTTCTGGGGGCTGGTGAAGGCACCCAGAGAGCACAGGCGTCCTTTGAGATGTTAAACACATCTATTAGGAGTGAAGGCAGAGGTGTTTCCCCGGGGCATTTCTGGTTGAGTTTCAATGTGCTACACAGATTATATCAATTTTAAATGGATCTCATCGCACTCCGAATGCTTTAGTCCAGGTCTGCATCTGGCCTTGTCTTTCGTTTTGGGGAATTCCCCGAGATGTTGTCAACAACCTTCAGTAGCTTCCCCTCCAGCTCGTGTTCCCCTGCAGATGTACTTACCAGGAGCAGTGTCAAAGGGCAAGACCTTTTTTGGGCTTTATTTTTTTGGCTTGTGCCTGTTGCAGGTGGCGGGTCTGTTCCACCACGCCAGCATCGGGAACCCCATCAACATTGCGATAGTGCGACTCATCCTGCTGGAGGACGAGGAGGTAAAAAGAAAACACGGTGACTCAGCCTCCCCTCCTGGCAGCCAGGCTGGGGCGCTCGGGGAGCTGCCCTTGGAAGCCCGTAAGCGCGCTCTTGCGCTGTTTTCATGGCCTGGATGAATTTGCGTAAGATAAATGCAGGCGCCCATGCCTTGCTTCTTTGTCTTCTGTGTAAAGTCAGGGGGACGGCACCGTCAGAGCCTGATTCTTATAATAATTTATGGTAACTTAGCGTCACCGCCGGTAGCGGAGGGCTGTGAATCGCTGGTTGTTTGTGCTCCCAGCTGCAGCGGTGGCTCTCAGGGAGCCTGACGCCGCTCAGACGGGCTCTCCAGCTGCATCCTTCGCCATCAGCCAGGGCGGGATATTTTTCCACAGTGTTTCTTAACCCCCAGTATCAGATGATTTAATGTTTTGATTGAATCACAGATTAAAAGAAAACAGAAAAGGACTGTATTCCCACCCAGCCTACAACCTATAGATATGGAGCAATTCCTTCTGGATGGCAGTTACTGCCAATTTCACTCTGATGTGTCTGAGATCAGACCCCTCCCCACCGCATCCTACAAACCAAACAGATTCGGCAGCAATATGACAGCAGACTTTTAATTATGTTGGCAGGAGGATCTGAAAATCTCCCACCACGCAGACAACACCTTGAAAAGCTTTTGCAAATGGCAGAAGAGCATCAACGTTAAAGGAGATTCCCATCCCCTGCATCACGACGTCGCAGTCCTGCTCACAAGGTATTGTGCCCATGTGCTAATTTTATGCTGTAGGTGCTATGCTGGCAGCTGGAAACACAGCTGCCGGCTGCAGGCAGCGGGGCAGGCAGGCGGCCAGAGGAACATCTCGGTGGGAGCTGTTAAAATCTCACTCTCCGTGCCTGAGCCCTGCCTGGAGACACCTGCACGTAAGATATGTGACATGAAATCTGAAGATAACCTGGTCCTAATGGCTGGAACGGGTCTCAAATCTCAGGTTTAAACCTGGAGACAGCTCCCAGTTGACTAGCAGTTGAGGTTCCCAAACCAGGTTTTCACCATGGCCCTGTTGCCAAGCCCCAGAATGGCTGGATGCTCCCAGGAGATGTAGACAGGGATTAACTCTCCTTTTTCCCTTGGAGGCTAATGCTGGGATTGGCAGAGGAGCCTCCAAGAAGGCCCCTGACCTCCCATGAAGCTCGCAGGAATTCATGCCTCTGGCCAAGTTTATATACCTTGCAATCAAAATGTAGTTTGATGGCTTCAGGCTGCAGCAGCTTGGCTGTTGGCAGTATCGTGGCAGTTTGTGTAATGATTCACAACCCACAACAGTTTTATCTTCTTTAGGAAATTTGCTTTGTAGCAGAAATAAGGCACTTAAGGCCATGTACTTCAGTGGAGTTGTTCTTCCTGGGCGGCTGGAGCTACTCTGCCCTGGACCACAGCACCCCTGGGATGTGCTTCCCCAAGCAATGTAGTAATTGCTTAATTATTCCCAGCATCAGCTTTATTTATCCAATGGAATAAACGTAGCCAGGTTGGCTAGCAGTTCCCATTAATCAGGCTTAATAATAAGCCGGGGATACTGGGAGAGTAAAGGGGAAAGGAAAGGTTGTAAATCTTTCCATTGCAAAAAGATGTTGGAAGTCTCCATTCTCGCTTCTGTTTGGCTGGCGTCCGCGCGCCTTCCTCCGTGGTCTGGGACACGTCCCGTGCTCCTTCTGCGCCTCGCGTTGGGTCCTGCCCTTTCAAACCCCCTCTTTGCTCTGTGTCTGTGCGTTCCTTGTCTCCGTCGCCCAAGGAAGGACATCTGCGCGGCGATGAACAGACCCTGCGAGACCCTGGGTCTGTCCCACGTGGCAGGGATGTGCCAGCCCCACAGGAGCTGCAACATCAACGAGGACACGGGCCTGCCCCTGGCCTTCACCGTGGCCCATGAGCTCGGACACAGGTACCACCGGCTTCCTCCTCCTCTCCTCTGACCTCTGTCCTCTGCGCCGCTCAGTCAGGGCTTGAGAAGGCACGGGTGGAGGTTGGGAGAAGATTGCCGAGCGGTTCCTCACTGGTGCAGACCTCCCTCTGCTTCTGGGGGTATTTACCCCGGGAGTTTCATTTCAGAGTTAAGCTTTCGGTTGCCCCAGGTTCAATGAAAGTCACATAATCCAAGGCAACCTGGCCAAATTGCGTTTGTGTATTATTATCCTGCGTTGCTGATGCTGAAGGTTTTGGAGAAGAGGGTTGCCCGTTAAGAAGTTCTAAAATAGGGTCTGCGTATAGAATCAGCGGCAGAATTTTGCTTGCCATAATTTCAATTAAATTTTGACAAGATCACTTGAACGTTATAGTTCATAATAGATATCTTTGTATGGCAAAACCACATACCCAGCAAGTTTAATGAACTTGACCTTGTTCAATATTCTCATTACTTTTTTCTTGGCTGAGCTTTCAGTAAGAAAGCTGAAATAAAAGCATGGGACAAAGTTTGGGGCAGTGTCCCTGCTATCACTAAAACGTCCCACAGGGCCAGATACCCCAGTGCCTGTTAATGACCGAGTCCCCGCCGAGCTGGGACGGTTTGCGATGTCCGGCGTCGCGTGTCGTTGTGCTGGAAAGCAGAGAGGCTGCGCGGTTGTAGCGGCGTGCGGCTCACCTCTCCTTTGTGGGACTGTGCTCTTACACAGTTTTGGGATTCAGCATGATGGAAGCAGCAATGACTGTGAGCCAGTTGGGAAAAGACCTTTCATCATGTCTCCACAGCTCCTGTATGACACGTCCCCACTCACCTGGTCCCGCTGCAGCCGGGAGTACATCACACGATTCCTCGAGTAAGTCCTCCCTTCCTCCTCTTCCTCGCTCGCGGGGTGCTGGGGGTGGCTCGGGGCTTGGGTCTGCAGCCAGGGACTGACCCGGCCGATGGCGCCCAGCAGTCAGCCCCAGGGCACGTGGGGATGCTTTTATCTCACTCGGTCGCCTCCGTCCTTGCTGTGAAAGATGGGAATTTGAACACAAAAGCAGCACGAGCGTTTGGGCGGCAGCACAGGGGTTGTGGCTTGAACAAATAAAGCCGGAGGGGTTTTCTTCGAGGCTCTGTGCAGTTTTCTCTGGTGCTCTGCGAGGGGCAGATGATGTTTGCCTGTAGGCAGGAGGCATCACGTGAGGAAATGAGACCGAGCCAAATTCTTCCGTGCGTTTGTTTATTTTTAGCACCCTGTGGCTGATTTTTCAGCCTGTTGTTATGAAGTTCCTAGGAACACAGCCCAGAGATTTACATTTGTCAGCCAGTGGCTTGCACTGGAGAAACATTTTCCTTCCTTGCTACGGGAAGGTTAGAAAACAGTGAGAGCATCGGCAAGAAACGGCGACGGGGAGAGCCGGGCGAGGGACCGGCAGCTCCGTGGCAGGGAGGCTGCCTGGGGCTGAGCTCCCATTTCTAAATCCCAGCCCGGAACGTGTGGGCTTGGCCCCCACGCAGGGTGAATTACTGTTGATTTATGGCTTTCGGTGGAATGGAGCTTTCTCGTATCCGCAGCGTTCTTGGCCCTCTGCTTTTAACCTTCACTTTTGGATTAAGAATTTCCTGCTTGCCCTGACCTTGGGCTGCTACGAGCTGCAACAGGGAAGAAACAGAGCAGCTGGATGCTTCTCCAGTTGGGTTTTGGTCTCTGTGCTCCCCGCAGAAGGGGCAGCTCTTCCTTAAGAGTGGAGCAGGGCCCGGCAGGCGTCTTTCACCGGCTGCAACATCCCCCAGGCGAGGGAGAGGCCCGTTGCCAGCACAGACATAAGTGCATTATAATACGATGTTGGCAGGAGAACAGGAAGGAGTGAGCCAGAAAACGAGACCCTGCTGACCTGGGGTTGCTGGATGTGCTTGCAACAGAGCTCATGTTTTAAAAAAAAAAAAAAAAAAGCACCCTCAGATGATGGTTATTATTGTACAAAAAGTTATTATTTTACAAATGCTGCTGAACGTTTAAGCATCTGAAAATGATTCTCGTCATTGCCAGCAGCACGGCCCTGGTGCTTTGGGTCAGGCCCGGCTGGTGGAACACCCTTGTAAAACAGGGTCCGGTGTCTCGTGGATGCCCTGCCTGCACCACGAGCCCACGGTGGCATGGAGCAGCCTCCCTCCACCTCAGCAGCAGCCTTGGCACAGCTGCAGGTTGTCTCTTCTCCCTTCCCTCTTGTCTCTAGATCAGACAACCAGTTTTTCAGCCTCCTTGCACAGTGCTGGAGGTCTCCTTCTATCATCCTCCCATGGGCTCCTTCCAGCCGATCCCCACCTTCCCGGAGCCTGGGGACGGCTGGTCCGCCCCTGCCTGTGCAGCCCTGCTCCGCCGGCTGCATCGCTCCTCTGCCAGTTCTGCCAGATCCCCTGTTTGTGCAGCTGATTCTTCCCAAGCTCCAATCCTTGCCTTTGTTTTTATTGAATTCCGTCCTGGCTTTTTGGACCCTTCCTCCAGTTCTCCGAGAGCTTTTGGAATTTTAATCCTGCTCTCAAATGTATCTGCAGATCCTCCCAGCCTGCTCACATATGGGGATTTAATCATCATACCATCTACTCCATCATCCAGCTCATTAGCGAACGGACTGCAATAGGCAGACGCAGCGCAGACCCCTGTGCATTTTTACTGCAGAGTGTGGTTTATTGCATATCCCTGCAAAGCCAGAGGGAAACTCATGCCAATTTTTGCTGGCTCGGTAATGTGTTTTGGCCAATTGAAGAGACCGGTAGGACGACTATAAAATATTTAACGAAGAAATAGAGTTTGAACATAGCACTGGAAAGCTGACAGCAAATCTAAATCACCCCCCATACTGGGACAGAGACCTCTCCTGTAAGCTGGGGCAAGACAGAAAGTGCCTTGAGCTCATGCAGGAGCCCAGTGCTTAAGCCTGGGCTTTCCCCAGTAAGGATACCATTCTTTCCATTTTTAAAGAAAACACTCTTTTTAACTGTTTTCTACCAGCAGGTGAAGAAAACACCTCTGGAGGTGCAATGCAGTGACCTCTGTGCATGCCTGAAACAGGCTGCACCATGGTACTGTGTCCAGCTGCCTAATCCACGCTTAATTCATCCCAGCTCAGGCCTGCGTCGCCCGCAGCAATCCTTCCCTCCCCGCCGGGCTGGGACAGGCAGGATGCTCCCGCTGTTGTGGGCTTGGGAACAGAGACTTTGGAGCCCCTGGGCTGCTGAAAGCAGCCTGTTTACTGATTTTTCCAATAGGGAAGCTTCTTATAAAAATATATATATACACATGGTATTTTAAGGGGCTGTCTCCATCCAAGTGAGCTGTTTGCAGGTGTCCAGTGTGGACCTCACTGGGGTGGGATGGGAAAGGGATGAGGGGGTGCCGGTTCTGCCGAGCATCGCCCCGCAGCACCGCCGGCACCCTGGAGCAGGAGCTCTCCCGTGCTGCTGGCCTTTGTTTCTGTGTTGGGTTAAAAAGGAATCTTGTTTCAAGTTAATTTAGACCTGTTCCCAATCACAACAAGCTGAAGTAATCTAATCTGTTGAGAAACCCTCGCCGGAGACTTTGCCTTGCTGGAAACAAGTTTGTTTAAATCAACACTGAAAGCTAAACTAGTGACAATTTCTTGTGTGTTTGTGAAGTTTCGTAGCAAAAGCACTGGGAGCAGAGAGAGGCGGCCAGGAACGTCCCTCGCGGCTCCTGCAGCCTGGCTGCTGGCCACTGGCCGCCTTGATGGCTCGGTTTTAATATCTCTTTTCTAAAGTCATCCTGTCCAGCACAGCCTGAGCACTATTTGTAGCAGCAACTATGAGGGTGAGCGCGTTTTGCTGCTGACAATCTACTTTATTTCTATCAGCAGGGCATTGACATGCAGGTTGCGGTGTCCGCAGGGACGTTTCTGGGGTCAGCGTGATGTATGAACGCGGGGACAGCATCTGTTTCTCAGCAATGAGATGTTTGTTCAATGAAACCCTTCACCTTGAGTGGCGGAAGCTGGGTCCCAACTGAGGACTGAGCTGATGACGTGTTCACAAAGCAAAAAATCAGGGGATTATTCCCAGGGAAAATAACATTTCTGGCTTTCCGTCAGGGGGACAGGCGCATCTCGGGGAAAAGAGGGGAGAGTGCAAGGCACCAGCCCAGCAGCTGCACAGAGAAGCCGCTGCTGCCTTTGCCCCTTCACCTTCCCCATAACCCGCTGTGCCCGGGGGCCGTGGGGCAATCGCTCTGGGAGCGGGCACCCACCCCAAAAAGCAGGTACCCACATGTGCCCGTCGGCCTGCTGGAGCAGCTCCAGGGTGGATTGCAGAGCCAGGGTCACATCAGCTAGAAATGCTCATTGCCTCTCATCGCGGTGGGACATTAATGAGCTGTTCAGTTCCTCTGTTAGCAGCTGCTGGGGCGTTGTTCGGGTGTGCCGGGCCAGTGGCGATGCCGCTCTGACCTCTCTCTTTCAGCCGGGGCTGGGGGCTGTGCCTGGATGACCCCCCTGCCCGGGAGGTGCTGGACTACCCCTTGGTGCCCCCGGGCGTCCTCTACGACGTGGGCCACCAGTGCCGGCTGCAGTACGGCGCTTACTCCACCTTCTGCGACGACATGGACGTAAGCCAGGGTCCCCCTGGTATAACACGGGCTCGTGTGGCTCTGAGGGGCTCTGTGGGGGTGGGGGGCATTGCACGGGCCATCCTCTCCCTCCGAGTTAAATTTGTCCCGATGGGTTGGCCAGTGCATTAACTGTCTCCTGCGCAACCGTGTTTTCTGCAGAGTGTCTGCAACACGCTGTGGTGCACGGTGGGGAACACGTGCCACTCCAAGCTGGACGCTGCCGTTGACGGCACGGCGTGCGGGGAGAACAAGGTAATGGGGAACAGTCCCCTCCGTGGCTGCAGAGACTCCGTGCCCTGCACGCAGGGCAGTTTCACAGGCTCCGGCAGACGGGGACGGGCTCGGTTCACTGCCCTCACTCTGGCCAAACACCAGCCGCTGCTGGGGAGGGACTGCTTCAGTGAAGCTGAAAATGCCTCAGGAAGGTGAAAGCCGCAGTTAATTACCACGGCAGGAGCGCACAAGGCTTGTTCTGCTCTCCGTCTGCTGCGGCGGCAGACGCTCGCCTGCTCGGGGGGTCCAGCAGCGCCTGCAGCAGCTGGGCGGGTGCTGCAGTGGGCACAGGGTGCGGAGGGAACCGGCTGCCTGCAGCCAGCTCCGGTCGCCCTTGCATGGGTGACGTACCAGAACAGGGTTTTCCTGCTCAAGGTAGCATAAAACTATAGAGTTATAAAAATATCTGTAGACGTCTCTCCTCGCTAGGTTTAGTGTCCCCTCCTGAAGCCCTGGCCCCAGAGCACTGGGGATGACCCCGGGCTTAGCCGCCGCTCCCTGAGAAACCTCCCGCCGTGCCTTTGTCCGTGGCTATGCCTCACTGACTTCCCTCTGGGCCGAGGTCAGGCTATGAATCCTGGTGCTGAGGGGTCTCGGTGGAGGTTTGGGTATGTTGCTTCGGACAAATCCTCAAACAGCCCAACATCTCTGAGTTTCCCATCGCTTAGAGGTGTACTGGGGTCTGGCAGAGCTCAGCTGATCCCCAGGCACCTCCATGCGAGCAAAGCATGGATTTTCACGGGACAATATGGGTGCTGGGCTTCAGTGCTCTCCGCAGCCGGGCTCTCTGACTCAACGTCAATTATTGCATCCTTAAACCTTGTTTTCTCTTCTTCTGGCCTGTCCCTTTGCAGTGGTGCTTCAATGGTGAGTGCGTGCCCGTGGGTTACCGTCCCGATGCGATCGACGGCGGCTGGGGCTCCTGGAGCTCGTGGGCTGCCTGCTCACGCAGCTGTGGCGCGGGCGTGCAGAGCGCGGAGAGGCAGTGCAGCAACCCCACGTAAGCAAACCCTCGCTCCCCCAGAGCTCGTCCGGACCCCATTTAGGAGAGGAACCCAATGCTTCCTTATCGCCCTGTAAAGCTGGGGACCATCATCTGGCCACTGTGGTCCTACCCCTGTCTGCATCTCGCGGCAAAACTGTGCCATTGTGCAGTTATCAGTCCGAGCAACGCGCTTTTGAAACACTCGGGGGATTAATTTCATGGGGTTATCCAGCCGCCTGGGCAGCGAAAGCCTCTGGAGGGGCAGAGGTTGCTGTCTTCTTCCACATAGAAGTCGCTCCTGCTCTGTGCATGCAGAGAGCAGTTGCGATATGACTCAAACAAAGCACAAAGGCTCCACGCCTGTAGATGTAAAACATAGCCAGTGTCTAATGACAGAAAAGAAAAACAGGCGTTCTTTGAGCCTGATTCAGAGTTGTTTTGAAAAAATCCTGCTGCTGTTTATCACCCCATTGCATTCCATGAGTGATTTTTGATCTGTGCCCGGCCGGAGGCTGCCTCCCCCCAGCCCGCGGTGCCGCAGCCAGCGCCGCCTCTCGCCTGGAAGTGTCCGGGAGACACTGATGGAGCAGCGGCCTTGTCCATCCCATGATTTCTGGGCCGACCCATCTGCTCCCCAGATGTCCCTTTGGTCACCAAATCGCTGTTGTGCTGGATTCAGCCAGAGCCCCCAGCTGACCCGGGTGTCAGAGCACCCTGGGATGGGAGAGAAAAGGGCTTTGTGAGCGGTGTTCCAGTGGCAGTCGCTTTTCAATGGCTTGAGGACTTCTGAAAGCTACGGGAACAAACTCTCTAACGAGCCCAGATGTGCTTTCTGCCCAGCTTCTTCCTTGGGCACATTGTTTTTGCACATGCCATTGAGCTGTTTAAAGCAGCGCTGTGTAATCTTGGTCCCAGGTCAAGAGCTGGGTTTATGTTTGACATGAGTTTTGTGGCAGAAGTGCAATTGTAGTTTATGGAGTGTTTTAAACACAGCTGCGGGCGGGCAGGGGAGCAAGCACTGGAAAAGCAGGAGAATTTCCCCGGGCAGTTGTTTGCTTTGGCCACTGGAGGTAAATCTTCAGCTTTGCCTTTTGGATGGAGTGAACAAATGTGAGCGCTGGGCAGTCCTCCTCCCGCAGGCATTTCCTTGGGGTAGGGTATGTAAACACAACCCTAAAATAATAATTAACTTTCTCTTCAGTGAAGTGTGCCCAGACTTAACTGATCAGGGGAAAAGTCTTTTTTATGAGGCCGTGGGGACGTGGGCCATGGAGAGTGCTGTGACCACAGGAAAAGGCAAGCGTCAGGAGATGGTGGCAGTATTTTGAGAGTCTGTTGGCATCTGAGAAAAAACTGTTGTTGCGTCTAAAGTCCCTCTTACTTTAAAAAGTCCAGCAGCAGCTTTGCCGTTCCCTTGGACAGTAGAGGAGCAGAGCTGGAAGCGCATCCCGGGCGGGAGGGAGAGCAGCTCCTCCGGAGCGGCCGCAGAAGGGGCACCTGGCTGACCTGGCTCGCGGGAGCGCTGGCACCTCGTCAGCCGTGGGAGCTGGGATGGTGAAGGAGATGTTTTACCCCCGGGGAAGGGTGCCCAGCTGCAGAAGGTGGAGGGGCTTCAGACATGCACACTGCCAGTGACGCCTGACTTTTTAAAAACTTTTTATAACATCATACACTAGGCCTGTAAAACCGGCCATAATGGCAACATTAAGGAGAGACTGTCCAGAGGGACAAGACCCAAGATGTAGCTCATCCAGCTTGAGAGCTGTCACTCAGCAAAACCTTTGGTCCATGGTCTATGGACCTGTAGGGCAGCCCAGCGGCCACAGCAGCAGCAGGGAGCTGGTGCAGGAGGGACTTGGAGAAGAAGGACGTGGGCCATGGTTTCCACACGTTTCCCCAGCTTGCTCTGTGGAGTGGGGATCCTTCTGGAGAAGCTGTTGGGTTCATAGCCAGCTCCCTTACACGGACATCGCAGCAGAGCGATGTGTGTGGGCCATAACTGGGAGAGCTCCCTGCTGGTTCCAGGTGGTCTCAGGCTTGACCCAACCTCATGAGATCAAATCTTAGCAGCAGGTACAAAACCACCCTCCCTTAGCTGTGAATAAAAAGGGAGTTTCCTCTCGTGTGTGGTAGGTCTTTATTTCATAGGACAGAGGATAACAGGTTTAAACTGAAAGAGGGTGGATTTAGATTGGACATAAGGAAGAAATTTTTTATCATGAGGGTGGTGAGGCACTGGAACAGGTTGCCCAGAGAAGCTGTGGATGCCCCATCCCTGGAAGTGTTCAAGGTCAGCTTGGAGCAACCTGATCTAGTGGAAGGTGTCCCTGGCAGGGGGGTTGGCTGGGATGATCTTTAGGGTCCCTTCCAACCCAAACCCTTCGGTGATTTTCCCTTTTCCCTCCCGCGGACAGGCCGAAGTACGGGGGCAGGTACTGCCTGGGGGAGCGGAAGCGGTTCCGGATTTGCAACATCAGGCCGTGTCCCCCCGACAAGCCCTCCTTCCGCCAAGTCCAGTGCAGCCAGTTCAACCCCATGCTCTACAAAGGGAAGCTCTACAGGTGGACGCCGGTGCCCAACAACAGTGAGTCAAGGGCAAAGCCCACTGCCGGGTTTCTGCCTGCAGCCCCAATGAAAATCCTGAAACACAGTCTTGATAACAGCTTGATTTTGCTGTTCGTGTCTGTAAGATTTGCCTTGCAGCGTGTTTATGCCGTGTTTTAAATTATGGCTGGGCTTGCAGGGATAATTTATGTTTTCGGAGATGGTTACATGGCCCCCAGCTGCTCGGGTTTAGTTTCTGCCTGTTGGGCTCCCCAGTTAACCCCTGCGAGCTGCACTGCCGGCCAGAGGACGAATACTTCGCAGAAAAGCTGCGGGATGCCGTCATCGACGGGACGCCGTGCTACGAGATGAACGCCAGCCGCGACATGTGCATCAATGGCATCTGCAAGGTGGGTCCCGCACCCAGGCCCTGTGGGGAGGGAGCCCAAGGACCCCCCGTGCTCGGGGAAACGCAGGTGGGTGCTGTGACCCATCCTTAGGTGAGCCTGTTCCCCTCTCACGCATGCCCCGACGGGCCGAGCTTACTCGTTTTGTCATTCGCCTCTCGGAAAGCTTTCCTTATTTCCACATATTTCAGCCTCTGGGCTGGCTTCAAGGAAATAGAGCACCAACCCAAGGAAATAAAGGAAGAACAGTTTCACTTGAAAATAAGGTCAGGGATACGAAAGGGTGCGTAGAGAGGACGCCCAGCCCAGCCCTGAACCCGGTGCTGGCAGCCGCGGGTCTGCCCTGCAGCGGTAAGGATGCCTGCCCTGGCTTGGCAGCCTCTCCCAGCACTGGGATTTGTCCTTCCTTTTGGGTCGTTATTTTAATTTCTTGGAAGCTCCCTACAAACGAGCTGTGATGTGCCGCAGTGTTGCTCTGGCTGCTGGCCGGGGAGGGCGTCTCCTGGCGCGGGAGGCCCAGGAATCTGGTGGAGATGGCGCGGTCGGCGCTGTGAATCACCTGGGAGATGCTGGCGTGGCTGGGGAGGCTTCGCCAAGCTGTGCCCTGGGTCTTCCAGCTGCCGTCGGTGGCAGCGAGACGGTCCCTTCCTTCACACCTTCCCTTTCCCTGGGGAAGCAGTCCTGAGGTTTAGGATAGAGTAAGCCCACATGCAGGACATTGGATTGCTGTTAAATTAGGGAATGGGTGGTGATCTGAGCTGCCGTGGTCTGTGGGGCAGATTCCAACCATGGGATGTACCAAAGCCACGCTGCCGCAAAGCTGATGGCCGTGTCTCACCAGGGCCGCACGCAAGCGGGCAGGACACGGGTCTGCCGTAGCGTTAGGTAAAGGCGCTCTCTGAAAGGCTTCTTGGGAAAACAGGCTTTTTGGAAAAAAGCTTTTTGAACAGCACAAAGAACAGCAGGAAACAGGGAAAATAATCAGTCAACGAGTTTCCTTGCAGCCTCTTATATAAAAACCACTTGTGGAAACTTCCCCCCCTCGCTGGCCGTGCCGCTGGCAGCAGCGGGCAGGGGCCCGACGGCAACTGGTGGCTGTGGGAAGGTCCCGTTTCCTCCCGTAACAGGCTGTAAGTGACTTCAGAGGCTGCGGCGCGCCGATGCGCAGGCACGGGCTGGAGGGAGAGCGCAGGGGTCAGGATTTTTGCTTGGCACGTGCAACAGGGTGCGATCCAGCGGCTCGCTGCAGGTGACAGCGCGTTTAACCAGAGCTCGTTGCACACAAAATCCTTGTCGCCGCTGAGCCTGCTGCTGGCTGCGACACCAGAGTTACACCTGGCTCACTACAGACTGTCGCAGTAGGTAAAGCGGTGCTGCTTCTGCCGTAGGTGTGTGCCGGCGGTGCCCGGGCACCTCCTCGGGCAGCGAAGGCTGAAGGCTCCCCGTTGGCACGGGACCCAGCGGCTCCCTTTGGGGTCTTGGCTGCGGCTTTTATGGTGCAAAATCACAGGGAGGCTCTCGCTCTGCACAGGTCAAGCACTTTGGCACGAGATGTGGAGAGCTTCAGCAGAACATAAAAACAGTCTTCAGGAAGTGTTTTGAAACAGGATTAGCGGGGCCAAGGACCAAGGGGCTTTCCCAGCTTGGCTCGGCATGTAACATGTGCCGACAGGCTCTGCTGCCTGGGGACTCGGGTAGGAAAAGGCGAAAATGAGATGTGGGTCGTGCTCCTCGCTGCGTATCAACAGGACAGCAGGACCACAAGGATATGTTAGAGAAATCCGTATTGCAGCCGAGGTGTCTGTATCGCCGCCCATCCTGCAAAAAGACCCCAGCTCGCCCCACTCTCCCATCCACGTTCCTTATTTCCCACCATTTAGGACCATTGTGTCTCTCCCTTGTTCCTCCCGTGTCGGCAGCCGATGGCGCGGTGCGAGGCCGGGGGCGTGCAGGGGCGCGGGCGACTGACGGGGCTGCCTTGCAGAACGTGGGCTGCGACTACGAGATCGACTCCAACGCGGTGGAGGACCGGTGCGGCGTCTGCCATGGGGACGGCTCCACCTGCCACACCGTCAAGAAGACCTTCGAGGACAGCGAGGGGCTGGGTAAGGGCGCTCGGCTCCGTCCCCAAAACACCAGGTGCCTGTTCTGCTCGGAGCTGGGCTCGCCGCTGCTCCTCATTTGCAGTGTGGTTTTAAATCACGACTTGGCAATTTGGATGGGATAAGACCTGAGTAGCAGCATGGGGAGATGTGGCATTGCTGTTGCACTTCTTGCTTCTCGGAAGAAAAATATCCCCTTACTGCTCTTTGTGTCTGAAGGCCTGAAAACAAATCTGTGCACGCTGGAGCCAATTTGGAGAGGTTTAAGGGGATTTGGTGGGTTGACAAGGACATGTTGAAAGTGTGGTAAATGCCTCGCCAGCGCCCGTACGGGAAATGTCTCGCTCTGCGATGGGCTCTCCCAGCAGGGAACGCAGCTGGGCTCAAGGTGGGGTTTGGTGCCTGTGGTGCCTTACAGAGGTGTAAGGAATGGCGTGATGCTGGCACCGAGGGACGCTAGTGCCTACCCAAGGGACACTAGCACCCACCTGAGGGCGCGGATCATCTCTGCCATGTCTTTAACTCCCCGAGAGTGATGCTTGGTTCCGTTCCCAGGTTACGTTGATATTGGGATTATTCCCGTGGGAGCCCGGGAGATCCGGATTGAAGAAGTCGCAGAAGCTGGGAATTTTCTGGCGCTGCGGAGCGAGGACCCGGAGAAGTATTTCCTGAACGGCGGCTGGACCATCCAGTGGAACGGGGACTACAGGGTGGCAGGGACCACCTTCACCTACAAGAGGACGGGGAACTGGGAGAACCTCACCTCCCCGGGGCCCACCGTGGAGCCCGTGTGGATCCAGGTACAGTCCAGGCTCTGCTGGTGGTCGGGGTGCACGACGGGGAGGACAGAGCTGCCGGCCTCCTGCCTTCCTGTGCCGGGCTGAGCTGCCGTGGTCTGTCCTGGCACTTCCCTGCCATCCGAGGGATGGGGCCGCGTTTCTCTGGGAGCCAACGTCAGGAGCAGCTGAACATGTGCTGCCGGCCCGGGGAGCATTTCCAGCCCACACTGCTTCCAGCTGAGCCTTGTCCCCTTTGCAGCATTCCTCAAAATATTTACACAGCAGAGAGAGCATGAGGAGAAAGAGCCCCTTTCCTGAGGCCTTTCCCATATCTTATCAAAAGCAGGGGAAGAGCCCGTGGTGCTTCTGGCAGGGCTGGAGCAGCCGGCGGAGGAGGCAGGAGCTGGGAGCCGTCACGGTGCCGTGCGTGGTGGCAGAGGGTGGCCCGCCAGCACCCCTCGGCAGTGCCATGCTCCCGCCGGCGCCGTGCCCCCCTCTGCACCGCCTGATGCTGTGGCGAGGAGCTTGGCCCGTGGGGTCATGCTCCATGGTCCAAACCCAGGTGATGCCTCCCAGCGTGCTGCAGGTCAGGCTCCGCTTCCAAAAAGGATCATTTAAAATCCTCTGAAACAGCTAGAAATGTCAAGTTTTCCTCTTTTTTGCATGTGGGAATTTCTGTAAAGCTACTTCCCTTCCCAGAATAAGTCGTTGTTTTCCATCAGACCCCCAAGGCTTTGAGGGTGAGCCCCGTCGTGGAGCGATGCTGCCTGGCATCAGCCGCAGCTCCCATGGCAGGAGAGGGCACCTGGGACCTGCCACTCTGCCTGCCTGGATCTGGGCAGAAGAGGTTACAATTAACCACGTAGTCCCAAAAAAACCCAAAAAACATTTAAAAAAAATTGCCTTGCAGCAGTGGCTGAGTTGCGGGCAGAAGGAGAGCATCTGCCCATCTCCTGCTGCTGTCAGGCATTGCCTCCAGCAGATAGCCTTTGTGCAGAGCCGGCAGTGGGGGAGCAGACTTAGCAGATAATGAACTTCAGGGATTATTTATTTCTACGTGACCTGCTCACCCTAATGATCCTTTTGCCTCCGGATCAGCAGGAGAGTCTCGGCCTTTGCCCCAGTGACGGGAGCACAAAGTTGCGTCCCCAAGCTTGTGCGGCTGCCCCATGGCTGGTGCAGGTGGTCCAAGCCCCCGGCCACTGCCCCTGCTCCCCGGGAAGCCCCTTCTCCAATTCATGCATCCTGCAACACTTTTAACCCGAGCCCAACTCGACCGTTGCTAATGCCCTCCACTGCAGCACCGGCAGCTCTAGCACTTACCTGGAAATTGCCTTATTTTACAAACTGATCCCACTCTATTAATTTTCACCTTGTTTCCATGGAAAAATGCTGCCTGGGGGATTACTTTTCAGCACAGCTTTGTATTTTAACAAGCTTTGCACCACTTTGCAGGGGTTATGACTGTCGGTGGGAAGGCAGCGTGGCGCGGGGGGCTCGGGGCCGTCCCTGCCAGGCAGGTTCCTTGGAGCTGCCCGCTGCTGCTGTGCCAGGCTCTGCGATTCCTTCCCCCGGGAATGGCCACCAGGATGGTCAGTAGTGAGGGATCTGCCAGTTTAATGCAAAGCTGTCAGGAGCCAACATCCTTGTGCCTGCGAGGCCAAGCTTTCCGAGGAGAAGCCGGTGGGAATCGTCCCGTGGGTGACGGCACAGCCGGCACCAGGCTGAAATGGCTCGTGGTGTGAAGTGTGGCGCGGGGGCAGTGGCCCCCACGAGGGTACGTCCCACGGACCCCGGCAACCCCCCAGCAACCGCGGCTCAGCCCGATGCACTCATCCCGAGCATCAGCCCCTTTGCAGAGGCTCGCCCCGGAGCCCGGCCACACCGAGCAGCCAAAGTCTTCGCCTTGTGCATCTCTTTCAGCAGAGGCTCAGGAGGAAATGTGAGCGGGATCCTGGGCTCCTCTGCCGCCGAGTGCTGCTCTTAACGGGAACACTGGCGTGCTCGGCACCAGCAAATCGCTTTCTGGGATTCGCAACCTAATTAAAACCTTTTGACAAAAATGTTTCAATGTTCATGAAGAGGTTTTGGAAAGATGCCCTCGCTCCCGCCAAAGCTCCAAGAACAACAAAGCTTTGGCAATAATGGGAGCACTTAGGCTAAGAAAAACACGGTTAAACTCCCAGCCTTTGCCGAGCGCTGGTGCGGGAGGTGCTTTGGGCAGGATTTGTGTCAACCGCAGGAGCTGCTTTGTGCGTGTTGGGAGCAACGGGAACCCCTTCCAAGTGGGGAGCAATTAAAGCTTTAGGTGCGTGTCACCATCAGCCATTGCTGGCATTTGCTGCCGGCGGCTCCCTCCTGTTTGCCACAGCCTGTTCTTGCACCGCGCGAGGCGGGGGTCACGCCGGGGCGGGTGCCCCCAGCCGCTCTGTGCGGTGCACGGGGCACATCAGGCCGCAGCCCCAACGCAGTTGAGCCCCTCGCCTGGTGCTGCCCAGGGCGCATCGCTGGCAGGTTGGAGGCGCAAACAGGGAAGGACGCAGGTAGCCGACATCTCGAGCCGGGATGTACTGCGGTGCTTCCCCAGGGCAGTTGCTGGAGCAGTTGCAGCTCTCTGGGACATGTGGAGGCGAGGAGATTTGATTCCTCCTTTTTGGGGCTGGGCTTTTGCTGCTGTCCCCTGCTGCCGCCATCCCAAAGGACAGGTCACTGTGACTGACGTTCATCTGAGTGTCCGTCCGTCCGGGCCAGCCACTGTCAGTCCAGCACACGGGGCTGGGAGCAGTCAGAGCTCCCTCCAGCCATAACATCCCTTGCTGAGAGGTCAGGGAGGGTGATGGAGGGAGGCAGACGTGGCTCAGTGTGCTCCTGACTGCATCCGTCCTTGTGGGGAGGGTCATTCCTGCCCCACGTGCCGCAGACTCCGAGCTGGGCTGGGGCTGGTGGGGGCACACGCAAAACCTCCTCCCCAGCTCCAGCTGTGGGGAAGGGGACGTCTGGCCGTCCTGGGCCCTTCAGCATGCTGAACCTCGAGAAAGTCCTTGGATGAGGCTGCATTTGGCAGTGGGACTGGACAGGATCATCAGGGCAAACATAAAATCAAAGTCCTGGTGGTTCTCAAGGCTCTCACTGTTATTTTTTGTTATTACCTGACATTTCCACAAGCCCAATGCTCTGAGCTGGGGCAGCTCCTCTGCTCCTATGCTGCTTCAGCCATTTGCTACCCCTGTTTCTGAAATGGTCATGTGCTGCTCCTGGGGTACAGGTAATGCAGCCCTGGTACGGAGCCAGATGGAGAATGACATCTTTATGGCTGTGCTGGGCAGGTTGTTACCTCCTGAAAAGCCCCTGGGGTGCAATGGCCACCCCTGGCCATGTCCCTGACCGCCCGTTGTCTCCCCCCAGCTGCTGTTTCAGGAGACCAACCCCGGCGTGCGGTACCAGTACACCATCCAGCGCCCGGCAGACAGCGAGAACGAGATCGAGCAGGCGGAGTTCCTCTGGCGCTTCGGCTCCTGGACCATGTGCACCGCCACGTGTGGGACCGGTGAGTCTGGCTCCCGCGGGACCCTGGGGCTCGGCCACCCACGGTGGAGGAGCAGAGCCCGCAGAGCATCCCTGTACCACGGGAATGCCTTAGAAATTCCCCGGTCTTTGGTTTCAGGAGGTCTTGGGGGGAAAAAAAAGTGACATCTGCTGAGGTCACTGTTTGCTGGTGCCCCTGGCATGGACCCCGTGCTTTATCAGCACTTTGCTCCTTGCTCGGTGTCCTGTTACTGCGCCGGGTGTTCCTTGGCGTCAGGGTGATGGAGACAAAAGAGCTTTAGAGAAATCCAGGGAGTGTCGAAGGGCCGGTGTCCCGCCTGGCTGGGCCTCTCCAAGGGGGATTGTTTCCAGGGTTTTACGGAGAGCACATGGGAGGGTGCCCGGCGCGGGCAGAGCCCAGGGGTCCTGCGCTGCCCCGTGGTGTTGGACACTTGCTTCCCCCCTCCTGCCCCACTGCACCGCCAGCCGGGAGTCCCGGGGTCCCTGGGGCAGCTTTTGGGGTGGCTGATGGAGGGGAACGGTCAGGGCACACTGCAAGGGGGGAGGCTGAGACCAGCAAGCACATCCTTGAGAGCGGCTGCCACTGAAAAAAAGGGAATTCAAGGACACTCGTGCTTTCTAGGTAGTCCAGAGTGCCAGGAGATGTTTCCTGCCTGTTCCTGGGAGATAGGTGTGGATTCCTGCTTGGAGCAGGAGGGTCGTGGTGCGGCAGGAGCTGCGGGGTGTTTTACCTACATTTATGCTGAGAGCTCTTTGCTGTGGGTTTGCAAGGGCCCTGCAGCGTGGGGAGTCAAGGAGGACGGGAGCTGAGGGCACTTCCCTTTGCAAGCTTTGAGTGCTTGGCTCCCAGAACAGAAGGGAAATACAGGAGCAGGTCTGGCAGGAGTCGGGTGAGGATGCTCACCCTGTCCGGCCACAGGTGAGTGGCTGGAGGAGGGCTGAGCCCCTCTCCCTGGGCTGCACGACAGTGTGAGCTGAGACATGGATTTGGGAGAGCTCAGGCTGAGCCTCTTCTGCGGGGGCCAGCCCCAGGGCCCCAGCCCCGCCGGCCCCATAAGCTCCCGAGCGCTTGAGCCAGAGCGCAGCTCAGCAGCTTCAGCAGGGTCGTATCAATCTCAGCTGATTGCGGTGGTTAATATTTATAGCTCTCCCAAGTCATGGGTCAAGTACGTGTTGCAAAAAGGAGGGCAAAAGCAGGCAGCGAGGCAGCGCGTTGAGGGTGAGGTCATCCTGAAAAACGTCATCCCGTGAGCGCTGCAGACTGGGGGCAAGAGGCTTCGGCGGGTGATTTATCCATGAGCTGCGGCTGGGGCAGAAGGCTGCCAAAAAAGAGTTGTGCTGCTGTCAGCTGGCTCCCCTTCGGACACAGCCTCCCCGAAAGCCTCACTGTGTGCGTGTGTGCATACACACGTGCTCCGACGGCTGGATGTGGCTCTGGCCGGTGGTGCCAGGACGGTGTTCCCCTCGCGAGCTGCAGCATCTCCACTGTTCGCCGGCCTGCGCTGCGTGTGCTCCTCCGCGTGGCTTTGGCAGCCCCAAACACAGGGTGCCTCCTGTGCCGCGGCTGCAGAGGCTTTTCGTAAGGGGAGAGGTGGGGAAAGGCTTTTCCCCCTGGCCAAGAGGTCCCTCCGGCAGCGGGGTGTTTTCTGCGGAGCCTCCATCAGCTGCATCGCTATTAAACCCTGTTAGGCAGCTTGTGGAAGGGCATTTTTCTGCATCTCTTTCATCTCACTGCTGGCTATAAAAGCTGTAGGACAGTAAAGGTTTTACTCCAGAGATCTCTGCTCAGCAGCTCGGCAGGACCGAGGTTTGCCTTGTGCTGGACAGACAGACACTGTGTCCCGCCAGCCCCAGGGAGGAGCCTTGGCTGCGGGCTGCCGCCTGTAATGCCCGGGAGCCCGTGTCCTGGCTGGACTGGTGTTGCTTACTTCCATCCGTCCATCCATCCATCCAGTCCCAGGTGTCCCTGCTTTGCAGCTGCATATCCAGGGTTGCTTTCCAGCCCAGTTAAGCTCCGTAGGTCTCATCACACACGTGTCAGATTGAGACCAGGTGTCCAGCTCTGCTTTTCCCACCTAGGTACACTGGGAGCACTGGTGCTGTTGGGCTCCATGAGGGCATCGGTGCCTCAGTAGAAGTGGGCTCTCAACTTCCAGTTTCAGTGGTGGTTTCATTTTCTTCCCCCTGTTTTTGGTGGCTCAAGTTTACCTTAGGGCCTCCTCTTGCCTGCTGGCAGAGGATGCTCAGTGGTTCGGTTCGATTTTCGTCTCGAGCCAAGCCCTTGCCTGTGTCCGCAGGGGTGCAGCGGCAGATCGTGCACTGCGTGGAGAAGCTGGCCGGCATTGTGGAGGAGCGGTACTGCGACGCGCTCACCCGCCCTGACGACCGGCAGAGGACATGCAGTGAGGAGCCCTGCCCGGCCAGGTCTGCTGGGTTTCCCCTCGCTCCTTCTCAGCAAAGCTTTAATCTCCAAACTGCCCTAAGGGGGTGACCGGAGTCAGGGTGACCTCAGTCGCTGCCGTGCCCGGGTTGCACCAGGACACGTGCAGCTATTTGCACCCCTGGTTTTGCAGCTCTCCTCTCCTGCATGCTTGAGAACGGGTCCCAGACCCTGCCTTGGTCCACGGCATCAAATCCCTGTGGTTGCCCCGCCGCCGCAGCGCGTTGCCTGTCCACAGACCATGAGCTGCACGGGAAGGCACCATCCTGGGAGGGCCAGGAGCTCCTCTCTGCCCCTGTGCAAATAACCATCCCTGCCACAACACGGGGACTAACCCATTCCCGACCCTCGATTCGGGTGCCCTGACCTTGGGCTGAATCATAAGCCGCAGCTGGGATCCTAATTCCCCCTGATCGTTACAGGCTGTCGGAGCCTGCGTGCCTCTCCTGTACCTCTCCTGGCCCCAAAGACCTCTCGCTTGGTGGTGGCTAAAACCCACCGCCCTGCAGTGGTGGGGCGTGGGACAGAGTCTGGCTCGAGGCTGGCTCCGGCTGAGACATTTTCCCTTCCACGTTTCCCCAGGTGGTGGGTCGGCGAGTGGCAGAAATGCTCGGCCACCTGCGGCCAGTCGGGGCTGATGAAGAGGACGGTGCTCTGCATCCAGAGCGTGGGGCTGGACGAGCAGAGGGCCTTGCAGCAAGCAGACTGCCAGCACCTCTCCAAGCCAGACGCCACCGCGCCCTGTCACCGGGAGGTTCCCTGTCCCTCCCAGTGGGCCGTGGGGAACTGGTCCGAGGTAAGAAGGAGCCTCGGGGAGGTCCCAGTGTCTTGCAAAGCTGGCGGGAACTGGGGACAAAGTGCCCCCAGGCATCCTCAGCCTGCCCAAGAGTGATGAGCGTGCTCCTGCTTACAGGGAAAACTCATGGATGTGTTTCTGTGGGCTCACGTTGTAACACCAGCTCACACGGACGGGGATTTCGTGGCACGGGGAGGTCTTGGAGTGAGGAAGCAGCACTGAGCTGCTTGACTCTGCCCCATCCTCTTGGAAGGATGTTCCATGCTTGATTGCAAGGAGGGCAGAAACAAGAAGTTTTCAACCTTTCAGTGTATTTTCCAGCACCACAAGCCTTCGCCTTTGTTTTGGCAGAAGCCTTAAAGATAATTCTTGCCTGCTGAAGCAGGACGTTAGGGGCAGGCCGGGGCCTGGATGCACCGTGCATGTGTGTGCTGGCCGGTGGGCATCTGCTCCCGGCAGCGTGACCTGGCGCTGGGGCGAAGCGGCCCCCGCTCTGCTGCAGGGGTGGGCAGAGACCCCCTCAGCCGTGCTCCCAGGGAACCGGGGGGGCATCACAAACTGTTCAACAAGTTTTTTAAAAAGAGAGAGAGAGATCAAAAAAAAAAAAAACCCATGTCTAAAATGCCATGGTCTGTGGACACCCTGTGTAGCCTTTGTTTATTTTTGCATTTCTGTGGATCAGCTTAACCGCGGGTTGAGGGTTTTAACCAGAAAATTATAACTCCTAATTTAAGCAGTGGTTTCGGAAAGTGTTCAGCGTGAAGACAAGTATCAGGAGGGAAATGAGAGAGCCTGGGAACTGGCCTTGTTGCTAAGAAACAAACGGAATAAAAATGTGAACAGAAAATTTGAAGGCTAAATGAGAGCTATTTAGAAATAGTTTTCTAGGGGCCCACAAAAGCCACAATTGCAGGGCTGAAAAGAAGGCTGCAATCGTTTAAAGGGAAAGCCATGAATTGCCCACGGGTCTGTGCTGTGTGTGGAGCCGGCCCAAGCTGTCACAGCCGTCCTCTGTGGTGTTGGCATCGACGGATCTGTGAGCCCAGGAAAAATGTGCTGAGATTTTGAGATACCTGTAATTTTTCTGTCCTTCTTTCACTTAAAGCAAGAGCCCTCCTTCTTCTCCATTTCCACCACCGCCAGTAAATAGAGACATTTGAGGGGCTTGGAAGCTCCCCAGAAACGTGGTCCTTCTGTCCAGCAATAGCCATAGGAGGTTGTTGGTTTTGTTTGAAGGTGCAGACGCCGGGGCAGGGCAGCACGTCCGCCCGCCTGGCACTGGCAGCGCCCGGGCAGCCCGCAAAGCTGAAGGGTTATTATTTGCGGTTTGGGTAGCCCGACAAAGTGCTTACACACTGGGACTTGGTGCCTTCAGAAGGACCCTAAAGCAATGTATATCCAGCTCTATGGACTTTCCAAAGAAGTTATCGGTGCGCTCAGAAGCACTATTTGTTGTCTGTTAGTACACGAGGGTCTGCCTGCAGGAGCATCTGCCTGCTGCTGGCCAGAGCGCGTCCCCCGCTGCAGTCTGCTGTTGTGCCTCCTGCAGTCGTGGGCTTGATGCTGGCCTCTCCTGCAAGCTCTGGGTGTTCCTCCATGAGGCTCCTAACAGCCGTCATTTCTTATCTGTGTCCCAGAGGCTTTCCTGATAACCAAGCCTTGGCAAATAAGCCCCCTCCTCCCCTCTGCAAGAGCTTCGATACTTGGAATTTATCTCCTGGATGGAGCTGGGGGCATTTGCTGAGAAATTTTAGCTTAAGGTGCACGCTGCAGGAGCTGACCTCTGTTTTCCCTGGTTTGGCTGTCCCAGTAGGGAGAGCAGCTTGCTTGCACCCCTCCTGCAGATCCTGGCCCTTGCGAGGACTGAGCAAAGATGAGAAAGGCTCAAAATAGCGGAGCGTATACTGTTTGAGGAGCACATCTCCCAGCCAGCCCAGCCCAGCCGCTCTGCCTGTCCACCTTAACCTCTTAATTTCCCCATGCTGGTGGCTGTGCATCAAACCCTTGCCTCAGCCCATCTGTTTTCATCCAGATAGCAGGGGTTGCAGCAGAAATCCCCTCTGCTGGGTTTGTTTGCCTTGCTGACCGTTTGTTCTCCTTGGCTGGGTTGTATAAGGCACTTTGATGTATGTGACTAACGCTCTGTGCATCTGTCACCACAAACTGCAGCGGCCTATGGCATGTGCAGCCCACATGTGATGTTAGTAGCACTATGATTTACTTATCCAGCAGAAAATGTTGCCGTCCTTCTTTCCAGCTTGTGGGTTTCTTTTGTACTGAACAATCTGAAAGAGACCATTATGGTGGAGGAGGCGGTGTCCTCAACAAAGCTCTTTGTTGACCCTTGCTTTTTCCCTGCTAGGACAACACCCATGTTGTTATCCCCTGCTTCAAAAAAATTCTCTTCTAGAAGAAGAGATGTAATTCATGGCGATAGGTCACAGAAGAGAGCTATTAGATCATCTTACCCAATGCCCTTCACAACGTTCATCTCCCGGGAAAATTGTTTCTGGCTGGAGTGCAGGTCAAGGATCACCCCGCGCAAAGTAGCCTGCAATACCAACCCTGCACTGGGATGGTCTTTAATGGGGAGACAGCCCTGGAGGCAGACTGGGCCAGTCATAACACTGCTTACCAGTACGGCCGGTACCCCCTGCTCTCCGCCTCTGGTACAGGGGACCCCATGCCCCAGCTGGGACTGGCACAGGAGACATCTTGGGACCCAGGTGGGTGGTGGGAGCACGGCGGAGCAACGTGGAGCCCCTTCTCCCTGTGCCCAAAGCATCGCGGCGCATGGGACGGTCGCGTGACCGCTTTGGTAGCTTGGAGGAGAGCACTGGTGAGGGGCACAGGCACTGCCGTGGCACCGCTGCCGGCCCCTTCCCCGCTCCTCCTGCTGCACCCTGCGTCACCCACGCTCCCGTCCCTAACGTTTGCATCTCTCTTCCTTTCCCAGTGCTCCGCGACGTGTGGAAACGGGACACAGAGGCGCCCTGTTTACTGCAGCAACAGCACCGGAGCGGCTTGTGACCCTGCAGAAAGACCCAGCTCGGAAACGATTTGCTCCTTGCTGCAGTGCCAGGAGAAATTGGACAGCACCAACATGGACTGGTCTGGCAGTGGGTCCTCCAGCAGAGAGATATTTAATGAAATACATTACATCCCCAGCAACCATATCGCTAAGTTTAACCCCTTAATTCCAAATATTCCAGAGTCCAGTGATGTCAATATCATCACTGAGGAGGACTTCTCAGCCAGGAAGGGAAATGTCTTTGTTGATGATTTTTACTACGATTATAATTTTATCAACTTCCACGAGGATCTGTCTTACTATCCCTTCACGGAGAAAGAGACCAAAGGTGAGGGGCATAAGCCAGAGCTGAGCACCAACGACGTGGAGAGGTCCCACGAGATGCCTGCTGATGTCCTGCACACTGTCAAGCCGGGAGGAGGAGCGAGTGAGGACCATCTGGTGACCAGCGAAGCAAACGCTTCTGCTCCTGTGCACGGCAAAGGAGGGATGGAGCCTGGGGGTTTAGCCGTAAATGACCTCCTGAGCATGGTCCCTGAGGATGCGGGGACAGGCACTCCCGAATATGCCATCCCTGACGTCACGGGTGAGGAGGAGGACGCAACGCTTGTGCCCCACTCCGAGGACCACCCACCCACCCAGAGCACCACCAGTCACGACTCTGCAAACAGCCACGACTGCGCGCCCCTGGATGAACCCTGGGGAGCTGTGCCGACGAGGACTGGTCCTGGGCAGGGCGCTCCAGCCCATGGCTTTGCTCCCTGGGCTCCTTACCCAGCTGATACCTCCCCACCACTGCCTGCTGGCAAGGGCAGCGCTGGCACAGCCGACGCATCCGACAGCCTGGGAGAACCAGGGAGCAGCAGTGAGGGGCATACGAGCACTGCTAATGCCAGCAGTGAGGAGCACGACGTGGCTGGATCTGCGGGGAGAGGACGTGAAGACTCAAGGGAAATGGGTCTTGTCATCACCGGTAACGCTAACGGTGCTGCCCCCAAGACCAAGGAGCAGGAAGGGTGGGCAGAAATGCCGGCCGGGATGGCGGGCACGCACGCAATGCCAGCGGCCAACGAGCAAGCCCATGGGACAGAGAGGGCAGATCTTTCCTTCCCCACCCCGCAGGGACGGGGGTGGGAGATGGGAAGGAGTGCTGGCAGCACCCATCCCACTGCGAGTCCCTATCCCATCGGTGCTGACGGGGGCCCCATGGGGCAGGCAGGGCACCAGCCAGAACTCCGCACCCCCATGTCCCTGACCTTGGCCCCCTTGGTGGCCACTACAGCCTTTCCAGCAGCAGTGTCCTTGTCCCCCGCTGTGCCCGGGCCAGCCACCCAGCTCACCTCCAGCGGCCTCACCGAGCAAGATGCCCTGGCACCAGCCATGCCCACAGCCCCAGCTCACAGCCCTCCTGTGCACCCAGCGGGAGCATCGCCCTCTGAGTCCCCCCCGGCGTGGTGGACCGTGGGGATGTCCCAGCACCCAGAGCCGGCATCACCCCGTGCACAGCAGACCTCCTACGGGGCCCCGCTCAGCAGCACCGTGCCAGGGGAGCGCTCGCTGTGGGCACCACCAGGGACATTTGCTTTCAGTGATGGGGAGCACGAGTTGTCCCAGCCCACCCCTGTCCCCCCGCCACTCTGGGAGAAGGAAGAGATGGAGAAGGAGGAAGCTTTGCTTCTGCCATCGACCACCATGGCAGCCACTGTGATCCCCAGCTGGGAGGTTGGGAACTGGAGCGAGGTACGTGTTGAGTCCCATTAAAAGCGTGATGTGGCTGGGATGGAGGTGAGAGACCTGTCCCTCTCCTGGCTGGTTTCTGGGGCCTGGCTCTTTGCATGCAAAAAAAATACGCATGGCTCACACATGCTCCAAGTGCCGCTCCATCCCGTCCTGCTCCCTTGGGCACCGGCCATGGTGGCCGCTCCTTGTGCTCTGCAATGCTTGGCTCAGCCCAGCACATTTGCAATCAGCCCGCTTGCTGCCCTGGCACAGCGCCCTGGTCCAGGAGGGCCGGCTCGCCCATGCACGGCGTTCCCAGGCTCTGCAGGAGGGTCCCGGGCAGCGGGTGCTCGGGCGGTGGTGGCGGTACGCTGCGGGCAGGGAAACGCGCTCCCCAAATCCCTGCCTGCTCTGTGCGAGCAGGCAAGCACAGAGCCTCTGCACCAGGGCTGGGCACCCAGGGAGACCCCCTGGCACGGGAGCAAGCTGCTGCCATTTCATAGGAGAGAGTATCTTACAATATGCCACAAAATGACAGAAATTTGAATGTCAAGTGCAAGGCACATCAAGGCTGCAGATTACCAAAGGGAAGGGGCTGTGGTGAATGCAGCAAATGGGGGATTATCAGCAATTATCAGCTATCGCCTTACAGCCTAGCTGTCCCGGGGCTGCTCTCTGCATTGCATTTGCAGCGACAGCCAAATGGCTGCTGCAATTCACGGTAATGGGCTTTTATCGGAAAGCACAAAAATAACAAGCCTTCAATGTCATCGGGCGCTGGAGACTGAGTGTTGGGGGAGCCTTTTAAGAAGGCTGTACAAAGGACGCAGTAACGGTCAGGACAATACTTAATATTGGTAAAATTGCAGTCCCACGTGTGGGTTTTATAAAAGGGCTTTGAACATTGCTTGAGCCGGGGTGTTGGGGGAGCTCCGCCGCGGGGATGGGGCTGGCGGCAGCGCCGTGATACAGAGGCACACGGATGTGTTTTGAGTGCCCTGCAAAGGCTTTTAAGATGGAAAAGCTGCTACAAAATAAATCAGATCAGTCTGGACAGCGAGGGGTGGATCCAAAAGAGGAGGTGGAGGCGCTGCCTTTCAGGTGGAGAGAAATCTTTACTGGAGCTTTTAACACTGAAAGAGCAGGGGACAGGCAGTGCTTGTGAAAGAAGGGCATGAAACAGAGCCTTATGAGACAGCAGTCAAACGGTTGAAGCCATTAGTGCTAATTAGGAGAGACCTAGCGACAGAAAAGCTCAAGGCACCCCCAGCCGCAGATTCCCGTCACTGCCCCGTTTCCCACCGAGCTGCGGGCAGCCGTGTCTGGGATGCTGGCATGGGGCAATGGCCATCGCTGCTGGGGTCCGGGGTCGCGGCATGAGAATCCTCCTGGAAGCCAAAAGCTGAACAGGGAGAGAAAGGACAGTCCCAGCCAGACCAGAAACAACTGAAATGGGTTATGAAGGAGGGTTTTCCTCCTTCTTTCCCCAAACCGAGGGCTGCCTGATGTGGGACCTGGTTCTGGAGGAGCCTCTGGCTATGGGGAGCTCTCTGCAGGGCTGGGTCCTCTGCCAGGCAGCACTGGGCACAGCCTCGGGGAAAGCTCCTCTCTCTGCATCGTCCCACAGCCCTGCCTCCGCACACCCCAGTTTTACTGATGCCCATGGAGGGGGTGATGAGCCGAGTCCTCAGGGGCCTTTCTGCTGGGCCACTGGGCTCCGTCCTTGGCCAGGGACATCAGGGGCATCAAGGGACAGCCCTGCTGGGGCCGGCGGGAGAGGAGAGGAGCAGGCGTCTCCCTCGTGTGTTGCAGTGCTCGGCCACCTGCGGCGTGGGCGCGATCTGGAGGACCGTGCGCTGCAGCACCGGCAGCGACGACGGCTGCGCCGCTGCCAACAAACCCGTCCCTGCTCGGAGGTGTTCCCTGAGACCGTGTTCGTCGTGGCGTGTGGGGAACTGGAGTAAGGTAAACAGGCGTGCAGTTGGCAGGGAGAGTCCCAAAAAATCCACAGAAAAAGGCAGGCAGGTGGTGGCTGCCCTATGGCTAGAGCATTACCGGCTCTCCGGGCGTGCTCCTGCCCCATGGCTCACAAAGACAGAGGGTAAAGATTTGCACTTGCCACAGAGGTTAAACTACTTCATCCCACAAGAATCTGTTCATTTTTCCTGCTCTTGGGGTGGTTAAAAAGCCAGGAATTTGCAAAAGCTAAAGGAAGAGGAGTTTGAAAGTTTCTGGAAAACATTCTTGCCAATCTACACTGCCAGGGGGTGTTTGCAGTTGGGTTGGGTGAATGCGGTAAGTTCAGTGGGGGGGAGCAACCCTCCTCGCTCTGGGTGGGCACCGCTCCTTGGCTGTGCAGACGGGAGCTCGTCAGTTGTAAGGAAAGACTGTTGCTGTTGTAACTGGAAGCCGATTGCTTTCAGAGAGAAGTTAGTGGCAGATTCAGAGCTGCATGGACTTTTCTCTAGCTTGGACTAAAGAAAAAGGTGAAAAGAGGTTGGGTATCGACTCAATCCAGCCCAAAGCAGAGCGTGTCTCTGGGTCATCTCCCGTTGCTGGAGCGATTCCCCTGCACCGGCCCCTGTCGCCCTTCCCCGGCGTGATGCTCCTGTCATTTCCCAGTGCTCCAGAAGCTGCGGCGGGGGGCTGAAGGTTCGAGACGTGCATTGCATTGACACCAGAGACCAGAGGCTCCTGCGGCCCTTCCACTGCCAGGCTGTCCTCTACAAACCGCCCGCGCAGCTCCCCTGCCAGAGCGCACCGTGCCTGGACTGGTACACCTCCTCCTGGAGAGAGGTGAGGGCTGCTGGGGAGGGGGCTGAGCGGGGCGCGGGGCGCAGCGCTCGAGCCCCGAGCATCGCAGCGGGGCTTCTCTCCTGGCTGGGCGCCGGCAGCGTGCGTGCCTGGGACGGGGTGTTTCACACCCACCGGTATCTTTCCTCTCTCTCTCTGAAAGCATGTTCGGCCAGCGCTTGGCGTTTGCTTGCCCAGAGCAAATGCTCAGTAGCTGCTGCTGGGCAAACACGCGGCCACGGGGGGCTGAGCTGCCTGCGGCCATGCAGACGCTTCGCTGGGGCCCCCCAGATCGCTGCCGGCAGGGAGGCAGCGGGCTCAGCCTGCCCTTTCACACGCCTGCAAAATTTAAGCAGATACTTGCAGCGGGTCTGCTGGATCCTCCTGCCTCTGGGAACCTCCCAGCCAGTTTTGAGCACCGAGAAGGAAACCAGCTGCTAATAGCAGCAGTAGCTGCAAAGTGGGCACTCCACCTGGGACGTGGGTTTTGCAGGTGCTTATGTATTCGTAGGGTGGGTTTGCAGCTTATTTCCTTAAGACACCAACGCATGGAGCGTGTCTGCCTTCCTCTTGCACCGCTGGCTTCCCCTTTTCACCGCTTGTGTCTCGGCAGTGCTCGGAGTCGTGCGGCGGCGGGGAGCAGGAGCGGCTGGTGACGTGCCCAGAGCTGGGCCGCTGCGAGGAGGCACTACGGCCCAACGCCACCCGGCCCTGCAACACGCACCCCTGCACCACCTGGGTGGTGGGCTCCTGGGGAGAGGTGAGCGGGCGCGGGCGGGAGCACGCCGCTCCTCTCGATGGGGCTTTTGCAAGAAACGCAAGGACTGGGAGGGAAAACCCAACCCTCAAAGCCAAACTGGGGGCTGCTGCAATAAAAACCTCCTGGGGTCTGGTGCTGCCGGCACAGCGCGGCATTGCAGGGTGGCTCTGCGGGGCACGGGGACGGGTCCCCCCCGGCGCTGACGGGGCTGCCCCGCTCCCGCAGTGCACGGCTCCCTGCGGCGGGGGCATCCAGCGGCGCCAGGTCAAGTGCATCAACACCAAGACGGGGCTGGCCGAGGAGGACAGCAGCCTCTGCGACCACGAGCCCTGGCCTGAGAGCACCCAGAAGTGCAACCCGCAGGACTGCGAGAGCTCCGAGTCGGGTAAGCAACCATCTTGCCCGTCCTGAAAGCTGCGTGTTTTGTCTTTAGCGTGGTTACGCTCTCCAAGAGCCTGTGTGCGCTGTTTGGGATAAATGCTGTGTTTTGAGGACATGGCGATAATTGTGGAAATCGGTGTGAAAACCCCCCAGGCTCTGAGTTAGAGAATATTACCTGCAGAGCGGGTGGCTCCTCCGTCATCAGTTTTATGGAGGAGCACTGCATTGTCGCCCATCACCATCCTCTGCCATGGTTGGAGACACTTTTGCACCATGCAGCACTGGTCAGGACTGCTGCAGCAACACCCAGTTGGAAACTCAGCTGTGCACAGTTTTGCTACTCGTTGCAGGTCGTGCAGCAACGTGACAAGGCACCGCACGGTGTCACCTGGCCTGCTGTGTGCTTGGGAGGTTTAAGTGGCACCGTGTTAAGAGGCACTGGGTGCGTGCTGCGCGCCGGCTGGGTGGTCTGCTTGGTCTCTTCGAAGCTGTGCTGTGAAACAAAGTAAAGGCCATGTAAGAACATGGCCTCTTTCTGGGTCCAGTAGCTGTAGATGTTTTTTCTAGCCAAGTTTAGACTCACTCTTTATTTTCCTTCTCCCCACCTTTCACTTCTCGGTCCCCCCGGATAGCCTGGAGGAGGGCGCCAGCAATAACTGGCCGTGCTGAAAGACAAGCTACACTCAATTAATTTTTCCAGGGCAGGTCGTGCCCCGCGCTCTCCCAGCTGGCCGGCGGCGCGACGCCATCCTGCTCCCGGGAAGGGACCCCGGGAAGGGCCGTGCAGCCGGCGCGGCAGCGCCCAGGGTGGGACGGGCTGGGTGCCAGGGGCGAGCCGGGGGTCCGGGCACGGGGAAGGGCGATGGGCGCGTGGTGCTGGCGGTGCTGCCGAACTGGGAGCTGGTGCCAACTGCAGCAAGGGGAGTGATGGCGGAGGAAGGAAAAACCAGTCAGCATGCTAAAAAGCAATGTATCCACGGGAAGATGGAGGGGGTGTTTTATACGTGAGTTGTGTAAGGCTAGCTCGGCTAATCGATAATTAAGTGGGAATGTTATAACCTTCTATAAACGTCCAGAGCGTTTGGCTCTCAAGGGGTCGAGTGTGGTTTTACTGGCACAAATGTGAGCTGGGATGGGCTTGTCGGGGGCAGCAGCGTCGCCCAGCAAGGGGACGGCCAGCACCCGCCTGAGCGGCCACGCCGGGGCTGGCACGGGACGAAGGGACCTGGCTCAGAAGTAAGGTGTAATTCAGAAAAAGGAAGCCAGAAGGGAATGCCAAGCAATTAAGCTCTCAGAAAGCTGTTTAGTGATAAAGTCCCAAAACCCAAAACTTTTGAAACAAGCCTGGGCTCACCACTAGAAAGTCAGATAAAAGACTGGTTCTCCAGCATCTTTGGCTATGTCCGAGCAGATGCCCCAGCGAGTCAGTCCCGTTTAACCTGAGCCGTGCAGACTGTCTGCCAGCTTCATCTACCTGCTCTGGCTGCAGCCGCGGTGCTTGGCCGTGCCACAGGCACTCGCTTGGCTTCTCCGCTCTTCACTCATAGAAGTAACTCCCACAGCACCATGCAGTTCTCTGTAAGCCAGAAATCTGTGGGCTGCAAGGGTTAACAGCACTTAAAAGGCAAAGCAATATAATGAGGGGATTAGATGTCATTGATATTAGCATGTTAATCATTAATCAACCTTATCTTTTTCATTTGTCTGGACAAAAAAAAAAAAAAAAAAAAAAAGCCTTTTGTCTGCCCAGAAAGAAACATGAGACCCTGAGGAGGTTCACTGAACAAAGCGAGGGCTGGGAGCCGGAGCGGGTGGGCAGCAGGGCAGCGGGCGGCCGGTGCCCAGGGTCCCCCTCTGCAGCCTGGGACACCCGTTCTCGTCCTTTCGGCTCTTTGTGTTTGTCCTGTATTCAGCCGTGTTTCTCCTAAAACCTGTTCTGGAGAGGGCCGAAGCATTGGCTTTGATTAAGTGGGATTTGGAGACTGTGACCATTGGCCGTTGGGATGCTTTTAGTCATTAAATCCCTCCTTTTCAGCGGCTGCGTGACCCTCCTGCATTTGCAAGTCTATCAGGCAGTTGAACATTTAGGAAATAATTAGTCAGGTTTGTTCAAGAAATGATGTGCGGTTCCGGCTATTTTTGTCAAGGGAAAATTTCCGTGCCAGGCTTGGTGATGAGAGCCGTGGAGCCACGCGGCGTAGCCAAGGTTGTACCAGAATAACCACTTAGATGTGTAGGAAGCGCACAAATAAATGTTAAAATCCTGGATTAGAAGTGAGATAAATGCTCTGGCCGTAGCCCAGAGCAGGAAACGCCTCTTGGAAATACAAACATTTCCTGCCAAACCACGACGAGGAACAAAACTTTCACAGGGCAGGAAAGCACAGATGTGTAAATCCACAGGCAGAGGCTCCCAGAAAAGCCATGAACGTAAACTCCAGCCCTTTCCTGTGTTTTAAAGGATCTTTACTGCACAAGATTAATGCAGGCTGGAGTGATTCGTGTGTTTATGTCAGCGGCACAAGGAGCCTCTATCTCCTCTAGTGCACGGATACCAGAAAAATCATGTATTTGTCTTTGCGAGCAGTTGTATTCTCACTGGACACAAAAATGCAAATAACCCCAGTAGAGTTTAAATGTTAAAACCATTATCAGATGAATTTTTAACAGAGATGGAACAGATCAAACGTAAACAAACATCTCACTGGCAATCAGCTCTCTTCAATTAAAGGAGGTCGGAATTAATTAGAACCAGAATCCTCTTCTGTCACCAGGTTATGAGTTAATTGATGATTACACAGAGGTTATTTTTAAATGTGGCTGTCGTTTTACAGCTGCATCCAGCTGTGAGCAGAGAAGATAAGGTTGGCTGTGTCCTCAGATGGCTCCCGGGGAGCATCGGAGCCCGTCGGGCACCCAGATGCCTCCGTGCGATGGCCCAGACAGGCTGGGGACATTTATCTTACTCCATGCTAAGATGAGGAACTCCAACAAACACGACTCCAGCGCAGGAAAATCTGCACAGGGGCTGAGAGCCGTTGCTCTCCCCGATGTTAGCAGCAGCCGGGAAAGCCCTGCGGCTCCTTGCAGGCATCCGGGGGCGAGGAGGCCACCGCTGTCCTCCCGACAGCATGGCCCGGGCGATAGGAGCGGGAACATTTGCTGGACCTCGGGCAGGGCTGCCGGGGAGATAAGAGCAGCTTCTGGCTCAGGAAAGCCTGTGGCCCTCTGATTTCAACCCTTGCCTAGCTCCAAGCCCGAGGAGCACTCTCACACCCACATCAGCCACTCCTGTTACCGGATCATTTCTTATAACTCAGAAAGCTGGAAAAAAATCCTCACAGCATGTTTATTTCTGTGTTTAAGTATTACACTGTGGTTTATGGCCATCTTGGAAAGGAGCTGAGCGTGAGAGTTCGGAGAAGCCGGCACAAGGTTACGCAGCAGGTCAAAGAGACTTAAACACAAAAGCAGCGATTGCTTTATATTGGAGGAGGATGCTAATGGGCGAGCCGAGCAAAAGTCACCCCGCTGCTGCGAGTGCGGTGGCTGTGCCTGCACGATGGCTTTCGGCCAGACCTCATCCGTGATGGGTGAAACAACCCTGTTCAGGACCGAACGCCTGCAGCCCACGGGATGCTCATCGTGGTAAATGTCGTAAAATTAATAATTCTCCTCATGCCTGTTTCTCTGGATCCGATACTGGGTGGGTCTGCAAGGTCCCCAGATTCACCATGCAGGTGTCAAGCAGGTGATGGGTCTGGTTCTTCGCTCTGGCCAAGGCACTTTAGCAAACACGGCCGTTCCCCACAAGTGTCCCGGGCTTTAAATACCAGCGCGGGAAAGGAATTAAGGTAAAGCATTCAGCTGGCTCGAGAACAAATATGTATAAGCTGGCTGTGGATACAGTTTCTCTTGGAATGGGAAAAAGGTTTCCAGCCAGCGGGAAAGGAGGGAGCGGGATGGAGTTCAGCCTTGTGTCCCGGGAGCAGGCAGCCCAGGGGACCGTGTTTGGTGGGACTGCGAGGGGGCGATGCCGTGGCGGGGACCAAGGGGCGAAGTCCCCCTGCACCAGGGCTGTGCCAGGGCAGATCCCAGACGCCCAGCACCCTCTTCTCCTGCTGCCTTGACAGAGCTCCGGGCTCATTATCCAGGTCTGGTTGTGTTTCTAGTTGCCTCAAGATTAATTGGCAATTAAATGTTATATTCCTTCTCTCTTTGAGTAGGGAAATGAAATTATTCATGGTGCGGCACGTAGCTGAATTTGTCCTCAAGGGATACATACTAGAAATAATTGCAGCAAATTCCAATTTTCTCTGTCATTTGAGCATGTAAGTCTGTATCCAAGCGGCAAGGCAGGGAGGTGCTGCTGAGCCAGTCGTTAAGTGCCCTTTATTTACTGCTAATTAACAGCAGCTGTCGATGGAAAAATGGGTGCTTGGGAAAGGATTCCCTGTTTTTAGTAAATGCAGGTGAAATGAGCGTTATGTATTTTAACCTTACGGAGAAACAGGTTCTCAATGACACGGGCTGGCCGAGGCTGTTCAGGTGTCCCCATATCAGCCCTTCCTACTGAGCGGGTTGATGCAGACGCCAGGTCCGAGCGGTGACGGTGCTGTGCAGCTCCCTGTAGCGCCCAGACGCCCACCCACGCCGTGTCCGTACAGCAGCTCCCGTGAAAACCCGGGCGATGGGAGAAAAACCCATGACAGGCATCAGGCAGGCGGAGCAGGACCCGCGGGTTTCCTCGCCCTGACGAGAACGGGGGGGTTTTCTTGTTGCAGTGCTGCATGCTTTTTGGGTAAATGACCTTGGTTTGACTAGCGGTGGTGGGAGATGCTTCTCCTCCCTCCTTCTTGGCAACCGCTGAGTAGATTTAAGTTTTAGAAAGCGTAAATCGCAATGGATCTCAGTGTCCAGTGCAAGCAATTAGGAAGGTGCAAGAGTCTGCTGCCCATCTGCCTTGGGTGCTGGCACGGGGCACCCAAGGGACCTCTGCCAGGAGCCTCTTGCCACCACCTCCGGTAACATGGCAGGGAGGAGGCAAAGCCTGATCTGCTCAAGCCGGATTGCTTGGTTGGCTGTGGGAAGCTCTGGACACAGCACGTTTAAAGCGGTTTTGGATTTTGGAGAGGAAGGCAGGGGTCATGTGCAGCAGCTCGTTTCAGCAGTTGGCCTTTTCTCCCCCTCCCATGAGAAGGAAGGAGAAGACAACGCGGAGCGCAGGGAGAGCCCTGGTTCTGCCGCAGCTCTTCGGAAATGAGGATTTCTCTCTGTGGGATCGAGAGACTCTAAAAAATTGATAATCCCTCTGGACCTCTTAGAGAGCACTGGCATTTTCCTCCCTCTGGTCGGTAGTCCCCAGGCTGGATGCTCAGGGGGTGTCGATGGGAGCTTCGTGACGGCGCGGGGGCTGAGCGAGACGTGCCGGGAGCAGCAGGGCTGAGACCTGAAAACCGGTGGGGTTTTGTGCTTTTCTCCCAGTTTTCCAAGCTGCGGCCGTGTCGGTGCCTGCCTGCGCAGGCAAACCTGGCAGCTGAGCGTACAGCTGGTACATACTAAACTGGCGACTGCAGCGCTCGTGCTGCCGGCGATGAGATGTGCTGCCTTCGCCAGCGCTCATTCCCAGGGCAGGGCGCCGTGGCCCCGGAGCAGGAGCCTGGGATAATACTTGTGAAATTCGGCGCTGGCTCTGAGAGCATCCCGAAGGCCAGAGGTCAGCAGCTTAATTCTCTGGTTTTGCCAGCTCAGCTCTAAGCTCAACCTTTCCTTGTTTTTACAAAACCTGTTCCAGGAAGTTTATTTTTCCCGAGCATAAAAGTAAACGCTTAGGTCTGTATGGCAGAAGCTTAAATGAAATTTAAAGCAACTTCCACGCCAACTTAAAAAAACAACCAAAAAAAAAAGTGGGGGTTTTCAGTTTGTAATGTGCTGACTTAGCCTGGATTTTAAAAGCCCTGCTTTAAGCTATTTCTTTAGACTAAAATTTGGCACAGACCTGAACACTGGCGCATACGTTCAAATGAAGTGTTAGGATTATATAAAAAAAAATTGTTAATAGAAAAAAATAACAGTAAAAGGATTAAATGAAAATTGGGTCAATTCTGTAGGGACTCTCTCTGAAGAGCTGACAAATTAAGTGCTTATTACAGCTTCCCTTGCCCAAGACCGAATTCCAGGGAGGAATCACGAGCTCAGCCAAGATTTTCAGGCCGGAGCTTGACCCCGCGCACATCCACGCTGAGATGCTGCATCAGACCGAAGCACGGCCCGATCTGGAAAAATGATGAGCGCTCAACACCTCCCATTGACTTCATTTTATTAAAATGCCTTGGAAACCCGGAGCCCTGCCGCGGGGTCTCGTGTAAGGGCGGCAGAGTAGTTGCAGCAGTGCCTCCTGCCCAGGGTGGTGGCTCTTCCCCACCCTCCCCTAAGCCCATCCCAGATTTTATTCCGCAGTAGGCTCATGCCTTTGCAGATAACATGGTGTACAAAGAGAAATAACTCCCGGCAGGAGACCAATGGGCTTATTTATGCCTGTGAACAGCTCTGGGTACTGCAGGTACGGGAATTTCTGCACCCAGGGTGCTGACCCGTTGGAAAGGGGTCAGAAAAGAGCTAAACCATCACCTCTGGTCCTGGAAAGCTACTTCCCAGCAAGAGGCTCCAGAAGCTCAGCCTTTACAGCTCTTTCAAGGGAAGGCAGGAGGCAACTTGGTTGCAATCCATAAATAGCTTTCTAGGAAGACCATTGCGATAAGCAGAACAGAAACGAGCCCCGCAAGGCACAGCGGCAGCGGGCTAAAAATACCGAGGCGCTCGGCGGGGGTCTGCTTCGGCACGGCATCCCCCAGGAGCATTGCCCCGGCGCTGCAGCGCTGACCCTCCGAAATGCCGGTGACATTCCCATCCATCCGTGCAGTATTTTTAACCGAGTTCTTCTAAACGCCCTGGAGTTTTAACTGCTGTTACACTTGCTCCATGCAATGCCCTGAATATTTAACCCCCCGGAGCACGTCAGCCCCTGTCTGTGCCTGCCGGGAGCCGTTGCTGTGTTCTCCATCTCTCCTACTCAACGTTGCTTCCAAAACCAGCAGCTCAAAACACCACGGGAAGCCCGTGTTGGGCAGGAGGGGGTTACCCAGCAGTCGTGCCCTGGTGAAGAGTAAATGATCACCGAATCCTGCACGAGGGGAGCGATGGCTGAGGTTGGCGCGCTAAGCCGGAGCTGGGCACCAGTGCGTTTTCAGGTACAGCTCAGCTGGTGCGCCCCGGTATTGCCGTCGCCAGCCGTTGGGGGCCGGAGGGGGGCTTCTCCAGGCTGACATGCCCTGAGGCTTCTCTCTCTTAACAGACACCGCAGAGGTGTTTGGGATCCCTGCTTGGGACATCCCTGTCCTGCAGCACGTGCAAACGGGAATCCGCATATTCATGTGCTCGAATGTCCCGATGCGAAAGGGCTCTGGGGGCTCGGGGGACGGTGTGCGGAGCCGCGGGGCTGCTCTCAGTGGAGACTGTCCCTGAGACCCCGCTGGAGCATCACACGAGTAAACTGTTCCCCCTGCCCAGCCGGCGCTGGTGCTGTCGCGTAGCGTGGCTGCTCTCGCGGCAGGTCTGGGGCTGTGCGCCGCTCCCGGCCCAGCCCTCTCTGGGCTTCACACCAATTTCTTGTCTGCTCTGCTCAACCAGCAGGAAAAATCCACATTGTCCCGAGCACCTGGGGGCTGGACCAAGCCCCAGCCCGGGAGCGTGATGCGGGACCAGGATCCGGCGCTTGGTCCCGGTCTGTCAGCAGCTGTTGGATCCGACAGCGCCAGCAGGCAGCAGCTTCTGTGTTAAACCATTTCTTCAGGGCACAGAGAGACTATTGCCGGGCAGAAATAGCTGTTGCTCGAGAGGAAGAGAGGAAATACCTCTACTGAAATAGAAAATTAATTTTAGACCAGTATAGGAGGGCTGGGGGGGTGAGGGCTGTGATTGAAATCCCAAATGGGGGAAGAGTCTCTGTTCTGCATCTGCTGCATCCTTTGCATTAACGGCTGCGGGTCGGCTCATCCCTGTGGGAATCGGGGCAGCAGCCTTTCCCCAAGGAAAGCCTTTTGTTTGCAGAGGGGAGATGGCGAGGGGCAATGGTCAGCAAGAGCTCCCTTGGCTCAGTCCTTGTGTTTCCCAGCAGAAAAGTGTCCTGAAAAAGAGAAAAGCCCATTTTCTTTCCCCATTTCTGTGTCTGCTCAGTGTGATCCCGGGGAGAGGCAGCACGGGGGGACCACGGGGTGCCAGCCCTGCGCATCCGCCCTGGGGAGCATCGACTCTGCCCTTTTCCAGAGAAAAGCTGTTGTTTATTTTAATCACTTGTACAGGAGGCAAAATTAGACAGAGCTGATGTAATTTAAATGTCTTACACAACTGGGTGAGATGCTGGAGGCTCAACAAGGCACACGGGTGTTCTGATATAAAGTAGAAAAGGAGGAAATAATTAAAAATGAAAGCAAACCGACTATATATGCTTATAAACAATGCATGTTTGGTGATGGGTCTCTGCCTCTGTAACTAAGCCGAGCTCCAGCCTGTTTGAGCTTGGTCTGGCTGGCGATGGAGCTGGGAGCTGCTGGGGCTGATTTCTGCAACCCCTGCCAATGGCGCAGGGGAGGGCTGTCCCCTCCTCGCCACGTCCCACGCCATCCCGCGGGATGCACGGCACCGTGGTTTGCATGCAGTGGCAAGCGCGAGGGCGTTTTGGGGCGGTGGGATGTTCTGCCCTGTCGCATCCCAAGGGCAAGGTCTGTTCAGGGCAGCACTGGCGTCTCCCCCCACCGCAAACCCGAGTGCTGGCCCAAACGCCCTGACGTGTCGCTCCCGGCCCCAGAGAGGGATTTGTGATTTCCAGACTGTTTGCAGAGAGGAAACGGTTTCTGCAAACAGTTTGCTCAGCCTGGGAGTGACTCAGCCGGGGCGGCTGCTGCTGCAGCTGGGCCCGGGCACCGGCGCTGGAGCAGCGGTTCCCAGAACAAAGCCCGTCCTCGAAGCAACACCGATGTTGTTTTGAGGTTTGCGAGACACCTGCAGGAAGCAAACCAGATGATGCGGGTTCTCAAAACAATGTAAACACAATGCAAAGAAAAATGAATTATCGCCTTTCTGCCGCCTTCTGCTGGCATTGCGGGGAAGGGCTGGGGACTGGGAGGAGATGGTCATTGCGGGGAGGTTTGTCGCTTCTCCCAGGACTCCAGCACGGCGTCCCCAGGAGCGAGCCGGGGGCTCAGCCCCGCTTCCCCAGAGGGTTTTGCCACCCTGGGAAGATGCTGCAGGACTGTAGCCAGCAGCGCAGGTGGTGTTTCTGCTGGCAATTAAAAGAAGGAGGATGCTCGGTACCCAGATGAAGGTGGGCTCTGCATTTGGTGAGCTCTGTCTTTGTCTCTGCCAACCGCATGCCAATTTTCGCATCAAACAGCTGATAACCGCGCCGGTGACACCGGCAATAACACTGTCCTTGCCCTCTCGCCTCCCCTCCAGGCTTCGTCTGCGAGCGCGACCGCTTGACGTTCGGCTTCTGCCAGACCCTGCGGGTCCTGGGAAGGTGCCACCTCCCGACAGTCCACCTCCAGTGCTGCCGAAGCTGCCGCCAGCACGGGCACCACGCAGCGCCCGACCGCGACCGCGGGGACGAGCGGGCCTCCAGGAGGTGACAGGGCCATCCCCGAGGGCGAGAAGCGCCAGGACCCACGGCGGGTCCCAGAGCAGTGTGGCGGCGGAGGACGGAGCTGGGTGACAGCCAGGACTTGCGGCTCTGCCTCGTCCCGCGGCAGCGCCGGACGGTGCCACCCGCGAGCCGCGCGGTGCTCTTTCAAAATATGGGGATGGCTTGATTTCTTTTATTTGTGCTACACTATAATGGTGCTCAAACCATTGGTCTGAAAAAAATGGTCTGGTGCGGGCTGGGTGTGCGGGTCCCGCTGGTCCCACGGGAGATGCCGGGGCAGCCGGGACCCTCCGTCAGGGTCGCGCTGCCACTGGGCGACCGGTGGGGAAACATTTTGGGGAAGGGAAACCAAAAGCAGCAATAATTCGGGGGAGACCTCTCAGAAATGCTTATGGTGCTATTGTTTGACATTTTCAGCCTCTTGATGGTGTTGGCAGGCCAGCACGAAACTCTCGACTTTTATTATTATTTTTTATATATATGAAGTGAGCATCTAGCATTCCACCAGTACAGCCGACCGTTTGGGTTAGGTTTTTTTTCCTTAAGGGACGTGAAGCTGGCAACCCATTTCTGTAATTTTCATTAAAATGTTTATGCATTGAAGCTAAATAGCCATAATTTAAGAAATGGAGACAGGGCAGAGGAATAAAGCATCGGCTTTAGCTCCCCCCACGAGTCCGGGGCTCGCGGTGTGTGCGAAGGCTCCCTACCTTCGTCTCCCCACTGCTGGCTTTGTGTGCCAAAGCCATTGCCCGTATCCCTCTGGGGCAGAGGGGGTGGTCAGGGACACCAAGGCACAAGCGAAACGATGCATTGGTTTGGGAGTCGAACAGTGCATTCCCTCGCATGCGTTTGTGAAGGAGAGGGAAAGCTGTTCGGGCGCCGGTGGTGAGCAGCATCCCCTTCGCTGCGTCCTGCCTGGGAGCAGCCAAGTACTTACACACCTGGATTTCTGTATGCAGTTACGGCGTAGCAGTTTAAGGGTTGGTTAAGGTGTTTTTCTGTGTTCTTACAAGCTAAAAACCTTTTTTTCCTGTTTATATAGACTCCCCTCTGTTAAGGTTAGTTGATTCTTTTAACTAGAATATCCAATATTGTACGGTCCGGGGGTATCGTATGTTAATCGCTCCCTGTCTTAGGGGGGATTTGCTGTTAGGCTGGTCCCCAGAGGAGGGTCAGGAGCATTTTGGTAGGAATTCCTTTCCGTATTACTCTTCAGGCTACGGAGGATGCCCAAAAACTGGGAGACCATGAAGGCAATCCTACTTGCATTCACCGGAGAAAGGCTGGAGCCCAGCATCGGCCGCACGGTGGGTGCAACGCGGTCACACAGCCCAGGGTTCCTCTTCACCGGTGCTGTCGGGAACAACGTTCAGCCCCATAACAGGGGAAATTCCTGTGTGTAATTTGTATGTAAAACACAAGCCATGACTTCACCGTTTGTGGTTTATTCCTTTCCAACGTGGTGTAAATTTTTGTGTTTCAAGAGCCTGTGTTCAGTCCTGTTTTCTTTCTCACCGGCACCAGCCGTCCCATGCTTCCATCAGGCTCCCCGGTTCTGCTAAGGGCTAGCGACTAAATGTCTTGGGGTTTAATGGCTCACGAGCGTGTTAAATTAAACAGTTACCGGAGGAAATGGTAGGGTTTCGTATTTTCTCTTCCCCTTGGGGAATTTTGAGGGATTTTTCACTGAAAACGCAGTTAAGTGGAGACAGTTTAGGTACTGGCAACAGCAGGGGTGTGATTACTCTCTCAGCCGTAGCAGAAAGGGGCGATCAGTTTGCATCTGAAAATCATTCAAGGCTGCCGTTAGCCAGCGGGATTTGTGTGATTCAAATGTGAGCTGGGTCGGTGGGGTAAATGCTGGCAGCCCGCTGGTGACGCGCAGATCGAAAGGCTTCAGCCCCAGGGTTGTGTTGATGCCTACTCCGCTTTTGCAAATGCATTTCAGCGCTACCTCAGCCTGGCCGGCCTCTCCCGCTGTACCTGTCCACGTGCAGGGTCACCTCCGCAGCCAGGACAAGGGCACGGGATGATCCATCCCGCGGGACACCCAGCTAAACCCATTGCACCCTCTGGGCAACGGTGTTGGGAACGCCAGAGAAGCGATTGCAGCCGAGGGGAAGCACGTAACGGCAGCTGCTGTTTCATAAATGCTTCAGCCTGGCCAAACATCAACCTTTGGGAATATGCTGATGAAACAGACCCTAAATCAAAGGCGCTGAGCTTCTGCGAGAGCTCTGTGCACCGCGTGCTGCACAGCAAGCAGGATTTCTTGTTAGCCCAGCAGGGTCGCAGGCACCCTGGGGTTGAGCCGGCCCCTGAGCGTCCCCGGCCGGCACAGCCGCAGCTGCCGGGGCGCGGGAGGGGATTCACGGCCGGAGCACGATGCCCACCAGCGCCTTCGTGTCCCTGCAGCCCTGACTGCATTGGGTCTCTGTGGCACAGGGAACTGCAGCAGCCAGGGACAACCTTTCTGGTTCAACCCAGAAACCTTTCTGTTTCAAGAAGGGCCAACCCCGACACATCTGAAGCCTTGGGGTTTGCAGAGCAGAGGCAGGCGCCCCAGCTCCATGATGACTTTCAGCTGTCACAACACGGCAGCGAGGCCGGGGTGTCCTTCTGGGAAGGGCTGAGCAGAGCCGGTTCCCAAGCACTCGGACCGGGAGCAGCAGGAATTAATGTAAACCAAAAGCGTGGCCAGCCCCCGAGCCCCACGGCTCCCAAACTGCGGAGGTTTCTGGTGGGCGCTGAGGCTGGAGAAGTTTGCATCGCAGCGTGGGAATTTCTACTGGAAAAGCATTTCATCTGGTTTTTAGCCATATAATAACCCAGGCCTCCTACAAGCACATAAATTGCATTATAAGTAATAATCACACAGGTTTTGCTTAAATACTTGCAACGTTTTCTTTCAACGAGACGTCTACAGCTTGGAAAATGGACTGCAGCTGTAGATGAAGAGCTCTCCAGAAGTGGGGCAGTTCGGGCTCCCGGGTCCTGCCGTCGCGAGCCCTGCCGCCTCTGACGGCAGACTCTGCTTGAAGCCCCGTGGGCGCGGGGCTCCTCGCCGCCTCTCGCGGCAGAGCCAGACCCTTCCCGGGAGCAGATCTGGATATTTACTTGCTCAGCTTTCTTAGTATCCATGTGTTTGCTTGCTCCTTGTAACCAAGGAACTAACTAGAAACGCCTTTTTTTCTTCTTTTAAAGACTTTTATTAATGTGTCGACACAAGAAGGATGTTACTTTAGAAATGACTGCTGCAGTAGTGTGGAAAGGAAAGCAGGAAGGTAATTATGAATCAAAAGATGTTTGAAATGGAAAGATGCTTTTCCCTGGGGTATCTAAGGATGGTTTGCCAGGACAGCAAGTTAACCCTTTTTGCTAGGTTAATTAGAGCAGAGTATGACAGAGAAAAGCAAGAATATGTCAGCCCCCCCACCGCAGAGGTCCCTGAGCTCCGCGGCCGGGGTGGCTGCTGTCCTTCAGCCGGGCCCGGCAGAGCAGAAGGAAGCCCAGCACCGCCGGCTTCCCTGCCGGTGATGCACCGGTCATGCCGAGAGCAGGCGTCCGTTTGACCGGAGACACCGGCAGAGCCTTCCCCTCCGAGCCTCCCGAAGAGCCCTGGCTATGACCAGTGCAGGCAGAAGAAAAGCCCTAAATCATGCTTTTCATTAGAGGTACAGGATACATGGTGAGCAGGATGCCTTCGCTTTGTCATTCTAAGATACTTTTGGTTCATTACTTCAGAAAGACCCGATTGGAGGCCAGCGCTGCAGAACTCACATGCTTCATTTGGCACACAGTAAAGGCGGGGATTCCCGCTCACTGGGAACCGTAGCGATGGGGGGGTCGAAGTCCCGCCGACCTTTGGCCGCTCGGTTTTACTTGGCCTGTTTGAAAAACATTTGGTTTCGCTGTCGGAGGCTACGGGGAATTTTGTTCTTGCAGCCTGGTCGCCTCCCAGCACCGGCTGGATGTCTGCACTGGGTTAATGGGAGCAGTGGGCTGGTTTTTAAGGCAGGAATGCACATTTATACAAATCTAGGTAACACCAACTGATACCAGAGCTACAGCTCTTCTTTCAAATCTGTTGTTCTTAAAATTTTGTGTCATTGAAGACTTTTTTTGGGTGCATGGCATAGACTGTGCCTTCCTCTGCAGGCGACTCAGGCTGATGGAGACCTGCTGGCCCCTGTCTCTGCACACACACGTATATAGCTACGTATACATACACATATATAGGTATATATTCAGCAAGACCCCCTGCTGTCACCAGTGCTAGGACAGGGAACTGGGAAAGCACGCGTGGTGTACAGGGTTGGCTTGAGCAGCTGGAGGGTCCCTGGGCTCCACCTGCCGCAGCGCCGGAGGGGGGACCGGGGCTGCAGCTGAGAAGGAGCAGACATCACCAGGACGTTGAGGACGGAGGAAGACACTGCCTGCTTCGGGCAACGTCGTGCAATACCATCCATGGCACAGAGCTGCCGCTCCTCCCGGGCTCGGGGGCTTTCTAGCCCCAGTCTGCCTGGGAGTCATCGGGCTGATTTCTCGGTAAGAATAATTCCTTTTATTTGATAAAAGACAGACACAGAATTTATTTTTATGTTTAAGAGCATTTTCAGGGAAATAATTGGCTCAACCAGCAACAGAAGGCAGATAATTCGCTGCTGTCCTGCACCTCCCTCTTTGGCCTTCGCACGCGAATGCCGCTCGCCCCTTTGCATTCGCTCCCCTGTACTGCTGGCCTGGGAAAAGCCTCTAAATGCACTTTCCCCATGAGCCAAATCTTTGGTAAACGTTCAACTGCGCTGGCGCTGGAAAACAACTGTCCCTTCCTACTCCTATGGCTTCATCCCCAGGGACTTTGGAAGGGGCCCGGGTGGATCCTGCTCCCCCAGCAGCCACGGCTTTTTGGGCAAACGTCGTGAAGCTCTGTCTTAAAATGGTTCCTGTGGATTAGCAAATCCCGGGTGCAGGAACGGCTCCCTGTACTGCCCTGAACTCAAGGGCCCTGTACGTGCCCGAGGAAGATCCGAGAGCATCCCTCTGCAGGGATCTCCAGGTTGGCTACTGATAGCCCAGGGCAGCTACCTTCTGTGCTGCTTCAAAAATCACAACCCAAAAGTGTTTCAGCAGCTTGTGAGGGAGGGAAGAGCTGAGGGGAAGGGGAAGACAAAATTCTGGGAAATGGGAAAAGTCTAAAAAGATAAACCCCAACCCAAATACAGAAAGTTGAAACCAGAAATTTAGGCAAATAAAGCTTCGCAATCACTAGAAACTGCCTTTCCAAAAATTTCCTAAGAGGTTGCACTCAGCTCCTAGATTTCAGGTTTCTCTGCTCCACCCGTTCCCAAAGCAACCCAGAGCCCAAGCTGCCGTGGAAGTCGGGCAGAGCGGCTTTAGCAAAGAGCTGCAGACGCGGTCCGTCCGAGCCGCCCGTCGCCTGCCCCTTTCCCTGCGCCCCAGGGCACCTCGCTGACCCCAGGCCCCCGTACGCCCGGCACCAAGCTCTGACAGACGCTCCTAAGTAGTTTGTTCCTATATTTTCCACAGAGGAAACAGAACAAACAATACATTTTTAAAAGAAGATTTTAGCTAAGTTTCCTGAAATCTATTGTAATCTCCGGCTGGTTAATCACCGAACAGGGAAAGACTTGCTCACAGCTTTCACTTGCCGTCTTGTGGACTGGCAAGAAGGCGGATTTGTAACAAGGGAAAACCCTCGCATTGTGCAGGCTTCATTCCCGAGAAACTGTCGATGACGTTAATTTAAAAAGGAATTTGCTTCTGGAGCCAGTCAGCCCTAACGGGCAAGTTTTAAGTGCTCTGCTCAGGTGTGGTTTGGTAGCCGGCGGCTGTTTGAGCAGCTCGGGGTGCCCGGGGCTGTACAGGCGGCTCAGGCCAAAACAGGAGACAGTTTAAGTTTAGTGGAAACACAGGGTGAACTAACCCCCTTAGCCAGGCCACTGGCTCCTTCAGAGCAATATTTAAACCTGGTCAGTTGACTATTTTCATTGCAGAAATATTGACATGAATAAAAGACCTTTCCTCCCAAATTTTGCTGTTTTCCAGCCTGCAGCTGCAGCTCCCATTCAAACCATCCCGACATTCACGAAACTGAACTTCTAAAGGACTTTGCCTGGTTTTTTTTCAGGACCAATTGTAAATATAAAACCTCCCTGAAATGTTTTCTCTTTCTCTGTAGGCTTTCAGTTTGTGCTTTTATTTATAAACATCCGATTTTGCTACAGGTCAGCCATGCAAACCATTGACATCGAGACACCGTTGAGCCCTGGGGAGGGACCAGGGTCCACAGCTCTTCTCCCACCTCCGTCCAGAGTCGACTTAATCGCCTTTTCTCACACCCCCCCTTATTGGCGGTAGGATTAAATCGGCCCTCTCCGCACCGTGTCCGTCAGGGGAGCTGGATCCAGCCCAGTTTCTGGAGACAGATGTCAGGCGTGATTTAAGAAAAAGTTTTGCAAGATGCGAGAGCTCCCTTTTAGTGGGCAGCGAAGAATGTGGGAAAGCACTGGGCTAGGATCCAGCGGGAAATTTGTGAAGAAGGCTTGTGACTGTAAGAGGAGACCGAGGCCGTGGTGTTAAACCAGGGGCAGAGGAGAGGAGGGTGGTCAGAGCCAGCACCCTGCCCTGCGGCTGCACAGCCCGCATCGTGACGCCCCCATGTTCTGGGCTGCCTGGGCAAGGCTTGTCCCCGTGTGCTGGTGGTGGGACAGGGGAGATCTGGAAAGGTAAGTGCCAAGCAGAACTATCAGTTCTGCGATTGCCCGGGCATTGGGTAGGGTCGTCCTGCAGGGTTTCTTTTTCCAGCAGGAGGGAAGGAATGGGAGTATTTTAACGAGCCACCTCGACGGGGAGATGGGTGACGGGGAGATGGGCGACGGGGAGATGGGTGACGGCGGCAGCGTCCCGGCAATCAGCAGCAGGATGGTGCTCACAAACACTGCGAGACTCCTGCTGGTGGGAGAGCCTGCATGAGGAAGGCGTTAGGGCAGTGACCTGTAGCCCATGTTTTGCTGTTGCTTCTATTTATTCATCGGGATCTCCTGAACGCCTCTCCGAGACGAGCCAGAGGCTTTTGGCTTCAGCTTAGAAATGAGACCTTATGCCTCCCCTGGTCACCTCCAGGCATTTCCAGAGCTGGAGACAGGAAGGAACCGAGAGCGCGTTAATTGGGAAGCAGCAGGCATTTTATGGAGGAGGTTGTTTGTGTCTTGTATTAACAATACCACTTAAAACGCTTCTGCATCTCAAGAAGCAGTTGAGTCACCCTGTCAGAGCACCTGCGTTTTGCAGGCTCTCAAACCTTACCCAAGTGCTTCTGTCCGGACCAGATGACCTCAGCTGGAGTATTTTAATTCCCAAAGAGCCAGAGGGGTCATCAGTCCCTCATCAGCCGCAGCGACCGGTGCGGGACGCGGTCCCGCCGGTGACCCGAGCACGCCAGGAGGCAGCCAAGTCCAGACCGACCAGGAATAGCTCGCGACACCCACCCATGCCTCTTCAGCTGAGAATCAGAGATGGTCTTATTTCCTCTTGTTCTTAAAACCTCTAGCCCTTGTGCTACACAGAAAGGTTTCACGAGCACAGCCTCAAGGGTCAGAAAAGCAAAGGCAGGACAGCAAGAAAAGGATTTGAAGAATTTAGCTCTTTTGTCCTTTTTTTGGCTTTTATATGGCAGCCGATCGCTGCCAGCTGCTCAGGGTGTTGAGCTCGGGCAGGGAAGCAGCCATTCTCCGACTGCTTCGGGGTGCCGAACCCCGGCACCGCCGGCAAGTGCTCCCACAGGTCGTGGCCATCCCAGGGCTGCCTGCTGCAGGGTGGGCAGAGGGACATTCCCAGTGGGAAGTGAAGCCGCAGAAAACAGGAGGAGGAAAGCAAGGGGAGAGAAATAAGCTGCCTCGTTCCTTGGCCGCGTAGCTGGTACCGAGGCGTGGCACGCTTCGCTCGCCCAGAGCAGTCACTTTTGTCGGGAAATTAAAGCAGGCTGTTTCACACGCGTGTCGAAGGGGGGGAGAACGAGAGGCAGGTTCTGCGCAGCCCAAGTCAGAGCTAGCACAGCCACCGCTCGGCCCTGGCACCCCCGGCTGCTGACCCGCATTTGTGCTGTAAGGAAAGCTCAGCATGACTGGGTGTCAATATTTAGAAATATCTATATGCTAAAATAGCTCGCTCTCTATATGGAACTGCTCTGTTGCCATCTGTAGTGACTAAAAGTCACACCCCCATGTAAAGTTTTTGCAGACAAGCCCCGTGATCCGTTTATACAGCCCTGCTGCCACCGAGGCAGGGGCGAGACCTCCCGGCTGAGTGCGGTCAGAGAGGGAGCAAACGGGCCCATTACCTCACGACTTACACCTCGCTTGCAACGGCTTGCAGCCTGGTGATCTGGGATGGGAAATATGATTTCAAATCTGTTATGTCCTGCCTGGGAAAACAAGCTGCTATGAATCCCTTTGCTTGCAACAGGAGCCTACCAAGACGAGCAGCAGGAGCCCAGGGCAGGGATGCTCCTCACCCGCAGACAATTACTGGTTGCAATATCGCTCTGTGGCTGGCTGGTGCCCTCTGCAGTTGTTTCTCTTTATTGTAAATGCAAAATATTAATAATATGAAGGGACAATTTTATTACTTGACAATAGAAAGTGAGGACGGGTGACATGTGCCTGCCTTGCCGGGTTTGGAGAAACATCGTGTGGTCCTCAGGCCCCTAAAATCCTGCCTGATGCGACCCTCCTTGACCTGTTCCTCCACTCGCACGCAGACGGCGTGACCAGCTCGATGCAGTCACCCCGAAACCCGGTGGTGGTGGTGGGAACAAAGCGAAGCCTCTGCCCACCCGGGTCTGCAGGGCTGCAGCAACAGGGATGAACAAGGCTCCCAGCCCCAATTTAATAGGGAATTGCTGAAAAGTGCAGCGGCTCTGGAGCTGCCTCCTGAGCTGCTGGAGCCCAGCCCTGCGGAGCCTCCTCCCAGTTCCCCCCGCAGAGACCCATTCCCTGAGGAACTGGGACTATTCCTGGTTTCAGAGACCTGCTTTCGAGGGCAGGTCCGTTTTACCGAATCGCCACTCTGAAGAGGAACGTTAGCCTCCGTGCTCCAGCGCAAAGCCCTCAGTGCTAACGATCTCAACACGCTGCAGAAGCAGGGAAAGACCTCTCACGGTCACCAAAGCGTCCCATTCCCTGTCCACCACGGGCAAGGCTTTTGCCTGAGGTGGGAACGCCTTCCCCTGGGTGTTTTGCAGCAGGCCCATTTGCTCCAGCTTCACTCAGTTCGTGTCACTGTTGCTGGGCAAAGATGTAAAAGGCAGAATCAGGCTATCTCAGCAAAGAACAACGAACTTCATTTTGTTTTGCAGAGGAGTTTGTTTTCTATATTTATTTTTAAAAAAGCAAATCTAGAATAGAAGCTGTCTTTAGGGTTTTGGGGTTTTAAGTAGACAACTCAAAAGAACAGCTGAACCCCCTGAATCTGATAACCCTTCAGTGGTGCAACCTGAGGCTGTGCACAGGCACCCAGCAAATTACCAGGCAACTCATCCGAGAAGAGGAGCTGCGTATCTCATGGTCGCAGGATTTCACAAAACCTCATTGCTCCCAGCAGATATCTTCATTCTGAAAAGAAAATATCAACCCCCTTGCTGGAAAGCAAAAAAACCCAAGCTCCAGGAAAACAGCTGACAGGTAACGCCAGCGCAGGCTCGCAGGTTCATTTAGCACATCCCTGTGGGGTATTTACCTGCACACAGCAACCCCTTCAAAACAGTAAGGTAATAACGCAGGACGTGGGCCCGCGCTGTGCCGATGCAGTGACGCACACGTGTGCCTTCCCTCGGATTTCGGAGAGCCAGCCAAGCTGCCTGGGCAGTAAATACACTGTGCAGGGATGCTTCTTTCTCCTGGGAGAGAGAGAAGCGGAAGGAGGTGCCTTAAATCTAGTTCTAAGTTAAAAAACAAGCTTGCTTTGCCTGAATTGCTTTTTTTCTGACCCACGGATATGGTTCTTTTTTGATAAAGTCCTTCTCTGGAAGTTTTCCAGGTCTGATAGGCACAGGGGCAATCCCTGCCTGCATCTTCTCCAGCTCTCTCTAGATGGCATTTTCTCACATTTGGTCCACTGCAAATTCATTACTTAAGCAAACGTCTCCTAAGGTCTTGTTAGAAGAACTCATTGCTTCATCTTCTGCCAGCAGCGGGAGGTCTTGCTCACACACCTCGCTTAAGACAGGTCCCCGGCACCTCCAGGCCGCTGCCCGACACACGTGCGCTGTCGGTAACACAAGTCGGTGCTGGCAAGTGGTGAAACCCCATGGGCACACAGCGAAGCTGGTACCCAAACTGACATTATCTCTTTGAAATTACGTTTTGGCGCAGCTACATTTGCTGGCCTGGTATTTTATATATGGTATTTCTAGAAAATTGCATCTTTTGCTCATCTGTCAAGCAAAACATAATCTGGAAAAATCCATTTTAGTCGTTTTAGTAATTCGAAATAGACCTGCGCCTCTCAAGCAGCTAAACAAGCTGCAGGCGTCCGGCTTTTCACTTCATCTGGGTGTCCCTAGCACCAACAAACCCTTGTGTAACACTTTGAAAACCACGGGCTCTTCACAGCTGAAAACCTCCTCCAGGCAGGTGCGTTGTCCTCCTGCAAAAGTCAAGTGGTTTTTAAAAAAATCAGCGCACAAGCTCCGTCGATCACCGCGCCTAAGCAGGAGTTAGCAACGGCAGCTGAAACACAAGCTGGTTCCCGCTTTTATGCAAAACTCTCGGAAACCAAATCCATCCCTGAGGGAAGCTGTAAGGCTTTGCTGGGCTCGTCCGGAGGCAAATAGCCTGCGGGGCCAGCAGCTTCGGGGTGTCCGAAGCAGCTGAAACCACCACTGCCGCTGGAGAAATAATGCTCTGAAGTTCCCTATTGGCATTTAAAAATATTTTAGCCGTCTGTGGCCGAATACCATTAGCAGCGTGAGGGCTGGGGGCTCCAGGGGCCGATGTGCAGAGAGAGGCAGAGCAGCAAACGGTCACCCGCTGCCCTCAGCCTTTCACGTGCAAATCTCACGCTTTCTTCTCTCCTTACAATCCAGAAGCTGTTTATTTGAATTAAAGGCTATCTGAAACGGGTTGAGACTCTGAAAGCATGACTTGGAGCATTTTTGTGTTGGATCAGGAAATGGAATAAGATAACCCTCTTGGGATTAAATTTCTAGAGGAATAAAGTGAACCATTTCCCTCCCCCAGAAAAGCCTTTTCCCCAGGGTATTTCAGGTCTTTTTTATGGTGTTTTGAAGGATACACTTACACTGAAATTGGAACAGAGCTAGCGTAATGTGAGCAGAAATCACCCTCCCGAAGCCTGCTGGGTTTCACGTGAGGCTTTGCTCGTGGTCGATAAGCTCTAAGCGCACAACGCGCACCGGTAATTCTGCAACGCAAACTGCGCGGGTACGGGCCAAGCCCTCCCTCCTGCACACGGACTGTCGTCCCTGGGAAACCAGTTTAGCAGAAGCTTCATTCAAACGAAAACTGATCTGCCCAAAAGCTGTCTAGGCTGTGGCAAAATGGAGTACGGAACAGGAAAAGCAGTTGCACCTTTCAGGGCTGCCATTAATCCCATCCCAGAAACTCCGCAGTGACAGCCCCGGCCATCAAGCAACGCCTTCACGGCTTTCCCTCCGACACGGAGACGCCATTTCCCGTTGTTATTGGATTTAGGAACCCAAGGGACCGGCCAGGGACCTGCTGCTGATTTTGCAGGGAAGTGCTAAGGCGGATCTTTACGGACATCAGCGCGATGACCCTGGTGCAAACCAGGAACGGGATGGAGCCCCCAAGCCCACCGCCGTCGGTGCTATTTCCCTCCTGTAACTATTTTCTGGGGCAGCGGGGGAAGCAGACGGCCCAGATGCGTTACGATTAAAGCTCTGTGTTCATTTCAGTGTAAAGGGACTGAAACTGCTGCCCGTTTCCTTCCTTTTATGAATCCTGACCCGCGGTGTCTCTGCTTACACAGCAGCGGCACGAGGACGCACTTGCCTGACGTAAGGAACATTTAATCAAAACAAAATTCTCTTATTTTTCTCTTGATGCTTTCTATGTGGGAGTCGATCCGTCAGAAAGAAGCTTCAACAGCTCATGGAAATGTCATGAAAATGCTGTATTGTGCTACAAAAAGATTAACTTTCTGGCTTTAAAAAAAAAAAACCAAACTCTTATCAAGTGGAAGAGAAAATCCATGCAGTTTATAGGCCTACTACAGCAGGACATTATTTGATTATTCAGTCAATTTTAAATGGCATCCTGATACGATGCTTAAGGAAGTATTTTCACTAAAATCCACCCAGGACAAGAAATATTCTCATCTAATAAATACCAACCAAAGCAAACAGTTACATTTATATTTCTTGTCCTTATAACATTTTAAAATAATACTTCAAAATACCAGAAAGATTAAAAAAGCCTTGGTTAGAATAACTAATCAAAATTTCTCTTGTCAGTCACCAGCACTTCGATGCAGGTAGCTTTGCCAGAGCGATTTCATCAGCCCCAACAACGAGCAGCGGTAGCAGGAGACCCTCGCACCCGAACAACTCCCAACAGCTGAGGCACTTCACCGCTACGCTCCCGACGTACCGCTGGAGTACGGCTTGCGCCTGCCGACCCGCAGACAGAACCGCTCTAAAATTTGGGTGATACAAATCCAGATCTGTCTTCAATACCTCTCTTACTACAAACGTGTAAGAGGCTTCAGGGCTTTTCTTCTTTGCTTGATTCTCGCACTTGAAAACCGCCCTCTTCCATCTGGTTCCCGGAGCATCGGCATGGAAGATCAGACCCGGGAGCTGTGCTGTGGCAGGAGACAGAGAGAAAAGGCACCTAAGTGCTCTTTTGGGATGTCTGGCTAACAAATAAGTTTTCTCAAGGGATGAACGTTTTCTGAGAAAGTTTCTGCTTAAAGGCCAAAAATGTAAAATGTGGAATTAGAGGATAAAGAGATGGCTCTGAGGGACAACTCCCCAGGCTCTAATGGCGGCTTTAAACCAGTGTAACCTGCACCTCTGATAAAGTCATCTTTGCCCCCGTGTATTTACCTCACTGAACGGCCCACAGGGAGCAAAGACAAACGCAAATCATAGCAGCCTTTCAGCCGTGGTTACCCTCGCCCGTGCCAGAGGCCTGAGGGCTCTCAGCCACCCTCGGCGCCGGCAGCGGGCCAGGACCTGGCACGCAGCCCTCGGAGCGCTCGGCTTCCCTTCCAGGCAAAAAGAACTGATTTTTAAGGAACAAAAAAGGGGAAATAAAAAGAAGGAACATGAGCACAGGTTTTCTGAAAGCTCCTGAACGCAGAGGGTGGGTTCAGAGGAGGGCCAGGAAGGCGATCCGGGGGCTGGAACACCTCTCCTCCGGAGGGAGGCCGAGAGGGCTGGGGGTGTTCAGCCTGGGGGAGACCCTGCAATACGGAAAGGGGGCTGGTCGGGAAGACGGAGAGAGACTTTTGTACCAGGCCCTGAAGGGAGAGGACCAGGGGTAACAGTTATGAACTAAAAGAGGGCAGATTTGGATTAGCTGTAAGGAAGAAATCCTTTAGTAGGAGGGTGGCGAGGCACTGGCACAGGTTGCCCAGAGAAGGCGGGGATGCCCCGGCCCTGGAAGCGTTCGAGGCCAGGCTGGACGGGGCTTCGGGCAACCCAGTCCAGCGGAAGGTGTCCCTGGCAGGGCTTGGATCGTTGAAGGTCCCTTCCAACCAACCCATTCTGTGATTCTGTCGTCTTTTCCCAACGCTCCCTGTCGCAGGAGAACACCTCCAAAGCGTTTCCAGCTCTGCTCCTTTCCTTCTCTCCAGAAATCATTAGTAGTTAAAAGAATCCTTTGCTTTTGTTTTTCTCCTTTTGAAAAGGAAAAAAAAAAAAAAATGACAGAGTGCTTCTAAATAGAAACAAAGTCAGTTTCGATTTAAATTTAAAATGGAAATAGACACTCTTCTATGTGAAGTATTCTTCTCTTTCAAACAGCCTTTGTGCAGACATTGCCTTGAAGCCATTTTGGATACGACGCGCGACAGCAAGTCTGACGGAGCAATAAACAAAACCAGAAGTTGCGAGGAGCAGCACAAGCGTCCCAGTACATCATCATTTAGCAATGCAAAAGTTGTTGGAAGAAGAGTTGTATTAGAAGTGCTGGGCTGACAAGAAGTAACTACAGAGAATAAATCCTTTATATGGAACCGAACTGCTAATTGCATTTCCTGAAACTACAATTTGCAATGGTTACCATCTAACTAGTTTATTAAAGAGTAAACAGTGGGGAAGAAAAACATTGCTCTTGTTCTATACTTCTGTTTTAATGGCATGGCACAGCAAAACCGGGAACCTTATCACAGGGAAACATCTCCACCTCCTTTTCATAGAAAAGAAATTATTTTACAGAAGTAGTTACCATTTAATGAGTCTTCCCAGCTGGGGGGGAAGCAAACAACCGACCAAAAAATCCCAACAGAAAACCTTGCAAAATGCATCTTGTAGGATACTTCATGACAGACCATTCCAGCAGGAGTCTAAATACACCGATTTTAGGTTTTACCCAAAGTAGAATTTTAAAAAAAACTGGTCCGTGGGCTCTTTCTTTATTTTGGAAACAGTACCAAGCTTTTAGTTTCCCATGCAAACATCAAGCAGCTAATTCCCTTCACATTCTGCTGGACACCTGAGGTAGCGGACATAGCAGCGTCCCACATTTAAGCTTACATCTAATTACATTTTTACAGAAGCATCTCTACAAAGTGCTGCTTGAGGACATACATCTTCCCCTCAAGCTAAAGTCAGAGTGAGCAAGGAGGGCACAAAGGCTTTTGAAATTTAACTGAAATTTAATTGAAGCGGAGTAACTAAGTTAAGAAAGTAATTTGCCACACATCCGCTAGAACTGACATTTCTGCAGATGTGCAGTAAGCTATGGAAAAAGAGGATTGTTCTCTACCCCCCCCCCCTTTTTTTTTTAAGATACCTGTGGCAGTGACAGCAGGGAGACGACGAGCTCTTGTTGGCACAGCAGTGACAGGTGTCAGCACGCTGTGTTACAAAGGGAAGCGTTTCCCCCACTGTTCATAATGCACAGCTCCGCTGCAGTCCATTCAGTCGCTTCATGCCTTCAGGAAAGCTTTATGTGGCTTATTTTTAAAACGGTTACAAATCCCTGAAATCTCAACAGATGTTTGCACTGACCCCCCAAGGATTTCCCACCGTTTAGCCAAGCACAAGCGCACCAGAGCAATCGCCGTTCCACGGAGGAACGGCTCCCTATATCTCTCCCCAACCACTGCAGGGGACGACTGCAACGCATTGACCAGACAACACAGCCGGGACACCCGCAGTTTGGCGGGCGCCACGGGGAGGAGATGGGGGGCACCAGCCTTTCTCCCTGCGCAGACATTCACCGCTGAGGCCCTCCTGTGGCTGCCCGGCAGCTGCTGAGCATCACTTCCACTGGGAAACGGACAGCGGCGCGAGAAATATCTGCCTAATTCTTCAGGGAAAGGTAAATCCATGGTCAAATCTACAGCTGCAATGGAAACTAACCCTCGGGAACGTCTCCAGTGAGAAACCATCTGGTAGCGTTACGGGCGCCCCAGAGAAGGTTAGTGAGGGAGCAGCAAAAGGGAACGGGAGAGTGGGAGCCACAGGGATGAAGGGCTGTGGGATTCTCTCACCTTCCACACTGCAGGCAAGTCGCAAGAAAAAGCAGGATCAAACTCGCAAGATCTTGTCTATAGGAAAACTTCACCCCCAGGGTAACAATAAAGCAAAGCCTGCAGAATCAGAAACATGTACTTACAGAGGAAAAAAGCAAATATTTAGCAGGAGTAGTGTCCCAGTTAAAAAAAAAAAAATAAAAATCTACCTTGTTCTAGTCCAGTCTCTTGGTTCCGAATACTTTTCCTGAATTCATTTCAGCTTCAATGTGTTTAACAACAAGCTGAATGAAGTGTTTCCTTCTCTAACAGAAATCTAAACCTAAGCTTAAAGAAGAAAAGCTTCTGCACTCAGAAAGCAGCATTTCAGTACAAGAATCTGTTTTATTTTTACAGTGCAGTGATTGAAACAATGTAGAAATTTTACTTGCAAAACTGAATTTATATCACAATGTCTGTCAGAAGGCAATACTGTGTGTTGTTTTGTTTTTAATCATAAAATATTTCTCTGGACACCAGAAATTACAAACTCTTAACACTAAACACTTCACTTTAGAGACTAATTCGTCATAATTTAAATCTATCTTATAAACAATTTCTTTTTAAAAAACATGTGGAAGATAAAAAGAACTCAAGTATTCAACTCAAGGCCTTGATTACTATTATTTTCTTTCTTTTTTAAACAAAGATATTTTAAGAAATGTATCAAAATGATCACTCTGTGGGTATTCCAGCTACTAGTCAGGCTCTGTAACACACTGCTCCACAATTTCACGCAAGTTTGGATTCTCCATCGCAGCTGCTACTCTCTCTTTGTCATTGATTTGCTTGTTGACTGCAAAACATCACATGAAAAGAGAAGTCAGAAGCGGTTTCCAGCGGTACTTCACACACACGGCATCAGTAACACGACAAACGCCAGATATCAGACTGCAGGGAAGATTTTGCAAGCTTAGTGAATGGCTGGCTCAAAGACTGCGAAGATGCCGCTGTACAGTAACAGTACCTGGTGTCAACTTTCTTTTCCATTTTCTTTTTAGGTGGCAGATCCTATTTGCATAATATCCAGAACTGAAATTCGTACAATAGCCAATAAAGCACTGTACAGGCAGACATTTAAGGTGCATGGCCTAGAATAGGAAGGTTGTGCCAGACGCAACAGAAGGACAACAAGACAAGAAGGATAGGAGGGTGCTCAAGAGCCTGTAGTCAAAGGACAGAGGATTAATAGGAAACTGGGAACAAAGCAAATGAAAGCTCAGTCACAAAAAACCAACCATCAGAAACCAAACATTTTTCTTACTTTTCCAGCTTAGGAAAAGAACGCAAGATGCACTAATGACATGTCTTGAAATCAAGTGTGAAGTCTGTGACAAGTTAGTAGTCCAAGTTCTCCGGGTTCAATTTCTAATCATTTAATCAAAAGAACCCATTTTCCCCAAAGATACCTAATGCTTCAGAACAAAACTGCCTGGGACATTGCCTGGACAAAGGCTTTAGCAGTGTTTAAGCCAGTGATTGGCTACAGCTTTGAAAGAATTTTGATGTCCTGCAAGTCTTGCTTTAAACGTTGACTGAGCAACATATATTTTTGTTATGATGATGTTAAGATAGCGAGACCAACTGGTCGGGAAGTTCTTCGTGTTAATTATTCAGCAGCACAGTAGCAAATTCTTTTGTTATAAACAGCTCAACACCTGCAAGGACTGTGGGGTTTTTTTGTTTAAAAACCCAAAACACCAACAAGCATATATTCACAGTACCAATACAGCTTTTGAAACAGCCTCAACGACATGTGTCGTTTTAAAGCTTTAACAGCGTATTCATTTCTGAAAAGGACAGCAAGGTAGGGGAAGGAAAGGACTTCTCAAAAGGACACAAACACACAGGCTAAAGCTACACTCATTCCTAAGCTCTACTTACTGTCCTCTTCAGTGGAATGTGTACCTTCAGATATGTAGATTTCCAGCTAGAGGAGAGATCGTTAATGTTAGATGCATACATCAACAGTTGAATATATTCATTACTGAAAGAAAAAAATTGTACAATATACATACAATGCAGGTAATTCATGCTTTTAAAAGTGTTCACGGACAACAAAAAGGGATCGATGACAAGAGCTGATCTTAGACCTCACTACAACACAATCACAAGACAATCTCCTCCCCCATTTCAGAGAGGCCCCACTAATCTTCCTTCAAAATTGCGGAGGCATTCATTTCTCACTAATATCAACCGCTCTTGTGAAAAAGTAATTGCAGTTAGGCTACTGGAAACAGAGGGGAGAATTGGCACTACGTTCCCAACAAGTTCTCTGCAGGCCACAATTCAGGAACAATTTGTTTAAAAGTCAGCAGAAACGCAAGTGTCGCTTTCACAAGCTAAGCACTCTTGGAAAGACATCCTTAGGAAGAGATTCCTAATAAGATATTCCTAGTAAGTTTTGCTCAATGATGAGAATCACAGATATTCTATTTGAAAATGGTAGTGTAAGGCAGTATTCATTTCCCGCATGAGAGCAGAGTATAAGACTAGAATCTAAACAGACCTAAATCACCTTAATGCATTTAACAGGCCTGGGAAAAACAACAACAAAAAACCCTTCACGCGTGTTGAGCTGCAAGGAGATCTCATAAAACTGATGTACCAAAGGAAAACCAAGTAAACAAACCCTATCCCTTTTATCTTATCTCGTTGAAGCTAAACCTATTTGTTACCATGTGTCCAGAATAATAAATCACTGTCTACCTAATTTTCTAGAAATGCAAGTCTCACTTTACACTGTTGAACTGGAACGATGAAGCTAGCAACATAAAACCAAAACAACCACCAAAAAAAAAAAAAATCGACACCAGAAATCCTAAGCTAATGAATTTATACTTTAAATTATTTCAGGCAAGTTTCTAAAGGTCTATAAAACACTATATTTGTCATTAAAGTACTCTTGGTTCCTGCCAAGACCCAAACAGCTTTCTTTAAGGACGTATTAACCCCCTGTTTCCTATACAGTTTCTTACACTCCAGCAGCACAGCCAGGGCTGGCCCCTGTTAGGGACAGTACATTGAGCAGGGTCAGGCCCGTATGCCACCTATACAACAGTTCCTAAGACACAGGTCATAAAGAGATTCCCTCAATGCAGTTCCAGTTCTGAATTCTGCAGTTCTTCTAAACTCTAATGAACCTGCTCTGAAGTTTTTACTTCCTAGATGATGCCTACAGAACGTAGCAGAACTCCCCTCAACCGGTTTCTAACTGACAACAGAGTAGTTCTCTTGCTTTCACGGCTCACTCACGGAGGGCTGGTCCACTGGAGACAACTCTCAGATATTCCAAATGGTACAGCAGAGTCAGTAACTATTAATATTTTATATTTATGATGCTTAGATATATTGAAATACTGCAGAAGGCCAAATTAAATTTCTGCGAGGCAAAAGTATGACTTCGATTCTTTGTAACGTTGGATTTGAAAACGCCCTCTCTTCCGCCAAGCAAGACCTCGCGTGACAGCTGGTGGGGAAATCCCTTGAAACACGGTTTATTTCAGAAGTGCAGCAACAAATGCTCTTTTGTAAAGGAAAGGGAGAACCACAGCTCTTCACAGATCCCTTCAGGTGCTACACTGTACTGCAACATTCACTCCCTCCATAGGCAAACTACAAGCTTTAAGACGACCCCATCCTTAATCACAGCTTGCAAGTTACTTGGTCCTGCAGCAGACGCTTTTTTAAAGATAACTTGGCATACATTCATGTAGTTTAAAGCAAGTTCCAGAACAGATACTTTACCTTATGTCTAAAAGGCAAACATCTCTGAAGTTTTATTCTTAAACAAAGGCCTGTTTAAACAAAACAGATAAGAGATTTTCTTGTAAAATTCAAGGTTTGAGGTGCATTTTCAGAGAATCCATATTTAACAATCAAAAAACAGCCGTATAATTGACAACCTTCTCCTTTTGTATTCTGAGCAGCACGAGCCACAGAGGAGACTAAATAATTTGTGGTTTGACCCTTTGGACATAGCTTCTCAGTTAAGCACATACCGGCCTTACAAGCTTAGGAGGTCTCTGGTCTCTAAACACCTCCTAGAAACACTAAACACTGACAAATTCCTCCATTTCCAGCTTTCTTCTATATTTTTGATAGAGCTTCCCGGCTGTCACTGTGGCTGCATTTGTACTCAGAAGAATGCTTGTTCCATTTTCTAATGTTTGTTAAAAACGTCCAACACAAATTGCTTGAAGAACACAAGCCTGCAATGACCTGGGGGCAATTCAAGCCCGTAACTTCACTATTTAACGTCTGACGTACAGACTGAGCAGAGGGGCGTTGTGGTTCATCTTTGGGAGCGAGATCCAGGTTTGGGGACACCCCCACCACTAGCCCACTCCAGTTTCCCCGCAAGGCCTGGTTCGCGAGGAGCTACGCACGGACAAAGCCATGCCGCAGCCCCAGTTTGTCCTCAGGCTGAGCCAGTGGTAACAGCAGTAGAAAATACTCCCAGAAGAACTACCAGCTTAGAGTACTCTGCACAGACAAGGAAGTTTAGGAAAAAAAAAAAGCTGTTTACCACCTACATTCTTACCTATACTACCCAACTATAAAACAGTTACCATAACCCTTTCCTGTAACAACAGCAGGAGGAACTGCGCTTCAGAGGTCACACAATACCAATAATGACGGCACAACCAAGCAGACACCAAAGACCTGGCTGACATTTAAGTGCTGAGAACGTGATTAGCACGAAGTTTAAGATTTGACACGTACATCGTTGATCCTCAGGTCTGAGCCTTAACCCACTGACGTTCCTAACAGGGTCAAACTGTAAACGAATTATTAGTTTGGCATGCTAATGCTTTACTATCTCTACTTTACTTTCTACATAAAGCTGCAAAGGTTTATTCGGGCATAAATACATGTACTTCTTCATTAAACTGAAGACTTACTTTCCCTTAAATCTTTAAAATAGGCTGAGAAATCTTAGTATGGATATAGAAGGGTAAGAGTCGCTAACCTTGGTACATTTAAACAAATCATTTCAGAGACCTCAGACGTGATTTTTCAGGTGTGATCTCACCACAAACAATAAGGAAGAAAAAAAGCAAAATAAGCCAGTGCAGATTCTCAGTCAACTTAATTGCTTTCAAACTTCTAACAGTCCGGCTTTTTTTTGTATTCTTGGATTGCATGCGGGGTTTTTCATACATGTGTGGGAATAGAGAACAGTCCATAAGGTAAGGGAAAGATAAGGGAAACGATCATAAAGTTTTAACATTTTTTTAAAATTTAAGAGCTGACAAAATTTTTAATTTAACATTACTAAAATAATTTGGAAAACAAAGAAGGAATTCTGTACCACTTCCCAGTAGATTTTTGAGAGCTTTTCATTGAAGAGTTTCCCTAACTTGATAAGAACAGATGGATGTCCCCACATTTCATCTGGTTTTTGTTTGTTTGTATTGCTAATAGGGTTCCCAAGATGAAATTCCTGGTCAAACTGCTGGCAAAGCAATACTGAATTTCAACCAAGACCGATGTTATTCGGACAACCTAAAATTAACTTTACACTCATTGTTACAGATTTAACGAAACAGCAGTCTTACCAATGAGAGTAGCCAAAGAGCAATGAGGTACTGTTGGTGTAAACCTGATGATAACCAGATATTCGTCTTCACCTATCTCTTGCACTTCAACACAGCTTTCCGTTACCACTTCCAGTTCTTCTAAAGTATTAGGTTTCTCTGGGTCCCGGATAGTACGGATTATATCTAAAGCAGAAGACAAGTGACCAACAATAAAGCAGCTTTCCTGAATTTAATAAAAGGTACTTTTATTAGAAACCATCTTCCCAGCATTGTTTATTTTGCTCCTCTTCAGCAAAGGCAGAGCTGTAAATATCAGTGCTACATTATCTCACCAACTGCTTCAGAACTGCACAAAGTAGGGCATTTATTGTTCATTGTGCACATATTTTTCCCATTCCAGTTCTAAACTTGCTACTATTTTTACAATCCCATTATAATAAATAGAAATCAAAACATGCCTATTAAAGGATATGTATTATCTTCAGGACTACAGGTCATTTAATATTAACCTACCCGAAAGAGATACATAGATGTAGTATTTCAGATAGGTTTGCTTGCCTTTCAGGTTTTTCGAAATCTAACTTATTAACAAGACAAGCCAGATTTCCTTCTCATCTTCTTCTCTCCACTGCCCAGCCTGGGCCTCACAGATACGATTCTGAAGCCATGTTAAGGAAGGCCAATACAAAAATAATGCACTAATCCATATTTATCTGTATCAAGGGTCACTTCCTTAGCTTGTAAAATGTAGAGATCAACTAGTTTTAATATACCTGTAGAGAAAATGATAAGCAGCGTTGCCTTTTATAGAAGCAACGTGTTCTGGGTTAGCTTAAGGAGGTTTCATCATACAATGAAACAGAATTACATTTATTGTTGCTTTTTCCATAGAGCAAGAGGTTTTAAATTAATATTCAAAAGCTACAATATTTGATTATAGGGCATCGAAAAATAATGCACAAGAGAATATATGAATTCAGTAAGCTTCCTAAGAGCCTGAAAAAATAAGTCTCTGCATGTCAATGTATTTGCTGAGTAATGCAGCACAGAAGGAAAGGCAGTCAGATCTCGAGCCTATCCACATCTGTGCCATGCACCGGCATAACCTGAAGAGACGCTAATTTTGACAGCGAGGGCCAAACCTAGGAAGTTCCCAGCTGTCACCTCTCACTCGCTTCTGCCTTGTGTGCTGTTGTTTGCCCCTTAGAAATGCAAGTACAAGCTTTTCTGGTGTAAATAAGGTAACTAAAGGGATACAGGTTAAGATCCACGACGAGGTATTTTTAGCTAGCTGTAGTGATTTTCTTTTTAGTGTAGCCCTACCCATAGCTCTACTACGATAGCTAACTGACACCAGCCTTCGCTATGGTGAATTACTTCAGTCTATCTTCAGGTACAGACAGACGCACCCAGCTCTCGAGAGCTGCAAAGCCGCTTCCAGTGCGTCCCTGCCATTAAGCCGACGGGCCCAGCCTCTCGGCAGGCATCGCAGGCACAGTACAACATGGCACCAATATTGCTAATATTATTTCCAGGCAGGAAGGAAGCAGGCAGCCAGCAGGCAGGAACGGGAGTTCACGTCTGTCTGGACGCCGTCCGTGCAGGCATACCCTAAAGCCTCTGACCAAGGAGGGAGGAAAAGACTTGGTTTTGTACAGCTATACATGCTTTCGCTCCTGGTACTCACCCCACCTTCTCAGAACCTCTCACCCTCCTGCAAGGGCTACTCAAATTGCTCTCAAAACCTAGGTAATCCTTTCAGCAGGTCTGGGAAACACTTGCTGGCCAAATTAAGTTGTCGTCACTCGTACCATAAAACAAAATTTGGCATGAATGAGAGAACTTAGCCCCATTCCCTAATTTCCAGGGAAGCAGACAATTGCTCGAATCATTCTGAAGCCCCTAGCCTCCGTTCCTCTGTCCGCATCGTAAGGATGTGATGCGGCTGAATCACACACCTAGAAGACACGGTAGATGCCACAAGGCTATTTGTTCTGGGTTCCCAAAGAATCGATAGCTGTCCCCTCAATTACATTAGGGATCATGATGGTAACAAGCAAACAAACTGTCTAGCTTTATTAGGATGTTTTCCAGCAAACAGATTAATAGTCTCATTTGTCAGACTGCTAAAAAGTATTGTCACCTTTTTTCCATTGTTTGGTCTCTAGTATCACTTTTTGCTTGAAGTCTTAGACAACTACAGAAGTCGAGCCAAACAAACCATCTCAACAAAAACAGAAAGACTAAAGACTAACTTAAAGAAAATGTTTTTGATCCTACAGCATCTAACCCCATTTGATTTTAAGCAGGGGAATTCTCACTGAAATGACTTTTGATGTTTTATCCATAAGAATAGAACAGTTCAGTTGGAAGGGACCTACAACGATCCTCTAGTCCAACAGAAATTACTTCATATATACATACAACAGAAGTATCTTCACAGACACATTTCCTTGTGATTTCTGATACACGTCTTCCTGTATTTTTAAATTTTACCCTCTTTCTATGTGAAAAGTCCCACTTAAAGAAGAAATCAATTACTTCACCAAGCAGTGAGAGAAACAGTGAAGTTGATTTAGTTCAGCAGTACTTCATGGATATCTCTGGTCTTTTAAATCTAAATTTTACACAGACAGATGCTTTAGTTCTGCAAAGATCATGCACAAGCACAACCCCATGGATGAACTGAAACCAACAGGACTACTTACATGCTGAAGGCTCATAACCTAAGTTATTAGTTAGAACCACTGGTGTTTTAAAGTACCTAAATTTAAACATCACTCAAGTTTTAAAATTTAGTTTGGTTGACATTGTTTCCTCTTTTATTCTTTTTAGATAAAACTGTGTACAGTGCTGCATGAAATCCTCACACTACTCATAATGGCCTACAGAATAACAGTGGCTTGAAGCTTGACAATGTTTTTGAAATCCTCTAAGAACCTACATGCAGCATTTCCAGAGGTGAAATCTCTCCGTATTTTACAAAAACCTCAGTCATTCAGTAACAGAAATCTCCATTTCGCTGGACTATCTGGCTGACCTTTCTGGAATTACTTGCCTTTCCAGGTGTGTCCAGCTCCTCTTCTCTCTAAGGTGATGAAACACTAAGGGAACTCCCCCCAGCGCAGGGACCGAGCCACCCAGCAGCCACCCAGCCCCTTTGCCAGACGCTCGGGAGCTGGGAAGCAGCAGCATCGCCCACCACTCAGGCGGTGCATTACGACCGCCCTCTCAGCGCACTCAGGACCCTAGCAGTGACCCTGGCACACGCTCCATCCCAAGGTCACAGCATCCACCCCATCTCCAGACGGAGCCTGGGGCTGGCAGTGTGGCTGGGGAAAGCCAACAGGCACCCGGGACAGGCCCTTGCCCTTCCCTTAACACCTCCTGGACTCCCCAGCACCCCAAGGGTAACCCCTCCCCACCCCTCTGGCAGGGATCCCAGTTCTCAAGCAAGCCAGACAGACTCGGGTCCTGCCCCCCACCAAGAGCAGCCACCTTCGCCCCAGCCCCTCAGGGACCCCGCAGTTGCGCCCCCACACGCTCCACCCCAGGGCACAGCTCTCGGACCCCACACGGGCTGGGCAGGGCCTGGCTTCCCCCCCCAACACCCCCAAGGGCACAGCACCAGCGGCCCCCAGGGCCCCTCACAGACCCCCGCCACCCCCGCCCCGCAGACCCTCGCAGGCCCCTCGCGACTCTCGCCCCGCCGAGGGACGACCCTTGACCCCCCAACAACCCCACGACAGTCACCGTAAACCTCGAGCGCCTTCTCCTGCTCCATGGCCTGATTCCGGGGGGCATGGCAACCCCTACGCAGCCCGGAGTACCACAACACCCTGCTCAGCGTGTGCGACAGCAGCCCCAACACCAGCGACATCCTCCCGCTCCGCCATGGGAGAGCGCGAAACGGACCCTGGCGGCCACCGTCCGCCGCCGCCACCAGCGGGAAGCTCCTCGGGGGCGGGGTCAAAAGTGCCGAGGCCCCGCCCAGAGGCGGGAACAGGTTGTTATGGGGCTGTGGGCGGGGCTGTGCTGCGGATGCTCCGCCCAGGGGGCGGGGGGAGAGGGCGTGGTTAACCAGTCCCTCGGCGTTGGCGGGATTTTACCGTTCCTGGGGGTCTCATCGCGCTGCCCGGGGTCGCTGAGCCCCCTCCGAGGGGGCTCAGCGACCCCGGGCAGCGCTGTCGGCTCTGCCTGGGCTCTGTGGAGCTGCCATGGCGCCGGCAGAGGTTGGATAACGGGAATTAGGGATAGATTTTGAGCTTCTTCAGACGGCTCAGCTGTGCGCAGAAGCGCGCCCCCAGGTGCTGTGGTGAACGTAAAGGTCCCCGGAGGCAGCCGCCTTCCTTGATCTCACCGCCCGCAGGGAGCGAAGGTGGCGGCAGCCCGGTCCCCGCCCGCCGCCGCTCACAAAGACTACAGCTCCCAGCGCGCATTGCCTCCCCGCCCGCCGGCGCTGGGCTGCGGTGCCTGCTGGGAGTTGTAGTCGCGCCTCGGTACTGGTCAGCGCTGTCAGCTGACCGGAAGGAAGGGCTGCCCCGTCTAAGATGGCGGCGGGTCGCGGTGCGGGCGGTCGTTAGGCCGGGGGTGGAGGCCCTCCCTGAGGAGAATGGAGGGGGCGAAGCGAGAGCTGCGCGTATTGCTGGCACCCCTCTCGGGGGAGGCGCAGGGCTCCCTGCGGGACGCAGCCCGGGTCCGGCTGAGCAGGGGCCAGGACGCTCTGGGCAGCCTCCTGGTCCCTGGTGGGATCTACCTGGAGTCCCTGGTGCCGAGCGGAGGCGGCCGGGCCCGGGGCAGCGTCCTCCCGGGAGCATGGGCTGAGTAAGTGGCAGGGGGCGAGCAGGGGAAGGGGAGGCCGGGAGGGGTGCCCCGGCGTCGCTGCGCTGTGGTGAGAGGCGCCGGGCGGACCCCAGGGGCTGAGGGCGCGCCCCGAAGGGGAGCAGCCCCGCGCAGGGGAGGGCAGGCCCTGGAAGCTGCCGGAGACTGAGGGGGTCTTCAAACCCTGCCTTGAAATGGGAGGTGCTCCACTTAAAATCCCATTGCTGGAGGGGACGCTGATTTATATCTACTTATTTGTTTAGGTGTGGGTGTGTTCATTACAGTAGATCAAAAAACAAAAAGAAGAAAATTCATCTGGTTTCGTAGAGTTGCCGGCTTATATTTTTGTAGTGTCCTGACTGCTTGACTTCCTTGTCTGCTGGTCAGGGGCAAGCTCTTGTGCGTGACACTCAGCAATCACAAGATGTTTTTAATCTGCTTCAGTAGCTTTTAATGCTGAGTCAAAACCGCAGTCACATTGCATTTCTAAACGTCTGCAATGTCAAGCAATGCCGACACTGTTACGGTGCTCTAGCCTCGTGTTTCACTCTGCCCCATCCTAAGTGGCCTTTTGGCTGTTTCCTCTCTGCCTGCTCCCCTCTCCGTACGCAAGCAGATGTGGAGGCAGACACCTGAAGAGTTTCTCAGCCCGAGCAACGGGGAGGCAAAATATATGGAAATGGGCAATATGCTCTGCTTCTCCCTAGCTGACAGTGCTGGTGTTCCTCCTCCTAAAAGAAGTCCTGAAGCAGAGCATCACTCATGTGGCACGTGTCATGGATGACGAAAGGGAAGAGATGCACAAGGATAGAAAAACCCTGTGTTCTTGAGAGGAGGAGAAGTAGGGATTCCACAAGCGCTGTCTTGTGTTGCAGTCTCTGCTAGGGATGAATTATGTTCTCGTATTGGGAGGGGAGGGGGTGGCGGCAGAATCTTTGCTGCAAAAGTTTAAAATTATACTGTCCATCATTAGCACACTTCCAGAACTGTTCAATGTATGAAATGTGGAAAGAGAATAAGGTCAATAAACATACCGAATGTTGTATCTTCAGCTTCATGTGGGAGAACAGAGAAGATGATGATCCGCAAGCAGACAAGACAAAAATACTGGCTCTTAGTAAAAGTCATGAACTGTTTGTCTATGAATTCACTATAGAAGATGGAAAATACAACCCAATTTCCCTGCACAGTTGTAAGGAAGATACACTTAAAAAGCTCCTTGAAGTTAAAAACATTAGTGAGTAAATTTCAATGTGTGTTCCATATTTGCAATTATTGTAGGTCTAACTCTGCTTCGCCTAGTGAAACAAATCGAGGCAGTAGGATTGAACGCTAGGGAAGTGTCAAATACTTTTACACTGATTGAAAGTGATAAGTAGCAGTGTTAATGAACTTGCAAAATAATAGTGACATTTCTGTATTCAAAGATGACATTCTTAGAGGGAACTAAACTGTCATAGGGTAAGGTGTTCAGAAGATAGAAAGTTAAAAATAGACCTTACTAAAACATATTCATGCAACCCTGCTATCTCAAACTTTCCCTTTAATATTGGAACTGATGGGAAGAGAATGTAGAGATAGGGCTCCTCATTAATCCTGCAAAGACTAATTATGTGTTTAACCTTGTGTTCTATGATTAGCAAACATAGGGTACAGTTGGAATGCACTGTCTTTCCAAGACCTAGAACTTTGATGCTTTACATGTTCTTAAACAGTCTTCGTTGCTGAAGTATTTTTATTTCAAAAAATTGTAGTTTTTATTTTCAGTGCTGACCGAAATACTGTTTTGTGAATATCTTTTGTGTTCTTCATAGTATTGTCCACTTAAAAAGCCTGCACTGTTTTAGGAAACTGTTCTAAAATTAGTGCTACTGACATAGAAAGTGAGATTTAAAACAAAACAAGCCTCCCCCCTTCCCAGTCCCAACTTTTATTAGGATGGTAGCGGAGGCAATGAATTTGGGCTGTAATTTTCTTGAGATATCTTTACAAATCAAAAGTACCAGGTTGCTATAATCCTGAAATATCCTTAAATTTACAGGTCTGTCTTCAATTTTCTCTTTGAGGATACTGTCTTTTGAAAACAACAAATGCATACTTCTGCTCAATAACGTTATTGTTGTGCATCTTACCTTTCCTGGAAAGAACTCACCCTTAGAGACATGTGACTGCTTTACCCTTGATTTGCCTCCGCAAGTTTTGGAAAGAATAACAGACACACACTTCTGCAGGGGGATCCTGTTTCTGTTAGATAGTTCTGGCTGGATTTGTATCCTTTGCAGTCGAGACTAGCTCTCAGTGTAAGTGATCTGGAAGAACAAAGTCGTTTTTCTATTCTGTCGGAGTTAAGCAGAAATTTCTTGACAGACATTCAAGCGCCTGTTTTGAAGATGCTTCCGAGAAAGGGGTCGTGTAGCAAAGTGCTAGTTAACGTAGTAAAACCGCCATAGTTGTGTCAAATGTAGTTTCTCAACGTGCCACTGGAAATCGGTTTTGCACCGGAGTAATGGTTTTCAGCATTTTTGGTATGCGGATCTGTGTATAACAAGCTCGCATCTACTGCCACTAGCCTTTCTTTTCTTAATTAGGTCCTTTAGAAATATCTGCAGATGTGCAGGGAATCACAGCTTGGAAACCAGATAACTGTCTTCTGTGTGCTAATGCCCAGGAGCTCCGACCTGTCAGACTGTTCCACAGGGTCCTCAATTTTAACCTGTTCTTTGTCAATTTTTTCTGACACATATGTTAAAAAATGCGATAAAGTCAGGGTATTTTTTCCTCCTAATTATATAACTGCCAATATATATTTGTCCCAGTTCGCCTCCAAGTATAAATTAACTCTTTTGAGATGGCACAAGTTGTGTGTTTGTACAGCACCGAGCACAGTTCACTTCTGATCCTAGCTGAGTTTAGAATGCTCTTGTAAAACAAACAATTCTAAATGTTTTGTTGTGCAGAGATTGGCTTGGACCACAAAGTTAACAGAAATTCACCCTTTTCCCCTTCTATGTAATTTCTTATTTGTTGGACACTCTGAGGCCTGGTGTTTTCTTTGACGCTGTTTAAAGATGTATTTGACTCTTTCGATGGTGCAAATCTAGCAAACGTCAACGTAGCCCTCTGCCAGGGAGACGTGCCGGCTGAGGACAGGAGTCCCGCCATCACATCGCCACTCACCGCGGTGAAAGTGTCGCACGATCTCAGTGTTGCTGTGATCATCACTTCTTCCAACCATGCCATCTCGGTGGATCTGAACACGTACTTCAGGTACGTTTGCTGCACAGTTCCTAACTGAAAGTTTTGAGTACAACTAACATTAAAAAGTGCCTAATCTTGGTCCTGTAATAGTTGAGATGCTGCCAGCTTTTTATGTTGAGTTCTGGCTCTGTGGTAGAGCAGAAATTTCCTATTTGTTTAAAGATTGCCCATTATTATTTGGTCCACTTTATGCCCTGTCACTTTAACGAACAGAAAATCTTCGTATTGGACTTCATATTTTTTCTAGGAAGGTTAGGATATGTGCTGTCAATTCGTGCCAGTGGTGATTGGTAGCACCTTTTAGAAATACTGTAGGGTATGGGATTGTTAAACTATTCTGATACACCTTTACTGATTCTGCTTGATAAATTAGGACTAGGTTGTAATTTAGAGGTGTTGTCCACCTCAAAGGAAATAGCATCGGGTTTTGATGGCTTACCTGGATACATTTTTGTGGATGCTATTAATCTGAGAGAAAAGTGCTTTGCTGATAGCTCCCAGAGGAGGAAAAAATAATCTTAAATCATCTGAGGGAGGTGAAACTCTAATATTTATTTCTTTACAGACAGTTCCCTGGGCACTTGCTCTGCAAGAGAGATTCTGAAAATCTTCCGGTGAAGCCTCCTGAAGGACTCGACGAGGATGACCTTGCTAGCTCTGACTATAGCATGGAGCTTTTGTCCTTGCCTTTCCGCACGGACAGGTACATAACGAAAATGCTTTCTAAAACAGGCTGGGTTTTGCCTCCTTTGGATCATTGATTAATAAACTGCTGAATTTTTTTAATTGTAGTTGTGGCAAGTAAAATCAGCTCATACTGCTTTAAATCTTTTGAATGTTAGGAAATGGGCTGAGATGACTTTACATATGTCATCAAACAGCTTCCAAATAGTAATTCTGTTTAGGGTGTTGCCTTTAGTTTGAACCAGTATTGACAGATTTTTGTATTCCAGGTACTTTACAGTTTGTTGCTTGTTTAGCACAGATGAGTGCATGTGCACTTCAAAATATTTGTTTTCATAAGAAAATATTTGTGTTCATGTAAAACATTTTAACCCTGTTGTGACCCTTCGTATTAGAGGTATTAAAACTAATAAAATGTGTTAATTATAACTTGATGTAAATTGAATAAATACTAAATTCTGGAATTAATGTCATTCTACTTTCTTTTTTAAAAAAAAGACTGGACGTTGTCAGCTAGTGCAGCTGTGATCATTCAGCTTGGCTGCAAACAGTACTTAGAAATAAACAGGGCATGATAAGGTTAAAGTGCAAGATGCTGGATGGAATCTATAAGCTTAAAATGCATGCTATTTCACTGAGGCAACTTTAAAAATTTATTTATCTGCATTGTTGTTGGAGCAATACCTGGTATTATAGGTAACTTCTTTCTTCGTCCCAGGTCCTGGAAGGCGCACTTATCCTCACTGCGTGATAGAGTAAGGAGAAGACGACCAGGTTCTCCAGATGTGGTGAATGACTTGAATTTACCTTGGTATCAGTTTTTTACCCATCTTGAAGATCATGATCCTGAAATCTATGAAGATTCTGAGAAGATGGTGGCTTTTGTTCCACGGGCTGTTACGTGGGCCCTTTCCAAACCGTTACAAAGCGATGGTACAAACCTCAGCGATGCAAGACGGCGATGGAAACAAATCCCTGTAGAAGCACCACAAGAAGTGGTGAAACTGGAGTGTAAATTGGTAACTGGAGTTAAAGCCCTGTTTGTAGTATTAACAAATGACAAAGGATTGACTCTTGCTCTCTGGGATTTTGAGTCACAAGATGTGACGTGTTACCGCTTTGGCAAAAATAGCGTTTATGTGGATTGCAGCAAAGAGGTGCCAGTATGTCTGCTTCTGACAGGTGAGGGGGGTTTTTACATAATTGTTCTGATGTAGCCCTCTGAGAAAAGCTTTTTTTTTTTTTTGTAGTGCTCTTCTTTCCTGGCTGCCTGGCTGCTGCTGGCTAATTTCTAATGCTTTCTTGCTGAGGTGAAATCCAAATGGAGCCACTGCAGTGTTGTGTCATTATTTTGGAAGAGAGGCAGTAGATAGAAATGTTGGTGTGTAGCAACCTGCTCATGTATTTTTAATTCTGGTTTGATTCTTTTATTTAGAGCATGGTCTCTCCTTAGTTCTGTTTGGTTTAACTCAAGAAGAGTTTCTGAATAGATTGATGATCTATGGCAGCGCTGGAGTCGTAGATTCTGTTTGTCATCTGAATGGATGGGAACGATGTTCAATTCCGATACATGCGCTAGAGGTAAAGAAATCTGTTTCGTGTCTTACAGATGACAAAAATACTTCTTTCAAGTAATGAATGCAGTTTAGCAATGTTAATGCTGTTTTTAGACACGATTAAAAGTATGCCTCAGTAACCTAGGGGCAAAAAGTAGTGGTTTAGTTATTAAATAAACAATAAAAAACACAAGTAACCCAGATGAGTAAAACCCGGGTAACCCAGATGAGTAACCCAAAAGAAGAAATACAGCAACAAAGTTAACACACATTAAAAAAATAAATAATTTTTTTAAACTAAGCAGTGCTCAAAAATCCCTCTTAATTGGACCCAAAAGCATTTTTGCCAGTTTCTGCAGCAGTTTTTGTTCTCTTGCAAAATGTCAAATATTAAAATAAATCCTTGGAACTAGATTTTTGGTTTTATCATACCACTCTTGTAAAGCCAAGAGGAGAACTTCAAGCTACCAAACGTTGCTTGGCGTCCCTTAACAAGAGGTGATAAAATAGTTTTAATGTACCAGACCACAAAACAAATTTGCTTTTGTCTGCAGTTTTCCAGTGCTCTAGTTCTACTTTCAGATGACAGAGATCCTGTTTAAAAATAATATCGTTCCAGAAGCCTGGGGCTCTGTAACAGTTTGTCCACGCCGTCATTCAGTACACTGTCAGTGTACGTTTTCAGTCGTGTTTGGAGGGAGGGGGCTCAGATGGAGACATTTGGTACGGTTCTTTTGGGTTTATTTGAAGGGCATGATGGAAAGTGAATTGATGGGGGGGAGGCTCACAGCAATTTTCAGTTGCTGTAAGCTTGTTCAAGGCCCTGACTCTCACAGTACTTATTTTATATCCCAGATCAAATTCTATAATAAATTGCTGAATTAACATTTTGTCTCTGAAGATACGGGGCAGGGTTTCTGCAAAGCCTGTTAAAGGAGCATAGCAGGTACCGAACAGGTCACCTTGTTATTTCAGACTACACGTATTGCATACGTAGGTTAAATTTCTCCTTTTTTTCTCCATGTATACTTTGTCACTGAGCGTGAAGTAAAAATACTAGCAGTAGGCGTACAATATATATTTTTAGAATACATGCATAATTGTTCTACTGCATGTTTGTCTAGGCAGGTTTGGAAAATCGTCAACTAGACACAGTAGACTTATTTTTAAAAAGCAAAGAAGGTCTTTTCAATCTGTCTGCGCCCTGCTCTGGACCCGAACAGTCTACTGATAGTGCATCCCAGTCTTACCTGAAAAGTAAGTGAAATACTTTCAACTACGCGGCGGTTTAAATTTCATTGCCTTTCTGTTTATGGCTATGTGTTTGTAAAAGCAGATTGAATTGCCTGTGCTCTTGTATGTTTGGACGGTGCTATATTGCAACTACTCTGCTTCTGGGAAATAAGAGAGAAATGGTGCATACTGTGTGGGGGTTTTTGTTGTGTTCTGATACTGGCATACGTTTATAAGCATTTGGATGTGAAGGCAAAGCATGTTACGTGTATTGTTTGACAAATTTTAGAAGATTTTTGTAGCATACCTTTGTGACTTTTAACTTAAATTTTAAATGTATGTGGTCAGTCATATGGTAGAATGCAGATGTTTTAACTTTTTTATGTAAATATTGCAGATTTGGAAGAGCTGAGGCCAGCTTTAAACTTGCTTTGCTCAGCAATCAAAGAAAATGATATGGAGCCTCACAGTAAACACTTTTCTGAGCAGCTGCTAAACCTCACGTTGACTTTTCTTACCAAGCAACTTGAAGAAATTTTTGTGCGCACAGAGGGTAAGATTACTCATTTTGAATCATATGTAGTAATGTAATGTGTCATTGTTTAGGTAAGTAAGAACAATTCGTTTTTTTACTTAAAAGCCTAAATTTGCCTAGAATTAACAAAAAATATGTGCTAGAGTTAAGTGAACGAAAGATGATATTTACGAGAAATTAATTTAATGAGAAATTAATCTGAACACAGTATCTGTGTTAGCCCAAACAGGCTAACAAACAGGGTCAGGCTCTCGGGTCAGACAGGATACTGTCAATGGGATCATTTTGGGATGCATAAGAGTGGCAGAATGGGACTTTCAGGCTATTGCTGGATACTTGACGGCAGTGCAGTTCAGTGGCTTGAGTTTAGCCCTCAGCTGCTTGTTCTTTTCTCAGTGCCGCCACTTGAAATATTCTGGCACAAATATTTATGTGGCTGTGGAATGGAATAGACTAGTTTAAGAAACTGATACAGCTGAAAAAAAATAGCCTACCAGGTTATTTTTTGTCTGGAGCACTTCCCAGTCCGATTTACTGTGTGGGAACAGAGTCGCCCATCCCAGTATAACCGGAGGGGCGGCACAGAAGCAGGAAGCAGTGTCTGATGGGGGCTGCAGACTGGATGTGGCAGTGCACGACTGCTTACGCTGGCACAGTTGCTGAAATGGTGCTCTTTGAACTACAGCCTAAAAGGTGCAAGCATAGAGTAACAGCTGGTATACTAGTGAAGTATTAAAATGACAGAATTCCAGAGGACAGTTTTGTGTTGCTAGAGAAAACTATGGAGAGTGGGGTGACATGTCCCGACATACAGTGTGCTGTCCTGCTGAATTGCTGTCTCAGTGATGCTTTTTAGTGTGTGGACCAAAGGCTTACACGTTAAAGCAGAACCAATTTCTTCTGATAGTAAACTGTTAGTCTTAATCATTTTTTTTTCTACATTATTTTTAGTAGTCTTTGTTTCTTACTACATGAATGTTATGTTTAAAAGTCCCTGCATTTTAAATGGGACTTATCTGACTAATAACTGGTTGTATTAATAAAAAATTTCAGTTCTCAGTTTGAAGGGGAAAACACATCAGTGAGGACAGGGGGGCCACTGTGACTGTATCCTGACAGTGTGCTGGTAGTGGTGGGCAGTATCAGTGCCTGTGCAGGTCACACTGCAATGCAGAGCTGATGTGCTCTTTCCTCTGAGGCCTGTTCTGTTTATTAGTCAGGAGAATGCATTCCACATTGCTAAGCATGAAAAATGCTCTATTGTTCATTTCTGTTTAACTGTTATCTTGCATGCTTTTGACAGAACCTGATAAATTCCTGCAGAAGGGTGCAGATATTTTGACTGATTACATTATTAAACTTAGAAAATTTCTGAGAAAATATCCTCGACCAGAAATAAATACAGTACACACGGGAAGTGATCTTGATGAAGACCTACCTGCATTAGAAGAAAGCCACATGTGGGAAAAACTGACACCAGAGGTAAAAATGAGTAATCCATTTTTTACTATTCTTATTAAATGTATTTAAGGAAATTATTAATACGGAAATGTCTTTAAACTATTGGGGAAAAAAATCAATATAGGGATTATAAAGATAGTAACATTGAAGATTAATGAGATCAGTTTGTTCCGTTCTTTTTTCCCCTTTTAGGAAGTCATTGCTGAGGCCATCTTAAGCAACAAAATGCCAGAGGCCCAGACCTTCTTCCGAATGCATCAGCATCCTGCTCAAAGTCTTCAAGAATTTATTCAGACAGGTTTGAATGTGGTCTATGACCGTCTTCTGAAGGATGACACCAGAGGGGCCTCAGAACTTTTAAGAAATATGGTGAGAGGTGTTCAGTAAGCATGCTGATAGTTTTAACACTTCTTGATGACTAACAAAATAAACGAATACTAAGAGTACGGGGAGCATTTAGGTGTCTTATGGAGGTATTGATTCTACCACATACGTGGTGTATTACAGGGAAAATTAACTTGTTTTAAAGAACGGCTTTGATCGCTAATGTGCCTTCAGAATGCTGAGGGAGCCTATTTATGAATGTGTATTGAGTGATGTCGTGATCAGCAAAGTGTAAAGGTGCTTCTGGCAAGTCAGGTATTAAAGGGTACACATCTTAGGTCCAGACATGCTGGAGACATCGCGCAGATCCCTGGGTTATTATGAAATCTCTATAACTGGCGAAGTGAATATCACAAGCATGCCTGTAAAAGGTTTCTTTGGAAAGAAAGCAGGTGCATTTATTCTGCCATGTACAGCTGCATTTGTACAGTTCGCATACAATGAGTATCTTCTTTTTTATTAGGGCTTTGATGTGAAGGAGGAGTTGCGTAAGATATGTTTCTACACAGTTGATAAGCATGTACGAGACTTGTTGGTAAGTGTAGAAAAGGCTTTTTTTGTCCAGCTGATGTTCTCGGGTCTGAAGCCTGATGTGTATTTGTGCTGAGAGAAAGCATTGTATTGAACACACTTTCAGAATGGGAACAAACCGGTTTTGTCCCTGCATCCTTGCAGTGCGGTTGCTGAAACATGTCACTGACATGCCCACGTTCTGTTGTATTTGCAGTTAAAGTAAAAATTGGTCAAAATGTCGTTTCTTTGTTCTGGCTCTGATCTAGTTCTCATCTGCTTGCACACAGTATGAAGTCCTGGCCCTCTTGTAATTTAAGCGTATCCAGCATTTCTTCCTACAGTTGATTAACTCTTTACACTTGCAGGATCATGTACAACTTTAATATATGATAAGTAGATAAAAATTGTAATTGGAGGTAATACTTTAATTTGAATTAAAGGTGAAAGTTTTACAAGAAGAAAATTGTTTTTCTGAAAAAGAGAAGAAAATGATAGACTTTGTGCATCAGGTTGAAAGCTTTTACTCGGAATCCTTCCAAGAAAATAAAGAGATTCAATCTCTTTCCAGGTAATGTGGGTTATCAGTTTTAATTATTAATTAATAACGTTAATAGGATTTTAAATATGCTGGCTTCTACATTCCATATGATTTACTGCACTAACAAATACAGTCTTCTGTAAAATTTCATTAATTTCTCACCGGTCTTCATTTGCAGAAATAAGGGTCAGTGTGGGAACTGATTACTTTTCTCATTAATGTAACAATTGATCTCATGTTCTTTCCAGACTAAGTCACGATGTATTATCGTCAGTGTAACAGAGGTCTTCTGTTCATGTCATCATCACCATCAATGAAGTATTTTTAATAACAAATGATATGATTAGAATTATTAATCAAATGAAACGTTCAGATGGAATGTTTGCTCTATTTTTGATATATGATACCCATAATATAGCAAACTAAAGTAACCTAGAAAAATAATTTTACAGGTAAATAATTGTAAAAGCATTACAATACTTATCATTTGCTATGTCACTTTTGGAAAAATGAGGGAATTCTTTGCTCATTGCTCTCATATGCACTCTGAAACTTTTAGCTGAAGTAAGTCCCTCTAACACTTCCAGAACTCTCTTCAAAATGGACTAGCATCCCTTTCATCATCTTCCATTTGTTAGATTGTGGACTGTTTTTTAAAAGAATACCAGAAAAGGTCCTAATGCAATACTTCATTGCAGTTTCAAGAACTGGAGAAAGGAACAAGACTTTTCCAGACATACAGCTGTTCTAGACGCGTTGTTGAATTGTGATAGACGTCGGGTTCACAGTAGGAGAGTCAGAGTGATGTTTAACTGGGCTCAGTGGTGGGATGAGCTTATTCAGGAAATGATTCTTCTCCCCAAAAAAACACGCCAAGGCAAGTATGCTGGTACTAAGGACTTAAAAGAAATTGTGAATTAAAAATCTTTGGCGTAGTATATTGCAATTGTGTGGAAGCGGCATTGACGTAACCGAAGTTGTGTGCTGCCACGGTAGGTCACTTATCTTTTGTCAGCGAAAGTGGGTCAACAATGCGTTTTCATCCTCTTGCGTTCTGGCAGGGATCTGTGTTTTTCCTGTAGGGGAAAATTTGGAACTACCTGAAAGGGACTTGTCTAATGCATGGCCACTTGTAAATGTCCTGCTCTGGTGCGTTCTGTGAAGCTTATTACACTGTACTATTACGTTCAGCTTTTCCGACATAAAGCTCTAACAAGCTGTAACAGTGTACTTAATCTCAGCATCATATTTGCAACCGTTCATTAAAAATATGTACGCGTGTAAAGAAATGTCAGTATTTCCGTAAGTAGTGTTTGTTTGTGCTGGTTTCATCAGTTTGCCTTTTTGAAACACAGAACTCAAGACGTGTAATCCTGAGGTTCTTTGGATGCACTTGACAGCCCAGCATGATTGGCCTAATATTTGTTCATGGATTGAAGAATCTGAGCCCAACCAGACTTTGTGTGGACAAGCTAACTGGCCCCCTCTTACTCCAGACATTATTGACCGGAACACGTTATGTAGTAGCTATATGAGAAATGATATATTAAACAAGCTGGCTAGGTATGTGCCCTTAATGCGTTATACTAACTTTCTATCTTACGTGAAGCCAAAATCAGATAGCGATAGAAGTACGTGTTAATAAAATCTTTGATACATATTGATTTTTATATTGTATTTAGTGCCCTTTTTTGGAACAGCACAAGTCCATTAATGAATTTTAATTTTAGTCTTGTACTTGTACTTTCCATTATCTAAAAACAGCAAGAAACGCGAGAGCAATAGAAATCCTCTGTCAGCCCTTTGGTCTTTCATAGTGATTATATTCCTGATGCCCATTTTAATGCAAGGAAGAAAACTCTAAACACGTAGCATTTCACTCCTCACGCCTCATTCTCTGCAGTGAACTTGTTGATATTGTTTGAGCACTCCCAAACGTATTTTGGCATGTCGTGTTTGCCTCAGTAGTAATCCCCTAGAAGGAAAGGTCTGCTTTATAATTTTGAACTGAAAACACCCTTCAGAACTTGTTAAAGAGATAACTGTCTAATCAGTCTGTATGCTTTTTTCTGATAGAAATGGAATTTTTGTCTCTTCTGAGATGGAAGATTTTGAACTTCTGCTCCAAAGACTGTCTTACCTTGGGGGAGTACTGCAAACCCCTCACCCTGTTCCAAAATACAGTGCTGCAAGTGGTTTGGACTTCCATGCTCGTTTTGTCCTTCACTGTTTAGAACATAATTTGCAGTATCTGTTGTACACTTACTTAGACTATTACAGGTATGACTGCTTTTCATCCCTCAAATCTCATGCAGATTTAAATAATGAGACACAACTTTAATAGTTGGCAGTAAGAGTTTTCCACGACCCTTCATGTTTGCCGAGAAAGACTGCTTGGATCACAACAGTGTCATTTAATGAAAAACTGTGGGGCAGCGTGTTAGGTTTCATGCTGTATTTTGAAGCTTTATTCAGGTTGTCTTGTCAATGTTAATTTGTGTGTCAAGTCATCAAAGGAAACAATTATGGTTGTAATTACTATTACGTTATAGGCATTACAATCTTAAATGTGCCAAGACAACTTGTTCTTCAGAAACTCTCTCACTTGAGCACAAGCACATTCTTCATACGTTCACAAATGAAGAATTTGCTGGTTTCCATCTAAATTAGGATTAGTTGGGATTTGAAGAAGAAAGCAATATTAGGTATTGGAACTATAGCAATACTTTCCGCTTAAAGAATACTTTGCAATTAAAATTTCTTAGCCGTAACTCCAACCTAACAGTCTAATTATTAAGAAGGTAAAAGTGGACCAGAAAAAAGCCAACGAATTTTTTTTTGGTTGGTTGGTTGGTTGTATAACCAATTTTAGTTTGCATAAAATATTTAGACTATGCAGAGTGGTATTTGTTAGTCAAGTCCCTTCTTTGGAAAGTGTTTGGGGCTGTCAGGTCTGGAAACTTACTTTGATTTGCAGAAGCAGGCAAGCACAGAAACATAATCTTTAAGAAGGGAACTGTCAGATGCCGTCTCAGCCAAAGCTGCGCATCTTGTAGAGAAGGGTGACGTGATTTGACTCTTTCATAAAAATGGATGAAATAAGTCACTCTAACACCCAGACAGATGCTCTTACTTTTTAATGCAGTGTTATATTGGGGCAGAGGATGGTTATAAATACTGTGTTTTCACTGTGCTGCTACTCGTCTTGTTTCCAGTTTAACTCCTTCAAATTGCCCTATTTTGGATAACAAGGAATTGCATGAAGCGCACCCCTGGTTTGAATTCCTCGTGCGGTGTCGAGGGGTTGCCAGTAGTCCACGAGGTAAGAGGCTGGCCTCGCTTAAGAGGGGGTCCCATGTTTATGCTGCTAGCTCAGTATTTGGCACGGCTGGCTTTAATTCTCTGCTCTGCTGCAAACTTTTTTTTGACCATGGCAAATCATTTACATGTGCATCAGTTCCTCGTCTCTGAAATGTGGATTAGAATTCCTGCTTAAACTGTACGTAAAGATCTGGAGGCTGTAGATATGTGAGAATTATTTTGTGTGCGATCATCAATTGATCCAATTTGATTATATTCCCAACAGGTTGAACAGAAGGAGAAAAAGAAATGAGAAAATGCATAAACTATTAAAAGTAAAGCTTCCTCTAGTTCTTGTGGTGCATTTTGAGTTCTCTGCCCCTTGAATTATGTGTTTGCTTTCTTTTTGTTATTGTCATTGAAAATCAGTAGAATTTGTGCCCTGAACTCAGTTCACTTTTCTTTAAAACACTTCATCTTTTGTAGAGTCACATGTTAACAAATGATAAAAATAAGCCCAAGTGAAGCTTTTTCAGAAAGTGTTATCAGTATAGGATAAAGAGTTGAACCAATACAATGCTAAACTGTAGGACTCAATCCAAAATAATCTGTGTCCGTAAAACCGTGCTTTGGAATGGGGGAAAGCTTGGTAAAATTTGGAACAGCTTATCTGTATTTATAAGTAAATTGAGAAAAATCACTATTAACAACAAAAAAATAGAAAATTCAGCATTTTTCATAGTTGTAGAACAGTTTTAATGCATGATTTAATGACATAATATCGTTTTTGCATGAAATTAAATCTCACTTTTTTCTTTTAAGATCCAAGGATGATTTTTCAGGCTAGTCTAGCAAACGCTCAGATCTTGATTCCTAGTAATCAAGCCAGCGTGAGTAGCATGCTGCTGGAAGGACGTACACTGTTGGCACTTGCTACTACAATGTACGCGCCTGGAGGTATTGATCAGGTACTGTGTGCAACAAATTATCGATAAGCTTTTGGAGAAGTTCTCACATGGTGTTGAAAACTCAAAGGAATACGTTAATAAAAATAAATATATTAACGCCATCATATAATTTCTTATCATATAAAAATGTGTTTTCGGTGTTCAGTGTTTCAGTGTTAGTTGACCAAATGAAGCAGGTAGAGCGGTTCGAGGTTACATGGTTTAGAAATAGCAAGGCACAGCGGCTCTGAGTTGGACTATTTAACTCCTTCGTAACAGTTACAGCGGAGAGTATTTATAGGCACTTGTGTTCCTCAAATAGTTTTAATTTGGAAAAATATTTTCAGTAAACTTTTAAAATGGTGTACCTGTATTTGTTAGACAGCTATCCCCTTTTGTAGTCATTTGTAGTTTTTAAGTAAATGAAGCAATGAGTAACTGGACGGCTCTTCTGCTTGGGTCTGTACAGGAGTTATTCAGCTTCCATATTTTTATTTTTAAAAGCTGAAAATCTGGACACATATCAAAAACTTCAGCTTATTAGTTACATTGTGTTAACCAGCTGCATTGTGTTATAGAGATCCAAAAGCACATTATAAAGGATTATACTTTTAAAAGAGAAATGCTTGGTAAACCACATGTTGCCACAGAATTTATTAATACAGATAGCTTTTTGATACATAGCACAGTAACCTAAGACATCAGGTACTGTTGAAGATATGTCTAATATAACTTAAAAGAATTCTAGAGGAAAAAGTGATACTTTCTGTGTTGTCACTGTATGTCAGATTCCCATGAGGTAGTTTGTTTGGCGCATTCAAAGATTGTTTTATTATTCTCTTAATGCAGTTTCTTCTTCCTAATGAAAGAATTTTGCTTTCTTGCAATGTAGGTTCTTCAGAACGAAGATATGGAAAAACCTCTAAAGAAAGTTGATCCACAGCTCTTAAAAATGGCCTTGACTCCTTACCCCAAACTCAAAGCTGCTCTCTTTCCCCCATGTACTTCTCATGGAATTTTGCCACCTGACATCTCTCTCTACCATCTTGTTCAGGTACACAAAATGCTTCTCAGCAGTGCTTTTTGGCAGAACAAAAGTAAACTAAGAGAAGCTTGTTTTCAGCTAAAGCCTGGAGGGTGGGGACCATATGTTGTTTCCTTCAAATCCTTAATTTGGAGCTAAACTTATAACTTCATTCTGAACAGTTTCTTAAGATGGTGTCTGAATACTGTGAGTCTGGCTTCCCCCCGCTTCCCCAGACAGGTAGAGACATCTGCAGTGTTTGACTTCAGCAGTCCGGGAATGTCAGAGAAGTGATAGTCTTGCAGCCTTCCGTGGGCAGGTTGTTTAGTGTTACAGAAATCAAAATGGTTTTAGTTGTCTAAGGGAAACTGAAATTTAGAATTAAAGGATAGTGTCTCGTGGAACGTCGTGACACATTTCTGGGCAAATGCCTTTTACTTCAGATCTGTGGTATGAGATAAGCTGAAAGTTGGAAGAAATGCTATGAATTATTCATTATTAGGAAAGTGTTAACCTTGCTAAGATCACAGTTTAGCAAAATACTTAAGCATATTCTTTCCCGATTTCCTTAGACCAAAGTCTAAGCCTTTCCTTGCACTTGTTTGCGCTCTGATCCTACGGAGTAGATGAATATGTACCTTTGAGAGAGAACTGCACAAGATACATCACCGCTTGATAGCAGCACAGGCCGTTCCTGACTGTCTGCTGCTACAGCTCCCTAAATATTCTATAGTCTGGTCTGATGTGAAAATCTGAAGCTGTCTCACTGTATTTTGTTTTTAATCTTTCAGTCCTTAGTGCCCTTTGACCCCACTAAATTGTTTGGCTGGCAGTCAACAAATACTCTTGCTGTATCAGGTATGTTACTTTCAAGTTTTATATGCTTTTCTAGCCTGAGCACCTAGGATAAAATACCTTACAGTGGAACGATTTGGCAGATAAACTTATTCAAAAGGCCAGTTCTTCTACAAAAAAAAAAAAAAAGTGTAATTTACTAAAATTTTGTTTTGAAATTAAACCCTAGATAGGTTATCTTTTTCCATTAAGCTCTTCACAGACAGAATTATTTCTAAATGTATTATGAGATAGAAAAGCAGTATTCTCTTTTAAAAGCAAGTTGAGGGCCTAAGAAGTGATCTAGAGTTCTGATTTACAGTGAGAATTGGCATGTCAGTGGGGCTTGGGTATGCAGAGATTGAATTAGAACAAGAGGAGAGGTATTTGATTGGCGTCTCATGTTTTGTAGCTGAAAGGCATTTTCTGTGTTTGATTCAACTGTTTATCAGCTCATAATAATGATGATATTCTTTCTAGATGCATCAAGTGACTTCCCTCATTTTTCATCTCCTGAACTGGTGAACAAATACGCTATAATGGAACGGCTGGACTTTCTGTACTATTTGCACCATGGACGCCCATCATTTGCTTTTGGTACCTTTTTGGTCCAGCAGCTAGTAAAGAGCAAATCCCCCAAACAGTTGTAAGTCTTCTCAAAAATGGCAGTCCGATAGTTCTTTTGAAGTGATAATCTAGCGCGTGGAGCAACATTAATCCTCCCCAACAGCAAACAAGTGGTATGCATTGCATCACTTGAAATTTTAGGTGTCCTGGGAGTCTATTCAGTCTAGCGTCGAGTAGGATAGAAATCAAATATCACCTAAAAGAAGGTGAGCTTTATTTTGAATTACCTAAATAAAATCTGCACTATGAAAGCAAGGAATTAAAAATGTTCCAGTCATATCAAACACAGGTAGGCTTTTCTTCTGGGGACCTGAGCCCCTGGATCACTTTGTAGGAAAAAGATGCTCCTTTTCTTTGACATTTCCAAAGGATGACACTTCTTTAGTTAAATTAATAAGATAAATAACGTACTGGCGATTGAAGGAATTAAATTTTCTGACTGAAGCTACAGAAATGTGTGTTCAGAAGGATACAGTCAAATTACACATCTTGCTTGAACATATTAAATGTACTATTAAGTATATTCAAAATTAGTAGGAGTTACATCAGAACAAATAACTGTTTCTAGAATGTCTTTTTTGTGTATCAGTGACTTTGTTTCTTTTCATCATTTCTATACAAATCAGTTTCTCTTGTGTAAACAGCTAAGATTTGGGCAAAAAGGAAGACATAACGTTAATACAGACTGAAGTACTTAATAGTTTAAAAGACAGTCAAGCATGCATGATTTTTTCAGTTACTAGTCTGGAAAAATTTCGGAGAACCAATGACCCGGCCCCGGTGGAACCCTTTAGGTACCTTTTTTGCTTAGCGCAATCCACAGATCAGGTTCAGGTTCTTGATGCTGCAGTGCTTGGATTGTAAGCTCTGCACTGGGACTTCTGCACTACAACTGCTGACAGGTGCTGTCTATTAACTCTAATGCCAAATGCCTTGGCTTTAGTTTTTGTTAAAGTTTATTCAACTGCAGACTCTGTGCTTACCATGGGTGAGGCTTTATTCTCATAGCTACTTTGTTTTATAAACACGAAACTTTTGGTTTGTAAATATCTTTCATGCTAACCAAGTCTGTGAATTTAGTAAACCCTGGAGGTACTTGTTTACATGGGGAATATTGGTGTTTGAAAATTGGTTAAAAATCCTATGTGTTAACTGGTGTTCTTTTGGTTTCAGGATTCAGCAAGCAGGAAAGGAAGCCTATATTTTAGCTCTTTCTTTCTTCAGCGTACCGTCAGTAGGAGCAGCCTGTGTGTGTTTTCTAGAATTGCTCGGTCTCGACAGCCTCAAACTCAGGGTCGATATTAAAGTTGCAAACATAATTTTCAGCTACAGAACTAGAAAGGAAGAATCTCAGCACAATCAAATAAGAGAATCTTTAGGTAAGGTTGTCTTTTGTTTGTTTTAGAATAGGGTACTCTGTGTTTATGGGGAAGAGAAGCAGAGATGGATTGAAAGATGGTGCCTGACTTCTCAGGAATGCAGTAAAAGCATCCTGTCCTTTGAGGAGCTAAGAATTTTGCTCTTTTATTCCTGCTTCTTACTAATTTTGAAGGTGCATTTTGAACCTGGCACACCAAATAAGGCAGGAAGACTAATATGACATGCAGCCAGAATTGCAGGGGTATCTAACAGACACTGTCCAACAGCTGCCTGAGGCTCAGGGGAATATTTAGTAAGGATCAGCCTAATGTTGTGACAGTATAACTAGAGGATTAAACAAAGGGAGATTACCAAGTCTCTTTTCTCTTTTGTATTTGAAAACTGTCTTACAGCTGCAGTGAAATCAGATGTTCAAAGCTGTAAGGAAATTAAATTTATCCTAGGAATAACTTTAGAAAGTTGAGTTTCTAACTGTAGGTCCACAAGTGTCTTTTTGTCCCAACTAGGAAACTACTGGCATTTATTTATATTTTCCTGATCTAAAAACATGTATGTTATTTAAAAGTATAGGTAGAACTTATTTAAAAAAAAAAAAAAAAAGAAGTTATGTGATTTGAAAGCTGAAATTCTGTTTCAAAAATCGTGTAGCCACTCTGGCGCCAGACTTGGCATAGTTATTGAAACATTTACATTAATAGGATTTGTTCTGCTTGGTGATTCTGGTACTTTTGAAAATATTACCCTTACTCTAATCCCAAATAGCGTCTCAGAAATAGTAATACCTTCTTTTGAACAGTTGAAAAGTTAACAAAATTGGCTGATGGTGAAAAAGCAGCAGCAGCAGCAGTTCTTGTCTCCTTAGAAGAAGCCTTTTGGGATGCAGTTGAGCACCAAGGAATAAAGAAGTGAGTAAAACATGATTTAAAGGATTATGCTGGCAAATTGAGATTAGGCACTGAATTTTACCATTTGTGTATTCAGATGATATTAAAGAGATCCGTGCGTGTTTTATTGCAGTAAACTGAACAACAATATTGGAATTTAGAATATAGTCTTGGTATTTCAAATAGCAGAGGTAATAGATGGATATTGGCAAGAATAAGGAGGTGCAGCCAGCATGTTAGACTCCCTGTTCCACAGAGCTCTTGCAGCACGCTTAGGAGCGAGGATTGTTGACTTCTTTTCAAAGCCAACATTGTCAAGACAGGACAACGTACCTGCCTTGCTGGGTGGGATCGTCCACAGGGTGCAGCATGGAAGCTCCCACGGTGGGATGTGACCTAACCTGTGGCGAAGCCAATGGCAGTGCTGGTGTTGCTGTTTGCAGGCGATGGATGTCAGGCCACATGATGAGTTTATACATTGTTAACACCTGGTATAAATACCAATTAATTACAGCTGAAGCTCTTTAAATCCCATGCAGGACATCTAGTGACTGTAGAAGGCAGTGGTCTTTGGTAATGCAGTTCTGTAAACTCCATAATATCGGACTGAGTACATCCTACCTAAAGGAATGTGCTAAATCCAATGACTGGCTGCAGTTCATCATCCAAACCCAGCTGTACAGCTACCAGCCAGACGAGGTAAGCTATCTGTGTATGATTTTAAATGAAGATAGAGTTTATCAAGAATGTTCTTTGTCTGTGATGGTCAAAAAAAAAGGGAAAAAATAGATTCTTTTAACAAGAGAGTGTCACATTGTGGAGACAACATAAAATTGAAGCCTCATCAGTTTCCAGGGAGTCAGAAGTTGTCTCGGGATGCTTGGTATCCTCTGATTATGATAGCCCTTCTCTCACAGCCGGATTTCCCAACTTTTCTACTTTTGTCTCCCTCTTGGTATGTGAAAAGCTAACACGAGACAAAGGAAATTGACTCCAGAGGGAGCTGACTGTTCAGCAGATATAATGATATGCTTCTGAGAGCATGAAAGCTACCTATTAAAGGAAAAGATTAGGAAAAAAATTCCCTGTTTGAAAAATCCTATGTGATGTTATTGATCAGTAGTAGAGAAAACAATTTTCAGAGAGGAGTGATTTGAGTGTCTCTTTGAAGTGAATTGGACACAAAAGTATTTGCCAAGAAGGGACTTAATTTTCATTTTAAATTTAGTTAAAATTACGGCATACTCATAATGTTTGTAAGTTTAATTTAAAATCATTTAGTTACTGGGGTTTTTTTTTATTGGAGACTTACCATACGTTCAATGTAAGTTTTAATAAAGCCACTCATCTTTCCTTTCAAAACTTACATACTTAAGCTTTTGAGAATCCAATTCTTCCATTTTTGCTTTTGAATGTAACTTAAAAATTAATAAAATATTACCAATATGTAAAAATGAAAAGCAGTTTGGGAAAAGTAATGTGAGGACAGTAACTGGAAGATTCCAGGTAAGACGTTACTTAGCAGGCCTCGGATTTTAACTTGGATCTCTTTGTTGTTTTCTTGAAAAGAAAAATAGGTAATGGCACAACAGCAACTAACTAGTTCATGGTATGCTGTTAGCGGTACGAGAGACACGACAAAACCAAGTGTCTCTAGGAGGCATTTTAGCTTCATGTAAAAGGATGAGCTTCAGTATTTTATTAGAATAATTCATGCCTACAGAACACTTTTTCATCTCTAGGTCTCAAAAAATGTTCTAAAAAATCAAATTTTAAGAAATTTTTTTTTTCTTTTCTGTGTATTTAATGCTTCAGTCCTCCTTCCCCCTCGTTCTCTTTGGATCTCACTCTGTATAGATGCTTTTGGTTCTGTTTTTCTAGGTCATTTCTGTCCTTCAAGATTTCACTCCTGTTTTGCAAGATCACTTGATGTTGGCATTGGAGAAGTTACCGGTTTTGCATCCTGATGCAGGCAGTCCTGAAAACAGTGCCGCCAGCGTGTTCAGGAGCAAATACGCAGATAGTCTTTTTCAAATCCTTTTTCAGTGTCAGGGAAACTCCAACCCTTCACGTTACCTTTTGACTGAAGGATTGAGAGAGCATGCTCCCATTCTGAGTGTTTTAGCAGCATGTTTCCAAGTGAGTATTGATGACGTTATTTATCTTTTAGAGGAATAAGTAATAAAAAAGTGATGGTTATGCATAATTATGTTAAATGGTAGATATGTAGGTTGCATTCATAGGTTTGTGGGGGTGTTTTCCTCAGTTTTTGTAGTAATTGTGACACATCTGGCCAAGTGATATATAACGAGGTGATGTTTGTCTCTGGTTATTGTAAAATTACCATTTTCGTCATTTGACAGGATGCAAACATTATTCATTGTCTCTGTGTTTGGATAATTACTACTGTGGATGATGCTACCAGAGCTGAAGCAACAGACCACATTCAAAGCTCGGCAGAAAATCACGAATGGAATCTCCATGACCTATCAGCTATCTGGAAAGTCCTTTTAAGAAAGCAAAAAAGTAAAACACTTCTGAATGGCTTCCAACTCTTTTTAAAGGTAAGGTAATGTCTTTTTAGTGGTATACTTGAATCTCTCTCAGATCATCTTGGAGAGGAGATGGCCTATAGATTCCCTCTCCGTCTTGCTGTTTGTGGCCTAGATAACCCGGGTGTACTGAAAATCCCAGTCAAGTAAGAAAAATCTTTGCGTGGCAGTTCTTCCAGTCCTTACAAATTTGCAGATCATATATCAACCTTGCATGCAATTTTAATAAATAAGAAGTTTATCGTTCTAGTACTGAGGAAGACAAATTCTACGTTTATTGAGGTACTTTTAGGAAAGAATTATAACCTATTTTTGTGTCTTAAAGGATTCTCCTTTACTGTATATACTGGAGATGTATGAACTATGTATGAACTGTAAAAAATACAATGAAGCTAAAACCAAACTGGACAAGTTTCAGGAAAGTCTCACAAAAGTAAGCAAATTAATTTTCTCTAATTGTCTTTGCCTACATCTTCCCTTATTAGAATGTGATAGGCATCTGGTGTCATATATGAAGTATAATAATGAACAAGAGTATGCTTGGAATGATCCAGGTGCTGATTTGTGAAGCAGTAGGTTTCAGCAGATTCTTTTTATTGCTGGCAGTTGATGGAAAAATGTTTTTGACAATTCAAAACCTGCAGTGCATTTCCCTAAATCATTTTAAGTTGATTTGGGCAGATTGAAGTACAATGTCATCCTCCTCGTGTGAGCAGTTTACTGTTTGAGGGTTGGCATTGCTTCAAGTAGGACCGCTGTTGGTAAACTGAATTATTTGTGGTGAGTAAGTGTGGGATGTTCTCTATTCTGTATTGACCAGGGCAGGTCAATACTGAGCTGATAAACCAGTGACTTACAGGGAATATCCATTTAAGAAAGACAACTTTTCGGAATATGTTTCAAAGTTTCTGATAAAGTCTGTGATACTGCTTTAGTTTTGGTAGTTGTGTAAACTTTTCTTTGACTCAGTGAACTGAATCACACACTTTGATTGAAACACTGATTTAGCAGTTGGTTTTAAGAGGACCAAAGTGTTTTCATGCAGTGTTCCTTGTTTGTCACATACAGATGTTTTCACAAATTATTTCAATTCTTTCCTTTCCACCACAATTTTCTAGTTCCCGGAATAACTTGGTAAGTAACATTCCGTGTCATTAGTGGTTTTCCTTCCTGCAATTCCAGCTAAGGCTGGATCCGTTTCCTTTCTTCTGCGCCACTCACAGAGTGGATATGTGGGTAAAGTATACAGCTGTATGACAGGAGCTATTAATCTAGCAATGTATTTTATCTATCCATTTCTGACCCTTCTTGCATCTTTTCTCTCTTCCACGATTATCAGGAGTAATTGGGGGGCCACCCTGTCATAAATTTACCACTTTCAGATCAAAGTCGAACATACATCAGTGATGGATCAGTGCCTCTTGGGAATGGCAGTTCATTGTTTCTTCAAGAAGGAGCTAGATCTGGTACACCCAGCATATATTTGCAAAAAAAAAGAAAAATCCCAACACTTAAAAATCTTTATCTACACAGCTTAAAACTGAAGATGAACCAGCAGCTTCAGAATTACCTGTGCAGTGGTTGGAATCACAAGCATTGGTTCTTCTTGAATTGATGATGCAGCAATGTAGAACGGAGTATGAGTTAGGAAAGCTCTTACAGCTGTTTGCCGCAGCAGATAATCTTCTACTCGATGGTAAATACAGCTTCCTCTGTTAGATCATATCACTGCTTTAATCTCAAGACCACATACAATGTTTTTGGAGTGACTGAAAATGTTTACTTTAAGTGTATTCATTCTGTTTTGTTTTTGTATAAGAATTTATGTAACCAGAGCTGATCCTCATGGTGAATTGCAGTGGTGAAAATGTAATTGTGTGTGTAAGTCTGTTTGGGAGAATGATTATGTGCAAGTGTTGATGAGAAGTGCACAGCTTATCTGCAGAAGTATTTTGGTTATGGATTTAGAGCTTATTTTCAGTCCCGTGAAAGCTTTAGAGTGCAAAATCTGTGCTTCTCTGGCAGGGTTGCATGCTGAAATAAGTAGCAGAATTTCTTCAGGTTTAAAAAACAGCTGCCTTTAATTGTTTATACCCTTTTAAAACAGCCCCTTACGTGAAGAAACTCTGTGCGCTCAGCGAGGCCCTGAAGGATTCCTCCATATCAATCAGCCGCTCCATGCTCACCAGTTACAATATGGAGGCATTTCAGAGCGAGTGCAGATCGATTCTGGAGCAGCTACAAGAGAAAGGAATGTTCTCGCTGGCTCGGGAGGTAGCAGCGCTAGCTGAACTGCCCGTGGACAACGTAGTGACCCAAGAGGTACAGTGTAGTTAAATAATGATATTCACCTCTTAATACTCCTATCACTGGCAGTATTGAGAATGTTACTTCTCAGTCTTCCTGAAACACAAATTTTTCTTCAAATCGCTTTTTATTTTAAATGCAAGTACATCAAACAAGCTGACTAGAAGTGCTGAGCTGAAAAGGACAGTGTAGCTTTCCTTTTTCTCTTACTGTTTCTACTTGCTATACAATCAGTTTTATCTGGTGAGAAAACCAGATGGATTTGTTGCATATTGAAACACTTAATCTAAATTCAGTTTTTCAGTATTCTAGCCATCCAGTGTGACTTTTTTCTCTTTTGGAAAGATAGTTGTTTAAAACCTTTGTGAATTTTGCAGGTTCTAAGAGATCTACATAATTTAAGAGAGATTGGACAGTGGCATCAAAACCAGAAAAGAACTGAATTCTGGAAAAAATGCAATGACAACTTCATGAAAAATTCAATCTCCAGCAAAGCTGCATCTGATTTTTTTTTAAATCAGGCAAACGTAGTATTGGAATCTTTAGCTCATGAGAAGATAAACACCATTATGGAGAGACACTTGTTGCTCACCCTGGCTGGCCATTGGCTAGCCAAGAATGACTCGGTGTCACTGCACGAATTAGAAGAAATAGAGAAGCAGATCTGGATTTGTCGCATCGCACAACAAACGTTATCCACAGATGAGGGGTCAGGCAAGTCGCGATTTTCCTCCCGTGTTGTAGTGAACGGGGATCTCACCTTTGATAACTTAGCTAAGGAGTTTTCTTTTTCAAAGCTACCTGCTCTGAACACACCAAAGTACTTAAAACTAGAGGGTCTTGCATTCAGGGAGTCTCAACAGACCTTGACTAACGATGAGGAGGAGTCACTCAAGTTTCTGATCGGATGCCTTCTTGATGAAGGAAGCGTGCATGAAGCCAGCCGTGTTTGTCAGTATTTCCATTTCTACAACAGAGACGTTTCAGTGGTATTGCATTGCAGGGCTCTGGCCTCAGGGGAGGCTGATCTAGACAAATTGCACACAGATATTCAGACTCTCCTTGTAGCAAGAGAGAAGGCATCTGAAAGCAGTGCACCTCAGCAAAGCAGAGTCCCAAGCGGTAAGTAACACTAACAGATTCAGCCACTTGACAAGTAATACCGCTGTTGGGGTTCCACTGGATTCTTCCTCTTCTGTTACAGTGTTCATTTCCCCCAAAATTTCTGCAGGAAATAAGGTCTTCCTGACAGCGGGCTGTCTCCTTGGTTCGTAAATCCTCTAGTGAAAGGAATTTGAAGCCTTGTACTATAGATTGCTTGTATGTGCCTCAGACAGGGTGTTTCTGTGTACAGTTTCTCTAGTCTCTTAACCGTTCATTTTTTATAGTTCACAGTTCTGTTCCGGTAAAGTAGCACTGAACTTTACCTATGTTCCTGCTTTTAGAATACACGCTCTAGTAAATCTTGAGTGTGTTTCTGGAGCTGAAACATGGACATGCTTTAATTATATTTTCTCTGAATTCTTTGTACATTATAAAGGGTTTAGTGTTTCTTATTAATATCAAGGCTGATAATGTTTATATATAAAGTACTCTGTGCATATTTATGAAGTCTGAATGAGAAAGCTGTCAGCTGGAACATTGCTTTCTAATACTAACATGCATAAAGCTTAATAGGAATAGAAGAGAATAAATGAAGCCTAAGCCATCAGAAAGGCTGCTGAACCCTTAGGCTCTCTTATGCTTAGGAATTTTACATCCGAGACATTACTGTGGATATTTTGGCTTATTTGTGTTCTGTCGTATTGTTTGTACCCTAAAACTTAAAAAACAAACAAACAACAAAAAAAAACCCCACAGGTATCAAGAGTTCAGTTTTCAAAGACTGAGAAAGTATTCTGTATTTGCTACAGATTGTTGGAGTCTTGCTCCAAGTATAAGGCTTGTTGGTGTTATCTGTCTTTAAGCAAAAGGAATTTATAGTATTTTTGTTTCCAGCATCAAGCTTAGAAGACTGGACACACATTGTGGCTCCATCTCCAGATGATCAGGTTGTTATCAGTCTGAAGGCTCTCATAGATGAATGTGTCCATGGAAGAAACTACTGCAGACAGGTTCTCTGTTTATATGAGCTTTCTAAGGTATGTGTCTAGTAACATTATTGAAGAAACAAGTGGTTTGTGTCAAGCCGTGCTGTGGAAGTTTGTGGAGGAAAGGATTAAGAGTGGTGAAAGTACTCATCAGGTGCCTGAAACAAGCTTCAGAGGGTGAAATTACCAAGCCTTTGTGTGGAAAAATGGCCAGATGCTTCCTAGGCTGAAGTGTTGAAATGAACTCAGCTCCCAGACTCCCCGGGCCCCTGCTTCTGACTCCACTAAGCCAGATTTCAGCCTGTCTCTCTTTGATGTGCCTTTTTTATAATCTTTCAAGCATATGTTGTTCATCTAGCACTTTGCTTTAGGCCTTTGTTGTGGGATGCCTTCATAATCAACACCGACCCAGAAGCAGACAGAGATAGCAGCTGCCTTAGAAGTTTTAGCATAGAAGTGCTCCGCAGGCTCCACGCAGCGGCAGCCCTTCACCCGGAGGCTGCTCGGAGGAGTGGCTGATCAGTTCCCAGTGGTTTGACCCAGACAGCGACAGGAGAAGTGGCAGGTTGTTGTTTGCTGCCTCTCTGCTCCTTGGCCTTCATGAGTGCCAGCAGTCCACCTCTGCCTCTTCCCCAGAGGGTGCTGCTGAACACTTCTTCCAGGGTACAGAACCCCTTTCCGTGGTACTTGGTCCCTATTGTTGGAATGTAGCGTGAGTTTTTTCTGAATAAAACGAGCAGTGTGTCTGCTGAAAATATTAGTATCGTCTTTATCACTGACGTTCTTAGATTTTCCTACAGAATTTTTCATGCCTCAGATATTCAGAGTGAGTGCTTTAGGTTTGAGCTACTAAGAAGCAGTCGTGCGACTGGCTTGTTCCCTTTTATACCATCCATATACTTCTTGCCTGAAGCTGGAGTTCCGTACTTTTGAATTAAGAGTTGATCGTTGTGTTTATGAGGTACATTTTTTGATTAATTTGTAAATCTGTAAAATACAGCAGAGTATTTACAGAGCCTCACCAACTCCTCTTCCAAATGTAGCAAATGTAAAAACTAGTGTATCTTTTTCATGGAGAGTTTGTAGTATGTAGAGAAGAGGAAAAGGAACCTCATAAGTAAAAGTTATGTAGTAAACCACAATTCTTCATTTGGGAGGACAAATTCCTGTCTTCCTTCTAGGTATTTTAAGTGTTAAGGTTTATATTTGGTTCAGGAAAGCACCTCTGTCCGTGGCGACAGCTCTGTGAGCATTAAACTTCAAATGCAAAGTACTTGCATGCTGTCCTGATCCGGAGAGCGTTAGTACTGAAGATACACAAATGAAGGCACTATTAACTGATATGAGGACAGATTACGTTTGCATTTTTTGAAACTGAGTTTTGTCCACTTCTCCAGCACTCCCCTCTTACACCAGCTCATCATTAAGAAGCTGTACTGCAGGCCAAGGTATGTTCTGGCCTGGAATTTTTGCTGTGTAGAATCTTCTAAGTGTATGTGTGTTTCTTAGGAATTGAACTGCTCCTACAGTGAAATGTCAGCCCACGACCCTGAAAAAGTGCTTCAAGCAATTCTGTCATCCCATCAGCCGGACCGATGCAGGAAAGCTCAGGCGTTCATCACCACGCAGGGTCTCCAGCCTGAAGCTGTGGCAGAGCTAGTGGCTGAAGAAATCAAGCAGGAATTATTGGCATCTTCAGAAGGGAAAGGTAGAGGCTTGATCTTGTATTTTAGCATTTTTGGTTTGTAAGTGTGGTGTTTGCATATCTGAAAAACAGTCCTTGCTCTCAAGATATTTGAGTGCTGATTATAGTAATGTTTGGGCAGCTCTTGTATAAGGTTTGTAAACCTTGTACACCTTGTATAAGGTTTTATACAGATGCCTGGTTTTAGTTACTTTTGTGTCCAGTGTGGTGTTGCAGTAAGTTAAGGTTTTATTTTTTATGGATGTAAATATAATGGTTTTTAAAAAAAAGGGTTGTCTGGGGTTTTTAATCATGATCTTTGCAGCCCCCCATCATCTGACTTGGAAAGACTCACGTTAATTTCTCTGTGAAACCGTGGCCAAAAGATTTCCCCCCCCTCCTTTTTTTTTTTTACTTGGTGAAAAAAGGGATGTTACTCAAAATAGCAGGAATTTATCTGGGGGACTTGTCTATTTGAGTAACTTCTACTTTGCCACAACATTGACCACAAAGTTCCATGCGAAACAGTGAGCCATCAGATGGCGATTCTTGAGTCCAGGTGCTCTCCTCTGCTCCTACCTTCTTCCACTCTGCTCCCCCCCCTCTGGCTGCTCCCCTTGTACCAGTTCACCTGGTTTGCTCAGGTGATTTGGTGCACCTCCTTCAGAAGAGTCATCTTACTAACCCAGCAGAAGACAAATCCAGAAAAGAGCTGAGTTCATGAGTTGAACTGGTTCATGGAAGAGCGTGAATCGCTGTAAGGGATGGGTTAGAATTGCCACTGCAGGAGGTGGGTTAGAATTGTGTTGTGTAAGGAAGAGGAGCAGCAGCAGCCTACTGGATTTGTGAAGTTATGGGCATGAGTACAGTAGCAATAGAGTCGTTCAGTAGGATTTCGTTGGATAGAACTGGCAAAGAAATAGGACCTGATTCCTAAATTCAAGCAGTAAGATCAAAAGTGTCTTTAGAATTGTAGTTCCAAGTCCTAGGTCAGTCTGGATGAAGTTATATTGGTTGGTTTGGTTTTTTTTCTGTTATCGTAGCTAATCTCTCCTGAACAGTTAGCACTCGTGACATAACTCTCTCTCTCTGTGGACACAGGACAGAAACATGTTTTGAACCCTGCAGCTGAGAGTCAGGCATTCCTCCAGCTCGCTAAGCTGTGCCAGGATCATACGTTGGTTGGCATGAAGTTATTGGATAAAATTGCCTCTGTACCGCGTGGGGAACTGTCGTGCAGTAAGTAAATGGCAAATAATACTTGGTGTAACTAGTGCGTTACTCGACACGGCATTACTTGGTTTAAAATCACATCACAAAGAATAAAAGCAATGCTGATGGAAGCATCTATTACTGATGTCAAATTTGATACTAAGTTAATAGATCTGAGTATATGCACAGTAAATAAGCATGTTGCTTAAGTGTTGCGTCAGTTTACTTTCCAAATAAAATCCAGATTTTTTTTTTTTGTGCCAACAGCTGGGAAATGCAGTGAGCGAGTTACCTGAACTTCTGTAGTTATGTGTTACAGAAGGAGGGTATTGTGACTTTCTTCATATTAATCACAATTAGAAATTGCTTTCTTTATCCATTCGTTAAACTAACTTCTAGATCTTTTGTTGCTAAAGTCCGTTTTACACTTTGCAGCTTTATATACCGTGGAGATGTCACTGAGTTTATAAAACATAGCCAAGGTACTTCAGTACCGTTTTGTCACTGCTAACCAGTGGCAAACTGCTGGTTTAGACTGTTTTTAAAAAAGATTTATTATGGGCAGCTCATCTCTGAGGAAAACGAATGAGGATAAGATTTCAGTGTGAGTTGTCTTGGGAGTATTACCGTGGGCAGAACGTGCGATGCTGTTTTGTCCGGAGTGGTGAGGAAGGAGCATCTTCTAGAACACGTTCTGCAGAAGCGAAAGCATGGCTGAAGTTGATGTTGACACTGTTCCGTTAGAATCCAGCTGTGATACTGGAAATTTGGAAAACCTTTGTCAGAAAATAAGTAATTAAAAACATCATGTTCCATGTCATCTTTATGTCCCTGGCACATCTGTCCTGTTGTCAGAATTTACCCCTTATCTTGTTTGGTTAAGTAATATAAGGGGGAATATTAGTGTTTTCATGTATGGCTGGCTAAAGTAGGGAAAAGACTCCGAGGAACCAATGTTGGGAATTACCAAATTGTGCTGGAGGACTCTACCTTGCTTTGAATGGAGTCTCTGCTAGAGTATCTTTTTACAGGCAGAGGTATAACTGGTTTATTTCAAAATACGTTGTATAGGTTTATGACATTAACTGCGTTCTTTTCAAAATCTGCATTTTTAAATACGTTGTGTACCAGTTCATGTAATACGACTGCTTTTCGGAAGTGAGTTGCATGGTGCTGAGAGTAAGGTCTGCGACTCCACTGTGTCGTGATTGCTTTACAGTATCGGATCAGGCCTTCCATGGACAATGGAATGTGCTAAGATGTGCTGGTTTAGCTCATTTATTTAGCGTATGGAATTTAGGAATGATTTTTCAAACCCAGACGCAAAACTTGTGGCCTTCCTTTTTCAGATGCAGAGCCGACTGGTAATAGTGGGGTGCTGCTGTGTTATTATGTGCTTGTCAGTCAGCTTTTGGTGGAGGCGATTGGAAGTTTTGTGTGTGGAATGAAATAACGTTTCAGAAAATGATCCAAAAACCTCAGGCTTTCCCACAGATTGAGAAGCCAGACTGCATGCATACTGTTACAGAAACTGTTACTTCTTAAAATTGCAGAGGACAGAACCATAATAGCTCAACTTTCTCATCCAATTCTGCTGTTTGTCACTGGAAAGGTCGTGTACCCTCTGCAGAGGTGGCATCCCTTTTGGAGAGCGGCATAAGAACTAACGTCCTCAGCTTATTTACTGAGATACCTGAGTTCTTCTGTTCTTCAGTTACAGAATTGCTGATTTTGGCCCATAACTGCTTTAGTCTGACTTGCCACATGGAAGGAATCACTAGAGTCCTCCAAGCAGCACGGCTTCTCACAGATGAACATTTGGCGCCTAACGAAGAGTACGGACTCGTGGTATGTCTCTGATGCCGTGTGTGTGTATCCAGACGCTGTGTGGAGGTTTCCATGTGCGCCTTAGCAAATAACTTTGCTCCGAGCGGGGCGGAGGGAGCAGGCGGGTGGTGGAGGCAGTACAGTCTTTCACCGCTGCTTGACTGGTCTTGTCCTGCCTGTCCCGAGAGGCCGAACCTGGGTGCGTGGTCCGATGTGCGCAGGGGATGATTTTTAGGTCACAGAAGCTCTTAGAAGATTTTTCTGGAAAAATAGAGGTGGAGATAGGGGAAGGGTGAGGTGGCAACAGTGCAGTAAGTCAGAAGGGGAACGTCAAATTCAGCTACTGGTGAAACGTGATGATTTGTGTTACCGGGCTGTCGCGCATCTTTAAGTCCTGCCGTGAAAGGACTCCTGGAGCCTGAGACGTGCCCAGCAGAATGGTGTCGTTGCTAGAGGGTTTGCTGCACATTTTTATTTGGTAAAATTATCTCCTTTCACCTCACAGTAAGAGAGATGCAGTAGGTTGGTTTAAAAATAAAACCTCTGTGGCTCTAAGGGAGCAGGAGGCCTGCCTCACGCAGCTCGCCGTGCCGTGTAGCTGTGCCGGCTCTGGCCCCACGCAGCCTTCTCCTTGCCGCGGCACCGACTGCTGCGAGAGAGAGGGCTTTTCTGCTTTACTTTGAGCTTCGTGCTCACGCTGTTATTTCCACAGGTTCGTCTTCTCACTGGAATTGGCAGATACAATGAAATGACCTACATATTTGAACTGCTGCATGAGAAACACTACTTTGAAGTGCTCATGAGGAAGAAATTAGACCCAGTAGGTGGAGGGGGATAAAGGGGAGAAAACTTTCGGAGAACTGTGTGGCTACATCAGAAACTGATTTTACACAACAAGGTGGAATTATCTGGGGATTTTAATTACTGGAGTGTAGGAGGCATTATTCAAGTTCGTAGTAATAAATTAATTTGGGGTTTTATTCTGGTTTTAGTTCAACAACTTTGCTCTAATTAGTTCAGTGCTGCAACGAGAGCAGCATTGAAACTTGAAGCTTGTGAATATCACTTAGAGTTTTCGTGTTCTGCTTTGGTTTTATTTCCAGTTAATGTTTCATGGGGTTTTAAAAGTTATAAATATTTATAGCTTTCTTGTAACAAAGTCATAAACAAATGTCAGTTTTGACATTTGTATGTAAATAAATAAGTGCACAGGTGCTGGCTTTTCTTACCTGATGTAATGTAGTTAAGCCCAAGGATAATATTACCATTATGTTTTCAATTAGTACGGAGAAGGCTCAAAGAGCGCAACCATCACTTTTCGGAAAATTGTACCAGAAGGGTTTTGCTTGTGGGTACCAAAATGTGAATTAAAAAAAAGCTCTTCAAATCTTAATCCGATATTCCTTCATCTGAGCAGAGCGGGACACTGAAGACAGCTCTGCTGGATTACATCAAGCGTTGCCGCCCAGGGGACAGTGAAAAGCACAACATGATAGCCCTTTGCTTCAGTATGTGCCGAGAAATCGGAGAGAATCACGAGGCTGCTGCTCGCATACAGCTTAAACTCATTGAATCTCAGCCCTGGGGTGAGTGGAAACGGCCAAACCAAGACAGGCGAGCACGTTTGGTTCAGGAGGAGGTGGCGGGTAGGTGCAGTGTGGATTGCCTGCGTTGTCCTGGTAACGTCCCTTGAACTCCGCTGTCTGGGAGGAGGCTCCCGTTGGCCAGGCTTGGGGTAATCTTGTACCTAGCAGTTGATCTGGCTGCTCTGCCGTTTTTCCAAGAGTTGAGATTTTTGGCTTGTACCGTAACGTAATATTCCTGTGGCATGGGAGGAGGTAAGGACGCGTGCGCGTTTTCCTCACTTTAATAGGATGTGACGCAGTGGGGTTTTATATAAAGTGTACGGACACAGGGTTTTTATGTTCGTGCAAGGTAACTTGTTAACATCTAAACTTAGCGAGTTCCGTACAGCTGGGAGAATGCTGGGGAGCACAGCGGTCCCGCTGCGGAGCAGTTAGCCAGTACCGTAACGGCGGCTGAAACAAGCTATGCCACGTGGGTTTCGGAATTTATCTGGTAACAGTCAGTGCTCGTATCTACCACAAGTGCCTGATTTGGATTTCTTTTCAGCTCTTTAATCGCTTGACTAGGTTCCAGCAATAGCTTTGGTCCATTAACTGAGCGGGCATCGCTGTTGCCTTGCGCTTTTTTAATACAAAATTGTTTTTTAGTCTTTGTTGCTGTCTGAATTGGTACCAGCGGGTATTTCTGTAACTTGCTTTGTCACCTTTATAAATAATAAGTTGTTTGGGTTTTTTCCCCATTTCAGAGGAGTCTCTTCAGGACGTTGCAAATTTAAAGAAACTGCTGATGAAAGCTCTGACTCTCTTTATTGATGCAGCAGAAAGTTATTCTAAGGTAAAATAAGATGGAATTATGACTTCTGTCCAGCATCGGGAGCACGTAAGGAGCGAGCTGAGCAGGGGGAACAACGCTGCCCTAGGGAGGGTGTGCAGAATCCTGCCCCGGTAGCAAGGCAGCAATGGAATCTCTTGCTGTCAGCTCGGCAGCATCCCAGCAGCCGCAGCCCTGCGGCATCGAACAGCAGCGCGCTGTTCCCTGTCCAGGCTTTAACGCCCAGGGTTACAATGCGGTTCCCCAGTTTTAGAGGAGCGACCGTGAGCTTAACGAGCAAGAACAGAACAATATAGAGAGTGTTTAAAAACTGGTGTGATTATGATGAAAGTAGTATTTGTGGCGGGTGAAGCTTCATTTAAAACCAGTGGGATATGATCAGTGATAAAACTGCAGCGATCTGAAAGATGAAATACTGGACAGCTCTGAACGCAGTGTTGCTCTTGGGGATATTTATTGCTCTCCTCTTGAAGCGTGCTTCAGAAGCTTGCGTTTGTCTTTGATTTATTAAATAGGACTCGTGCGTCCGCCAGTCCTTGCGCTGCAGTCGGCTGACGAAGCTGATAACCCTCCAGCTGCATTTTCTCAACGCTGGGCAGAGCACTATGCTGATCAACCTGAACAGGCAGAGCCTGATGGACTCCATCGTGTCCTTGCCTAGGTTCTATCAGGTAAGCTTGGCTTCCTCGCCTGCTCTTTGTTCTGAAAGTGATGGGTTTGAACAGCAGGTGCTGCAGCACTCTGCTCCTGCCAGCGTAACGCTCAGCTCTTCCCCGGGGCCAAGTCCGTGACTGTTAACCCCTCGTACTGCTGTGGACTGATGCTCCTCGCAGTCCTTGCTGCCGTCGTACGGCCAGGACCGTGGCTGTGCAGCGCCTCTCGTGCTGCTCTGGATCTACACTAGAGCCCTGAAATCTCATCTGCACTGGCATCCATCATTTTGTAAATTTGGAAGTAAGAAAAGGGCTTTTTAAAGGGAACAGCCAACCCCCCTCTGACGTCTTGTTGAGGGGTTAGGGAAAATCATGGGCAGTGTTTTGCTACCCTGCTATTTCTCTGTAACACAGCCGCTCTCAAGAACAGCATCGAGATGGGCCGAACAGAAGACCTAGACTATTTTAAGTATTCTAAGCATAGGAACGTTTCTGGGCAAGAATAACCTTTCCTGCTCAGCAACTCCAGCATCTGTTCCCCCTGCAGGCGGCTATTGTGGCTGAGGCTTACGACTTTGTTCCAGACTGGGCTGAAGTTCTGTATCAACAAGTGATCACCAAGGGAGACTTCGCTTACTTAGAAGAATTTAAACAACAAAGACCCCTGAAGCCTGGCATATTTGAGGAGATTGCGAAGAAGTAAGTAGTGCTGTGGTCAAACTGGAACTTGTTTTTCCACGGGCTACTTGAGAGGAGCAGCTGTGTGTTAATAGCAAGCAAGTCTTGGTTCTGTTAAGCCCTTTTATGTGACGAAGTGTAGCGTACAGCGACTTGAGATCTGTGTTCTGATTCTTAAGTGTATTGTGGAAGTAACACTGGGTCTACCGTTTCCTTGAGCTGGATAAGTAGGGTGCCTCGGGGCTGGTCAGATCACAGCTTTTTTAAAATGAACCAGAGCAAAATAAGCAAGAGAACGCAACGTACGTGTTGAGCACAACCGCTTTTTAAGAAATAGTTCTTACAGTTTCACAGCAAAATAGTCTTATAATCGTTGTCTGTGAAGCCTTTCTATTTCAGCTATACATACCGTTATTTTCAGAGTTAAACACCACCCGCCTACTGATGCTGCTCTGAAAAATCTGAAGAAATTGCTCGCCTACTGTGAAGATATCTACACGTACTACAGACTGGCTTACGATAACAAGTTCTACGATGTGGTAAATACGCTTCTGAAGGATGCACAGACTGGCTGCTGTCTTAACGATATGTTATCAAACTAGAAGCCAGCCTCCGCGGGGCAGAGACTGGCTCCGACAGGTCCCAGTGCCCCAGCCTGGTTAGTGCGGATTCTGTAACAGACGTTTTAATTCATTACCTGCTTACGCTGCTGTGCTGCTATGTGAAAGGTGCTCCAGAAACTGGTGGTGGTGGTTGTAAATATTTAAAATGCTGAGACTGCGCTCAACCTAAAATCGTGTTTTGTATAATAAATCTTACTGTTTCCAACGTACTCGGCTAACCAGCAACGCGAGCCTGGCACGGCTGGCGGTGACCACAGCGATCCAGCGGCCCTTCAGATTCGGGGTGTGGGTGACGCATCACCACGGGGCTGGAGCTAAACCAACCGAAGGCTGGAACAGCACGTGCGGAATATCCACTGCCTTGGCAAGGAAGCAAGCAGGAGAAGGTTCTAGATAGGCGCTAGGATAAGCCGTTCCTTGATTCCCAGCTGATAAGCCTGGCTTTGGTTTCTAGCTTAGTGAGAAAGTGAAACTCTGAACAGCATATACTTAATTTGCTGCTGTCTTGGAGTAAGAGAAGTAATCAAGCGCAAGTATATTCTTAACAGTTACTAAATTTTAAATTATTAAATTTTTTTCCCATGCTTAGACAGTTGGTATCGACACCGCCGGGAGCCAGCAACCGGAGCATGCTGCACCTGGCCGTTTCGGCGAGTTTACAAGATCGGGGCTGATTTAAGTGGGGAGGGGATGAGACTGGGCCACTGCTTCGGGCAGGAACCCCGTTTCTGTGTGCTCCCCAGCACACGCAGCCTGCGGGGCTTCCTGCTGATCCAGAGACGTTACCTCCTGCCCACAGAAGGGGGAGCGGGCAGCGCTGGCACAGCACAGAGACAGCTTTTCAGTACAAGTAAGCAGTGCTAGCGTACTACCGCTGAACAATTGCCATAGCAACCCAGTGAATTAGCGAAGAGATGCTACCTTGGATTTATAGCTTACCATCTCCTTTTCGTTGCTGAACAGCTTCATGGTAGCAACCGCTGCATGTGGCAGCTACTGCCTGGCACGGTACTGATCCCAAAGCCGCAGTGGCAGCGCCAGAGTTGTACGCAGGCATGCACAGCACAGGCTCCTCTGATAAATGAAACATCTGATGGAGGGAGGATTATGCCTGAGCAGAACTCGATTTAAAATTCCAGTTCTAGGTGGTCTCATAAGACCAAATGAGTCGGAGCTGGCTGCAATTAGTCCAAGTTAAATAACAGCCAGCAAGCCTTTAACTTGAACTTTAAAATTCCTGGCACGAAAGGAGAAGCTTGAGCTCTCCTTCTGAGAATCGCCATCTCTGATCCTGTAAAGATTTGGGACCCCTAACACGGGGAGGGATCTGGAAGAACGCCTGCCTTGCGGAAGCACGTGCGTATCCCACCCGTACCGGGAACAGACACCCGAGTGAACGGTGAGTTGCAAACGTGGGACTGCTCCGGGCAAGGGCAGCTCCAGCCAGAATAAAGTAACGGCTTGTGCTGGTAAGGGCCTCCCAAGGTAAGTGCGAGCCCCTGAGCGCGGCAGTCCAGCAACAGACGGTTAAGTTCTTGGATTACGGCAGTCCTAGAAGTATTTTCTTTCCCCTCGGCATCTGTGAGGGTCTTAGCCTAGGAAACAGCCATCTTTCTTACAAGAACGCAACCTTGCCCGCCAACGCCAGCGAAGCGGCAGTCGGAGCTGGGCTCGGCCCAGTGACGCCTCTGTTCGGCAGCTCAACCGCTTCGAGGGTTTTACTGTAAGATACTCCAAGAACTGGTCCAAAGGCAGCTGCAGTGAAGTCCTCAATAGTGATTTTATTAAATTAGTTGCTTTATAAAACATGGCAGATGTCATAATTGTTAACATAACAATTTGCCCCACTGTAGTAACTGTTGCAGTTTGCTAAGCAAGTTTGTTTGTTTTTTAAATGAAAGAAAATGGCTGAGTCGTGAAAGATCTACCACAACCCATGAGAGACCGAAAGGAAGTCTTGGATTTTTTTTACACTTAAACCAGGCAATTAACTGTTAAAGAATACCCAACCCATACAGCTGCATTAGTAGAAATTTAGATGAATGGAAACCAAACTTCATACTTGAGACACAAATCGGGTTTTTTTTCAAATGAGCCACGCCGTCCTTGTCCTGCCCCGCCACGCGTTCTGCTCGGGCGCCAAGCTTTGACAGCGCGCGTAGCTCAAGTGACGCATCTCCGGCTGCGGCAGCCTCACCCTGAAGTTAGCAGTTCCCCTTCACAATGTACTGAAAACCTCAAGCTCTAACGTAAGACGAAGCGACTGTAATACTACGTGCACGCCATGCCCTTGCTGCAAACTGCTTCTGCTCACCAAACAAACGAGTCACGCGCGGGGTACAGTTAAGGCCGTGTCGCTGAGCCGTGCTGGTCATGATGCTTTGCCCTGTTGAAATTCATCTCCAATTCAGCGGCTGTTACTACCAAACCAAATAGCAACAGTTACCATTATCAGAATTTGGGGGGTTTTAACTGCAATTTTCATAGCTTTGAAATGGCTTCATCCTAACGCCCAACCACAGAACGGGACGCCCAGCGCTTTCGCGCGGAGCCGTCCAGAGTTAAACCACCAGCACAGAGATACTGCGATTCTGATCGTAGCATTTGGCAGAATTTAAAGGAAGAAAAGTTGTGCTACATGTTTAAGGGATTATGGGCAACAGAAAGACAACAGAAGGGGAGATAAGTGTCACATGAAGTCTTCAAAGTCTTGTACGTATTCTCCATCGTAGCCTCCGTAATCAGCCAGGTCATCTTTCATAGTGGCCTTTAAACCACCTCCAGGCACAACCCCTTTTTTCTTCTTTTTGGCTTTATTCTGCTTAAATAAGAAGAGCATGTTTACTTTAGAATCCAAAGTAATTTGTCATTGCTCTAATTAGAGTAATGCCACCCACGTGCCTTTGGGTACGAGCACTCGCACACCCACGCGGTGAACCCGCTGCTGCCCGCGCTGTCTAGCCCTGCGCTTCATCCCACGATGCAACCTGTAAAGCTGTGAGGCTCCCAGGCGCCCCGCAGCTCCCTGCAGCCCGGGCGTGCCCAGGTTCTGTCTTTCATCCTCTCTTACCTAGGCTCTAAACAAGTGGAATAGCTAAGGAAATGCAGAGCCTAGTGTTTAGCTTCGTGGCATTACCGATTGAATTAAGGAATTCAACGTGGCTTTTATCACCAGAGTGGCTGAACGTCTTCCTTGCAAAAAAAATGGAACTCCTAAAGAAGCAATCAATCAGAGCACTTCGGAGTAAAGCTCCTCCGTACTGGATCGGTGCAGCTTTCAGCGGCTGACCAACCTAGTTTACATGAAAAGCCGGGAGAGAAGAGTATAAAAATAGGAAGTACACACGCTTTCTCTTTTTAAACTTGTTTGGTTCAACAAGTCCGAGGCTTCCGTCCGAAGCGCAGTTCCTACCGAAGGTTATCAATCGCATGTGCCAAATCCAGACTTAATGCGTTAACGCTGTACGTAACGTTCGGTTTGCGTTAAGGTGCCCGACTCGCGCCTGGGGAGCTGGAACTGGGAAGGGTTTGTGTCCCAGAGCTTCCCCCTCCCACGCTGACGAGTTACTGCTCACACTGACAACGCTCTGCCGCCTCTGTCCCACCAGCCCTCCGCTCTGATGTAAAACGTGCCAAGAGCTGCACTGCCGCTCACGTTTTCTGCTCGGTTTTGTTGCTATCGAACAATTGGATTCATGCCTGAACTCCAGCCCACCTGGGGTTTTAACACAGATGCGTGCTATAAAACACAACGTTTTGCATCACATAAGCACCAGTTAAGCTATTGCATCACTTTTTAGAACTCGCTCTTCCTTGCCTGTGCCCTTACTGCTCCTTTAGTCTGCACAACAGCATAAAAATCCCAGTTCACTGCTATTCGAAATCCCAAACTTTGGCAAAGATTTAAGTTACTGCCGCAGATCGGTATTAGACTGACGTTGAAATGAGGCTGGCTTGTTTTCAGGATGGGGCGCGAGCCGTTTCGGCTCCCAGACAGCAGACAACCTAACAAGGTTAGCACAGCGGTAACGTTTCTGCAAATTAACCAAGGGTTCGCCTGGGATCCCTGGATTCAATCAGCTCCCGATTACCTCACGCAGTGAAGAGGATTTAATGCTAAACCAGTACCCAAGGTTATCGTTCAATCTCCTGCTACTGCCTCTAGTACACCAGCAGCGGGGGCCAGCGCGAGACCTGTTGCCGTTGCCAGGTGAGCGCCGGCAGGGGTACGGTTACTGCTGCAGAAGCCTTACCTTTTCTTGTTTTTGTTTTTCACTGCATAGTACTGTCAAGGTATTTGTGATCTTTTTCAAATCGTCAATTTCCACTACATTGGGGAAAAAAAAAAGATTCGTCAATATTGTTCTGAGAAGGCAGTTAAAGAGTCTAACAAACATCAACATTCTCCGAAAACCAGGACTAAGCACTAGCAGTAAGGACGGGCAATTACTTGATTTAAATGAGCAAAACACAGACACAGACTGGGTCATTCTGGTCCTTACAGTCCCAATTCCTATTTCAGACACTCCCTGGTAAGCGGCTTCCATGGTGCAGAAGGTGAAACTTCCAAATTAGGAGTTAGTGAACACACAAGTCCTACTGAGGAGCCATTTGAACAGTAAAATACAGCAGAACATATCAAAGGGAGCAGTGGATTAACAATAACTTATGATTATTAACAATAAACGGTCGCAGCGGTTGCGAGCCTCCTGGCTTTCGAAGCTCTGGAATCCGTCTGAAACGCAAGCTGCCCGCCGCGGTCAGCCAGCGCTCGCGGTATTTGCACAGCCCTGAACAGCATGGCGTTACCGCTGCGCTGAAGGACCACCGCGTACGGCACGGGGCAAGACCTCGAGCAACGAATCCACCACGCACTTCAGCCTCCACAGCAACGGAAGAAAGCGAGTTTCAGTTAGTTTTACCTCGGTATAGTTACACGTTGAATTCCAGAACAATCTATTTTGCAGTCCCAGAATTACAATCCTGTACTAGTTTCCTTCCAAATGAGCTACTCGAGTTATCTGGCTCAGAGAATTTTTTTAGTGTTATTATTTTAGAAATGGCTTCAAAAAAACCATGCCAAATTTAGATCAGCATAAAAGAAAAATCACACTTTTTAAAAATGACTGTCCTGAATTGCCATGCAGAAAGAGTAACTCTTGTACAAGCACACGCTCTGTAATAAAGCTTGTGGGGATGGGATCGGATACTGGTCAGCGAGACAGATCAGCACTTCATCTAGTGTAAACGTGGATCAATCCCGATTTAACATTTACTATAATAAAACGTTTTTGACTTCAACTCCCTTGCAGTTTTGGCAGCAGTGTATTCTAGGACGTCTTTCACTCAACTTACATGAAATACATACGTCTCGAACTAACGCTTCCAAAAAACTGGCGTAATGTAATGATTTTTCATACTGTGTAATTTTCTCTTTTAGTAGTTTGCCAAATTCCGTAAAGTCATCTTTTGAAGAGGGATTCATGGCATCTATTCCACAAGTGTTATTTACACCTGCACGGAAAGACAGAGGTATTAAACATTATTGCGATCCCCCCAACCATTAGCCGCGATCCCCAAGAGATGCCACCAGAGGAAAGGGGTAACCTCGGTCGCGTTCAGGTCCTCACCTCCACTGAAGCTTTACAAAACCAAAGCTGGGGTTTGCTCGCTCACCTCCCCGGCCTCTGCCATGCAGAAGCCAACAGCCCGAGCTGCCATCCTGTACGGGAAGGGATTTTGCCGCGCAGCTCAGTGACGCGCAGCAGCCGGTCCTGCTCTCCGGAGCAACGCGCGCTACACGAAGCCCCTCGCCCCTTAAATAAGGGATTCCTGCCCTGAGCTCCCAAGCGCGAGGTTTAGTCGGTTCTTTACGACTGTATTCAGTGCACCCCCCCGAGGCACTGTGCTCCTTCAGAAGAGTCGCAGAGCGGAACTGTCGCTGAGTAATAAGCTGTGTAATTCACTATAATCAAGGGAAGACGCTTTCATGTTTGAAGAATGCTGCTATGAATCAGCATCTGTGCTAGTTGTGTCAAAGCACAAAACCAGAACGGTCTGCTTCACCTACGCCGGGAAACGAGCTCGTTCCACTCACTTGCCTGGCTTTCTCAACACCTAGCTTCTTGCACAGATTGCATGAAGTAAAGCGTGTGTGAGTTACGCTGTGCCACACTCGTCCAAAGCCTCATTAAATCCGTGTTGTAAAGCACCTCAGAACATTAAGAGACAGCACTTTTTTCTTTTCTTTTTTTCTATTTACACACTCGTCTTTTTACCAGAAGTACCAATACGTTGGAAAATTTAGTCAGCCGTCTTTTTCCTGTAACCTCCTGCCACTACACGTTAAGAAAAAGCACCTTCTCGTCTACAGGTGTTTTTGCGGCTCTTGCAGTTGGCCCCTCGTACCAGGACACGCCTCCAGTAGCTGGAATTTAAACCCTCTTCATCCTCAGTAACACAACCACACGTGCGCCAACAGGCAGGTCCTGCTCAGTCCCTTTTGCAGGCATCCACGCCTAACGCGGTTTTGTTTAGAGGATACAGCGCTCTGGTGATGCTACAGTTACATCGACTCGCTGGTCTCGGCACGGCACACGTACTTACCAAATGTTTCTTTTGCTAACTCAAGGTCTGACTCCTCTTGTAATTTCTTTAGTCGTAGTTTGTCTGCTAACTGTTCTTCTGGGGTAAGTTCTTTATGTTCCTCTGGTGCCTCTAACTGGATTAAAAAACGTATATAGGGAGAACGTTATATTTCTTGCCCTCGAGCAGAGGTAGTATGAGAAATCGTGTTCTTTCAGTGCCACCTGAATAGCTTACTTCTGCCTGAAGCCAATACGCCTCAAGCACGTACGGACCTGAACCCCCCGGTACGGCGTAACAATGCCACCTCCGTCACACATTGCTCATTTCACAAGTAGGAAGAAACCCCTTAGTTCCAAGTTTCACAACTGCATGTCTGACCATGAGGTGCAGACAAAAGAAACGGCGATAAGCATTATTTCAATAACCTGGTTAAATGACAGAGAAATTAAAGCTAACATCCCCCAGGTGTTTTTAGGTACAAGACTTCAGTTTGTTTTATCAGAATAGTCGAGATCTTTACAGGTCTTGTTCAACCTCAACAAAAAAAAAAAAAATCAAACCTGCCCTCTAAATTTTGAGACCCAGAAGAAAAAAGGAGTTACCCTTTTTTTAAGCTCCTCTTGCTTTTTCTTCTGTAGCTTTTCTTTTTCTTTTATTTTTTCTGCTATTTTCTTTTTTTCTGAAACTTTTGGTTCTGTAAAACATCAAACAACACAGCTCTCAAGAGGTCTACTGATTTTTTTTTCGGTGACTACAGAAACATTAATCAAAGAGAAAGCCACAGAGCTTGATTACTGGAATCTGAACACAGGGCGAGCTAAAAGACATGCTTTGTCAAAACCAGAAGCAACCCCATCTGGAAAGTGGTTTCGATGCTTCAGATACGCTCGAGACACGACCAGTGTCTGCCCTGGCGCTGCGTACAGGGCCACGTGTTCCCTTCAAGTCTTACCTTGTTTTACCTCTGTCTCCTTTACTTCCTCCTCTTCCTCCTCATCATCCCAGTTATCCTACAAAATAAGTTTGAGTTAAGATTCTTTTATAGATACTTTCTACTTGTTTAGGTAACAAACACCAAGAAGGGTAGCTTCCATCTAACCTCTCTGAACACTCACACATCCATTAACCTTACGCCCTGGGGCGAGGAAGGGGGGGCGCCGGGAGAGCCGTACCACAGGGCACTGCTCCGGGGAGCTGGCCGAGACCTTCCAGGACCAGTTCTTACCACGAAAAAGGCAGCTTTTATTCAAAGAATCAGAAAGCTCACGCCAACAGAGTTACAAAAGCAAGATCGCAAACAGTCAAATCAACACCCACAGTAAAAGGGGAGTTTATTATAGCTTCCTGTATTACGCATGACAAGATACTGGAATGGCATTGGACGCACGCACGTAGTACAGCCACCGCCGCAAACGTACAACTCCACTGAAACCGCTTTCAGCCAGAACACGCTGTCCCCGCCACCGAAGGCCCATTCTTCCCAGGATACCCGCTGCCCGCCGCTGCCCGACACCAGCGTGCCCGCTCCCCACTGCGGGGAAAGGCATTCGGGGGGCTGCGCGGGGAACCGCGACAGACGGGCGAACACCAGCCCGGTGCTGCTGCCGGCACAACGCGCGGCAGGCGAGGCTGTGCTGCGGGAGCAGGGAAAGCAGCAGTAAGCAGACAGGAGAACGCGGGGGGCCCAGCTTTAGGCAGGAATAAAAACTTTTAACACTCACAAGACCACGTTTTGGACCAGTTCTTGACCAATGATGACTGCTTTTTTAATAAGCAAAGGAGCTATCACAAGACTCTTCCCACAAACAAATCACTGAAACGGTCTCCAACAGCCGTCACGTTCTCTAGTGTGCTTTCAGTCTCGGCTGTGGCGTTTGCAGTAGCTCTGCCTCCAGCTTGCGCCCTCAGCACGTTCGGGATTCACGGCGGTCCTCAGCCACGGCGCCGTGCACCTCGCTGTCACCCGTCGCCCACAGCCCTCCTTCCTTCCAGAGCCACCACCTCCCGCTCCGCACGGCCGCTGTCTTGTACCCGAATGGACGATCCCTGGTTCAAAACACCACGCACGTGGTTCACCCGAATACTGCGGAAGCGTCGTTTTCTACAGAAGTGACCGCTGATCTCATCTGCGGACTCTGCCAGCAGCAACCCTGCAGTTTCTTCCTGACAGTCACCTGGGTAAGGGTCACGGGAATGTATAGTCTTGTCCTAATGCCGCTGCAAATTCAAGGGGATGGCCTCTGCATGGAAATCAATGCTCTAAAATTGACCCGAAGTTACACCACGTGGTACTCAGCATGCACACACCAGGAGTTAAAGCCAAGAAATCTCACAGGAATCTAATTTTAGTCACCTGTTTCAACTCCACTTGCAAGCTTAAAAGATTACATTTGACAAGACCTAGCTTACACAAAAATCACACATACTGCCAGAACATCAGTACAGGTACGCTTAAAAAACATAAATCCTGAATTTTGTGATTTCCACCTCACAACAGTAATGCAAGCAGTCACGCAAGCCCTGTATTCATTTCTAAGGGTTGCTACTGGCATGGCAAAATAAAAGACGCTGGTGGAAGAACTCAGGATTTCACTGCAATGTGCTGACCCAAGCAAGGAGGACGGCCGAGTTCATCTACCAGCTCACTCAAGTTAATTGGCACTTGTAAGGGATTCAGCTTCCCTTCCACATTCCAAGAAGCTGACTTGAATTTGGAGCAGCATTATTTTAGCTCACATCTAATTAAGAGTTTGTTACACCCACTTCTTAAATAGCTCTTTCCATTACTGCTGTATATAGCTTGCTGCCTTATCCCTTGCCCTGTCCTTCACAGACAGATTTTAAAATCAAGTATTTTACGGCGCAAAACCCCAGAGGAAGGGCGCCCTGTCCATCACGTAAGAGGACTCACGGGATCGAAGGAAACTGCTGCGTGCCGTTATTGCGTTTGGGAGACTCAACAGAGGGGACGTGGGCAGGGGCTTCCGCGCGATGACAGGCGCGCTCCCTCCCCACGCACCACGTCCCTGCTGGCCGTGCCCGCGCGGGGACAGCGCACGACGGCGCTTTTAGCTGGCAAAGCTGAGACGACAAAGCAACGTAGAAACAGCAGACCCTTCGGCGGGCAGCGTGACCGCCCGCCCCAACCTCCCCCTGAGCGGTTAGGTGGAATTTAAGATCTCGTCTTTAACCGAAGGGATCATCGACTGCCGGGAGCCTACCCGCAGCCCCACCAGCGGAACAACCCCGCTGGAGCCGGGGCCGGGCAGCCGCGAGCTCAGCGTCACCGCAGGAAGGCTCCTGGCAGGGCAGCCTGCGAGACGGCCCCATCTGAGGATTCGCTCCTCACCCTGCGGTGCTACGACCTGCCGGTCTCCCAGCCATGCTGAATGCTGTCTCGCTCTTCTCCAAGCTTTTTTAGTTTTGTTTGGTTTTTTTTTTTTTTAAAAACCCAGCAACAGAACATGATTAAGGTACTGGGCAGGCTTTTTTTTTTTTTTTTTTTTTTTTTTTACTGGGGGGGTCGGGGGGAGCATCCAAATATACCCCTGTTTCTGTGTTTTATAAATTCCAGTGAACTCTCTTGGAGGAAAAGAAAACTGCTTTAGTGCTGTACCCTTGCACTGATACCAAGTAATTCAAAGAGGACATCTTTATTCCGAAGTATTTCAACACTACTTATTTATGCATACTTAAGTAAAATAAGGCTATTGAAAACATCTTCCATTTCAGGTAAATAAACTCCTCGATGAGAGCAGCTCTCATGATTTCATATGCTCCATCAGATGTACCTTCCACATACGATAACGCACGTTATTCCCCCCAAAACCAGAAGACACGACTGGAAAGCGACAAGTACGCCAGCATTCAGACTCCCAGCTAAAGCGGAACGCTTTCCTCCAAAGAGAAAGGAGCGCACCATCGCAAAGGCTGCCGCCGCCTGGACGATAACACGCACATTTCCCGGTTTTGGCTTTGCTAAGCACAGAATTGCCCAAGAGTAAATAGATGAAAATTCCTTGGCAGGAGGCCCGTCTTCTGGGAAACTTGTGTTCGGGGTAACACCAGAGAGCGGTTTTGGTACTGATGAAGATGCTAATTTTAAACCTGGGGAAGTCAAAGTTTCCCAACTTAACAGTTGTTTTAAGTTCATTACTAAAAAATCTTCCAAAATAAACTACAGAATCTGAATATATGAAACACATTCCAAAGTGCGAAATACCAACCTGAAGACAAACTCATGGTCAGAAAACACTCTGCGCTTCTATTTTAGACCACGTCATTTTTCTTAGCGGGTACTTCCCCAAGGTGGACCCTTGCAAACGAGGCACCCAGCGCCAAAGCACCTCCCGAGCTCAGTTCTGTGATCTTCAGTGTTGGTACAGGAAGAGCAAAGCAAAGCAAAATAAAGCAGCTTGCTTTGCTCGACCGGTCCTGCTCTCGAGATGCAGCTCCAGTACTAAAGCCATAATCCCTCAGAAAGAGCTGAGCGGCTGCATTCTTACTACACGTGGGAAAACGTTGTTCCTTCGTTAAAACAGCCGCAGAAAGCACAGGTGTCTTCAAGAGAATCACACTTTAGAGCCCAGTTCCCAGAAAAGTTTCTCACTTTCAAAGGAAGGAGGAAAAGCAAGTCTCACAGAGACAATGAGCCCAAGATACACGTGTATATATACACATGTACCCATATAAATTATATGTACACCTGCGGAGTGTTACATTCTAACCACACTCTTTTCAAATGACTGTAGCTACTGTATACAGAGATACCTTTACTTATTTTGCCTGCTGTAATGTGACACCTATGATAACTACAGGGTGTGGGTGTTATTAAATTTAAGAAGGAAAATGGACAGCCTGTAACTCACCAAAATTTGTTAGCTTTTTTTTTTTTTTAAACAGAGGACAAACTACTCTTTTCATACTGTTTATAAAAAGAATACCACCCTAAGCTCCAAGGACAACCGTGTTGGTGTTTTTCAGAGACTCTGGTAACAGAGTCAGCAGCCTAAATAACAAACCCAGCGAGTCCTCACCCAGCAAGCAGCAGCACTCTACTCTAGAAAGCTTCGTACTGGTGACCATACCAGAGTGACCAAGTCACCTCCTGAGATGGGCTGTTACAATATCTCAGCACCTCGATTTGAAACAAAACCGTCTTTTTCAGTTGACCTATTTCCATTCCCTACACTCATCACACACGTTCCTTGTATGCTCCCTGGCAACCTTTTGCTCCCTGTCTGTATGACCACGGAGCAAACTGAGGTTTCTGTGGCATCCACCAGCCACCCTGGCTTTAAGGGACAGCTGGAACCGAGTAGGAGAAAACCAGCTTTTAAGGCAGGCCTGCTTTCATAGGCATCAGAAACGAAGATCCGAGTCCATGTAGACACCACTTTTTGAAACGCAGTAAAAATCCGCTCCAAATAGTGCCTTAAGTGAACATATTTTACGTGATCTACCAAACCTGAAAGTGCACAGTAAGGCTGCTGTACTTTCCAGCTGCGGTGGGGGGGGCCTGGGGGGTGTGAGGAAGTAGGAAAAAGGGGTGGACAAGAGACGCTGCTACAAGACAGAAGTTTCTGGGCAATAGCAGAAGCACGAACACAGCACCGCTTCCATTAAAACCCAACCTCACGTCTCACCCAGCACGCCAGACTCAAAAACTACGCATCTGAAAGGAAAGCAGGGGAAAAGTAGCCGGCCACAGGAAAGCGGCCAGAAGCCCGGCAAGCAGCAGGTGGATCCCCCAGAGAACAGCAGACGCCTCTTCAGGCTTGCAAAGCATCTGTCTGTCCATCTTCTTCTCCCCTGGAAGACCCAACAGAGCGGGAACGAAGCGCAGGCAGAACGGCCGGCTCTGTGCGGGGACTACGGGGCCCCGGGCAGGGAGGGACTCGTTTTCCACTTGGCATTTTGACTTGCCACCCGCGCCCGACCGCTGCCCCTTCGGAGCGCCGGCGCCCGACCGTCGTTTCTACCCAGGCGGAGCCCCCAAGACCCGCCCGGGCCGCCCCGCCGCCTCCCCCAGGGCCCGGCCCGGCCGGGCCAGCCCGTCGCCACCGGGGACGCGTGAATCCAGCCGGCCCGCCGAGCCCGGCCCACCCGCCGGAGGTGTCCTCCCCCGCCGCCCGGGCCGCCCCTGCCCCGGGCCGGGCCGCGCCGCCGCGGGCCCGCGTCCCCCGCACACGCGGCACCATATGGCAGCGGCCTGCGGCGGGCCCGGCCCGCTCCCCGCCGCCCCCGGGCCGCGGGCCGCCGGCAGGGCCGGCCCCGTGGCCTCGCCTCGCCGCGCCGCGCCAGCGAGGGCCCGCCGAGGGCCCGGCGAGGGCCCGCCCGGCCGCACCTTCACGTCGTCCTCCTCATCCTCGCCGGCCCAGCGGTCTCCGGCCACTCCCGGCACCAGCCGCTTCGCCACCGGCTCCACCACCTCGAAGCTGTCGGCGTCTGTGGGGGAGAGGAGAGCGGGTGAGGGCGGGCGGGCGGGGGGCGCCGGCGGGGCTCGGCGGCCGCCACCTACCCCACGAATCCGCCGCCTCCGCCGCCATCTTCCCCGCCGCCGCTCGCAGCAGGCACGGTGAGGCAGCCGCGCCAGAGCGGCCCCAGCCAGCGCCGCGCGCGGGGCACGCCGGGACGGTGGCGGACCGCCGGGGCCGCGCCCCGCCCGCCCCCTCCCCCCCGGAGCTCCGCCCACCGCGGGGCGTGGGGGGCCGGCGGCCGCCATGGTGGCGGGCTGAGGGGCTGTGGGGCTGCCACCGCCCTCCTCCTCCTCCTCCTCCTCCTCCTCCTCCTCCTCCTCCTCCGCGCTCCCGGGCTCCCCGGGGGAAGGCCCCTTCCCCGCAGGCCCCGCGGCGCTATCGCGGAGCGGCAGCTGCGGCGTGAGGGGAGCCTCGCCCGCCCCGCGGCCTGATAGGCCGCCCGGTGAGCGCTCCCGCCAAAGGGGCGGCTCTGGCGGCGCTCGCTGACAGGGGCACAGCTTGGTGTCCGTCCTGTGTTTGACTGTGTCCGCGGGATAAAGCGGGCAGTGGTTTGAACTGCGGCTGTTGCTGCTGGAGCCGCCGTCCGGGTGTCCTGGTACCTCGCCCTCGAAAGAAGAGGGAAGGAGCTGTGTTACTGCCCAAATTTTTACACGGCCGTAGCCGTGCCCGTACTCGGCCTGTGCTGGAGGACGTGGTATAGCGATGGACTTGGCAGTGACAGGTTAACGGTTGGATTCAATGATCTCAAGGGTCTTTTCCAACCGTAACGGTTCTATGATTCTATGATACTGCTTCCAGTCACGGGCCGGGCTGAGGCGGCAGCGTTCCGGACCTGTGCCCACCGCGCACGGGGATCCGGTCATTTTGAAACGCTCTCCTCACACCGCCGTTGTACGAAGAGCCTGGGGAGGCAGCCCCAAACCCGAAAACTGCCCTTCTTCCCCAGGACAGGGCTTGGGGCAGCCTGGGCCGACTCCTCACACCCTCTGCAGATGGCAGAGCATTAGCAGAAATAGGTGTAACACCACAAAAACCAGCATCAGCTTGGAGGAACCAGCCTCGAAGTCTGCCGCCATTCCCCCCTTGTTTCCCTCCCTCGTCTGATGCTGCAGGCAGGCTGGCCTGTGACGGTGAAAGAAACGTTAACTCTTATTCAGAAACTCGGTTCCTAGGTATCGATTCTTGAAAATATGTAAGAAACACACAAAAATGGAATATAAAGGGACAGAAAAAAGGGGGAAATCGTTTAAGAAGTTTTAAAAAGGAGAAAATCCCGTTAAAGTGTGTATCAGGGAATTCATCTAGGAGCTACCCTCATATCTGGTCTGAATTTATTCCCTCATCTTTGCTGCCACGTCTCCTTTTTTCTGCTATTCTGTGTTATTTAATAACGTTTAGCAGCAATAACATGAAGATTAGTATCGTCCCGTTAAGGTACCTCGACAGCACCCCTCTTAACTTGGGGAGGGACTCGCGTGCGCTGCCTCAGGAGCTGCGTCGTGCCATCGTGGATATCTTCTTCCTAGAAGCATCGTGCTTCTGTCGCAACACTGACGTAATTTCTAATGGATAGATACGCTGGGGACCGGACAAGAAGCAAGAGCCACAAATCCAGAAGCTGCACCTAGCACGGCCTGGGTCCTCCTGAGCACTGCTCTGCCTTCAGCCGTTTTCACTTCAGGGAACGTTGGGAGCGGGACGGGGAACAGTTCACCCTCCGGTACGGTGATCTGAATGTCTTTCACACTGACCGGACTTGTCGGCAAATAATCAAATTGTAATAACATACGTTACTGTATTGGAAGAAGGCGCAGCCTAATAAAGGTAGGTGAGAAGATACCAGATCTGATTATCGATGTGTTGTTGAGTGAAGAGGCGTATCGGGGACTCGACAGTACGTTTCTCCAGGCGTCCAGCTAACGTGAATGAAGCTGGTCCGACTCCCCGGTGAGGACACGCTTCCCTGCCGCTGCAGGCACCCACCAGCAGCACGGGGGAGGCTTTCCCAGCGTTCGGCCGCCCTTTACAGCCCTGCTGGAAACGCCTTATGCAAGCAATATAATGGAATGACTTTATGGCTGAGTGGGAGAGAGAAGAAAAGAAAAAATAGTTGAAGCCTGATGCCTGAATGTTGCAATAAAGTGTCTCCTAATCCCCTAAATAACAGGATAAGCTTATAGTGAAGGTAGGTTCTCACTTCGTCATTTCCTAGCTTTCAGGCTGGTGATCAGCCAGGATGAAACACGGGCGAACGGCTGCAGTAGAGCTCCTAGCAGTAGTCCCGCAGCCAGAGCGCGCTTTGACGGTTTCTCCACGTGATGCTGGTTAGGGTGGGATTTTTAGCTCGGATCCTCCAGGGATCGCGGCCTCGTGACCACCAGAGGAGTACAGGCGAGTCCTTTACTAAAAACTTCAAACGCAGTACCTGACCTTGACCAAATGGAGCAAAGCGTAAAGGTCACCTGCAAGCATTAAGTGTCCCCAAATGCAAGACTGGGTCCCCAGGCTGGAGACGGACGCGAGGGAGGGAAAGGCCGCAGCCCGAGCAGCCAGCCAGCCCCGGGACACAAACCCAGCCGCAAGCGCCGCTCTCCTCCGACCTCCTCCCCGCCGGCCCCAGGGAATGATTTATTCTGAAACCCTCCGGCCCAGCTTGTCCCTTCAGATGGCTCTGCCCACAAGACCGAGGGAGAGAGACCTCTCATACATAAAAGCTGGAAACATTCGCTTCATCCAGCTTACTTCACTGCCACTCCCAACTCTGTGATTTCTGTGAGAATCTCAGCAGTTGGGTGGAAGCAGAGGATATATTTTGTCTGAAGATAATAAATTTAGAAGAACACGTGTCTTTCAAATAACAAGTGGAATGATATATGATACTATGATATATGTTAGCTAGAAAAAAAATACTACCTCCGAATGTATCATCCTTTTTTTGTTGTCACCCATTTACCAGGCAACGGAGCCATAATGATAGATCAAACAATGTCCCAAGTTATATCCTCATCCAGTCTAAGCAGAGTTTCGCAAGCTCAGTAAGCTGGGAGGATAATTACGAAACTGCCAAGAACCGTGCAATGATTGGGAACGCGTTAATTATAAAACTATTATGTATTTACACAGCACATTTAAAGTAATTCAAACATTTGGATTAAAACAGTTAAGTAGTATTCCCATTGTATAGACGAGGAAGTTAAGGCACGACAAAAAAAAAACCCCGCTCAGCACCGCTCGGAGTCAGAGGATCGCCCACCTTCTAGGAGACCCAACAGTTCTCATTTTGGAGAAGTCTAAAGGTTTCTGCCTAGGAGGAGAAACAACTCAAAATGAGACAGATCGGGCCTTGGGGTCATTTTACAAAAGACACGCACTGGAATATGTATCACGTATTGAGAATCAGGCTCAAAGCAAGACCATCTGAAACGGATCTGCTGGGACAGTTTCGTACATAAACCGCATCTGGGTTTTTTTTCCTGTTTGGCCTCCGGTATCCTTAGCTTTTAAAACACATACACAACTTTTCTTTCCGTTTTAAAGGCTGAAAACCGACACGAGAAATGTCTTGCTTTGCAGAAAAGAGTCTTCAATGAAGGATGATACCAGCTAAAAATCATGAAAACAGTAGCCAGAGCATAAATATTTAATATAAATCTTTATGAGTCTATATACTAGAAATGATTGCAGAAGAAACACAAGTTTGTAGAACATGAGTTCTCTTCCAACTGTATTTTACAAGTTTCAGCCTATCAGTACAATGACATTTTTGCAAGTATCAAAAAAATAAAGCAAAACAGTATTACATTACACGCTCAAGACAACCAAAATAGTGATGTGCTTCACAAAATCTGTACAAGTTAATCCTCAGCAGACCATCCTTGCTTGCTTCCAAACAAAAACGCTTGCTGCCAATGTTTTGGGGTTTTTTTATTATTTTTTATATTTTTTTACAAAATCATGACTACCAGCTAAGACAATGATGCACCTATGCTACCCCTCATCAGCCATTTATCAACTCGTTTAGGATTTAAGTAGCAAGAACCTAAGATGCAAATCTGAAATGCCATGGGTTCGGTGTAATCGAATCTTTGAGAACAGTCCTTTAGCGTCTTCGGGACACAGCGACGCTGTTCTCCAGCTGAACGAATTGAATGCAACCGTTATTTTTCCAGCGAAACTGGCTTCCCGTGAACCATCGCTGAGCTTCAGCTCCACGGCAGCTTTGACCGACCTAAGCTCGCGTTGCCACAATCCCACCTTCTCTTCGTGGTCAGTTGTCGGCTGGCTCGGCTGCCGGCACAGGCCCGCCACGCGGCTGCACGAGCACCGGCGCCGGCAGAGGGAAGCGGGTGGCGAACGTGAGCCAGGGAGGGAAGGCAAAGTAGGCGAGAAAGCCTCCCACGTTCAGTCAGCCCAGGCTGCTGGGGAAGCCGGCTGCAATCCCGACTTTATACTGCTCACAGAATGGATTTTAAAGTCCCTTTTAACTCCAATCCTCGAAACAATCCTTTTGCCTGAAGATACCGACGGAACGCGCGTGATGGATTGCTTCTCCCAGAAAGAGGCGTTTGTCTGCTAAAAACGAAGACATTTACCTCACTCTCAGGAGGCGAGGACCAAGAACAAGGAGCCACGCGCTGCAGTCTGACGCTCGCCACATGGCCTGTGTGACTGCAATTCCTTTATTTCTTCTTGCATCGGTCTTTGATAATGAGTTTAACGAAGTTTAATGGCACGAAACATGGAACTGGCATGGCTGCCGATCAAAGGTACCATCTGTCGTCTTTGCCACAGAGATCCATAGAAGTCCAGGAAAATACTGCCTGTTTAACGTAACGCTCTACTTACAGTGGAAGACATTGTTTGAATCTAAGAGCGACTGGTTTCTCTTGGCACCTGCTGGAACAAACTTGTCCAGCTGAGCTGATATCTTAGCAGTAGGTATTGCCAGTTTTTAAAATTGACAATAGGTGGTGAATGTTTGCTTTCTGGCCTCCACTTCTTGAATTCTATGAAGTTTTAATTTCGCTATCCGTACTAGGTTCATTTCAACTACGCAAGCATTAATTTTACATTGAAATTTTAGCTTTGCAAAGGTGGGCTTCCAGTGGAACATAACGGGAGCATCACACAGCGAGGGGACGAAGAAGGCACAGTTAACTTTTCAAATTCCCCACGCTTCGGCGTACTCGGTGTAGTCCAGTCCTCACTCAGAAGCAAGAGGAATGACGGCAAGGGTCACACGACTGGTTCAGTAGCCGCAATCCCTGCGATACAGGCATCTCATCACAGGCAGGGGCTCGCCTTAGCTTTCGTGTAAACTGTGAAGTTATGGATCTCATCATCTGCTTCAATATACTAACGGTACGTGGTTGATTCAAGGTGGTTTAGACAAAGAAGAATAAAGGGTACGATTTGCAATGCAATGCTATAAGGAAGCCAGAACCAGGAGGAAAAATAAAGGAATCTGGGTATTTACTCAGTAGAGTCACAATATTTTTCTGTTTCTGGCCAGCTTTCCTTACTGAACAAACAAGCTCTACTGCTAACGGCCGTTTCAGACTGCGGGCCCACGTTACTGCTCTGCCGGTGGCAGACGGGGTGATGAGATTTCCACCCGCTCCACCTTCTCCTCCTCCGCTCCTTCCTGGTCCCTCTCCCCATCGGGGCTCGATGCGTTTTCAGCTCGCCATCAGTACGACCGCCCTCGAACTCGGATGTCGGGCAGAACTGCGGTCGGGGAGGGGGGACGATGTGCTACGACAAGGACGCTGGCTTCTCGCAGCGAGCGAGAGCGAACTGCTCCAACAGTTCTGCTGCCAGCGGCGGACGGAGCCGGCCCGCTCTCACCAGCGCCGCGCTCTGTTCTCCTTCAGCACAGCACTCGCACACCTGATGGGTTTTGATAACGCGGTTAAGTGCTTTGTTTAAAGAAGATATGTCTCCTCAGCACGCCTTTGGTTGATACCGCTCTTGTTTTGGGAGATTTTTAATCAGGTCTTGAAACATTCAGGCTTTCTGATACATTTCAAAAGTAATGACAGAATGTTTTCCTACACAGATGGGAGGTGAAATGAATCAAAGGTGGAAAGGAAGCAAATAATACCAAGGTGAACGCTATTGTAGCTATATAGCAACTTAAACAAAAAAAGACTGAACACGTATTGCCAAAATAAGTACGAAAGACGTTATTTTGCTGTCAGAACCAAGAATGCTCAAACCTAGAGCAGAATACATACGGACATGTAAAATTAACACACGATTACCATGATCAAGCAAAAGACCACAAATGAAATCATTAAGAACTTTGGAAACAGGATGCTGTGTTTTCTAAAAATACATAACATCGGAATACATGATACAGCTACAAGATTAACTGCTTAAGTTGCGCAATTCTACATTCAAGACTCGAGTAATGCACGTAGTTGAGACTCCCCCGGTTGTCAGTGTCAGTTCTGGTGTGCACAATTTGAGCCAGACTCGTGTCAGAGACAGAGTTAAGTCTCACCCTCGAGACTAGTAAGACTAAAATAAAACCTGGTGGATTACAACTCTGCTTCATGCAAAGACCGCTTATGCCAGAAGTGTTTGACGTTTTTAGGAACTTACATTTTGAAGAAGGTAGACTCATTCTGCAAGGAAAGTTCAGAATGATAAATACCAGACTTGCAGCACATTAAAATATTAATATTTAATATGTTTACTAAGCAGTCTCTGTTATTTTCGTGTGCATCTATGGAGAGCTAAATCCCTCAATTTACATTTTGATTTCCCTCACTGATCTGATCGTCACAACACAGATACAGCCGTAAAGTGCAATGTATGCTTTGGTTTCCTTAACTAAAGAAAGCACTTTTAGAATGGTTTTAGCCAAAGATAGGACCCACGTGTTTAAGGACATTATTTGAACAGATGACCATCTCTTTTTACAGTCAGAGAAAAGCGATGAACTACTTAACAAAACCCGTTTCACTCTGGTAGACTAGTGAATTTTAAAGCAGTCCTATTATGTCAATTCCTTGGAGAAATTTGGAAGAATTCCACATTAAACAAGGATTCACTGTTAAACTAATTAAAAATCTCAGATTTAGATTTACATTTTGACGAACAACTAAAAAATAGCTGGCAAACCATGTAGCAATTCAAATACAAGCCGACCGGTTTCAAAATCTATAAATATTTCCAGAACCATCTTATCGACATAAAAACAGGAAGGAACGGGGATGGTTACAGGGGTCACACGTCTGCGCAAAAGCATATATAAAGGTAATGTTATGTACATTTTATTTCAATAAAGACATAAGACAAACAGCGTAAAGATGCCCAGATGCCCTAAAGATAAATACATTTAAAAGATTCTCATTAAAATGAATCTGTAGTATTTCTTTCCTGCAAGCAAAATACCTTTCTTTAAATACAAAAAAAATCAGTATTCTGAATTGCAAATGTTTTCACTTTTTTGCAGAAAATCTGCCATGATGATTTTTTTTTAATGAGTAAGGATTTTCCACAAAACAGGCTTGCTCTACATGCTAATTTTTTTAAACAGTTCAGTGACACAATGTGCTAGCTACATACACAACAGATAATATAGTAAGAAAACACTCAACCTGATGAAAAGTTAAAATCTTCATTAATACACTGGAAAAAGTTGACATAACTCATGCCTTTTAAAATCAAAAATACAAAAATTAAATGTTTTCCTAAAAAGATTTTCCTTATTTTAAGGACTCATTTGAAAATGAAGCTGCATGTAATTTGTACAATAAAATTGTACAAGTAAACAGGTAATATACATAAAAAATTAATTGACATACTTCTCAATTATCAGTTGTCCACCTTTAATTTCCAATACTGTACTTTCTTAACAAGCATACAAAATATCAAACTTCTCTTTAGAAAAAGTGCCGTTCTGTGACATCTTTTACACAAAAACAGTCTGAGCCTGTGGCGTGTTAATGCAGTCGAGAGGCAAAGCATCCTAACTTTTACAAATTATACCTTCCATAAAAAGCCTCCTGAAAAGGAGATTACACACCATTATAAAAATATCAGCCTCTTGCGGTAGCTGCATTAGAGAACCCAGGCTGAAAGACTATTTCCATATAGCATAGAAAACCACTATGATAGCAGACTGCCTGCGGCGGTGGCGTGGGAGTGTACTGTACCACAGGAGTATGCATAGTTACTGCCAGGTACCCTCGCTGTCACACAGAGTCTAAAACTGATTGTAACGCCGAGTGTCACAGGGGTACCGCGGCCCATGCAGAACAGCTTACAATACTGAGCCACTGTGCAGAACACGTCAGTCTTGGCGGAAACAGAAGGCAGCAGTAATTGGATTGCATCATACCTAAGAGGTGACCGAGCTAGTTCTCCTTGCAAGACCTGCATGCACAGCATAGTCTGAGGTATTCCTTGTCCATCAGTTGTTTGTGCCACTGCAAGATACTGTCTGTCCAGAATACATGCCATCACAATGGTTTAAAATATTCTGAATATTAGTAATTCTTATATTCTTCTTATCTAGCCAGTCTCTTGATTTTTTGAAAAGATTTCAACTACAGTAGAATATTACAGAAAGAAAATATAAATGCAGGGGTTTTCTTTCTAAATGAAACTTACGTGGGCTAAAACTAGAGAATATTTTTAAACAAATATACAGTATGCAGGCAGACGAAGCAGGAAAACGGCCATCCAACTGTTTAATAAAAAACTAAGAAAATTTGGCTATTTCCAGAAAAACTATGAAGCGCCTCAACTAAAAGGAATGCATAATGAAATTCTAATCTAATACAGGTCAAAAATGTAAAAAGGTTATAAACCTTAACAGGAAAAATAAAACTACTTTTACTGGCCATTCCTGTTGAAATGAGAATCTTAAAAGTAACAGAAAAGTGGCTACAAACCCACTTAGAGCACCGAACAGAGAGAAAATAAGAGTCCATTTTCAATCTCTGTTATATCATAAAATCCTGTGTTTCTACAGGTCAAACTGCTGGTGGCAGAAACAGAATTCTTTATAAACTGCAGATGTCCTGTACATAAAAAAATTTCATTGGAGTTGCACTAGTTCTAAAGACTTTTCTGTTCTAGCCTACCTACTGCGGTGTACTGTATTGTACTGAATGTATCCGATCTCAGATATAAAGTCTCTTTCTGTAACCCTTGATTATTGTTGGGCACCAAAGATAAGAAAAGCAAGACGGGGTACAAAAATGCAAAATTTCAACAGTAATGGCAATGTTTTGTTTTAGTCCAAAAGGGTCCTGCATTTTCTCCCCCTTCAGTAACTGGACAAAAGGCTTTAATCTGGGGGTAGCAAGTCATGCAAGCGAAATCTGTCTCTGATGTGAGGTCGGACATCTTCGTTCTGGGGGGGGGAAGAAAAAAGGCGCCGGTTTTAGGAGAACGAACACAGCTATAAATCAGATTTTAACGGGGTCAATTTTCTAACACCCGTATTTTGATATAACAAAAGATAAGCCACAAATATATGTAATTACAAGAGACTTGCAGAAATAACTACATGAAATTCACAACAATTTAGGAGTAATTCATTTGCATCTTAAGAGTCAAGGCACACATCGCAGCCAATAATAGGCATTATTTAATCTAACTGCCTACAGATTCTCAGTTTCATTAGAACTGATGTTACAATTCTCCATTTCTTGATTAAAAGCACGGTTAGAAATAATGCCATTCTGTCTTTTGCTATGTAAGTAACTCCTTACGCATACTTGAATTACTGCCCAGAGCATCCTTTACAAAGAGAGACATACATGACTTTTAGCAGTTTAAATCTCAGTGACTTAAAAAAAATCTTAAAATAGGTGAAAATACTTTAAAAAGCTAACTAACATTTTTGGGTGGGGGGTGGGGAAGAGCCAAAGAAAGGAAACACTCACCAGCTCTACAAGTTTCTCCAGAAAGGGAATCAATTTTAGGAGTTCGTTGTCATTTTTATCCATGAACCAGCTTTCTATAGGAATTCCATTTGAAAGCTAAAGTAAAAAAAAAAAAACCAACAACAAACCATCGACACATGATTTATACTTCATTTATCTAAAAAGACAACTTGTGAACCAGCATTTTGGGAAAAATGTTTCCAAGCTAGAGTTTATTAATATGTATTTTTCCTCTAAAGTTTGTATTAAAAGTCACTTCCAAAATATCTCCTTCCTTTGCAGACATCACTACAAAAATTTCCACATCAAAGCTGAGACAGAAGTAGCTCTAGTTCTGCCGAACGGAAAAGCGCTGGTATTTTGAGGAAATTTTACGTTCGAGCACGCAGGGATACTCGCTGCGTGCTGGCTGTACGCCGTTGGTGCAAATGAGGCTAAGTCAAACAGGTTTGGGGGTTTTTTTGTTCTTTAATGTAGGTGAGACGCTAGAGATCGCGCTCTGCCCTTCTTTATCTATATCGTAGGACTAACTGGAATAGTTACATACCAGACTTCTGGGAAAACCTAAACCACAGGGTACAACTTCATAGCATTTAAGCATAAGCAATTTTCACAGCTGTGTGTCATTTCAACCAGCGATTTGTTCTCAGTCATTTCACTAGCATTAAAAAACTAAATCCACAACAGAGTCCAAGCAGCAGACTTAGCAGACTGGTGGTTTCTTTAGAAAAGCTGAATGAGAAATAAAACCGACTGGTTAGGTAGTCTGTTCGTACAAAGAGTCACTTCCTTTGCACTTGATCAGCTCCTCACAAAAATAAGAGAGAAGCAAGCAAACCTGAGTGATTTGTTACAGTTTGTTTTGTCAACTTAAATACAAACTTAAGCACAAAGCTTAAATCAGAAGTTAAATCAAAACGCAGCGGTCCACTGTCTTCCTTCAGAAAGCTTTTTGCCGTATCTGAGAAGTTTGCCGACAGCAGCATCCTTACCTGATAAGCAAAGGCTTGCGGTGAATTGTCAATTATGATCGTTTTTGAAAGATCTCTACCAAGGATGTTTAAATCCTTTATGTAATTTCCTTGTACACAAACACAATGCTCACGGAAAAGTCGATGCCTGTGATTAAAGTAAAATACTAGTTAATGAGACAAATTACATCATCTACGCTGCGCAGGGGAAAAGAAGAGTGAATTTTGCCAAATGTTATCCAGTTTTTTTCTCTTCCGATCTACTTGGCTCCCTTTAAAGAATCGTTCCCCCTTTTTTCCACTTGCTTTTGAGCTTTTTACTGGTAACTTTACTAGTTAAAGTAATTTCATGGTAACCTAGTTCTGCAGGCAGTTGTTTGTACTTAAACAGAAAAGCTCAACTCCGATGTAACAAATATTTGTCAACAGGGTCTTGCTTTCTAACCACCTTTGCAGATGGACTGACAAAGGGACCCTAAACTCTCGAATGATTTTACAAGGCCCCAAAATCAGAGATTAGCTCTGCACAGGAACCAGTTTACTGGGTTTTATTATCCCTTTATTTTGTCCTAGCTGTTACAGTACAGGGCCTCCCTGTGCCATGGCGTGCTAGAACACACAGTGTCAGGAGAAATGTTTTCTTTTTTTGTGTTACCTCTGTTCGCAATTAACCTATTGCAGTTATTAGAGCTTGAAAAAAGCCTCGAGGCCAAAACATTCCATCAGCTTCTTCCCTTCCCACTAGTCTACTCCCTTTTAATTTATTACAGAAGAAATACATAGTAAATGGATGGATACACTGAAAGGACTCAGATTAAAAAATACCAGGAATAAAACTGAAATTTCATGGAATATCAACATAATTACAATTTAAAAATAAATTGTAAACTAGAGGGATTTTGAGTTTCACCCAGTCGGATTACAATGCAGTTTCTTTAAGGCTGCTTATATTTTTAAATGAAGTTTTGTAGAAGCTGTACATAGCGTGCTTCATTTCAGCAAGGGGTTGAGTTCCTAATGTTGCTATGGAGGAAAATAAGCCGATGCCTCGGCAGCGAATGCATTTATATATAGACTGTGAGTCACACGTGTGGCGTGCCTGACAAGGCTACCTTTAGGCTAATGTCAAATCTAATCATGCCTTGATGTCAGCTTTTCAGTGGCACATGAATCACAACTAAATTCATGCATCACATGAATCCTTCTGCCAACTTCTTAGAATACTGTTTGGCCGTATATTTTATTATCTTTTTCCTGTTCCTAACGCAGTTAAAACTGCAGTCCTGAATCATTCGTATTAGGTTCTTGCAGAAAGATTTTTAACGCTACGGATGCACACTTATTTTCTGTGAGTGCAAGTATCTTACTGGTTCATGCGTCCCGGTGGGTTGTCTGATTCAGTGCGGCTCAGAGATTCCAATGACTGGAAGTCTTTGAAAGTCGTTTTGTTTGCCCGTTCAAAACACAGCGGCAAGTAAATTTACCAAAACCGAACCGGGATTCTGTTGCGCGTGCCACATAAGAACAAGCAGTAAGACTGACTGTTCCTGGCTGAAAACTAGTGAACAGTTTATCTTTACGCTCTTAAGGAAAATGAGTTACGATACGCCTGAACTACCAAGTGAAAGCAAGGGATGCAACCACTGTCTCAGTGCAAATGGTAATTTTATTACGCGTGTAAACAAACCCAAGTTTTCGCTGAAGAACATTACAATAAAATGATGCAGAGAAGTGCTTTGCCAGTGCTGCCCCAGGTACAGAATTTATACGGTTCTGACTATAATCAAGTAGAGCTGTTTCCTTCCCCTGCTCGGGATACCCTCTGTAGGGTGAATCCCTGAGAAGAGCCCTCTTGGTGTCAGCCCTCCCACGTAACAGTCCACCCTCCAGATGAGGATAACAGAACAAATCTCATCCGGCAGAATTTCTTTATGCCTTACGGAACTGCTCTCGAGAAACGCCAATCACTTCCAAACAAAGCTCAGTATTAAGAAATGAAAACCCAAACCAACGCTAATACAAACCCCACAAACAAATTATTTTGTGATTGAATGAAAACATGCTGATTGTAGAGATAACTATACAATTTATAATTCGTAAACAACACATCAAGTCCGAATAGTTTAAAAGTAATTTAATACTCATTCATTTTCTTTATTTGTGATGTGTATCCCAAAGCAGCTCAAACACATTTTTGATACCCAAGAGGCCATTTTCCGTGAGCAAGCTAACATGCTAGGGAGAATGAACTGCTACGTTTTTTGGCCACAGAGGGCAATGTAAAGCTGCCTGGGTTTATCCTATCACCAAGGCAATAATTCAATCTCTTCGTTTCTCTCACTCGTAGACCAGACAAACCCACAAAGAATCAGTTTAGTGAGGCACACTGCAATAACAAACATGTCATAACCACTTTCTTCAGCACATTTGGTAGGAAATAGTAGTTACTTTGCTTACAACAGGTATGTTCACAATTTTTTATTTTTACCTGACCAGTTGCTTTTTAGGGTCTAGTATGTTCAATAACTTGTCTGCATACACCTTCTTAGAAGCAGTAAAAAGAATGATCTATGGATTAAAGGGGGAAAAGTAATTATTTTAGATATAAGTATGTGAATATAATTTAAAAATTAAATTCAAAGGTAACGTCTAATTGTTTTTACCTCATAAATCTGAGACATACGTTCCAGGAATTCTCGGAAGAATGGCCTTAACCGGACATAAACCTGAAGCAGAGACAGACTTTATTAAAGTATTCAAAATACTTCAGCTATCACCTGCAGTACTAAGTATCGGTTTGTAAAGATTAGGTCAAAATGAGCATTATGAATAAAGTAAACAGCAAATATTAACTTCCTACGGAATAACAACTCAATTAAACCACTATTAAATTTGCTTGCAGCCTAAGCAGCTATACGTGAAAGCGTAAGATGATAAAATTAGGCTTAACAATTTTACTGGGAAATTTGATGGAATTAGAAATAATTTCAATTAAAAGTTGGACAATCTCTAAAGAAAAAAAGAAACTGGTTGCTTTGACTAAACATTTTGAATCAGCTTTCACCAGCTGGGCAGCATCAGTTCAGTTACTACGTAATGGGTGCCAGCACATAAACTAAATTATCTTCTTAACAACCTTCTTCCACTAAGAAGTACACATTGAATATGGGGGCGTCAGAAGCGATTTCCATAAATTCAAATTCCACCGGCACAGAACTGCACACATACATAAATTATTCCCTGTAAAAAATTGTAGACTTGCCATGAGAGATCCCAAGGTAGGAGACTCCTGCACCTCTCTCTGATTTAACTCAAAAGACAAGCCTTGGGCTCACGTGGCGGCATCTGTATAGATCTGCAACTTCAGGGCAACGGCCCAACACCACGCCAGATGCGAGGGCACATATCAAGCCCTACTCTATTCCTGGGGTACAACGTTCAAATTCATATTTGAATGACAGCCTGGTGTGGTGTTTGGCACAGATCTGGGCTCGACCTAAACCAACAGTGATGACACATGCTAAGGAGTGAAAACAACAGCCTTATGCTCTGCTTACCTTTCTTTTTGGTTCAGAGATTGCCCACATAATTACAATTTTGAGGAAAGAGTTACTAAAATATCTAGCAAGAGAACTTTTTTTCATTTCAACCAATGTAATTTCAGCTTTATCAATTTTTTAACAGCCAGGTAGGAATAGGCTTGAATTTACCTTCAAATCACAGTAAATCTTCACAAAGGATTTGTATTACTTGAACTGAATTGTACCAAATTTATACATGGACACAACCAAGTGACCAGAGGGGAAGAAAAGGGGAATAGTTTAAGTGAATACAAAATTTCATATTGTTAGCACATGCTGCAATAGATCTTTGTCCTTTAAAGGAAGCACCTATTTCTAAACCAATGTGAGTTTCACTATTTAGCTTAAAATTTGGTAAGGCATTTATTTGTTTCTTTCTTAAAGCGTCTGAAGTTCTGACTCAAGTTTGCAGAGTGACCAGCTACTCCAGTAACACTTAAGTTTTCACTCTTTTTCTACAGTAGGAGCAATCATCAAAAGCAGACAATCTCAGCCCGCCTGGCAATAGGACCGCTGCTTCTGGCACGCGGAGATACCTTCGCTGGCTACGCAATGTCCACTTCCCCTCTCATTCTGGAGAACCCACACTTGGAGGCAGGAAAAAAGCATCCCTCCCATCGGCTATCGAGAACGGTTTGGAGAGACCGCAGCCCGTCCTTGCCGGGTTTCTGGGCTGTGTTTAGCCAAGATAACTACTGAAAAGCCAGCTTTCTAAAGACAGAGTCGACAACCGTGTCTTCATGCTACGCCTCCTGACGGCACTAAAATCTTTGTGAAAATGACGCCTCATCTTGCCGTAATAAGGTAGTGAAGTTTTGGTCACAGGCTAGATGCCGTGTTTACCTTACCACAGGAACAAATGTAGTGAATTAACTCAGAGTCTCCAGGTGACCAGACACTAAATAACGTTCAGGTTGTCTGTGATTGTAAATTCAGTGCAAATTGTTCACTCTGAATGTTTGCTCTGTATCTAGCAAGCATATAACACAGCCAGCAACCTCCCTAGTTGTAACCCAGAGTTTAAGGGAATGTAAGTTTTTCTTTGCAAATGCCAAAAGGATTATTCTGTTCGTGTCATCTTTCCTGAGTAAATATTTACTTTATTGTGACCTAAATCTTTCTCTTCAAAACTAAAAAGTAAGTCACAGAAAGGATATTAATGTTTGCACTGCACACGAGATAACAGTTGCTAATAACGGTAGGTGAAGAGGACCATACGTGGTTCTAAGGTTTCTTCAGGAGGTTGATGCCAAATTAACAAGCCTATTCTCTGTTACAGAGGAAACACAAACGTCATTTCAGAAATGGTCCCTTCAACACCTCTTCTACAAACTCCCCTGGCAATCAAAGCAGTAAGCTAAGGTATCTGTTGATATTTCAGCTGCCGCTGATACAAATAAAAACGTTTTCTATATAATTTCTTGCTCCTTTCAAATCTGGATTGAATTATATCGGTCACAACGGCCAGTTAAAAGAATTTTAAAAATCATTCAGTTAGGTCAGAGGACAGTTATGGCTGCTTGGGTTCCTCACGTGTGCACGCTCTTTCGCGTTCGTTTGTTTAGCCTGTGGATAACGGCAGCATCTTTGTAACGTGCTCTGTTTTAGATTACTGCCTCGCAGTTGTAAGTGTGTATCTATCTTAATATCTGTCTTAATATCAGCCTTTCTCTAAGAAGTTCACATGTGAATGCAAGTATGAAATCCAGGGAAAACAATTTCTTTGTAGAATATGTATTTCTAATCACGGCTTATAGACACACATACAATCTAACAGTGACATCGATGGCAGAGTCACTGGTCTGCTCTTACTGGTTTGTGACACTCTGGCGTAAGGCAACCACATCATCACACCCAGCTACGACCAGCTGACACAGAACTCTGGGTAACCCAAGTAGAAGAATTAAGTAACCAAAGTAGAACAAAACGCATCCATCACTCCAATGAGTAGATCTAACGTGAAAGATAACTTTTGAAAATATAGATAGAAGTCTAATAATAATTTTCACCATTTTTAATGACTGAAAGTTTGTCAACAGAGTTAGATGATACAATCTACTTCAAAGTGACTTATACTCATAAATGCCTAACATATATGAAAAGCCCCCTCAAAGTTTTTTGGTGGTTTTTTTTTGTTTGTTGTTTTTTTTTCCCCCAAAAATGATCATCACATCCCGTTATTTCAATGGCAACAAAATCTAAATGCGCAAAATCAAAATTGTCATTCAATGTCTTCCTTGTTCAAAATGCAGAGGATTTTAATTCTTCGAAGGAGGAACTGGAAGGAAACATTATTCCTTTCATGCATTAAAAAACCCCAACAAAAGACACGTGTTCCACTTGGTGTCAAAATCTCTGAAATTACAGTAATGAATTTCAATATACGTGTAACATATCTCTACACCTGATGATTTTACCATCATTTTACAGGGTGAAAACCAGAGTCAGGTTAGTTACCTTGCCCACGTGAAGCTGCACTTACCCACTGCGCTTCCAAGATAAGCACTCTGCAGCATGGCAAGACCCTCTGTCCGGCCCAGCTGCGTCCACGCACCCCGCCTTGGGGCACGCCAGACGCCAATGCCAGGCTAACCTCCTGAAATAGCCGTGGCACAGTCTGCTGCCAGGGCAGACGGCATGTGCAGACAGCCTTCGTTCAGACCGCACGAGACGCACACACGCACGGGGGTGGGTCTTGCTCCAGGCCTGGCAGCAGGCTGGACTTGCCAGGTGAACAAGCCCAACTCATTTCTGACTGGACCGTGTCTTAAGCGACTCAAGATGAAGGCCATCTCATAACCAGACAGAACTGCCTGAAGCGTAGCTGGCCATGGCTCTTGAAGGGACAGAAGTGCGATTCTAGAGGTTCTACTGAACTAAAATTAAGTCTTCCCAACCTAAGACCAGATTTCTTTGCGGATGCTGCCCAAGATACACTAAAGCTTCCTGGCTTTCAGATCTAAAGCTTGATGGCTCTTCTGTTATTTCTGAGAGACAGACAGAGTGGAGTCCATTAGAAAGGAGAGCCGGAATTCACAAGCATCGTTTGCCTCATTCCACTGCAGTAACAAAGTAAAGCGTCTAAGCCGTTGCTGGCAACAGTAAGATGGAATACATGTAACGCTATATTCAATAACCTACAACTGACCTATGGAGTTCCAGAACATCTTCCAAGGGTCACGAAGATCAAAGGGAATTATTCTGTGATAGATCAGTAAAGACGCATTTCAACTGAAGAACTGAGTGAAAACATCTGCCTTTTGACTACGGCCTGCTAACGCACGGAAGGTACCCTTGGAGTGGAAGAGGGGGTGAGATGATCTCATCTCTGGGACTTGAAGCCAGCAACAGAAACAAAACCTCTTTACCAAGAAAAAAAAAGGACAAATTTCTTCATAAGATAAGCTGCTTATCTTATTATGTAAAGTAATACAAAGAGTACAAAGTCTAAAGTCTACAGCTGAAGAGCTGAACATGTATTTTTGTTTTCTAGTCAGATGTAAGATAGCACTTAACAGATACAGTATTTAAGAAAACCTCCGTTTTGCGAAGACTGTATTTTTACTAAGTCCGAAACTTGAACACTTGAATAATTTAGAGATTTTTTCAACCGAAAAAACACAAACACAAAATTGTCTCAAAAGCCTGATGCAAGTAAGCCCAACTGTTCCCATTTCACAGATTATTTTTTTATTTTTTCTTTTTAAACAGAAATCAGTAAGTGACTCATCCAAAGGTTTAAAAAACCCTATATGTCAGTGCTGGAGTTGCATGGTAATTTTTTAAGTTTGCAGAGCACTGCTCTGTACTCGGACACTAAATAGTTCTTCTCTTCTGCGTAACTCCGGGTAAGCTGTGAAACAGACCATCGCATACAGTCAGACACAAGCAACAACAGAGCTGAGTTCCTGGACATGAACCCTGTGCACAACTCAGGCCAGCGGAGTTTAGCTGTATTTTATAACAGACCTTCTAGAACCCCCGCCAATCGAGTTCTTACTGCTGTACTACCTGACAGCGGCCAGTTCTGGAGCATCTTTTCGAGAAGTGCCTGGTTTCTCATCACACTGTTACTGCAAGAGCACTGGCTTGGTGCCTTCAGATGGGTAAGAAAAGTGAAATGCTATGAACCCGGGCTCACATTTGCAGTATTAGTCAGACAATGTGAGAAAGATAAGATATTCGGTAGGAAAATGAGCACTGAGCTAGGTTCTACTCTTTCTTAAGAAATAATTAATAGATAACTGTCTAATATTTCTGGACAACCTACATCAAAGTGGTACGTGTTTTGATACTAATGGAAAACATCTTCAGAAATGTCTCTTTCACATCCAGCACTGTTTTCAGTGGGCTATATGATGCAATACTTTATACATAGCAGCTTGCTGACTTCTACTTTGCTCAGACAGCTTAGTGTCTGCTTCTCTGCTGCCAGCTGAAATGACTTTCAAAATGAAGTATGGAGATGTGAAATTAATACAGGACCATACCAGAGGTGATGGTCAAATTGATAAGCAAAAAAATACATTTTAAACGCTGATAAATAGCTAATTATTGACTAGAAATGCTAAGAAGAGTATGAAATAGCAACAAACTTATTTTCAACTTTCATCACAGGAGAAGATTATTTGTCTTTTTGCATATTATACCCTGGTTAAACATGAACTTAATTGTATCCTTAAAATATTTGTCTCGCTTATTACCTGGTACTCAGTAAGAGGTGACTGTTTTGTCAGTGTCTAGTGTGATGTAAAACCAGCAAAACAGAACACAGTGATCAGGAGAGCGCTCAAAGACAGCGGCTGACTTCCTCAAGGCTGCAAGAAGCTATTGTTCCTTGGCAAATCCAGGCCAGACTCTAGAGAGAGCCAAGAGAAAACTTACCCGGGACCCACATAGTAACCGTACTGTATCAAGGGCTACCCAGCCCTCTGCACAATGCCGTTAAATAAAGCTCTAGAAATACTGTAAGTCACTCTTGCCATTGACTTCAGTTTCCTAAAGGCAAAATCCCGGTTAGATCTCAGCGTAAACACACAGTCACTAGAAGGACCACGGTTATAGACAGAAAATACTCAAATCATACTGAGATCTCTTAAGAGAAGGAAGGAAAAAAAATGAAGCTTTAGTCTTCCTGACGCTGTTAGCCGTGTCAAGAACCTCCAAAGAACTAATTCTAAGGCTCATTCCCAGTTCAGCCTGGAGGAAACTGTGCACGGCTGCCACCAAATAAGAGATAAGATAAAGCCACGTTTAAAAATTACGTCAGCCTTTCAGATTCCAAGGGTTTTAATATGAAACAGCGAAGAAAAACATTTTTAAAATCAGGAAAAATACCTGGACAAGTGTCCTTTTAAGGTGCCTGATGACTGGCTCATTCTCCAAAGATACTACAGTGGGGTCCAATACCGTGCCAACTACATGGTGGGGAAGCTGTTGCTACTCCCAGGTACATCACACAAAAGAACCTGAGAACAACAGCCTGGGTCAGCGCAGCATCTTTGGCAGTGGCTGGAAGAGACTACCTCCTTCCCACGCTCGCTCCTCTACGGGACATCAGTGTAAGCCACGCACAACTCACAATACCTCCTAAGGCAGAACAAACCCCTAAATCTCGCAGTTTCCACAAGACAATCAAAAATGACTCTAAATACTCAGCAGACTCTCTCTGGGAGTGAAGAGGTAGAACCGGCACTGGCAAAGCCTACAGCAAGGCTAATGACCAAGACAGAAGCTAGTCAATGTCAGGCTCTGAAGATGGCTTCTGTACAGAAAGAAACGAGCAATGTGGATTGGTTTCCCCTACCCAGGGAAGAGAGTTAACAGTCGGTGAGAAGCTGTACCCGGGAAATGACACCGGCTAAGCCATCAGTGTTCCTGCCTCCACCTGCTGGCAAGGAGAAAGGCTGCTGCTGCTGATCGCTGCTACAGCGATCATTCGCACCCCCAGCAATCAATGTCTACAGCTGGAATCGGTGACCGACACTACCGCGGTGTGGCGGCAATAAACAGTGCTCCACGGAATTTCCAATACAGCGTAATCCACCTCGCAAAATCTGACACCTGCAGTTTATAACCCAGACAGCTGTTAAAAGCCAGACAGTTACTTATCTCTCTTTAAACAAGACGATTACAAGTACAGACAGCAAGAATTCATACGTTAAACAAAATAAAAAGGTATCTATTTTTCTATGCACGCTAATTACCTGGTAAATGACATCTTGAAAAAGAACTGGAAAAGTGAGTGCAGCATCTTCTAATTCATTTAGACTACAGTGCACTAATGTTTCATCCTATTGAAAAAAAAAAGATGGTATAAAAGAAAGAAAAGATTGTGAAAAGAATGCTGAAAATAGAAGTTGCTTTCTGGATTTTTATGCTCATTTTAAGGTAAGTTTATTTAGTCTGGAAGATTTATTTTTGTGCAACTGCTGTCAGGATTGAAGAAGAATTCTTAGAATGAATTATACATTTCACTATTCTTGCAGTTTTTGAAAAAAATCACTTAGAATTGTGTGCTAGGAGCATAACTATACGAAGATATTTTAATTTTGTGGCTATCCTGTCATTCAGTGCAAATCTGATTCTGTCAGTTTGAATGATCTGTCCATTCATACAACCACTAGAGGACATGCCAACCGATACTGTTCATGATAAAATTATGTTCCCGACACCATTAACAGGGTCTGAAACAACTTTCAAAACAGGGAGACTAAAAGAAACTATTATAAAGACAAATATATTTTCTATGAATATTTTAAAAGGTGGATTTGTGCCCTCTAAGAATAAGAATGTTCTAAGAATTAAAAGATTCATTCTTGATCAATCTTGATGCAAGACACATGAAGCTGAATTTTCCTATTTATTACATCTCTTTTTTTTCCACATTGGATTTAGGAAAGCTTTATGGGGACAGATAACTCTTTGTTTCAGACGATAAAAATTGTAATGCTTTTATGCTTTTTTTTTAAACAGGATGTTAAGTATTCAACAAATACAGCAAGCATTCTATTCTTGCCACTATTAATTTTTTTTAATGCAGACTATAACTAAAAATACTAAAAATTGTGTAACATTCAACAAGGCCTTTTTGTTTAAAGCAAACGTTACTGATTTCAGCAACAAAAAAAATACATGAAATGCTACGCGTACCCCCTGCTTTTGGTATGTGTTTATAAAGATATTTACCAAGTCTAGAACTAATGAGAATTCTGGTGTGCTTCTTGTTTTCAGTGGAAGAGCTGGCTTCCTGTTAAGTTGTTCTTCTGTTAGTGGCGGAACATGTTTGATGAAATAATATCTGAAAAGAATAGAGATTTTGCTGTAGAAATATATATACATTATTTAGCTGGTAATGTTGCAGCCCAACTTAATATTTCAAATATTTAAAGCTGCACAAGAAATAAGTATTTTAAATTGGAAAAAAACCCACATCAATATCCACTTATTTTTTAAGAGCCTTTGGATTTCATTACCATAATATAAAAATGTCCCAGCTAAAAAAAAGCCTGTCTTAATCCAATACCCAAAATGATCACTTTAATATTTCCAGGACGAACATTAGCACTTACGGATCAAAGACTTCCCAGTCTTCTTCATAGGTGGCTTCTGCATGAGCTGATGAGTAGCCACTGTCTGGAGATACTGGTGCTAAAATTCAACGAAAATGACCAAAACAAAAAATAAAACAAAAAACCACAAGAGCTAGTCTTATTAGTGCAGTTTTTAAAAGTGAAAATTTGCACTTGATACTCGAGTGCCTCAGACAACAGCAAAAAACCTCTCCCTTCAGCCCCACCCTCTCAGTCCCCACTGAAATAGCCCGCACAGCTCCTCAGCAAGCTACCCGAGAGCTTGACGCCACGTCACGCTACAGCTTCACGACCCGGCCAAACTGGCAGCGCCCGTGTGACGCAGCAAGGCATCCGCGCAACCTCTGACGATGTGAACTACCCGGATGCGCGTCCCCGCCTAAGAAGCTAGCGCAGCTCTTCCAGCCTGCAGCTCTCACCTCGTGTCGGAGGGGCCCTTCTGAAACAAGGCAGCAGAGCCCATCGGAAGGTCGGGACCGGACCTGGGGATCACACATCAGCCCCTCTACTTTGAGGTTAAATTTACTTCCCTGAAAGGAGCCCTCAAAAACCTCAGTACCACTTAATTGCCAATGTTCTGAGGGCCTAGGAGGGATTTAGAGAACTGTTAAGAACTCGATGCTGGCCATCCACAAAGAAGAGAAGCTGAATTTTATGGATATGGTTTTTGTCAAAAGAGATGTATGATGAGTCTTTTGAAGAAAATTAATGTAGGCTCTGTGTTTCTCATTCACCTCACCATGTTGGGGTGGGCGTTTTTAATGGCGGGGGTGGGGAAGGTTCAATATTAATAAAAATGCCTTTCTTCTGGAATCTTTGTTTTCATTTGAAGAAATGTTATGAGCTCAACTGAGTTATACCGGCAATAGATGAGACTTGCCAAAACTGTGTCTTTCGTGCACAAAAGAGATTTGTCTATTAAACATGAAAATCAATATTAATACTGTTTGCGTGCCCTAAGAAAACGTGACACATTAATTTATACAAAATGCAGGTGCTAGGATTTCCCTAAGAGTACAAATTACACCCAGCTTCAATACTTGAGTCCAAGGCAAGCACACATTTCTTACCTGTAAGTGGTGGCAGGTCACGGTCATTTGTTTCCTCCACTTCTTCTAAGCCATTGTTGACAGCAGATCTGACCTGCACTGCTTGGCTAGTATAAGCTGCTCCATTGGTTGATGTTGCAGTACTTGTAGTAATCTCATCTACCTGTTCCATATCAAGCTGTTTGACTATTTCTTCAGCTTCAACAGCTTGTCCTGGAGAATCTGATCCTGATGTTCCTGAATTAAGATTTCAGTATGCTCATGGTCATTATCTTTAAGCTGAGTTACCTATCAGAGTACTGATAGTCATTATTAACCACACAGAAAAAAGTTTCAGAATGCTTGAAGATAGCTGCATTTCATTCACGTTACCAAAATAAGAACCAAAATGAAGACCGTGACGAATGCCTTTTATGTTTGGGACAAGGAACTCAATACCGATTTTTTATTGTCTTCTTTTTTTTTAAATAAAAGGTACACCGCTAGACACTTACACCTGTGAAAGAAATGTTCTAATGCATATAAACTTATTGCTTCTTTTATTAATGATCAAGCCTTGTAAGAATTAAGGAGCCCTTTATCTGGTAGTAGTAACTCTTGGTCTGTAAATCAGAATGAAAAGTGTACTGCCGCTCAAAACAGCTTTTTCTTAAAAAAAAAAAATCTATCATTCTTAGCTTTAACACTATTGGCTTTTTAAATAATACTCACCATTTTTATTTGCTGGTGAAAAAAAATTGAAAACAGGAGAAAATATGGTTCCCAGTAATGTAGTTCGTGGGGGACTGCCAGTGGTAGGATTATCTTCTAATTTTCCATTTTGCTTTACATGTTGGTTTGTCATTTCGTAACTTCCAGCTTCTGTAAAAGAAAAGTTATGAAGTATAATACCATGCTTCTGGTTTTCAGTTACATCCTCTCTTTTATCGTTATTATTTTCACTATAGGAAAGGATCCTCTTGCTCATGGTTCAACTTCGTCGACAAAAAAATTAGCCCAGGTGTTTCATTTAAAGAAAAAAAAAGGGCTAGCAATTTAGTATCAACATAAAAACAAAATGCCAATTTTCAACACCATCTTAAGTTTAACACTACAAATTAGGAAGCACCAGTTGTTTATATAAAGTATGCTATAGATTAACAAACAATAGAAGTTTAAATCCTTTAAATGGGCTTGATGATGGAAGACAGACTTTAAGATGCTGCGCACCTTTCGCAACAACTAGATGTCTGTATCAGCGGGACTCCAGTAGATGGAAACGAGAGAAAGTGTCAGTGGAACTCCAGTGGCTGAACCTCCAAACTTCACAAGATCAAGTCCATAATTTATTATTCCCCACATATGTACACGCACATATACGCACAAATACAATTATGAAGCAAAATAGTTTTTAGTTGGTATCACAGATAACAAAGGACACAGAAGTAAATAAATCTTCACATTACAAAACATAACACGTAACAATTAAGGTTTTCTATAAATGTGCACGTACAGTGAAGCACATCCTAGAACTATAAATTGCCATCTCATGGCTGAGATCCAAGACACAGTTCTGAGACTGAAAGGAAAGAGAAGTTATTTACTTCACAGTACCCAGTCTTTGAGACGTCTGCCCATATGGAAGTAAGCAAACGCATTTTGTGCACATGAGCTGAGAACCTTTTTGTCAGCTGAGCCTGATGGAGCTGCACAAGTACTTCACACTTCCTATCGTTTCTATATAAAACGGAGGGTGTGCCGGCTGCAACTCGGTGCCTGCACTAACGTGGAAGATTTTAACTCAGAACTTCATATCGCTGTACAGTAACACGGGCTCAGTGCGCTCTACGTGCCTGTCTCAGAACACTCTTGATTTAAGTCCATCGCTTCTCTCTCACCTTGGAGCACTGTCTGCATGCATCACCCTGTAAGTGGGTGCGTATCCGGTATCTCTCCAGGAGGGAAAACACGTTAATAACAGTAGTGAACACTGGAAAAAGGGGTTTCTCCTAACGCCATGTCACACAGACATCTGACAACAACCAAACACCAAATTCTCTCACGTTGTAACCTTTCCATCACTCATTTGGAGCTCTGTCCTCTACTTTGCTACTGATTTTGCAAACCTTGTAAGACTATGAAATCTTTGAGACCTCTGCCTTGCTGTCAAACCTGGCAGAAACCAGACAACGGATTCCCAAGTTATGGGGGGAATGGAGAATGAAGGAACACTGACAGGCAGCACAATCACATTAAGTCTTGCTTCCTTGGAAGTCTAAAAAAATGTTCTTTTAAAGTCAGATTTGGAACCACAGCTGATACTTTAAATGGCATTGACCATTTTATCATGTCATTATCAGAGAGATTCAAAAAGAAACCATTTTCACAGGGAACAGGGCTGTGGAATCTCCACCCTTAGAGATATTCAAAACTTGACTGGACAAGGCTCTGAGCAGCCTGATCTAACTCCAAAGCCAGATCTCGCTTCAAGCTGGATCGACACTGCTGTGAGGGGAGCAGGGGGACCGGCCCAGATGGCCGACAGAAGTCCCTTCTGATCTAAAGTTTCCTATGGTTCTATGACAAAAACTCGTCTGCGTTTGACAAGTGCTTTCAATATCTAAGGATACCTGGTTACTTCCACAAAGGTCATGAGTTGGGAAGTCATATTTCACTTTTTTTTGTGAGAAAATGGGAGAAGAGCTAAATCAAGTAATTATCATCAGCTTTTTAGAATAATAATTAAAAAAAAAAGTGAAACTAGTTCCAAAATAGCTGGTCATGATCACATATCCAAATTGTTCTTACAAAGATACAGCAGATGTGCCTGAGAAGTAACATAACTGTTGCTTACGGTCTTAGAAACCTTATTTTGCTACTATTAGCTCCGCCTTGCTCTCACTGAAGTCAATCACAAACCCCCTAATAACGTCCACCACTGGAGAAACGTTCTATATTAGTTAACAGCTGTAAGACTACTGAACCACCGTGCAACCGCAACAACCTACGATTAGAATATTTACAAACCTCCATTCATTTGACTTTTCCGTCGTACTCGAGAGATCTGTTTATTAGGCTTTTCTCCTGTTTGAGGTGTGGATGTAATCAAGTTGTTATCTATATCCCGTTCAATTCTACTTCTTTTTGCAGGATTTTCTCTTTCTTCCTTAAAATAGAAAAGGGGAGAAAAAGAAACATACTGAATAGTGCCTCTTTTCTCCACTGAATACTACCAGAGAATGTTAGCTGTTCGAGAAAGTTTCACAAAAGATCCATTTATTGTTCCATTTCCAGATGCAGAATATGCAACGTGTATCTGGCCAGCCGGAATTTTAAACTGACACAACTCAAGGTAAATAGCAAAGTATCGGGAAAGAAAACTGTACTTGGAACTTCTGTAGCAGAAAAACTGTCTTTAAGGACTATTTCACTGGATAGCCAATTGATAAATATTTAAGTGCTACGGAGTTGGGGAAATGCAGAGAGAAGGCAACTAAAATTATCTGAAACTTGCTTTCTCTGCCTGTTAAACATACAGGCAGTAAACTGCACAACAGTATCCAAGATGAAATTCTCCACCGTGCTCCCTGCACAAAGGGGCTTGCTAAATTGTATACGAGTATATAACTTGCTGCTATTCAGTCCCTATCAGACAGTACAGGGCAAAACTTAGCTGTTAAAAATGTTGTAAGCAAGGGTTACGACCCAATGATTCTCCTCACCTTTAAGTAAATGACTGTTCTTCCCCGTGGCACTCACATGAATGACACAGAACCAAACACTTTTGCGCATTGTCTGTGCATATGTGTAGGCACACGTGTTAAAGACAGGTTTCTTCCCCTTTTTTCCCCAAAGCACCTACTGCAACTTAATAAAATGGCAATCTGAAATCTAAAGCATGACCATATAGAGTACACTGACATGTAAGGTGTGAGACAATGCAAAATAAATTGGATTAAATATAAAAATAAATTACAAGGCCACAGACCATATCAAAGTGAATTAAAACTTCAACTTTAGAATTACAATATTACCTCTCTGGAGCAGCAGTTTCACATCTTTAAAAAGAAAAGAGAAAAATGGTTTGCGTGCTCCAAAAAAAAAAAAAAAAGTAAATAGATCTTTTAGAAAAATTAATCTAAAGCCCATAACAGTACCATAGCTAAAAGAAATACTAACAAACATGGAAATGTATTGACGTCCTTATCAGAAGACAAGTGAACACCATGATCCCAAAAGCTCCCTACTGGCAATATCCTTGACCAACAACCTTGGCGAGAGCAATCTAATTACTACCACTTAGAATTCATAATATTGTGTATACCATAAATCCATATAATGAGAGAAAATGGATGGCTCACTGAACTGATAAAAGAACAGTAAGGCATCTCATCTTGTAGGTCATTTGTTCAAATGTTCAGCACGGGGGAAAAAATGAGAGAAATTAATTAACTTCTGAAAGCTACCCATCGGCCTTCATAAAATGAGTTGTGCTCTCATTCCGCTTTATGGAAAACAAGCGTAGGAACATTACAAAAACTACAACGGAAGCAGGAAACATGGCTGGTGGTATCAGCAGAGGCATCACGAATGCACTAGATCTGGAGATCCCTTCCATCCTCCTGAAGAGGAGCTGTCATGATGCGGCGGGAAAGCTCACGCTGCTGTGCCCATGCTGTACTAGTTAACAGCATCCAAAGGTGGAATTAGATACAATGCTACTGTGCTACCTGGTTTATACACTGAAAATTTTATTGCACAGATATAGAATTAAATATACCTATTATATGTATTTATATAACAATCTATTTTAATTCTATGATCTATTCAATTCAATATAACCTATTATTATCAATAATTGTTCCATAAGGAACGCGGCAATGTCACACCAACATAAACATTTTGGTTGCTTTTAGGCTGTTTTCAGAAACCACGTACATATTAAGGAATGGCCTAACCTGAGACTAGAAGTAATGACAACACATTTGAAGTCAATGCGATTTCTGACAGTGCCAGAAGGCCCCGAATCGAACAGGCTTGGAGGAACCTGCAACAGCAAGTTCTACAATATTTCCGATGTTAACATTTAAAAAGTTTAATAGCGCTTTCTGTACGCATACGTGTATCAGGTTTTCTGGTATAACAGATTTGTCATTTTGTACATGACAAATACTGTTGCGCGCTCCATACGACTGCCGACCTGCACGGGGCCCGTCAGTTAGCAAAAGACCTCAAGACCAGACCTATCACCGTCCACCTTCGAAGAGCCACATTTCAGTCTCTGCTTTCTCTAACTACATAGCTATAAGGTTTTCTCAGGTTTTGTTTGTTTAAGGTGTATTTCTAATAAGACATCTTTACAATACCAGATAAATGAGCTTTGACTATGATCGAAATTGTCAAGATATACTCGTTACCAAGACGTTTATTGCCATAAATCCATATGACCTCAGTGGTAATTTAGATTTTAGCAGACCCATAAACGAACTACTATGCACGTTGTACGCATACACTATCTCAAAGAGTTATAGCGTTTCCATGGCAGCCACAAGACTACTTTGTTAAGTCATTAGCGCTTTGGAAGATAGCCCGGCAGTATCAATATCATGCCATGCTAATGCCACTGGAACCACTCCAAGTCCTACTGCAGGCACAGGAGGGGACATGAAAGGAAACAGGAGAAAAATGTGGACATTTTATACGAAAAACCCTGTCAAGAAAAAAAAGAACGAAATGTAATCCAAAGATTTGGGAGAGGAAGAGAAGAGGGGAAGAGAGAAAGTTAACAAAACCTTAAAGAGACAAAGGAAAGGAAAACCAGACATATTTCCCTTATCTTAAAATTCCAACGTAAAATGTTTTGCTTAGGTTTCAGCGTTTTGTTGCAGTGGTTTTGCAGCCAAAATGTTGCACTACTGAGCTCCAATATAGATGCTGAATGTAAAATAGATTAATTGTCCCGGTTTAATGAAAAACAAAATGTAAGGGGATTTAACCATTTATTTTTACGGAAACATTTCTTTGTTGGTACCTCAATGTTTCTATGATAGGTAACTAACACACGCCCTGAGGTAGCAAATTCCACTGTATTTTTGACAATTTAAGAATACGCTGTTACTTTAATTAAAATTATCTCAACTTCAGCTTGTTACAAAATGATCATTTCAACACTTAGTTCAAAACCCAGAAAATATTTCTGAATTTATAGCATATTTTCATTTATCATACAGTTAATCTGGGATACATCTTAATTTAGTTATGACTTCTTGTCTACTCTTCTTTAAAATTTACAGCTACATAATGTCAATATCTGGACTGCTGGGACTCAGTGAAGTGTTTTTTTTAGCAGCCAGTTAGCTGCCCTTTACAGAAAAAAACCCACAGTTTTTGAAGCAGTAGCAAGGTTACATTCAGCCTATCAAAGTTTTTTTTTTTTTTAATATATAAGCATATATATATAAAAATATAAACATTTTATATTTATATATATATAAAACAATATAATACAAATATATATTTTTTATATATCTGTATTAAAAATTCACTCTCAAAACGTACATGCAACAGGTTTTAACATGTGAAGATTAGTAAAGTTCAGATTTCTGTCTGGATCAAGACAGATGAGATTCAGTGTTCCAGCCCTGACAATGTTTGAGTTTCATCCACTAAGCGGGGGCAGCGTTCACTGCAATAATACACTCCGCAGTTGTATCAATTCCATGAGAGTTGAATTTGTGAGGTTTGACCTTTATTGATTGATGGACTCCTAAACAATTTTGAATAAAAATGCTAAAAACATGCAGCAAACTTATGCTTACAGACTTGCTCTTCTTAGTTGCCAGTACCGGTAATTCCCAAATTCAAGGAACCCTTAACGCAAAAATTAAAAATCTACTGAATTTATTAGTCAACATTTTCACAAAGAAATACCTAGGTAATAAATCCTGCGATTTATTGGATTGTCTTAAATACACCTACAACTGACTCCTGTAGGGTTTGAAAGTCTGCTTTTTTTTTTTTCATCTGTTACTTGACACAGCTATCACAAGTACTTCTTGCCTTCCCGTTCTTTACAAGAATGTTTTGCTTCCACCACATTACCCGTGTTTGTTCTTAAAAGAAATGGTTTTAAATTAAGTTTAACTGAATATAACCCAATTGAAAAACAAAAGAAGAAACCCACTCATGGTGTACCTTGGGTGTGCTTCCTTTAATAAACTTTTTGATTGAAGACAACAAGCCAGTTTCATTTTTCTGTGGTTTTCCTCCGCCAACAGGTAAGCTCTCTTCCACCTCCGAATGTTTCCTCTTTGCCCTCAAAGCACGCTGCGTGTGAATCTGATTCGATTGCTGAGAAGCTTTCCGCGTTCTCAGCCTCATTTTCATGTGTACCACATGTAAAGCTATAAAAGGAAAAAACAAGAATACTTAGTCATTGAAGAAACGTATTAAGCTTCAGATCATGAATTCAAAAAATTATATAACACTGACAGTGTTCTGATGCACTGAGCTTTTACATCCATATATATGGCTTAATTTAAATCAAAGAGAAGAGCTATTTAAGTTAAAGCATAATGTTGGCAGAAGAACAAATGAATATAAGCTGGCCACGGATACATCTAACCATTAGATCAGTGAGGTTTTTGCATAACCCTCCAATCCGAGCAGTAGGAACAAAAAATCTACCTGCTTTTGAGATGAAAAGGATTGTATGGTGCCTGGTGTCTTCAGCGTCAAATGACTAGACTCAATGACCTAGGCAGTCCTTTCCAGCTCTGTGTTCCTCACGATACTTCATTTTAAGTCTCTACATTAAATTTGAGATGAGGCATAAATCTAAATTTGTGTCAAGTGTTCACAGAAGAAGAAATCGTAAATGAGACTATGCATTCAATATGGGTGAGGATATAGCAGCTCAACAAAGGAACCTAAGATTGATCTTCAATACAGCTGTATTTGGGAATAAGATTAGACCACAGGAAGACTCATGCAAGGGCAATATTTATTAAAGCAGAGTAAAAGGCCGTTCCAGGGAATGTGTCCCATTTATCTCCAACCTTCAACTGGACTGCTGGTATAGTCAAATTTGTGCATAAATATAACTGCTTTTCTGGACTGAGGGATTTGCCTTCTTCAGTTGACTGAAGCTCATACCTGGGTTGATTTGAATGGGACTACTCATGCTTAAAATTACGCATATACTTGATCAGGAGCAGAAAAAAGAAGTAGCAAGAAATCCAGCTGAGTTGCAATGCACAGAAATACAGGTAAGAAAGTAATATGCATTTCCTAACTGAAGTCACGACAAAAAGCATTTTTTTAAAAGAAAAAAAGCATATGCTTATCATGATAGGAATCAGTACCTGCTTTTCGGAAGTTCATTTAGCATATATCTTATTGCTGAAGAGACAGAATAAACACTCTATAACATTTAAAATATAAGTAATGTCACAACAGCTATCTTGTTTAGGCAAGGCAACGGTGGCACCGGTATGATTCACAGACATAGAAATACTGTGCTACTAATTTTCAAAAATAGTCTAAAAACTGTACACAGTTGCATTTGTTCGCAGTCAGATAAATCTCAATCTCAAATGAAAGGGGTCCCAGCTAATGAAGAATAACAGAACTACTGACACTATTTTCAGGAAACTTAGCAAAAAAAGTACTCAGTTGGTATTGTCAAGAGTGAAATATTTTAGTTACATATAACGTTTGTTTTAACTGCCAGCAAACATGGGATTTCATTTTCATATCTACACGTCCAGCATTTTCATCAGTAGTTAATACAACAACTGTTTACAGACGGGAAAAGGACAAGTCAAGATTCTTAAATGACTGAAGTAACTACAGCAAAAGTGGACTGATAAGTGAAGTTTAAGGAAAGACAACAGCAACCGTAGCCTAAATTTATAAAACCTGGTTCCTTATAACCTTGCGCCCTCTAGTAACAGAAGCATTAAAACTCCGAGTCCACGAGAGTATCCTTTCGTTATTAATATTTGCAATGAAATTTGCATTTTGTTTAAAAGAATCTACTGTATGTGGTAAAAAGTAAAGCAGAGAAATAATGAAAAAAATCCCCAAAGATTTTAATCCAATTTTCTGTTCCTACTCCTTACCACTAGAAAAATAAAAAGATAAAAATAACATTCCTATACAAAAATGTAAAATAAATATGCCTGTTATCGGAAACTGCATCTCAACTTTTCTTTCTTACAAACTGCTGCCAGATTAATTTTTGGGTATGATTTATAGTGGGAAGGATCCACAACAATAGACATATGCTCCTATTGTGCTTCTGTAAAAATCAGGAGGACTTAATTATAAAACCGAAGAAATGATCAAACATCAATGGACAGGATGGTCCAAAGATATCTTAAAACATGTAATGTGTTTTTGGTTCAGAAATATTCAAGAAAGCATTATTTTTTTATCAACATTGTGTCGATTAAATGATGTACTTAAGTTAGTATGACTTACCAAAATCATATTATCCTAGGCAGCAGGAAAAAGAACAATTACATTTAAGGTTTCTCAGTGTTCTTGTATGTGGGAGATGAACTAATTCACAACCCTAGCAGGAAATAGAGCCCGAGACAGAAAATGGCCATTAAACTTTTAAACCAAATAGTTTAAATATAGCAATGTTTCAAGTTAATTAGTTAGCAATTTGTTGGAATGAAGTTAGAGAAAAACAACACTGTTTTGCCACGTTAAAAATATTCTTAAAACTCTCCAAGGAGCTCTAGTCCTCTCATGCTTTGAAAAGGGGATTTTATTAGCAGTATTATCAGCCTGTTTAGGAATTAATTTGGTTGAATTGTACCTCTCTGAAATTCTTCAATCCGTATATAGCAAGGAGACACATGTCAGATCACAGACTGCAATCTCTAGGACAGAGAAGTGAGCAGAGGAGTGCAGACAGCAGAGTCATAAACACTTCGACCATCCTGGCTTCAACTGGTTTCAAATGGGTATTGACAGCCGCAGCGTGCCGGGCTCCTCCACATCTCTGACACGCCAGCCAGCCCGCCCTCTGCCATCCACAGCGACCGACCCGTCTTTTTTTGTGGTACACAGATTGAACGGATTTTTGTTTGCATTCCTTCCTGCCAGGAAGCCCTGGAAGCCAGGCACAGGAACAGAGCAACGAGGCAGCCTATACCCACGATGGTCCCTTAGGTGCAGGAAACATGTTTATGCTGAGAAGTTGAGGAGAAGTGGTAAAAGGGGAATAAAATCAGAAAGATACAGGAAAAAAGGTACAAGAATATGTAATCACCAGAGTAAACTTCTCGAAGGTACTTTAAGATATGGTAGGATGACATGAGGGAACCTAGTAGCCTGCTCCTGCTCCCTCCTCATTTCTTTCCCACACTCATTTCAGCGTTTCTCTCCTCAGAGACCAGGGCAGCTCACTGAGCTAACAGGAAAAAAAATTACTTCATTTTTATGCCAGTTAAATCAGTTTATAAAGGGAATCAATGGGCACGTGAGTAATGCAACAGAGCAGGCGCTGGAGAAGAACACCCAGCACACCTCGCGCCTGACGCAGCTAGACATCCCGCAGCCGACTGCGCCGGCGTATTCTGGAGAGCTGAACGGGACAGAGGTCCACAGATGGAGGGAGGGAAGCTGGGGGTCACGAGAGGCTCCATTCCCAGAGCTCACTGTGATAGAGCACAGGGTTCAAAGCGGCCCTGGTGTCTTGGAGCAAACAGGTAGGCAGCGTGTGCGTGAAGCCAAGTGCACGGTATGGAGCGCGGTCAGTCCCACCAGCTGCAGTCCAAGAATTCCCTGATCTCTGTGACATCTGCCAATGCCATCACAGAACCATTTAGGTTGGGAAAGACCTCTGAGATCATCGAGTCCAACCGTTACCCCAGCACTGCCAAGCCCACCACTAAACCATGTCCCTAAGCACCACATCTCCCCAGCTTTTAAATACCCCCAGGGATGGGGACTCAGCCCCTGCCCCGGGCAGCCTGGGCCAGGGCCTGACAGCCCTTTCGGTGGAGACATTTTCCTAATACCCAACCCAAACCTGCCCTGGCGCAGCTTGAGGCCGTTCCCTCTCGTCCCATCGCTTGTTCCTGGGGAGAAGAGACCGACCCCCCCGGCTCCAGCCTCCTTTCAGGCAGTTGCAGAGAGCGATGAGGGCTCCCCTCAGCCTCCTCTTCTCCAGGCTGAGCCCCCCCAGCTCCCCCAGCCGCTCCTCCCCAGCCTTGGGCTCCAGCCCCTGCCCCAGCCTCGCTGCCCTGCTCTGGCCACGCTCCAGCCCCTCCGTGGCCGCCTTGGGGTGAGGGGCCCAGCGCTGAGCACAGCATTCGAGGGGCGGCCTCACCAGTGCCCAGCACAGGGGGACGATCCCTGCCCTGCTCCTGCTGGCCACACTATCCCTGATACAAGCCAGGATGCCATTGGCCCTCTTGGCCACCTGGGCACACTGCTGGCTCATGTTCAGCGGCTGTCAACCACCCCCCCCAGGCCCTTTCCCACCGGGCAGCTCCCAGCCGCTCCTCCCCACGCCTGCAGCGGTGCCTGGGGTTGCTGTGCCCCCAGTGCAGGACCCGGCCCTGAGCCTTGCTGACCCTCACCCAGTGCCTGGGCCCATCGGCCCAGCCTGGCCAGGGCCCTCTGCAGAGCACAAGAGGATACCCTAACCTCAACACCAAAGCCTGGGCCTGAGCATTGCTGTTCGTAAGCCTTTTCTATACAGTACTGCTTTTGTGTCACTCATAACTGTGGTCTCAAGTTAACCCAGTCACAGGAACTAATTGTCAATCATCTGTGCTGTGAACTCTCTGGAAAGGGTGTATTACACAGAACTGAAATAGTCAGGACTCCCCACAATATGTATATTGAGTATGCAAACATATACATAAGTGAGATTCTTAATTCTCATTTACCGAGTTCAAAAAACTCTGAAAGGTAAGAAGAGAGAGACACTGAACTAACTCAAGCTTTTGATTGACGATGGATAACCATTTATCATGGGGAATTAGGAATTAAGTAAATGAACACTAAAATATAATGGGATTTTGAGTATATTCAAAGATGTAAATCACATTCATTGAAATATTATTTATACATTTTGAAAAACCGGAAAACACCCCACAATATGACTTTATACAACAGCAGTCTTTTAAAATATTCTGGTGAGAAATCTAAGATGACTGCCATTTCCCGGGTAGGAATTAAAGGAGACTATACTAAAAACAAATGTGTATAAAAAGGAATTAGACAAAATTGTAAAACATTGAAAGAAGACTGACACTAGTGAAACTCCAATTTGAGAATGAAAATATTACTTAAAATTTGCTATACTACAAGATGCCTGATTTTTCTAGAACTGAAACAAATATTAGGCAGACAAAAGATGAACCAATTTAACGTTTGTCAACAGTGAGTATGTACTTATCCAGCAAGGAACCATTCAACTCATCTGTACGCTATTGCCAGAGAGTTCCTTGGCTCATTTCACATCCTGGGTATCAAGCCTGGGGTTATAAATATCTCTCATGGACTTAGCAACAGTTACCTACAATCCTCTCAATGACAGAAGTTTGCTTTCCTAATGCTCGATACATTTGGCAGCGGACAGTTTTTACTTGGATTCTATTCGTGTTTCTTTTCTGAAACAAGCATAAACCAGACTACAATACTTGACACGCTCTCTCAGCCAAAATAATCAAGTCTAAACATGTGCATGCATTTCCTTCCTCAAACACGTACAATTCGGATTTCACCACAGCGTGCCGTTCGGCGAAGAGCCTGACTGACTGCGTGACCACGTATCTCCCCTAGCCACGTTCGGTCCAGACCTCGGCTGTGCCAGGGAGGCGCGCCGAGACAAGCAGTCGTACCGCCGGTTGCACGTGGGATTACGCTGAACAATCCTAAGCAGTTTTTGTACTTTAATTCTCTTTTCAGCAGATTCTCTTTCAGGGGCTTGCAGCTCAAAACCCTCTCTCTGTGCCACAGTGTAATTCCTTCACATCGTGAAAAACTGGTACTAAAGTATTACTGCAACATCACGAACCCAAAGTCAAATAAATACATTAACAGCAAATATACTGAATATTTAAAGGCTCAAGCCATGTTTCTGCACTGCATACATGTCATATTCTAAACTCTCAGAAACCCCTTCTTTCTTGAATTCCTTCTAGGTCTACAATAAACTCAGAAAGTGGGGGGAAAAAAAGGAAAAAAAGAAAGAAAAAACCCTCATTCTTCAGAAGAGAAATACATGGCAAAGAGGGACTAAATGGAGTTCCCATTAAACAATTTGTGAGACAGGAAAATAAGAAATGAAGGAGCAATTAAAAAGCAGCAGCTGAACGAGCTACAGCTGCAATAAATTCCCCATTTTCCTGCGTCCCCCCCACTAAGTTGTCAGGCTCACTACCCTGTAAATACTGTTGTTATTCCGTGGCACAGGTACAGTGTACCTACAGGAAAGAAATTCCTGTGAATGACTCATATTTCTAAATAAGAGCATGCCTCCGTGAAATTTTCAGTTAGGGATGATTTATTTTCCCACCGCATTCGGTACTACTGTTTTATCTATTTTTCCCAAAACTATTAAAAGGAAAATTAGGTGAGGCACATATAATTACAGGGTTTAAGGCTTTTTGATACAGGAAAAAGTTTAAGATGGTAAAAGAACAATAGTGATGAACAATAGGAAGAGATAACTGACAAGAAAATTTAAAAATATAGTGTTGAACGATTTCTACATTTAATTTGGCACTCAGTAATACAACTGAATTGCCACCACTGAAAACTATATAATCCAAGCCTGAACACCAGAAGAGCTCTAGAGGATTAGGACAACTCGACACGCTATGTCGGGGTCCTCAACATTTTTTACACAACAGAGCTTCTGCTGCCACAGATTATATTAAGCTCCTCTTGTGGTGCCGCAGAACACCTCCCTTCCAAACGACACAAGTAAGCCAAAAAACGCTCCCTTCTCTCCGAGTAACGGTGCCCATACATTAGTTTTTGCCATCGTGGAGCTGATGACCAGCGAGTATGAAAAATTCACGCTTCGAAACAAAGCGTACTGAAAAATGTTGTGGAATATATCCGACCTTAACAACCACAATATTCTTCCTGCATTACTTCCACAGCGTTTCTTGAAATATTTTTTACACAAAGCCAAGAAGGCAGTAATTTTTTTTTACCTTTTTTTAGATTTTGAGCAAAAGTGTCAATGCATGCTGTTTATGTTGTAGGTACAGATGGATACGTGACCAACATACACAAAGCTGTCAACTGTCACCAAATTTAACAGCTGTGACAACTGATGCTGGGCTTGAATTTGTGAGCCACCAGTGGTGGGTTCAGTCTCCCACCGTCCACCAGCTCAGCTAACGCAGACCTCACTGCTGAGAAAACGCGGTCATTTCGTTCAAATATTTCTGGACATACAAGCTAGATCACAGTGGGCAGATCCGCAGAAAGAGGAACCACGAACAAATGTTTTCTTCAGTTTCCTTTTAAACAAATAATACCAGTCATATTTCGTCAGCACATTTCATTACGGCGACGTGACCCAGATTTCAAGTATGAAGAAACATCCCAACGAGAAGACGTGCTCACTGAGCCGCCCCAAGTCCGTTCACATGGTCCTAGTGATGCTTTCAAGAAACCTAAGATCTCACGCTAGCGTACAAAGGAGCCCGAGTCACCATGGGGAACGGACAAAAAGCTGATGAGCCCATGCCTGGTGGGGAGACAGAAATACGGCACGAGTGATAACGCTAGTGAAATGATATACCTGTCTGGACTCACAACAAAGTCAAGGAAAATGACTTCTAGCTAAAGTCTTTCATCCAGACAGGCCCCAAAGCACTTTACAAACTTCAAGGAAATGCTTTTTGTTAGTTCAAAGATGTTGAGACTTTTCCCCCTCAAAGACTCTTGGCCTTTCTTTAACCAACTTATTTTCCTTCCCTAGAAAATTACTGCAATTTCACGTTATTCCAGCTGCTGTATTTCGTATTTTGCAACATACTGTATTACTTGTCACTCTTCTCAAATCTTCCAGTGCGTTTTTCTGCAACTGCCTCCTAGAGAGACAACTATTCACTAGGAAACCATGATTCAAAGAAGTCTGGAAGTAGTGCTAGTATAGTGTAGGTAAAGGCAAAATAAAAAGACAATGTTTTCTAAAAACAGCAAAACACACAATATGTACTATTCAGATGTTGGTGCTTGGTTATGAAATCTGGATAAATGTGTAAAGAAACCACAAGTTCCATCAAAACAATAGCTAGCAATTATAACGATCAAAAATGCAATGCAAATGGCACCTCTAAATTTTCCTTGTTTCATTGGAAGCACCTTTTATTCTCCTCCGTATCTTCCAGGTTACTAAGCCCTTTCAATCTGAAATAAAACCACGCTCAAAACCCCTGGCTTTCAGTCCCCTCATTTTAACCGTGATTTTTCAGTACGTCTGCCTTGGGCTCACATACACAGTTCTACGCTCCCAAAGCTTATGCATCTCCCTAAAAGAAACATTTTCTTAGAAAGATTTTGCCAAAGAATGAAGGCAGCTTTTTGTAATTGGCCTTAACAGAAAATAGATTCTCTGTTACTTTATTTTTCTGCTCTAGCAATCATATTTCTAGGCACCATTGTTTTTGCCATCGCTCTGCTAGTGAGGCTTTGTTTTGATTATACTATATGCGTTTGGAACTGAAAGTTTATTCCCTCCAGGCCAAGACATTTTTCTCTTTGCGACTGAGGGTACACGCTTGTAATTAGTTCAGTGTTTTCAGTTTGGGTCAGGCTACTAACCAACAAAGAAAAATGGGAGAGCTGGGTTAATCGTAGAAGAGTTAACCTCAGAACAGAACCCCAAAATCCGCTGCCGAAGAAAGACACTGTTTACAATCTCTGATGTTGCCAAGACAAGAATTTTACATTAGTCATCTTCAGATATTGTGGGGCTCACCAATACCTGAGAAGTTTTGAAATCAAAGTTTGCGGTGCTCGGGTTTTAAGCGAGCGGATAACAAATTCCACTAGAACCAGCGCTGTTCCTGTTGAGATTCTGGAACGGACCAGCTGTCTTTAGACATATTAGGCTCTCTGGACATTTAATCCATGCTGCTAGGCACACAGGGAGCCTATTTTTGGAAGTCATCTCCCTCTTGTTACAACCCGTGGTATAGCCAGGTTGCTGAACACTTCCTGAACAGACCTTCCAGGATGTTGTCCGACCACAAAAAAATCCCAATGAGTTACTTTTTTTAATTGTTCATCTCATCCGTATTACTTATCTTTTTAATTAAAAAAAAAAATCAAGAAGATTAATAAGCCCAAGTAAGTCTGTGTTGGACTATGGAAGCCGTGGAGTAACTCCTGTGTTTGTTATGAGAGGCTAATGATTTCTGCAAAGTCTACACAGACAAGAGAGCTGCATTTTGCTTAACTTCACCAGAAAACCTAATCTTGCTCTACTTCACCTTAATCTTCCTGTGGGATCAGAACCACAATCACGTATTCCACAGGACTTTGTCAGGTTGCTATCTTTTAAAAGGCTAGATAACTTTTTTGGCTGCTCCTTTGGCCTTAAAAATAGCAGACTATTTTTATTGTAGGATAAAAACCTCTATAATGATAATATGACTCTTATTGCTCTGGAAAACACTTTTCCTTGGTGCACTATATAGCTTCAAAACCTGTAAAAATAGTTTAAGCTGTGCTCTCTACCTGGTACGGGGCTGCTATTATGCTCTTCTCGCACCTGGCTTTCCTGATTTAAAAATAAAAAATAAGAAATCAGCCAACTCTGTTGTTAAAAATGGGGAAAATGCCATCACAGTCAAGATTTTTATCAGTCACTGCCCATACAAATTTTAAACTAAACATTTTCCATTACATATACGTGCTAATTTAAACCTGACTTTTTCATAGCCCATTCTGGCCTATTTCTTGCATGGAAGACTTCATTCTTACAAATTTCAGGCTCTGAGATTAATTTGCTAATTTGTGCATGTACCTCAGTTAAAACTGATATGAAAATAAGGGCTAAAGTTTTAACAGCTTTACTAATTTGTGAGTGATATTATGTTTTTACATATAACATTAAAAGCATAATATTAAGACATTATGAACTTGAATCTCATTCCCTTTCAAAAACTTAATGAGTTTCAGGGACCTGTCTGATCCCTTCACAACAAGGCATTTTACATATTTTCTTTTCTTTCATTAATTTTTTTTTTCCTATTTTACTTTGGGTGAAAAATCCACAAGAAAAAACAAACCTCATTGGCTACTCCCTGGAAAGTTATAGGAAGTTTCTGGTCAATATTCCAATAATACAAAGGATAATAAGCACAAGTTACCAACAGCAACAAAAGTTTCCTAAGCCAAAACTGATCTGCACGCCCACTATAATGTTTCCATTCTTCTTTGATTCTACCCCGAATTGCACTTATTTATTTCACAAACTGATTGCCTCCAGTTTGGTCTAACATATCTCTGCCACTTTAAAATGTGTGAGATGTAATGAAATAATAACTTTATGGCTGTAAAGTAGCAGATATGGCTCTGTAAACAAGCAGGGAATTGCTCTGCTGGGTGAGAAGATAGTGTTTGTCTAGTGCCTCACTTTGGGAAGTTCACGTCTGAGAAAAAGGTAGGAGCTACAGAACTATTAATACTAGCGCTACTGGCGCCGTATGGTACAGGGTTACATTCTTAAGAAAAACCATGCAAAATCAGCCAGCGTTTTAGTACGCCTGGCAACCTGAGAGACTTTTTGAGTCAGAGAAAAGGGAGGTTGCGCACCTGTGTCAGGGTGGCTGGATTTTTTTTTCCAATCATTCCCCAGTATTGGGAGCAAACCTAGCCTCTCCGTCAGGAATCCCACAGAGTAAGAGATGGCCATGCCACGTTCCAAAGCAATGCAAGTCGTCTTGACAGTGGTTAATTTATTGCATTACAAAGCAGTTCCATTATAATTTGGGAGAATTTTCCAGATACTGAGGAGACCTAATTTAACTTAAATACCAAACTTAATGCAAATTAACTTAAATATCAAACAAATACTTGGAGAAAGTTAGTTGTCACCTTTGTGCCTTCGATATATAGGACAGAGCACACAATACATTTCACTAGAAGTGCTGAAGAAACAATTTAGCAAAATCATGGAAGAGTATTCCTGATACTTATAAACCTTTTGATGAAACTAGAAGGAATGCTTTCTCATTTCCATACCTCCTTCCTCTACCTCCCTTCCAGCTCAGTAGGTGCTTTTTCATTGTGCATTATGACCAAGGAGGGGTGTAGGAGGAGAGGGAAAGAAAAGGCGGGCTGCAGTTCAGTGATGTTTTCTCCGACAGTAAAGTCAATTTAAGGAGCTATTCATTCCTCCACCGACGGTGCCGTTTGCTGCCTTTCAGCATGTAGTTGCAAGACTTTAGCTTCTGCAGAGCAGCTGGCACAGGGAGTTCCAGCCTCCCCTTCCCCGGCACAGCTCGCTCTCACCCGCACGATGGAGTTTGCCGCTCTGACAGGCTGCGGCTCCATGACAGCCTAAGCCAATCTAATTGCTGTCATACTCCTGCACCCTCCCCGAGGCAGCTTTGGCACTCGGCTAACCCTCCATTTAGCCATATTTTTAGGCCAGCTTAGTAAACTGAAATGTTTCAACACAGAATCACAGGAACAAGGGGTGGAATAAAAACATACGACTCCTGGCAGGGGAAAGGATAGCTACAGCAGTAAACCAGCAAGCCCAGGGCGTGGGGTTAAAGCACTGTACCACGATCACCATGTATAACTACATAACTTAACACAAGCGTTTAGCTGTCAGTGTGCTCTCCGGCACAGTCACGAACGGTATCAATGGCACAGCGTTCTCCCGGACGGTGCTCGGGAACAGCACAAAGCAATACTTGGGAGAGGGCTGTTCCCTCCAGGCAGGGCAGAGGAGGTCACCCTGTTTTGGAGGAAGGGAGCTGAGCTGGGAGGATGCAACCTGTGCCACACCGCTTGCCCTCCAGGCCAAGGAAGACACCCTGGCCCACTGCGCTGCCTGGTCAGCGGGGCTGAAGCAGCAAAGAGGCCGTTCTAAGCTGCTGGGGAACCTCAGCCTCAGCTGCTCCAGTATCAACCCTGAGACTGGCTTTTTTGTTGATATGATCACTGAAACTATTCAGGTTTAAAATTTTCCTTTTATTTTCTGGCACGTTCTTTTAACAAAGACCATCCGGCCACAAATTTTTAAAGCAACAGTATTTTATGTCATGGGTTTCATTTGCTTATTGTACTCTTTGAAGGGCTGTATTCTTTAGCATAAATATTGATAAGCTTTTTCTATTACAGTTCATTTTTTTTACAGCCTGGTTTCTAGAGAAAATAAGGCTCATGCAATTGCACCGTCCATAACTGTCTGTGTGTCTGTCAGTCCTCCCCTGGCAAATGTGGAACCCACTGACCAATATCAATCCAATTTCACAGAGGGAGAGAAATTCCAAACATACTAAGGTCCTACAAGTTTTCTGAAAAGCAAAAGCTATGCAGGTAAGACAGACCCTTTTAGCATCCCCAGTAAGCGAAAAGACGGCCACAGCCCAGTCCTTACCCCACATCCACTCTGGCTACACACAGACATGCTCCACCGTGTCTCCTTTCCTGGCCTACCTCTGAAAAAAAGGCCAGCTCCTCAGCAGAGACAGGGCAGAGAACGAACAACCACGCATTCTGCAGCCAGCTCGGCCAGCGAGCAAACCCAGCGTAGGCACTTCAGGCACCAGGAGGGAGAGCAAACAGGAGGTGCTCTGACTGGAGGTGGGGATACTTGACATGCCGTGGATAGAGAGTCTGGAGGTATTACGGGAGACGAGAGGGCTGGGAGGCACAAAAGAATACCAGTCTGTGGGAAAACAGACCTTATCAATTCCGCTGTTCAAAAAACAACACAGAACTAACCGGATTGTTTTAGCTTGCACTCGTCATTATCTCGTTAAGAAGAATTCTCATTTATGACACTTAAAATATGACAATAAAATAACTTAGAAACAGAGTTTGAAGAAAAATGCTAAGCACACTGTTCATGCAAATGGTTAACATCTTTTGTCCCTGAGCACTACAGTGGATCAAAACTCCTACAGAGTAATATTTAAAAACCTGTACATTAAAGCGGGGGGGGGGGGGGAATCATTGTCTTCTCATCCTTTCAGTATCATATATGTTATAAAACAGAACTTAGGTTTTTAAACTCTCTTTGAACACAGAGGATAAACAAAGTCCACCCAGATTAGTTTAAACAACCATCTATTGCAACCCGAGTTAACTGAGCAGACTTTGTGCGGCAGCAGATGAGGAGCGTCCCTCCAGCACAGGGAGGAGAGCGGAGCCGAGCTATGGAACGCAGGGAACAGGTGAGCGAGCATCCGTTCAGCCACTCAGAAAACCCTGTACAGATTTTACGTGGTTTGCTTCTATCCTCTGATGGCTGACTGAAGGCTCTTAACCCTCTTTTACAGCCTTTTCACATCAGATTCGTCTCTTCTTCTGTCAACTGCCCTGTGCTTCTCACTCCTTTCACAAGGAGCTCAACACAAACAAAAACGTTGAAAGTGGCATGGCATCTTCTGCCCTCTCACAGGGCAAGATATTGCTTAACAGAAACCTGCACCAGTTTTTTAGTGGGGATCTAGTATGAGCTTTTGAAACAGATCTTTCTCATCATCCCATTTATAGTGCTTCGGTTCACGTAACAAAGCAGCCTCAGAGCAACTCATACCAACTGGAGTCCTCTGAAACTAAACTGGGAGGTACACTTCAGCCACTAAAGGACACGGGACCAGAGCGAGCTGAAACCTCCAGAAACGCGAACAACATGGACATCAAGTCCCCAACACCAACAGGCTCATTCTACAGGTCTGCTCCTATTGCACCACACTGTTTGTCAGATGGAGACCGACAACACTCTGAGTAAGCTGACAGAACACTAGTGGGTTTATCAGCATAGTTACTTTAGTTTAAAAATAAAACTAAACCATCAAACAGAAAAAAAGCCCTTTACCCTAGTAATTCTGACAAAATATCAGCTATCTGCAAATGCAGGCACAGAGCCTTTCAAATTCCCAGCAACAAAGTAAATGGCACACTAACAGCCTCGCGTACTCCTTTAACCTTACAGCACCTGAACTAAAAGGGAACAGAAAACACATAAAGAGGAGAAAGAGCAAAGAGCAATCTTCTTGAAATAACTTTTCAATTTAGAAAGCATGGACCACTGATGACAAATGTTTATTTTCTAATCTTAAACTATTTTACGGTTTGGAACCCTATTATGTTAATTGACTCAGGACATTTTTATATTAACTATTAATCTTTAAGAATGAAGATTATGAAACATCTTCCAGGTACATAATAAACCAATCTTCTATCAAAACAGAATTATTCTCAAGTAAGTCCAACAGGGTAATCGAGCATAACAATTAAGCATCACACCTCTTCACCTGAAACTGTATCTATACAGCCCATTTTTCCAACTGAGCTCTCAAAGACTTTCTCTTAAGAGGGCAAGTAAGCTTGCTATTCCCTAAGCAACACAAACCTAAGGAACTCTAAATCCAGTACTTACAGTTGTCTAAGAATATCTGTTTAAGAATACAGTTGTTTAAGAATATAGTGAAGAAATTAAAAGTATCAAGATGACATTAACTTGTTTTCTCCTTTAATAGTCGTCACTTCTGTCTTGATAAGCAAAATAAACAAGCTTTTCCAAGCATATTTAAATTGATTTAATTACAACTGCTTGGTCTTGACAAGAGTTTAAGGTGCCAAATAAATTGAGCTAGGTGATTCAATCAAATATACTATATTTAAGTCTAGTATACCCGAAGCCCATAAGTACCTTTAACGTTTTTGTAGATATTTCTGCTATTTATAAATTACCCCCTTTACTTCTTGTATACTTTTCCACCCTCTGGAAACAAACCTGAAAACTCCAGTTCATACTATGCTTTTCTTTGGCAAACACAGAAACAACATAACCGTTGCGCACGTAACTACTCATAACCAGCTTTCCCTTCTCCTCTTTATTTATTTCCTAACTTCTGACAGACATTCTTCTTCATCCTTTCTCAGACACGCACACAGACACAGACAACAGACACAAAACTGCAGTACGAGCAGCGTGTCATGGTTAGCCACGCTTTCAGAAGAGAACGAACTCAGCCCTCACCTGCAGGGTTTACCTCCCTCCCAGGTGGTGGATCTGAATCAGCTGACCAGGCATCTCAGGACAGCCCAAAGGCATTATTTCATATAAAAAGAAGCCTGCTGCACCTAAATGAGCTCCCCTAGGATAGTAAAATGAGAGAAGTTCCTGGGAAAGGGAGAAAAGAGAAGCAACTCAGGCAGCGTTATCTCATACGAAAAGGGTATTGGAAAATGAGGCGAGGACAAAGGAGACTATAGAACCTAGCTGTTACCTGGAGTCAGCCCGCTCCTTCCGCAAATAGCGAATACTTCAAAAACACCAGCTAGGAGATGTAAACTACAGAAGAGCGAGCCTAGAGGAAACTACAACGGATGAAGCAAAATCCCACCACAGGGGGTAAGAAATAAATATACCTGTATTAGACTCTTTGCTCCAGCACCTTCAGCCCCTGCATACTAAGCAGAAGATACTGAGTACCCTTGAAGTGCTATCTAGACTAAGGAAATCTCTATTAGACTGTGTCTAAACCAGAAGCTTCACCAGCACAATACTACCTGTTAAAAATGGGAAAGGAAGGGGGAAATAATACTTTTTCCTAGTCAAATACAGCTAGGGTAACAAGCCTCCTGGTGAGCGTGAACACAACGCGCGCTGGCAAAAGGAACCCCTTTGTGCAGGGGTTTTACCGCTAACTAGGCTGGTACTGCTGTGCCAGTAAAGTCCTTGTGGTATAGTCTAATCCTTAGATTGAATTACCTGCCTTCCTCTAATTAGCACCTCCTAAAATATAGGGTGAATCAAAGCAATCATGTTTTAGAATGGCCTAAAGTAAACGGAGTTATGATTTAGACTGAATCAGTGCAGCTAAAGCTAAATTGCTTAGAACAACTGCTCTGATTTCATCTGAGTTCCTGTTAATTTATTAACTTAAATTAGCTATTCCTAACATAGCCTAAATAAGGACAGGTTCCTTTTCTTCATATGAGGCTTCGAGGATGCTAACGTGCCCTACAGTATCACCTTCCTAGCCTTACTCTGCTGGTAATGACACTCCTGCTGTGTTGCCACCGCATGTGTTTATATATCTAAAATAATTTATTTATAGGTAAATTCTAATCCAAATGTTTTAGTCTTAGGGTTTTTTTTCTCCTACTTACACTTGGTATATTGGCAATGAATAGTAGGATATATTTTTTAGCATTGTGCTACTTTAAGTCAGTATGCAAGGTTATCTTCCAGACGCTGTGGAGTTAACAGCTCCTTTTAGTTGAAACTTATTTTCATGATAATGTTACACTTAAAGTTACACTGCTCTAATAAATATTATGAATTCAATACTAGAAGTGTTTTATGCCTTCTAACTAGATTCCTCACCCAACAAAGAGGAAGTCTGAATTCAGACAGGAGTTAGGACTGTTAGGGATAACTTCAATTTCCATCATCTCTTTTATACGCAGCTCTGGCATCCACATCACTTAGCGGACAGAGGATCCTCATCAGGTCTAATGCAACGGATAGGCGACTTCCTAAATGTTGGCTTTAGGGTTATTTTTAGCTAGATGCATAGAAATCTGATTGATGGGGCTGGACTCTCATAAAACTTTCCCCATGGGGAGCTGTATGTTTTATGTCACAATGCAGCAGAGATCAATGCGGCTGCGGAGTTAATCCTGTCCACCAGCGGCTGCACGCTTCCCTTCCCTTGGCTTGTCCACAGTATTACGACCTCGGTCCTACCAGAAATACTAACCCATCAGATAGGGAAACTGAGGCAACAAAGGACCTGTGTCAGATCACACACCTGAGTGTGTTGGCAAAGGTGAAAACACACTTCGGGCTGATATTCAACTCCTTATTTTCTTACACCAGACTGTCCTGACAAGTGTTTTCCTTGGATCACGAGGTACGAGGAAAGAACTCCTTATTTTCCATAGTTAAGAGGACCTTAATCAAAGTAATTACTGAAACTGATCTGATTGGGAAGTAATCTATTTAGAAAAAGTTAAGACTGCCAACTGGGAAGCTACTATCCAACCTCTGAAACTGATTGCTTTAGATGCGGATGATTTCACACTTAATTTTTCAAGTGCTATCGAAAATGTCTTCACCTGTGAATGTTAAAATATTTATTTTTCTAGAACACTAAATAATGGCCATCTAGGCAACTCAACATGTAAACAACATGTTATATTGGCTTTCGAGTATCTCGGTGTATGTGAGTTTCCCCTCCAAGCAATCAGAAGAGAGACACTGCGCTGCAGCTCACACTGCACTTCAGCAAATTAACCTGTGTTTAAAGTACTCTGTAGGGCCTGACACTGTCAAAATCCCTGCCTGAGATAGCCACTCTTTTTAAACGAGCTTGTAAAGAGCTTACTGTTCCCTTACAGGATCAGAGCAGCATGATTCAATTTAAATATTCTGCCCCCTAAAAACCGTAATCTGTTATGAATTTGATTAATCAACTATGCACTTACGGTGCATATTTGCATTTTTTGAAGACTTAACTGGGATGTATAAACATCAAATGAACTTTTCATATACAATAGATGAAAAACAATCTTCCATTTAAAATTTACAAGAGATTGGTGCCAACACTTTAGCGGTAATGTAAGCTGCCAGCAAATGAAAGAATTTCATTCAGACTTAGTCCTTTGCTTTCTGGGCTAATAAGAGTAAGAACCACCATATCTGATCTACGCACGGTAATGAACCAGAAAGGCACTTGTGCGAGGGGAACGCTCCTGAGAAAGCACGGAATAGGGATGCAGTCACGGGGGGGGGGGAACACGACAGCCTTCAAATCTGGGATAATTCTAATAGTCCTATGCTGACGTTCTCAAAGTCCAAACCCCACGATGCATAGGAATTGGCTCCCCTAGGGAGACCAGGCTGAAAACACATGGATGGGGAAGAACTTGTGCAGGGCTTGAACGGGGAAAAGCTGCAAACCCATAAACTGGAAAAGGCAATTTTAGAGTTATATGATTACACTGGCTTCAGCTGCGATCTTGAAATTATCATGATGATGTTCTGGAACTTCCAGTTATTCCTTCAAAAGGGCAAGAAGTCTCAAGCACATTAATTTAAAATTTCTGCCAAATTCCAGTCCTACTTGATACATCCTGCTTTTACAGACTCGCAGAACGGTTGAGGCTGGAAGGGAACTCTGGAGGTCATCTTGTCCAACCCCCTTGCTCAAGCTTTTCTTGCAGGCTCTTGCCAAAATAGTTCAGCATGACTTTCAGTATTGGTTCTTAGAAAAACGTGCAAGTACTCCAGGTTATTACTCCACTTACACCTATGAAAACGTTTCTTCCACAGGAATGAAATATTTGCATAGAAAGCTGCCAGAAGAGAAAATGTGATTCTTAAAGTCTTCTGCAAACACCACTTTTGTTGGTGTCAACCTCAGCAGCATTACAAGTGATCAAAGAAAATAAAAGCCAATACAGTACTGAAAAACTTTGTAAGATGAAGACTAAGTTTCCTTTTGAATTCAGTAGAGTCTCTCTTTTTTTTAATTGCTTAATGCTAGTCAGCCTGCAACAGTGTCACATCAGCGTGCTGGAGAATCAACACAGTGGAAGGAAGTTATCAACACTCGCGGTGGAAGTCTGAAGATGGAAAATCACCTTCAAATTATGAAAATGCATGTACAGCTCCAGCATATGTGGAATGTTTACATCTTTAGAAAGATGATCTAACTGTACCATTAAATCTCTGGGACAGACTGACAAGAGAATTTTTCCTTTAATGAAAGAACTTTGTCAGATGAAACAGGAATGTCAGCTTTAGCGCATACTCCACTGACTGGAACGGGATCAAGTCTTAACTAAGTTCCACACAATGTTTTCAGGGGAAAAGCGGAGAATGTTTTATGGAATTTAAGTCTGGATTTGGCTTGCATCCTAGAACATATATCTTGTTATGAAAACTGCTGAAACACTTTTAAGTGGGCAAGCCACAAGTGTCCTTGGAGCTATCCAGTCAACTGGAAGTCACACAGGCAAAACCTCCTAAAGTAGGAAAGCTTGAAACTGGAAAGAGGGGGGGTGAGGGAGGGGCAAATAATCTTGGAAGCATATCTGTTACATAGAACTGTTCGCTTGTGCCTACAGCATGAAGTAGTTACAACTTGTTTTCTGCTATTGTCACAGATCCAGTATGTTACTCTAGCTAAACCATAATCTCTTCCTGCCTCAGTTCATCCATGTGTAAACCTGGTTTGCTCTTACCTTAATGTGTCATGGGGCTTAATTAATAACACTTAGGTCCTTTAAGTCCTCTACAAACATTAACTACTTCTTGTAACAACTCTCCAAGGTATTATTATCCCCATTTTACTGATGGAAAAATGGCAAAAGAGGTGACTTGCCCAAGGCAACAGAGTAATAGCTATACTCAGAGATCTTCTTCCTGGACTACTGCATTGTAACGGCAGAAACTTATCAAGAAAGGCAAAGTCAATAAGTGCAATCTCAAAATTACTTTTAAAAGTGTACCGTAAGCAACTGGAGGACTATGAAAAACCCCCACCAGAAACAATAAGCTTGGGATCAGGACAAGTGCTATAATCATCACCACAGAGGAAGAAATACCCTAGGCAGATCTAGGCTAGAGCTCACCAAAACAGTCACAAAGAAATAATGAGACCTGTCCTCTCATGTGCTCCTAAGTACCATGAAACTGAGCAACAGGCTTGTACGGTACTCTCCAGTAACACAGAAGCGAGCAGATAATCAATGTGGTACACAACATGCTAACATCTCACGCCGCGTTCCCAGCACCGACAGGGAATGCCAATAACGGGTTGAGATGGCGGTGGTCCTGCACGCTACTGGCCAGCGCATCACGGCCGCCTTCCCCGGCTCCTGCCCTCACCAGCGACAGCAGACAAAGTTGGTGTTATTCCCCGCTGCCCAGCCACGCTGACACCCTTCGCAGCAGCCTTTCGCCGCCCGGGATCCCTCGCCCGGGCAGCCTGCGGCGTCGCGCTGGTGCCCGGCATCCCCCGGGGAGGCAGTGGGCCGGCAGCCCCCCGCCGTCCTCCCCGTCCCCCCGCGCCCGGAGCCGGTGACAGGCACGTCCAGCGCTGCCGCCCCGGCGCGGCGACAACAGCGGGCAGCAACAGGCGCGTCCTCCGCGGGAGCCAGCGCCGGGCACGGCCCGCCCGTGTGCGGCAGGCGCCGGGATGCAGCCCGCGGAGCTACGCCCCCTGAGCCGGCCCGGCCCGGGACGCGCCCCCGCCGCCCGCCGCCGCGCACAGCCCAGCCCCCGCGGCGCCCACCGCCGCCCGGGGCGCGGGACGGGACGGGGCGGGCGGGACGGGGGGCGGCGGAGCCTCACCGCAGGCCTCGGCCTAGAGGGGGAGGCGAGGGGTGTCAGCGCGGGGGTGACAGCCGCGCCGCCCGCTCCCCCGGCGGCCGGGGGCCGGCCCGGGAGGGCTGCGGCCCCGCTCCGGCGCGGCCGGGGCTGGCTGGCCTCCGCGGCCGGCGAGGGGAAGGTTGAGCGGGGAGGGACGGGGTGCCTCCGCAGGCAGCGGGGCGCGGAGCCCGGCGGGCGGGCGGGGACGCGGGGCGCAGGGGCCCGCCGCGGGGCAGGCCCCGAGGGGAGGCTCCCGCCGGTCAGTCCGGAGCGGCCACCCCTTGCCTTCCCACCTGATCCCGGGCTGGGACCCCGCGCTGGCTGAGCCGCCGCGTCAGTTACCTGCGGGTGCGGGGTGCCGGGGAGGCGGGCCCCCGGTGTCCGGGTCCCCGGCGGCCGGGCCGGGCCGGGCCGGGCCGGGCGGGCGCCGCTGTGTTTACACCGCCACCGGGGCTCCGCGCTCCGCAGCCGCTCAGCAGCCAGTCGCCATTTCCCGCCTACCGACCTGCTACACCACACGGAGGGACCCGGATGGGGAGAGGGGCCGCCGCGCAGGCGCAGCCCGGCCGGGGGAGGGGGGCCTGGGGACGGCGGCGCCGGGGCAGGCCGGGAAGGAGGGAAGCCGGGGCCTGGCGCGGGGAGCGGCGCCTCGGGGTGGCGGGGCCCGGCGGGCGGGCGGAGAACGACGGGCCGCGGCGCGGCGGGGGTGCGGGTGAGGGCCCGGCCGCCGCTTCCCCGGGCCGGGAGCCGCCGCCAAGGGGCGGGGAGGCTGCGCCTGAGGCGCCGGAGCCGAGGCTGCCTCACTCTCTTGGCGCCGGGCCGGGCCGCCCGCCGCGCCCCGAGGTGAGGCGAGGGGCGAGCTGTGAGGAGAGGCGCGGGGCGGCGGCGCGAGCGCCCGAGGGGCGGCAGAGCCGTGAGGGGGGGCGGCGGCCGCGGCCCCGCCGCGCCCTGAGCTGAGGCGAGGGGGGAGCGCGCCGCCGGCGGCCGCCACCGAGGGGTGCGCGGCTGCGGGAGCGGGTCGCGGCGGCCCCCGGGGCCCCGCCGGCCGGGGAGCGGCCGGCAGCGAGCCGCAGGGCGCCCGGGCTGGCCGCCCGCGGTCCGGCTCGGTTCTCCCCCCGCGGAGGAGGCGGGCGCGCCGGGCCAGACCTCTCCCGCTGGGGCCGGGCGCCGCTCGGGGAAGCTGCTGGGGCCGGGCGCCGCTCGGGGAAGCCGCTGCGGCCGGGCGGGAGTGTTTCCCCGCGGAGCGGAGCGGCGGCGCGGTTGCGGGCGGGAGTAGCGTTTTCCTGCGCTCCCCGGGGAGGAGGCGGCGCGGCGGGAAGGGCCGAGGCGAGTTCGCCGCGGCCGGTGCGCGGCCAGCGCTGCAGCCGGAGGGGCGGGCGGGAGCCCGGCGGGGCCGCGGCCCCGGGGGAGGCCGCCCCCGGTCCTCGCCGCTCCGGCCGCCCCCTCCCCTGCCCGGGGGGTTGGCGGCCTCGCTTCCCTCCTGGCAGCCTGAAAAGCTCCCCTGGGCCGGGCAGCCTGGCCGTGTACGGCGGGCTGCCGGCTCCGCGCGTTGCCGGTGCCCTCTCGCCCGAGCCGCCGCCGGCTGGGCTGCTGCAGCTCTGCCTTCTTCTGCGAGGCGTAGGGCAGTGCTGGTTCTGTGGTTTGAGTTTGTGTTTTGAGACGCCTGTGGAGTCTCGTGTGAAGCTTTATTTCTACTTTCTCTCTTTTTTTCTTTTAAGGCAGCCTCTTTCGGTGTGCAACGTTGAGGATGCTGCATGCTTTAGTATTTGAATGACTTAACGGAGCAGCTTGACCATCTCATGCAGTGAAGTATAAGAGGATGTAGCGAGGTTAGATTTGTAATTTGCATCCTACTGAACTTGTAGATCTAATTTTTCTTTCCATTCCTGATCACTTTTATCCACCAAGCTTTTTAAACAGAAGTCTTCAGTTCTCAGGGTAAGATGTGTTACGATATTAGGATAACCTCTCAAGGTCTTGCGGAAAATGGAATGTTTTTACAAAAATGGCTTGTATCCACATTTTCCAATTTAGCAGTAGGCAGAAACCCACGCAGATATCGTGTTTTCTTTTTCTAGTACCTGTTGACTCCCTTCTTGGCTTTTAAACCTGGATCATATTATAAAAGTCCCAGCTCTCTAGTCACTTAAAATATTTATTGGCTTGTTAAACTGAACCACATCTGCTGCTGTGGGGCCAAGATTTGTTTTAGAATTCTGTCACAGGACTCTAGTATTTGTTAGCAGAAGCCATTATAAAGCTAATTTTACCGTGGTTTCTTCAGAAAAGAGGTCATAAAAAGGCAGTGGAAACAGTGTAGTCCTCATCAGAACAAGTAGCCTTATTCCTTCAGAGCACTGAAGTATTTCTAAACACGCTCATTAACCGTAGTACTTGAATATTTTTTGTATGATCAGCTGTGAAAAAGGTTAGCTTGGACATGTTAAAACTTAATTAAGATTGTTTGTCAGTCCATTAAGAGGAACTAGTATGGCAAGATAAATTTGTGATGTCTCATAGTACAAACCCAAAAGGACATTCACTGATACTTAGAAAGTGGGAGTTTTGAAAAATGGTAGGTGGAAATACTTTTTCAAACCATGTAATTAGAATGAAACTAGCTGCCAGAGGAAATCATTGAGCAAGATTCAAAGCAAGCAGATATTTGTATGAATACCAAAACGGTCTGGTGCCTTTATAACGAAAGCCAAAAAAACGTTCAGAAGGGAGATTAAAGCATATGACTCAGGGTTCAAACTAATCTTTATGGGAATGACAACTGTACTTTTCTGTGTTGCAGAATATTAAAATAGGTCTTCCACAGCGGTCTTGTGCTGTCCTCGAGTTGCCTGGTTCTGAGCCGTGTCAGGGAGAGGGTATCGGACCAGCAGGGTTGTGAGCTTTGCCACGTGTCAGGTGGGAATATGTGAAGTCATATTGCTAATTGGCATGGCTGTGAAGGCAAAAGTTCAAAGGTCCACCTGCTGTAACCTGTTCCCCACATTATAATGTGTGCCATGGAAAGAGCATTAGCTCTGCCTGTGTGTAAAATGTAAAAACGCTAAATGATGCCGTGTCTGCCTGCGTACGCATGAAGCGTTAAAAGCTTTGAACGCGTATTCGGTTCAAAGAAAAGGTTTGTGTGTTGGCAGCGGCAGGTTTTCCCCCAACGGTGGATTTCAGGCACTGTCAGACTGAGATATTCTAGGTGCGTGTTTTCCTCACCTTACAGAGGAACTGAAGGAAAAAGAATGAATAGTTGCCAGAATGTTGCACATTCTTGAAATGTTATATTCCGAGTGTTCACTGGAAAGGCCATTCTTCATATTTTATGATTTCCTCCCAGCTCTTTTTTTCCGAAGTCTTGCTGATCCATTAGCTTTGTGTTTATAGGCTCATTTAAAATGACGTGCTTTAGAGTGACTTCCCTGTTTGCTGTAGAGATTAAGTATCGGTGAGTCCACTGGTTTCTCTTGGTAAGCTGTTTCAAATATCTGCAGTTAGAGGTTGTATTTTGTTTCAGGCTTGAGTTTAACTTCCAGCTATTGGATCTAACGCTTCTCAGCAAGATTTGTAAGTCATGCACTGATGGAGTTCCTCCTTCGTGTGTCAGGGCCCACGTGTAGGGATCGGGTCATCCCTCAGAATTCTGTTTCATGAGCTAAAATCCTAAATCCTGCCTTGTGGGCTTTGCCTTGTCGGGGGGAAAGGTTTAATTCCCTAGATAATTTTTTTTGGGGGGGGGGTCTTTCTTTAAGTTCTCTCTAGTATTTCAGCGTCCTTCTTGCAGATGCCACTTGGTACTCTGTGCACGGCAGTTCAATCCAGTTTATTTTGCCAAAGTGAAAACTACTGTGACGTGACCCAGAGATCGTTGTTGTATAAACAAAAAAAATCTTGTTGGGGTTTATATTTTTTAAATTACCTATTTCCAATAATTGTTGTTTCTTTTGCTTATCTGAAGGGAATAAATTTTGTTTAATAGGTAAACAGAACCATGCACTTGACTTAAATGAGAAGCAGCGACCAGGCGATGCTTGCTCCTTCATGCCTAGACGTCTGTGATTCAATCTGTCTGTCCAGGAACAGCTACAGACTTGCTGTTCTCGCTGCTGACACTTCAGCTGACAGGAATCAGCATTCATATGGCACTCTATCCCCCACAGAAACAAAGGCAAGCGCAAATCTAAACGAACCTTTATTTTTGTTTGATCTAGCACAGTGCATCATTGAAGATTGTCATGAGACAATCCTCTAGGGATAGAAACACACAGCCACAAGCGGTCAAGTCTCGTTTTAGGAAGTTAACCTACAGAGTAACCATACCAGCAGTCCCGCTGTGGCTACACGGGGAGAGTTTGATACAGGTTGAGGGATTAGGGTATTGCGGTTTCTGTATTGGCATGACGTTCTTGCATAAATGTCATTGCCCTGTTTCTGGCTGGCTTGAAAATTCCACTGCGTTCTTGTACCTGGGTATATATGTCCCCAATTGTTTTGGGGTTTTGTTTTCCTATTTTATTTAAACCACTGCTGTACTAGAGAAATATGGTCTCCTTAGTCCTGGAGTCAGCTAGAAAGCTCTAGCTAGTGCAGAACACCGTGCTGTTTCTCCGCAGTGATGTAAAGCACCCAATCTCACATTTTCTAGTTTATTGCAGCAAGGTTTTTGATCCTATTAAGTATTCTGTTTTTTCTCCTCAAAGAAGGGTCTCGGGTTACTTAAAGTTTAACTTAAAGTTAACATACTCGGGTCCCAGGGTACTTCAAGTTCTGTATACATCCTGGAATAACGATTGCAATTGACAGCTAGATTTATGGCGTGCTGAAATTCTCCGTAATACGGATAAAGCAGAAAGATGTCCGACACAGAATTTGTTCAGAGGCTGGTGTTGAACAGTGAAATGGACTCTGCTGAGAACTCGGGACCTCAAAAACCTCACTTCAAGTAAAATAGCGTTTTTTGATCCAGCTTTTCTCCAATATGCAGACAAAATGGTGGTATTAAATATATTTGTATACAAGAAAACCTTTTATGCACTCCATTACATATATTTCTTTGCCTTGGGAACACGTAAGAACATTTTGACAGCTGTTAATCAGTTTTGTTGATTCACTGTTTTGAGGATACGCAACCAATGTTGGTAACGCACGCCATGTTTTGAGCAAGGTTAATGACGGACCGCGTGTACCAGTAATTTTATTGCTGCTACCTGAGAAACACAGTTTTAGGGTAATAAAATGTCATGAGTTCAAATAAAAATTTGAGCTTTTCTTGGGGCATGTGGAAGTTGAAATGACTTTTTTCATGCTTTGTTGGGGTACGTGCCAGTATGTAAATTCGTTACTTGCTGTAAGATATTCGGGAAAGAGTGAACTCGTGGAGCGGAGGCGAGTTCTCCGCATACCACCAGCACACGCCACACGGGTATTTGTTCAGGCAAATCCACGGGAGTTTGAAGTGAGCAGGGAGCGGTTATGTGTGCAGGACAGTGCCTCATCGGTGGATGTACCATAAAGTGACAGATAAAGACCTGGCTCCTTCCTCTTTTATTATTGGTTTGGCCGCTGGCGGGTCATGCATTGAATTGGGGGGTGGGGGGAGATTTACTATGTAGCATTTTATAACCGAGTTTTCAAAAACTGTCCATGCAGCGGGTCTACTGCATGTATTAATGCTAAACGGCAGCAGAAATGCACGACACCGTGTGTAAAGTCTAGTCAACCTCGTGTATTTTCCAGGCAAATCATGCTGTGATTCACTGAAAACATTTAGTGTTCTACTGCAAAATACTTGCTTACAAGAGATCTTTGTTCTGCAGGCTTTGGATTTTTCACCGTTTATGATTTTGTCTATATGAAAATGTAAAATGATAACATTTAATAAAATACTTACACCATTAGTTATTTAGTATCTGTTTTCGTCTTGTCACTTTAGTCTTCAAAGTATTTTAAACAGAATGCTCTTTGCGGCTCTTAAAATCCTGAAAAATGTGGTGTGTTTTATTTTATTTCTTATAGAGCTGGTTTTTACCTTTTGGTGAGATGCTACCCGTCAGTTTGTTTGGTTTTCCTAATGTTTAAACTAAAACAGGTTCCTCAGTGAGTCTTAGCTTTCGTGGGAGCCGTGTAACTTTGAGAAAGCTTTAGCAAAACCTGCGTACCGAAAACCTGCAAAATTGGACAGCTGGGAGGAACTAGAATAAACTGCGGTATTTCTTTGTTCGTTGTAGGTGCCTGCGTTTCTCATGCTCGTTGAGGCCATCCTTCAGCCGCGGCAGCAGAGTCTTCAGCTTGCTGTTAATTGTTTTCCTTCTGTTCGTTACAGAGGTGCTTGGGGTTGACGTGGTCATGGCTATGCTGAGGCTTTTCCCGCTAAGCAGGATAAACACCCCTCTCCTTTCACACTTACTAGGTTGGAAGACTGAATCAAATCATCTTAAGAGGAGAATTGTCTTCCTCTTTAGTCTTTTTTTGGGGGAGAGAGAGAGAAAGGAACATGGAAGCGAGGAGGAGGGGAGGGAGGAAGGAGAACAAGAGTGGCAGAGAGAACGTTAAGTGAATTCTGGTTGCGTTTTTTTTCCCCTCCTCAACAAGCTAAACTTTTACCAGCTTCGAATTTCCTGTATGTCTCTGAGGTATAAGGGAGTACTCGTCTTTTAAACTGAAACAAAGATTTATTCTCTGATTTTTAACCACCTAATTGATTTGAGCTGTCTGTAATGGAGTAACAGTTGCATACGCTTTGAACGTTCATATCCCATCTGTATGCTAATGCCTCTTCAAGTCAGATTTCTCTTCAGGGCTGGGCATAAAAACAAAGTGCCGCAATCACTTGCTGATCAAAAATGACTTGGGAATATGTATTTTCTCACTTTAACCTTGGGCAAAATATTTTTGGCATCACAGCGTTCATTTACATGGACTTGTGAGTGCTGTTAAAGTATAGCCTTTTATAACGGGGATTTTTAGAGTTTGGTTATTTATGCAAAGTGTATAGGTGTTCTGTTTTCTTGTAACTTTGCGTTTGAAATCTTTAGGAAATGGGACAATTGCAGGAATTTTCTTGGTCTTTGATATGGTATCAGCTCTCGGTGCGTGAGGAATCCAGTATTCTCCCAAACTTCCCCCCCCCGAGTTGTTCTATGGTAATGAGTTTCTGTCTGCACTGTGCTTTGAAGCTGTAAAGTGTTGTTACTCGTTAATTAAAAAATCGGTAGAGATCACCGCGTTTAAGCGGATGCAGATAATTCACGATACATTCAAAGCAGTTCATCCAATAACCCTGCTGCCACAGTCTGTACTATATTTTAATTACCCGTTATTCTGCTGGATGCCAAAATCTGGGCTTTGCCTCTTGTCGCTGAAGAAGGAAGACGCCCAGACGTCTGCTCTCCGGCCGGCTGTCATTGTACCTTTACACCCAGCACCCTGGGCAGCAGTTTTTTACCTCATTTCACCCACGCGGCTTTCAGGGTTCAAGTAACTTTTGGAGACGGACAACGGAATTACCGCAGGCGTTCCTGAACACGAGCTTCCCCCACCCTAACGCTTCTCGGTTGACACCAGAGCGCCTTCAGCCAGCACGGAGATGCGGTAGGTGCTTAGGCTGCTTCCTGGGAGCTGGCGGGCGCAGCGGTAGTCGCTGCACGTGGCTTTCGGAACGGCACGAGAGGGAAGCAGAAGAGGGCTGAATCACGTGGAAAACCTGGAAATACGCCTGCGTGTTCAGAAGAGAAATGCTTCTTGTCCCTCTCTTTTTGAAGGACGTATCCATTTCTTCGATGGAAATTGGTTTGCTGGGTGCCCTTACTGAGGAGATCCGAAACTGGGCCCAACCAAGGGATCTTAGCAAAGCAAGATCTGAACGGGTTCGGTCGTTCACGTGGCCGGATTCATCCCGCCGCGCTGCAGGCACTCAGCCTGGATGCCTGGATCAGGAGCCCTGGCTCAAGCATTCCGTGGCAAGCCGGAGGGAGAGTTGAACTCCGCGTGGAGGAGCCTGTTCCTTTCCGTGAGCTGTGGTAAGAAGCCCAGAAGAACTAGGCGCTTCGCAACTTAGCCTTGCGAAGTGCCTCAAGTTGGGGAGTAGGAATCGAAGCCTTTGTACCAGGCGCCGTCGGCTCGGTGCTGCAGCGGTTACTGCGTGTCTCTGTCTTTGCGCTCCGGATAACTCGCTTTCCATTTCCTTACAACTTCTGGTATGATTTTGATTAGTAGATTGAAAAATGAAGTGTAGGGAATGAAATGGAGAATAAAGTCTTTGGGTTAGCCCTTAATAAAACTTTTGCAATACGATGATGCGTTGCAAAATGATTTGGATAATTCAGACTGTGTGCGTGGTCACTGCTAGCCCCGACAGCGATTCGGATGTCGTTGCAGCTACTTCCAAAGTATAAATACAAAAGGCGAATTTATCACATTAGGATGTTCCTTATGTTTTAAAAGCAGTTTTTGTAGATACTCAAGAAGTGAGTCTCGACGCAAGCGTCCTTCCTGCGCGCTCAATCGCAGCTCTACACGGGGGTATAGTTCACATTTGAAAAATGCCTGCTAGACGCAGCCCAGCGTCGTTTGTTCTCTCTTGTCCGATTTCCTCAGCGTTCTGTGCAGATTATTAGCAGCTGAAATTCTGCACGCTCGGAAATAATCCCTCTCCCATCCCTGCGCGCAGAGCTGTGTATGTAGACGACGCGCCAGGAGAGGCGAGAACGCGGAGCTTCCGAAGCGAGGGTATATGACCTTTCTGTTGTAATAATTAATGCCACCAGTCACGGCTCTTAACACTTAAATTGGGTCAGAAATGTTGAGTCATCTGCTGCTTAACGTTTTCATAAAGCACCAGTTTCGGTCCCTTTTCCCAGATAAGATTCCCAAGCTTTAATTTTAAAAAGTTGTTTTAATTTTTATCCCGAAGGGTTCTGTCTTGGTTGAAGACGCCTGCACTGGATGCGCCCAGGGAAGAGGGAGCGGTCGCTTGTGCTGCCGGGAGCTGTGGCTCCTCAGGGGACCAGCCTGGTGGCCGGTAGCCACGCTGGCCTCTCGCAGGGAAGAGCTAACGTAAGGGGCTGGGGGCAGAGGCAGACGCCACGGTTTATCAGCAAGGGTCCTTTTCACTCCAAATGGACCGTTTGCTTCAGCCTCGTAACAGTGACACGTTTTTCGCTTTCCAAAACGCATGATGCTTCTAAGAAAGACCGAAGCTGCTGGCCACCGGTGTCTCACAAGTTAATGCCAGTTGCTCGGACGCAGATTGGGGAAAAACATAAAGTAAGTAGATTTTTTGTGTTGCTTTTGAATAGTGCTTTTTCCCTGTAATCCCAAGTCGGTAGGAAGCCCATTTCCCAATAACTACATTTAACCCAGTGTGGCGTGTGTTTGCCGGTTATGTGAGGGTGGAGCTGTTAGTCTTTGTGGCCTTAAAAAGTAAGCGTAGGGAAAAGAAGGAACTAATCGGAAATCATTCTAGCAAAAATGGGATAACTGAAGTGATTTTAGTTTCTCGGTACAGTCAAAATAAAGTATGCTCCGTCTCTTTTATCAGCTGATGCTTTTTTTTTTCCTCCTTTTCCCGCCCCCCCTCTTTTTTCCTTCCAATTTAAAGAATTGTATTAAAATTCAGCTAACGCGGCTTCGAGAAGAGCAGCGTGCCTGGCTGGCTAAAGCGGCTGCTGCTAAGTAAATCTGGTCTGCGTTCTGCTGCAAGTAGGGGCTTTCTCACGGGGCGGTGGCGAGGAGCCCGCGCTCGTCCTCGCCGCGCTCACGTCGTCTCGCCAGGGACGCCGCCGAGCGCTTGGCCGTGCGGGACGGCGAGGTGACGGGAAGCTCGTAGGAGCGCGTACGAGAGCGGGATGAAAAGGTGCGGGAAGGTTTGTTGGTCCTACGAGCTGCTTTTTTCCAAGAGACGACTCCTTCAACGCGTCGCCGTGTGGATCGAACGTTATTTACACCAGGAGCCTTGCAACAGGAATTCGGTGAGCGGCACGCTGCCGCAGCTCCCTGGAGATGCTGTTCAGAAGGAGCTGGGCCGGGCCGGGCCGACATTTAAAGATGCTTTGTTTGATTTTTCTTGTAAACCAGTTCCACCAAATGTGAGAGCCAGTTTTATTTTGAAGTCTAGCTGGTGGTTCCAGGGAAGCAGATGTTTAAGTAGCTCGCTCGCTCTGAAATGTGTCAACGTTTTGTATGCTGCGATTTCCATGGAAACAGGTATTGGCTCAGCAGAAATGGCAGAGGGATTTCAAAATCGCATTTTAAAAAACAAAATCAAGCTAGGTTAGTCATTCTTCTTTTACTCATCAACACCGACAGTGGTGCTGAACAGAGCCTGCCTTTTGAGTAGATGAGGTGTAGTCATGCGAACCGGCAGATCAGTGATTAATATTTTAAATTAATGTTTTTAAAAAGTGAGCTAGTGCTTGACAGAACTTTATTAGAAAAACGGGCATTTAATGCGTTGTTCAGCGCATGCTCTTCTACGTACTTGAGGGCAATCCCCCTTCGATCGCTTCTTTGGGCCTCCACCTCCATCAAAAGAGGTGAAACGGGGATTGGATGAGAACGACGGATTTCAGCTAGGTGGCAAAGGACACTTTTCTTAAAAAAAAAAAAATGCAAAGTGGCGCATGGAACACCGCACTGATGACTTGTGAGTTTGTACTCTTTAGGAGCGTGTAAAAATGAAGCAAGCCCCATTTTTGGGGGCTACTTCATTGGCCTTTGGGGACGTTTGCTTTAGGACTAGCCTGCTCACAGCCCAAGCCGTCGCCCCGCTTCAGCATTGCTGCGGCATTAAAACATAGGATTAAACAGCGGGAGTTGTTGCTTCCCAGGATGCTGTACAAGGAACAAACCCACATGGAGCTGAGGACGAGGAGCTCCAGGAATTCCTGAAGAATGAAGATGCCTCTATTTATTGTCTTCCATCTTCAGCTGGCTATTCAGACATTCGGATTTATTTTCCAGCCCGAGCAGCGGTTAGATGTGAATCAAAGAGCCCGAGTCCTCCGGAGCGGCGATCCCAGCCGCTGGAAGCGAGGCGGCGCGGGAGAGGAGGTGCTGCAGAGGGGAGGAGGAGGTAGGAGAAGGCAGCGGCGCGGAGCTGTGGCGTCGGGCTGCGAGGCCGGGCTGTGAGGGAGGAACCGGCGGGAACGCGGTCCCGAAGAGGCTGCTGGCGCTGCGCGAGGAGGAGGAGGGCGGCAGGGAGAAGCGGGGCCGAGACGGCGGCACGGGACCGGCTGGGGCGCGGGGGGAAGCAGCAGCAGCCACGTCTGTACGCGCGAGGGGAGATGGCTCAGAAAACGGCTCTAACGGAGCCCCCTACAAACAAACGGAAAGAAAAGCAAGGAACGTTGCTCTGAAAGCACTGGCAGGTTCCCAAAAGAACACAGAGCTTTTTTTTTTTGTTCCCCCACTGAAGTGGAATTTGTTTGACAGAACAATTCCCCTTAGAAATAAAATTCTTTAAACATTGGATCACTAAATAATGAAGGGTGAAGTGCTTCGTGACCTAAATTAGATGCCTTAAAAGGATACCCACCACAATCAAACTGTGTTTCTACGTGGGCTATACTTAAGCCAAATATTTTCCCAAAATACAGAGACAAAACAAGCCTACGGTTCACGCGTGCAGTTTGCTGGCCAAGTCTCCCAGCTCTTTTCAAATAGCAAAAGGCGACATTTGCCGGTTGTCACAACTTTGGTGAGGGCCGCGGGCGCATCGGGAGCGGCGCCGCTCGCTCTGCCCGGGGGACGCCAACCAAACCAGCGACGAAATCGTCCTCCAAGCCAGGCAGGCGCGTCTCCTCCGAACTGCACGGCCCCTTCCTTGCCTGAGCATGAAATACGCCATCAAACGCTGGGTACCAATCGCTCGAGGAACAGAACAGAAAACCACGAGAAGGAAGCGTGCTGGCTGAGACCAAAGGGCCATCTGGCTGCTCTCTTGCCATTTTACCATCTTCTTCAAATCCTATGGAAAACATTACTTCTCCTCACCTTGCCTAACCGATTTTATCCTGTAAGGAAGGTGGGTGCAGACGTGGGGGTGTTTCCTGGGAAAGGGAGGTGTCCCTCTGTCACCTTGCAGGCCTTGCGGCCGTCACAGACCCAGTCGGTCGCTGCAGGCGCGCAGCTGGTGCCACCGCAAGCCAAGCCTTGCTCAAAGCGGCGAGGCAGGCGCCGAGCCTGAGCTCACTGCGGCCCCCGAGCTTGCTGTGGTCCCCGAGCTCGCTGCGGCCCCCGAGCTCGCTGCGGCCCCTGAGCTCGCTGCGGCCCCCGACCTTGCTGCAGTCCCCAAGCTCGCTGCGGCCCCCGAGCTCACTGCGGCCCCCTCCGGGGCTCGCGGCAGCCATGGGGGAGCCGATACGGCAGTTAACAGGCAACGGTTTAGCAAGGCGCCGAAAGGCAGGATGAGTGCCGTTTTCATTTTTACTGTCATTGGACCTAAAGAATCTCAACATGGGACTGTCGTAAAGTAAGAGCCAGCCTGTGGCATAAAGAAAACAACAAGAGAAGTTATATTAAATAAGAAATTGATTGTAGTTACAGCAAGACTGTAATTATAAAATTCACCTGTCTCCCACCATCAGTTACCTGATGATTTTGCCTAGGAAGGCCCCCTGATGTCGTTCTGTAGCCTGGACAGCAGTACCCAGGCTCCAGGGAAAACGGGAATGAGCCGAAACCCAGTAAGGCATCCTTCATCCTTCCCGTCATTTCCCATCTCGCCCGGGAGGGTGAACGCACCGAAACCGCCCCGGCGCACTAACGCAGCAGAACTGCTTTTGATATAGAAGGGGGTTTTTCGGTCTGTTGTTTTCAAAAGCACCACGCTTGTACCGAGTCAAAGAAATAACATGAAAGGGTTTAATATTCTAGAAGACAAGAAGCTAAAATAAAATCTGATGAAGCATCGGCCCGTCTGGTTACGGGGACAGAAGGGTGAGGCCAGGCTGCGGCAGGGCCACGGAGACGCGAGCGGGGCGCGAAGGCCCCAGCTCCCGTTCCGCAGCGCTCGCCGGGCCCCGAGGCCGGGAGCAGACGCGGGGCCGTCCGCGGGTGGTAACCGCGGTCAAAACACCTCGGCTTCGGTGAAGCCCCCAGTTAATCCAATCGTAAAAAGTCAAAAGAAAAAAAGCCAGAAGCCTCGCATACTTTAAACAACTGAATTTATTAGAACCCATAAATGTTGCTTTCATTAGAAGAATCAAGTTAACACCTAATTCAGGGTGAAATTACATTTTAAGACAAACAAAAAATTGCAGTGCTTAAATACAGTATTTACTGAAGACTGCTATTCTTAGAATCCTGGTACGAGTTTATGCGTATTGTGTGGGATTAGTACGGCATCTAATTCCGAGCAGGTTCAGCGGTTTATTTTCAACTGGGAGCCCCTCGCAGCACGCAAAGGGCTGTTCCCCAGACCTATGGAGGGAAGAGCTCAAGCCTTGAACAAAAACCCCTTGATATGCATTGCCACCAGAATCTGAAGCTTTTATTTCTCGTGTATTTAAGACCAGTTGGCAGAAGATCCCCGTAGCCAAAAAAAAAAAGAATTGTATGACCGTTGAAATGTATTTAAAAGGTTCACCGGATTGGCACTGGCAAACCTTAAGCTGTTACTTCAGATTGGAACCTGAGTTCAGCGATGAAGTACAATCACCCATGTCATAGGCCCTATCATTTCTTTTCACAGTAGCCCTTTGGGAGAAGCAGGTTGGGTTAATAACCTTAATTTTCACTACTGTAGGTCAACAGAATCATTTCCATAAGATTCAGAAAGTGCTTAAACACAGAATACAAAAAGTACCTAACTTACAAACCCTCGGCTGTAGGCAATCAAGAGGTGGAGCGTGGCGGGCGTTCAGAGCTGCGCATCGAAGCACTGCACCGTGCACGAGCTCGAGCGGCCGCCGCGAGGAAAACCGCGTTACCGAGGGCCCATCCCGCCACGAAGGTTCCTGCAAAGCTGATGGGGACGCGCCTGTTTCTCACCAACACTTGCGCTCTTTACCACGTGCAGAAAGATTTCCTACAAGCTGTGCTGAATTATTTACCTTACCATTTAAAATAAGCTATTAGTTACACAACTTTTTCAGGATGCATCAAATTATTTGAATTCTAATATCGCCGACTTCCAGCGCTAGCTACGAGATTTGGTCATTGTCTAGGAGAACTAAAACGGTACTTGCTTCTGAAGACTGGCACAGCCGCTCCTCCGTTACAGTAAGGAAGGAGCCATTTTTTAAACATCGTTTTCGCTCTCAACTGACAGCTCACCTGCAAAATACGAAACCACAGCACTCGTAAGAAAAGCAGGAGTATTTTTGCTCATACGGGTACGACTGTAGAAAAGGAGTCCTTTGGCTGTACATTGCTTCCACAGTGTGTTTGTTACATGAGATACAAACTGTACAAGTGCTCCAGTTTACAAAGTTTTCCAAATTGCAGAAACAATTCAGCCCGTATTTATAATATCGGTTTTAAATGTAAAGATTATTACAGATAAGGTACAGTCTAAGTAATTGGCTCAATGTAACAACAAAAATGTAGTTTTAATACAATCTGCAATAGTACAGCTATGTACATATGTACAGAACTGTTGCCTTCCGTCACTTCGCTGACTTGGAGCATACTCATCACTTCTAGTTATCAGCTTCCTTTAAAGTAAGAAACACCGAAGTAAAAATGGTTCAGTTTTGCAGCACTTCAAGTTCCTCAGCAGAGCTCTCCTCTCATCCACGCCTCCCCCTTAATTCCAGCCTTAGAGAACGCCGTCGCTGAAGCGGGGCTTGCCATAATCGACGAGGTCGTTTTGTAGATCTCTCTCTTCATCATCTGTAATTAAAATATTCAGATCAAATCCGATGTGGTACTACTGAAAAAAAAAAAAAACCCAAAACCCAAACATTTAAACATTCTTTCCCAGAACCTGCTGCTAACGCATCCATCCGCACTGAACCGGCCTCGTCTGGTCGGGGCAACGAAGTCATCGGGGAGAATTTGCGAGGGCAAGTCCGGCCGTCAGCGCTCGGGGAGCCGGCCCGCGTGAAGAACCGGGACCTCACGCTATGGAATAGCTGGGCCTGTATTGCTGCCGTGTTTCAGGGATGTTGTGACTTAAGAGATTGTAGAGCTACTTAAACTTACTGCTGTCATTTGGGAATCTCCCTTTCAAGGTTTCAAACTCTCCCACTAAAACCCAACCACAGATTCAACTACTTCAGACAGTTACCTTGCCGTTTTTAACCCACTCTGGATAATGAATGCACCGTACGGTTTCACAAAGGTTGGGCACCCCGTGGGACGAGCACAGAGAGTCCCTACGGCCCCCTCCAGACCAAGGTAATACTTTTTCCACCTACTCAGATTTGAAAAACGATCCCTTCCACACAAACGTGGCACCGCACGTGTTTCAGCGATGGGGTTTTTACCAATGCTGGAGTTGACTTTGCTGTCAACGTTTTGACATACCGCTACCTCCCATCTCGGACTTGGGGGTAAAATTTGAGGAGAGGCTTTTAAAAACATAGAAGGCAGCTCTCAACCTTTTCAAACCTCTTATCAGCGGAGATCCCTGGTCTCTCTCAGCCCTGCTGAAGGACCAACAATATGCTTTTCACCGCTACTCTTCACAGCTGAGGCAAACCCATCTGGCCGGGCTCCTGCACGACAGACGCTCAGCCCAGCGGTGGAGACGTCGCCCCTCGGACGGCAGAGCAGCTGCGTGCCCGGCCAGGAGCGCGACCTCTGCTCCTTGGGGTTTGGTTTGTGAGCCTCATGAAAAAGCATAAAATTAGAAAACCCTTGTGCCTCCTCAGTATAGCCATTTACTGTAGCACACGCAAAAAAAATCCATCAAGAAAATGCACATTCAGTGTTTTTTCCAAGTGATGTTTTAAAATGTATTATATTCTGCATTCTACCTGCCATAACTCAGATCTCTCCTGTGCGGCTCCCCAGCCTTCTCCCCTCAATAAATAAAAAAGCCCGAAAACTTCAGGTCGTTTCAATTACTAAGCTTTGGCTGCCTTTCAAGGCTGTGTTCCTTTATACCCAGGAAAGGTGCTTGTTCACAGGAATGGAAAACAAAGTGCGAGCGTACCAAGCCTTTTCCTAGAGGAAAAGCTGTCCGGAGCGCCTCAGCGCTTCTACAACAATTACCGACCCGCCCGCGCGACGCAGGCTTTCGTGCCGCGAGAAACGAATGCAGCACGCGGGTGTCACTGGATTTATGTCATCCTCCGCCGTCCAGCCGCCACAAAGACACCGTTACTGTAGTAGAAGCCAACAACTTTTAAATATCACCTCGCATTTCAGACAGGCGGACTGAAAGAAGGAATGCCAGATGGATACTGCCATTCCTGGGAGCGGAGCTCCCGAATTTGTGTATTTTCCTCTGATAATTTCAATCGAAGGCCCACACATTTCTAGTGGCAACAGAAGAACATGTTTAATTAAATGGCTTTGTTTGCACATGCCACGTGCTTTGTTCTGGCCTGATGCAAAACCATGTGATGTTTTTCTAATCGTTTTTAGACAGAAATTCGGGTTTTTTTCCTCCCTAAACAATTACAGCCACCCCCCCTCCAAACCCCCACAATTCTACCCTCTCCTACCCTGCAAACAAATTAGTGGAAAGACTAAAGCAGACGCTTTTTGTAAAATGCTGCTTCTGGAAGGACCGCTTGCCACGCTGTATGACTCCTCTCTCAAATCGAGTCAACAAGTTATTGGGAAACAACATAAAGGGCTTGGAAAATGAAGCCTGAGGTGGTAACACAGGCTGCCCCGGCTGTTCTTCATGAAAAGGCTTCCAGAAGTCACTCCTTAATCTTTCCTACCAGATATTAAGTCCGTTACACCTATACAGAGGGGTTGATCAGAAAAAAGATTTTCACCCAGTCCGAATTTAAAGCCACTGGAGCACGGACTGACAGGAACCCCATCTAAATGGGAACCCGTTTTCTGAGGCCACTTTCAGCGACAGCTCTTATTTTTTCAAACATCCCTGGCATAGCAAGCTCCGTAAGCCCAATCTCCACAGTTTTTAACAATTTTCCACCACTTACTACTGTGTTATACCCACCTTTCGGAAGCGGCGCACAGGAACGCTGTGCAGGTTACTGGTAACGGCCTACAGCATACAGGGTGTTAACCCTCGCTGCCCAAAGCCCTCCGTTTCCCTGTAAAGGCCGCCGCAGCAATGGATTTGTGCCGATAAGCACACCAGGACGGAGCTCTCGGGTACGGCGAGAGCTGCGTCCCCGTGCCGCGCGGGCAGCCGGCCTCCTCCCGCCGCCTCCCGCCCCCCGGTCGGCACCGCACCGGCTGCGGGTGAAGATGAGCCCGACGGCTGGGGAGGCAGAGGGTGGAAGTTGGCACAGACTCGGTAACAGCCACGTGGCCTTGGTTAAAACGTCACGAATCGGATTCTCCCGTCCGGTTACGGCACGACGGTGGTGAGGAGCCAGGCATCGCCCGCTGCTTCCTAAGGGGCACTGAACTAAACCCATGAAAAACCCAACCCGCCCAACTGCCTGGGTTTGCAGAGCAGCGCGTAGGCACGCGAACGCGCACGACGTACCACGCCTGCCTTTGCATTACGAGGCCGTAACCCTTGGACGCGAGCCTCCTGCTTCCACAGCATCGACAGAAGCAGCTGCAAATACTTCGGTACCTTCCTTGGGAAGCTAGCTCGTACAAGCGGATTACAACCCAGCAACAACCCATCCAGAGGGGCGGACGTCAGCAATCCCGAGTGACTAAAACCCGCTGCTACAGTTTTGAGCAGAAGTGTAACACAACAGGCCGCATCTTCTGGAGCAGCAGCAGAGTTTTCATTTTTATCAGTAAGTTAATTAATTGCCCAGGGTTCCAATCCATACTTTTCTTTTGCTTGTTCATGAGTTTCAAACTACCAGCCCAGCCAAAAAATGCTTACGCTGCACAGTTAGATGCATGCCCACAGAAATCAGTTGCTTTTTATCAGCTTTTCCCATTAATTATGCTTGGATACCAATTAAATACATCTGAAAAACTGCCAGCTAAAAAACTTACTTTATGAGGATCCAAACCTGGGTGCCTGTAGAACTTAAATCATGGTTGTTGGTTCCCCCCCCCCCCCTCTTTATTTTGCACTTTCCTTAACTGGAAATACTCCGTATGTGTATGTAAACATTTTCACCCTACAGACATGCGAGCCTTCCACAAAATATTACCAAACAGCTAGATGGAGGATGGCAGACACCGTGGCAGACAGACGGCAGGCAGGGAATGGAGAGGCGATGCGCTGAAGGCATGCAGAGCGAGAGGCGGTGAACATGCACGTACGGGAATTAGGCTAGCACCGGATTGATGAGCTTTGAAGTTTGGTTAGCGAGGAAAACCAGAAGCCTGTTGAATCTGTGTACAACGCACGGAAATGACGCTCAGAATTGCGGAGAGCTCACTGCGTACCGCCTCAAGGCAGGTGTGCCAAAAGCAGTAGTCAAAAAACTACAGTTCTGTATTTGGAAACTGCTTTAGCAATGTCAAAGACTACACCCCAACCAGCTAGAGAGTAGATTTGGGGTTGTAGACAAAACCATTTCTGAAATTTGAAGTGTCTTGATCTTCCTAGCAGAAAGCGTATACACCACTGAAACAAGGCATCAACATCCTCTCGCTGAGAACTGCTGTAACACTGCTTTCCAACGGAGAGCGAGACCGAATTTTCAAGATTGCCTAAAGCTTATTTATTCTATATTAGAAATTTTCAATCAGCTAAAAATAGCGAGGCTTTACACAAATTCAACAAGTAAACTCAGCGTGGATTTTATCACAATGGGATGGAGATAAGGCCCAAGCTCACCTTGGACGTCTTCTTCTCCACCATCACCATCCTCTTCCTCATTGTAAGCCAGCTCAGCCTGTTTGTCTGCCTCATACTCACCCACGTTACCATCATCCCCATTATAATCTGCGAGTTTAGAACCCTGCTGCGGATCAACAGGGGATTCATTCTCATCAAAGAACCGGCCTGTGAAGTAGGCAAAGGATTAAGTCAGAAGCAGAGAGGAAAGAAACAGGAAGATTCTAAACGAAAGCGGAGCGCGGGTTAAGATAGTCGGGTTTGGTAGCAGTTTCGGCTGGAGGAGAAAGGGGGTGGAAGGGAGAGGGCTTGGGCAGGGGGAGAACACCACGGCTTGGGGGACACCTCCGTGCAAAAAGGGCGTACTCGGGCGTTCAGCGTGTGGATCTTGTGAAACCCGACTGTTACAGGCGCCGCTCTTCGGAGAAAAGAGCCAGAGGAAGCATCCAAACAAAAAGCTCCATCTTTGATTACCTACAAATGCTACTACAAGGTTTCTTAAAATGCTGACGAGCATACAGTGGAAGTTTTTGTATTTCGACTTTTTTCCGAGGAGGACGGGCATGTTTCTACCCACAGCAGAGCAATAAATACATCGCTGATGTCGTATACGGTGATGTCTGCAGAGCGCGTACCATACTGTCAAGGGTAACAATCTAGCCCAGATCTGCCTTGCACCTCTGAACTGATTTTTTTAACTACTTAATTAATTGCCTTTGCACTCTCGTTTCCTATTAAGCTTTAAGAGTTTTCAAAACGTTCTGAATCTTCAGTATTTTTGTCTCCCAGCAAAGAATTAAGAATAGTTCCAGGCAGCCAAGCAAGCGCACAATGAAAGGTTAACGGCGCACTGTCCAGCTCAGAGCTGGTCTTTACTGGGACACAAGGAGATCTGCTCGAGTCCCATGCAGTTGAGTCTGATTGCCCATTGCTTAAGGAACGTAACACTCAGTCTGCAGAGGACACAAGTCTGGAGGGATTACGTATACATGAAAAAACAGGATTAAAGTGCGATACGATCTCCACAGACTGGAAAGGGACCGAGGAAGAAGTCTGCCAAGGCAGATGTTAGGTGAGTCGCCGTGGAAGCAATTAAGCAGGGAAGTAAAACTGAAGAAATACGATTTCAACATTAGGATTAAAAAGGAGATCGGGGTTACAATGAACAGATGTAAAAATGAAATTATTTCTTAAAACAATGAAAACCATCACATGCGGCAGTATATAAAATCAGGACAGGAACAATAACATAGTGCTGATCTGGATGGGGAAGAAAAGCAGAAGAATCACATCTAGTGCAGCTCAAATGTACAGAAATGGAAGTTTCGGTTATTTTCATAAAATAAGCAAGAAGAAACTATGATCTGTTTACAAATCAGAAGTTTAATATATTATTCATTCTCTATTCATCTCTAATTGAGTAATCCTTGCTATTATTGGTTGTGTTTTTGGACACTGCATTATATATAAAAAGGAGACGGAACCGTACAATTGCACGTTAAATATAAAACAAGCTATGGAAAGACAACTGAATGCACTTAACTTACAGAAAAACCGAGCCTGTAGATACACCGGAAATACTGGGACAAACAAGTACTGAATAAATCTAAGCTGACAGAAGGAGAGGTTAAAATATCAGAAAGAGACCCTAGGAAACACAGCAAGCCCAGGCAGGGCTGGGAGCTGGAGCGCGCGGGAGCAGCCCTGCGCCCTGGACAGCCCCGGCGAGCTCGGAGTCCAGCACGGCTTCGGGATGCAGCTTCCCTGCTTTAAGCGTTTGGTATTTTAGCTCAAGCTACTTCAAAACCAGGGAGGGAAGCCTGAGACCCTGGGCGCACACAAACCTCACCAGCAGTCGGTTGGGACTGGGCGGTCTTGGCAGCAGCTCCGCTGCCCGTGCGTGCAGTCAGGCGTACAGAAGACTTAGGCAGTAGATGACTTCGCGCCCAACGCCAGGAGAACATCGGATACTCTAACCCAAGGCATAGGTAATGGTCTTGGCATCCCAAGACTTTAGGCAAGCACCAGACCAGGAGTTGCTGGTAGCTGGAGCCAGCAACGCACCAGTTGCTTTCTGCAACAGACAGAGATCTGGAACCTCGATGGCGTTGCGCATCTTTCACACCCCTCCAAACGTGAGTCGGTGTCTGCAAGGCAGGCGTTACGCGGACTGACTACCTGGGGCACAGTTGAATGCGCTGTCATGAAGCACAGGAGCTTAGTGACAGCACGGGATGCCCCGTAAGGTTGTCACTGATGCCAAAATCTGCCGGTCACACTTGCTGAGATGAATTCTGAACAGGCATATGGGGCGTTACTCAAAGCTGGATCCTTACAAACACATTACTCAGAGCCGCTGTCCGCACACCCATCGCTAAGGGCTTGCTTCCAGCTTGAAACAGCAGCAGGGACTGGCGGTTTCTGCACCCAGGGTTTTTTCCAGGGTGCCAGGTAAGAGCGCAAACAGCGACGTCGCTGCAGTCGCTTTCAGGTCCTGCTTCTTTTGAAAGGCAATGGCCGCAATGTGCCCATCTCCATACCTAGTACCAAAGTTACTTTTTAAACCTATGCTATCAAAATAAAAAAGGAAAACATCTTTTGGGAGGAAGTTCTCTGGTTCTGAAACCGTACAGCGATGACAGACACCCTGACCAGTGATGGGTACCCGCCTCATCCCACGGGCTGACGCCCAGCAAGTTTTGAGGCGCCCAGTAACCACAACCGCAGCCAGGGAATGGGCTACAGTGAAAGCTGCGTGCCCGAGCTGGGCTCCTCTGCACCCGGGGGATGAACTGGTCACCGCTGGACCTTTCAGAACACCCACGGCTGATCAGCCGGGAGATAAATCTTCTACAAACTGGATCAGCTACTTCCATACACGACAGAGAAATTCTCTCCCTCGCTGCATCAGTACCACGTACAATGTAAGTTATTCCAAATATGAAGGAGCAAAGAGAAAAGGAAAAGACCGATCTGGGATGATTGCTGACCCTTGGGTACCCGTTCGCAGCCTACAATGGAGACACTTCAGGCACTGCTCCCGCCTACAAAGCTAGCCCCCATCATCTAATCCATTACCAGGGAAGGCAGCCAATCCATTTAAAAACCCCAACAACCGAAAGGGAAGCTCTGTCGTTTCAGCTGTAGTCGCTCAGCCAGAGAAGCGCAGGATCTTCAAGAAGCTCCTCTGATAAACTAAACACTCTTGCACATCTCAGGATCCGCAGAGTGGAAGAGAAGCTCGCGCAGGTTGCATGCCCATTTTGAATATGCCTGCCCCCACTTTATCAAAAAGATCCATGAGAGAGATTAAAATAACTGAAGCCTTCCCTAAAGATCTGTTTCTAAGAAATACCCAGTAAATTCATGTCCATTCCCTACCTCTTCAACCCTGGTCTTTTTAGAGCTTCCCCCTCCCCATATTTTTTTTTCCTCTCCCCTGATTCCCTTCCAGCTTCCCATCATCTTTGATATTTAAAGCCAGAGGACAGCCTCACAAGCACTAGGTACAACAGAGTTAGTTACTCCACCTTATTGTTTGACATTCCTGTTAACACATCCCAGAAGAAAAACCTCACCTGAGAGGTCTGTTAGTGACTAGTACCCGCTGCGGACCACCTCGGCTTTGACTGAACTGCGCACTTGCCGTTTGTCACTCACTCTGCGTATGAGTTACCTACACCGAATTACATACAACTCTCCATTCTTAATTGCAGACTACTTTGATGTTTACAAACTTTTATCTTGCTGAAACCACATCTCATGCATTGTTTATCATCCAGCACTCAAAATAGCAAACAGGGCCAAGCAAAAGATGCATCCTTGTAAACCTCACAGAAGCTTTTCCAATAAAACCGTTAGCGATACCTGTGCTTGGAATATTCTCTTCTTAAAGTTGTGCACCCCCACTAAACAGCAATTTATTCCTGACCAGGTCTCTATTAATTTGCCTACGACAAAGTCACACTCCGGTTTTTGAATACGTACTTTTCAGATCATATCACTTTGACACGATCTGTTCTTGAAATACCCCCGTTAACCACTTGTCGTATTATATTCAAGCTGATTGAGAATTCGTCCAGTTACCTTTCCAGTACCAAAGCCGGGCTGCTAGGTCTCTAGACCTCTACAGGCTTTAGCCCCTGCCCCTCTGGGGGGCTACGAGGGGGCGGAGGGAGAAGGAGAGAGGACACTGAGCTCCCCCACCCCTGTACCCCCTGCACCCCCCGTACGCCACTACACACCCTGCAGCCATCCGCCAGCAGATCTGGCTGTATGCTCACAGGCCCCGTTTTAGCTTAACCTCTGCTTCAGAAGAGCAACTAAAACGCTTTACAAGAATAAGTGGAGCATTAAGCTTATTTCTCTGTTATTCAAGGAATATTTAAGAGATTGCTAGAAGTTAACGCTTTTTTCCCTGCCATTTCTCCAAGCTACAGAAGTGCCAGTCAGGTTCTAGACCATGAAAAGAAATGGCAACAACTTAGAGTTAAGAAGTTAAGAAGTTAAGTTCCCTAACAGAGGGAACTTCCCAAACTGAACCTTTTATGACAAAAATGAATTCATAGCCTCATGCTCCTGAGAGCGACCCTAGCTTTCAGAATTCTTTTCACTGATCACTGAAGCCAATTCACAATTTTATTTCAACAAAATTGTTATTTCTGTACCGCTGTTTATCCCATCCACAGAATTAACACAGGTTTCTGGCACGAGGCTATAGAAACCTTTTTTCCTCCCAGTTTTTGTGACTCTGAAAATGGCTGTTCTGATGTAATAACTCGTCAGCTTGGAGTACAGACAGATTTTAATCATAGAAACCAAAGCCTAAGTGAAAGCTACTTAGCTGTGAGTACAAAGAAATTTAAAGTTGAATTTATAACAGCTATATATTAAAGAAAAATCTTATTTGGGTAAAAAACAAGAGGAGATGTTTCGGCACTGTTTTTTCTTCCAGATGGCTCTTCCCCACCCAAATGCTAAACAATTGGAATTAGTTCTTCAAAAATAACGATGTTAAGGTATGCCTAGTCAGTATACTCTACCCTATGCTTAAGAGTATAGTATCGCCACTGATACCATAAGAAAGTTGTTTCACTATAATGTTCCTATAGGAAGATGCCAAATCAAACGCTGTGGGCATACTATTCTCCCAATGCTACGGCATCAGCTGCAACGTAGGGACGCATCTCAAAAACGACAGTTCCCAGACAGCTGTAGGTGCGAGTTCTTACCTGCCGTCTGCCCACTAAGCCTCAGCAGCGTTATCCCCACCGTGCACACTGAACAAATACGCGATTTGCTCCTGTCTGAAGGCTTCTTCCTCCAGCAGAGGTGGAAGAGAAGGGTTCTGGGAAACTTCCTCTCAGGAGAACAAGCTTCTGGCCAAACCACAGACACCACCACCGAGACCCCCTATGTAAGGGCTGAAGTCTTGTGTTGTCCGAAACATGGTACTTAAGCAATACAGCGTGGACATAAGTAACTCAGTATCATGCATGTATCAAAAGTCTTGACCTAATGGATTTACACGTGCAGTAATTTCCAACAGCATTTTAAATTCCTACAAGCAAAGAATTTTTTTAAATGACCGAATATATATATGAAAGATGACACATTAAGGCACATCTTTTACACAGAAACATATTATGTTTCTTTTCAGGTTTACTCTCCAGAAGGCCACCCGCTGTAATGGTTCCTATTTTCCAGACAGGCACTATTACAGACAGAAAATGAAGTGATTTTCTTAATATGTTGAAGTATATGATATTGGCCAACTTACTTTGCTTCATCTTCTGCAAGTCACTAACTCTGCTCTTTGGAATTTTCATATGGTCTGTCTCAATTTTGTGTTCTTCCTGATTTTCCGTATTTTCTTCAAAATTTAATTGCTGGAGAGAATTTGGAGGTATCTGCTTCACACTATCAGCATTTCCATCATTGTCACTGTGCAAACCTACAGAACGAGGAAGCGTGTTCGGTTTTCACATGGTTCCAAAAGGCGGCTATAATGTTACCGCAAAAGATAATTCATCACATTTTAATACACAATCAATCCTAAGTCGTTACCGCCTCAGCTGATTTTCTGTGTGTACTTAAGTGCTCGATGAAGCCCAGAACAATAATATGTTTATGTATTTTTTTATCCTCCTGCTGATTCTGCTTTTCAAATCTACTAAGCATCATTTATTGTTTCAAGAGCTATGATCTGAGGAGAAGGTTGCGGTAGGTCACAGAAGTTATGCTAAAAATAATAAGCAGAATCACAGGACTGCAGAAAACTCTGGTCCCCTTGAAATTCACATCAACCTTCTGTTGATAAACTCCAAATTCAACGAAGCAAGCTTTTCGCTTGCCATCTTTTATGTTTTCTCGTTATAAAGTCAAAATGAAGGACTACCTCAGAGCAACAAAAAGAAACAAACTATTTCAAAGATTTAACATTTGGAAATAATAAACTTTAAATGTGTATACAGACTTTGAGCTCACTAATTTTCATATTCTAATCTGCTTACACATCCACTGCAAAAGGAAAGAAATGAAGGAATATTTCTGTTGCCTTTTTTCAAAAGAACCGATAACGGGCATAACAAAAAACTTCAGGCTGTTCGGTCATGTCACAAATCTATAAGAGCACGTTATATTGAATGGGTTTTAGCAGGACAGTATTTGAACATGCCACTTGCAATGCAGATATAACCTAATGTTCTCTTTGACATTAAAGCAAAGTGACTCGATCCACGAGCATTAAATTTAAGTAGTATATTTGCTATGGATTTGTGTCCTTTCTAGCTGCAATCGTTCTAAACCCTTTCACTGCAGTACTTTTAGTTCTCTCGTGTCCTAACCCTCCCCCACGTCACCCTCAAGTGAGCTGTTCGCAGAAACAGGAGGACACTGAGCAAGCGACAGTACTGCTGTTCAATCTCCGAGTATAACTGGCTACCAACAGATCGAGAATCAACTCTTAATGATATGCTGCAGCCCTAATTAGCACCCCTAAGGAAGTGCTAATTTCAATTACCCTCCTCTGTCCAGTGGAGAAATCTTGAAGCACTTACCTTTGAAACTTTTCACTCTCAAATTTGGCTGAAGTTGGTCAAAAGGCTCAGAAATTATTGGGGGGGGGGGACGGGACAAAAAGACATTGCGCAACCAGCAGCCTCAGTGCCTCAGGAGGCCAGACTGAGAACGCACTCAGTCTCGTACCCTGCAGAAACTGATCGCTGTTTTCATTTTTGCAACCACATCAAGCAGGAAAAAGGGGCTGGCCACCTACACCCAACATCCATGATATGGCAGCAGATGGTAAACGGTAAGTTTCCTACAGAATGTTGACCTGAGAATTTTACCTGGTGCCAGATTTGGAGCATGGGGCTGTTCAGTTGGAAGATTTATAACAGGTTGATGACCTTCGCTTTTAGGAGCTGAAATAAGCGGCTTCTTTAAAGCTAAAATAAAATAAATGGACAAAAGCATTAACATGAAACAAACAGACGCTATATGCTTCCTCTAACAACCCCGTAAACCTTTTTGTTGTTGTTTTCTTGTTTCCAAACCACAGATGAAAACGTAACATACAAGATTTCGGGGCGGGGGGAATATTATCAGAAGCATTCAGTTTTGAGAATTCGGACCTCTAAAGCAAAGTAAAAATTACCAGATTTTACAGCCCACTTGAATTTTATTACCATAGACAGATTTTAAAACTTTACATTCACTATGAAACACCCGGTATTCAAACAGAATATATATGCCACCAAGAGCCCAAATGGGAAAGGATTAGAATATTTCTCCTCACCAGTGGGAGTATCTTCAGCTTTAGCAGGGTCATTATCTTCTATTTCAGGCATGCCGGCATCTCCTCCTGGTTTGATTTTCTCTGTAAGACAAGAATAGGATATTCTGCCTTATTAAGTTTGAACAGAATTTCCCTCTCGCGGAAGGCTCTAAGACCAGAAGAAAAGTCCTTTATCCACAGAACGTGTCCCATATTGATAACGCAACTACAACACTCCTTAGTGCACTGTTGAAGTCACTGAAGACTGCTTTGGAGCAGTGCTCCCAACATCAGTGCAATCTTCAGAAAAGGATGGGAAACAGATGCGCTGTTCTTGGTAGCGGAGTAAGCAAAGCCTGCTGCAAGCAGCTGGCCAGAACAGATGCTGAACTGATACAAAAAAGTGCTGATTCAGCAGCACAAGAAGTAGAAACAAAAGGGAACCCATCTGCCTTTCGGCGAGGCCTACAGGGAGGAACCAAGGGCAACAGTCACTCACGGAGAGCCCCCAGTACAGCTCCTGGTAACCAAAGGTCCCCACTCTTACGGGGGGACACACTTGTGTCCAGGACACGAAGGATGCAACACCTTACCTATCAGAAATGACAAAAAAAAGGCAATACCTTTGCCGTTTACAACATGATCTGAAGGCTGCTCGTTCTTTACTGGGTTTTTATCTTCTGCCTCTGGAACAGTCTTAGATATTGCCTGGTCGTCATCATTGGGGCTAACTTCAGTGTCTTTACTGGACTGAATTTTTTGCGTGGCCTGTTAGAACAAATTCATAAGGAACCAATATTAAGCACATCCCTGAAAATTACAAAACAAACCCCCTCAAATTCAAGATTACTTTGGGTAAGCGAAATCCCATTTATGAATTAGATGATCACCAAAGTAAATAACAGCAGAAGTCTCCTATATACAAACCTGAATCCTGAGGGCTGGAGACGAGAGCGTGGACACATAACTGAACAGAAAATGTAAAATACAGCACGGCTGTATGACATTTATATCAGCATATGTAGCTCTTAAGTATAACGCAACAGGTTAAGGCCTTAAGCCTCAGGTCAGAGACTTTAAAACAATTCTAGATTTTAAGACAGACCTATTGAAACCTACTTCAAGTCTGCCTTACTATTTGAAATGTTTGTAAACAGAGACGAAGCAAGGACATGAGATTTTAAGAAAAGCAGGGTATTTCATCTGTTTGTAGGAAAGAGGCCCATATTCTACTGGCAGCTTGCACCATATAATTACACCCTTGATACCCTTCAAATACCATTGTTATTTGCATCACATTAGCACCTCGAGGCCTCAGTAGAGATCAGGTTCTCCTTTGCAATAACCTGCGCAAGGTCGTAAGAACATAGATCCTACTCTGGAGAGCGATAAAGTAATATCCGTTTCACAGAGAAGAAACTGAAATCCTTAGCAATGACGTCATGTAGGAAGGCTGTAGTAAAGCAAAGAATTAAGCCTGATCTTCAAGGCTCAGTTCACTGACTGAGCAGAACAGGCAGATGTTCTTACACTAATACCCATCTAGAGCTGCTCAGGACGATATTAATGAAAAGTTAGGGGAAAAATGCTCGAGGCCTCCATATATCTGAAATGCTGAGTCAAACAAACAGCAGACTTTGGGCTCTTCTAATTCAACAAAGAAACTTAGCTGCGCATTACCTTCTGTTCCCGTACAACTTGGTCCATTAATTTCTTTATGTTTTCTTCATGTTGCAGTCTCATTTCCTTGATCTGCTGCGCACACTGCAGACTTGATTAGAAACACATTATTAGTTTTATTTCATTTGTTGTATCCGCTCTCCCATAAATAAAATAGGGGGAAAAAATATGAAGTGGCACAAAAAGCCAAACCTGAGATATAACTAGAATAGTCTGTCCAAAAAGCCTTGTCCTGGAATGTGTATGGAGTGGAAATGGACTGAATACAGAAAGAAAGCAGAACTGGAAAAAATAGGGACAGAGCAGAAAAACAGTAAAATAAACAGAATGGCCTTGAACATATTTCCTCCAAAACCTGGAAAGCAACCGAAAAGTCAAGCTTCACAGTTAATCTGTCATCAGCATATATTAATTCCACTAGGAAAGCAATCTATCTCCCACAGCTGTCAACACAGAAGATGCACAACTACTACTATCGGTTACTGCTACCAACTTAACTAAGATCTGAATGACACAGCTAAACATCCCGACTTCTCTAACAAGCCACAGAGACCAACGCAATCCAACAAAACTCCTGTCTCCCACAAATCTGCAAATACTCAACATAGCACATAGAGCAAAGAAGATTTCTGCGTGTGTGAAAGTTTCAAACATTTTCTCATGTGTTAATCTCCCTCAGTCCTCAAAGCTTCAGAAGTAGCTGTTCTCCCTGCTTCTCCATTATAAACTTAAAAGGCTGAGGTCAAGTTAAAATTTCAATCTACACAATGCTTTTAACTGCAGTTGAAAAAAATAAAATTGCTGTCTTTCTAAAAGTGTAATTAATAACCCTGGCTGCCTACAGAACTGTGTCGATTAAACTCTTCCAAGTATTTGTTCACCAAGATCTCCATGTTATTAAAAATGCAGACTTAAAATCATCCAACGCTGAACAATTCCAGTAAGTCCGATTTCTCTTAGATCGTAGCTCACTTTGGGGGGAGGAGTAGAACAACACAAAAAAATAAAACTTTAAAATCAAACAACTAGCTAAGTCAAAGCTACATCACCAAGTTACTACAGTCAAGTTTGAGGATTAGCAGAAATAGGATTAATTTACACTTTTTCGTAAATACAGCCTTCCATTACACACACACAAACCTAGTTACTAACATTCTTAAAGACATACCTATCATATTCCAATCTCCTTGTAAGGTAAGTATTGTTCTTCTTGTACTCGTGAAGCTGATCTTCCTGGCGAATGAACTCCTGACGTAATTCTGCTAGTTGCTCTAGACCAAAAAGCAAAAATCAACACGAATACAGAAATATAAGAAAAAATGCCCCACGGCAGATACAACTTTCAATACTGCTATAGAAGTTAAAACTTTGCTCAAGTTTTACGTTATTTCTTCTAGATACACTTTAAAGATTCTTAAGCTAACTTGAAAAAGACGCCGATTTACTCATGCATGCCAGATGTCACCATGAATTATAGAACAATTCTTCTGATACTATGCCAAAACCCCTAAGTTTTTCTTTACCTTTTCATTCAGAAGACTTCCACAACGCTATTTCACCTATCTGTTGGAAAGCTCTTTAAATCTCCTGAAAGATTCTGTTATTCGAGTAACACAAAAGTACAACTAGGTTACTTTAGGAACGATGGTCTAATATTCTTTTTCTGCAGTAAGCGTACAGAAGAAGGTACCTTCACACTGCCCATAAAACCAATATATATTTCCTGTCTTCACAATTGCTCGAGAAATTCTTCTCCCGGCTCCTCAGGCTACGAATAATTGTTAAGCTTCTTACTATTTTAGGTTGCAACTACACAGATACAGGCAGAAATGCCAAGTATGGTGTCTGCAGGTACGTTCGAATTTTGGCATTAGCTGTTCCAGGTCACTCAAACCCATACAGTAAGATTACAGGCATTATAATCATGCCTGTCTAGAACAGCCTTAAAAGATAGTTTCTGGACCATTCCTAACCCAGCGTAAAGTATCACAACGTTGAGGATCCAAACTGTACTAAACTGTGTATTTGGTGATCAAAACGATTCTAGTACCTTGGAAGTAAGCAGTGCCAGAATACACCTTCCTTCCACAGACAGCAGAGCAAAGTCTACGAGAGCCAACCCTACACCTATCCAGACTCGGTAATAAACAAATATAACGAAATTTCACATCACACCATGTTCCAGCACCACTTGATCTTTCATTTCAAATGTATTCTGCAGTACCTAGGCAGTTAAAAATACACAACTTCACAGTCTGCCAAATCAGCGTTTGGCCATAAATTCCTTACCCTTTAAACGATGTATGTCTGCCATTTGATACGATACGTTGTTCTGCAGCTTAATCTGAAAGGAAGAAACGGTTATATAAATACAGACCACCAGCAGGCTAGAGGGGGTTTAGACCGCCAAGGCTCAGGTGCGTTTGTTTTCATCGTAAAGACAACGTACGTAACGGATTATCAGAATGACGTATACAACGTTCTTGTGAATACAAGTGATGTATATTTAGTCATCTATAAGTGATATCACCAACCTAAACACTGTATTTAGGCTTTGCTAAGAAGGACTTAAATTTATTGCCAGGACATATTTCTATCAAAAGAGTAGATTCTGTCAGGACTAAAATAAACACACTGCATTCGATGCTGCAGGAGGAGACAGTGAATGTCCAATGTCAAAGCAGAAGTGTATAAAAATAAACACGCAGCATCATGAGCAAAACCAGTTTTTACCTAATGCATATTTAAAGTAAATTTTTTATGTGATGCTACCTAATAGTCATAGCACACATCTTATTTTTAAGAGACAATCTGACACCAGTAGACTTCCACAACAGCTTTTAATTTGGTATTTTTAGTAAGGAAAAAAATAGCAGTTACAATAAATAAGAAATGCATGTACACAAAGTCATTAAGTAAGGATGCTTTGTCTTGTTCTTACATAAAGACATATGTAAAGACAAAAAATAGCTGAAATGACGAGGAAGATGCACATGTAGGACATACTGAGAAAGGGTGAAAAAAAATCCACGGCCATCAGGCAACACTTAGGCTGTAATTATTTTTCTTGTAGTTTCACAATCGGTATAAACGGTAACTCTAGACGGGGTGCTGAAAGAGGGTTGTCATTCTTGGGTTACGAGGTCAGAATTACCTCTCGGAATACCAAAATGAAGTACAAGCACACCTACTCTGGTGCCGGGCGGGACAGACGGACAGACATACACACACACACACACACACACACACACACACAGAGGCTATTTCAATTCCCACACAGATTCTGAAGCTCAATGTCTGAGTCAGTTACCTACATTTCCTGCCAAAACAAACAAAAAAGACATATGCCCTTACTGTAAGACTTCCTCCACCCACCTCTACCCTCCTTTTTATCAAAAGCATTCCTTTCTTTAAAAATGTTTCACATCATGTTTTTGTTTTTAAGAGAGGCACTCAAACGCTGGACCCTCCGATTCAATTTGTCCCATATGGGTTGAGGCAGGCATTTATAACTTTAGGAACTGCCGAAATCGTGATTTTCTGCAGAACACAGCGTACACGGAGGCACGCATCCAACAGCTCCAGTCACATAATAGAGGCTCCTTATGAAACAGAGTGCTCCATCGAGAGCTCCCTGCGTGCCAGACTGCGGCGTCCTGGCTCATCCCTAGCAGCGATGCGCACATGGGCAGCGCTGGCAGCCAACCCTGCCCCATGGCAGAGAGCAAAAGCCAAGAGGGCTGCTGGAGCGTGGAGAGGCACCACCGCGACGGCTCCGTATGGAGGAACGCCCAGCCACTTCACAAGGTTTTTCCCAAAAAAAGAAAGAGCGGCAGATGATGCAATCTTTTGGTAACCTGAGAACCCTGACCATACTGCTCGGAAATGCGATACAAAATAAAACCACCCAACAGGGACACTTAGGGAGCCTTCTCCGCGCGTTAGAGCCGTGCGTTGGAGAAGCCATTACACATGTGCTCTGCCCACCAAGACATTTAAGGCACTCTAGTTACAGGATGCAAAGAACAATACTCAATTAAACGAAAGCCTGCGTTGCACCTTCCTGTGCTTTATTTCAAAAGCACAGGGAACCCCTGTGGTGGGGACTCCACGCAGAAGCACAGTACAAAGGCAGCCGCCAAGCCTTTCTATTCCAACGGGCGCCCATCTTGCCCGCTCTCCATCGAACGGACACCGGGACAGGGGAACAGATGCAGAGTGATTTGTTGAGCATTAACGAAGAAGTATCTTTCCCCATTTTGCAAAGCCACGGCAATAACGACCAATTTTTTCCCCGTCTTCCACTCTAACGCAGCTCTTTCCCAGAACCCAATAACCTACAAAGGAGATCCTGGGAAGCAGCGGGTTCTGTTTTCAAACCTTCATCTATCAGAATTCATAATACCGAAAGCCTTCCCACTTGCTTGCTTCTGCTCATCCTATAAAACATTTGACTTGTAATGGGCTGGGGGAGGGCTGCCTGTCTGTTAACAGAGTTTGATTTGAAGACAGCATCAGCTTCATCATGCAATCTTTCATTTTGGCAATTTTGAGTTTCAGAGAAAAGCGACAGAATTCATATCCAAAACAGCTCAGCTGACAGCAAGTGTCCCTCATCTGAAGGATAGAAAGGGAAGAAGCTTTTTTATGATTCATGGGATCTGTTCCACCCACACATGCAAAAAAACACACTCCACAAACCATGGCGCAAGTCCAGTTCTTTCTGAGCTGTGTCCTCCTTGAGTCTAGACCTATTTGTACTGTTCATGTTCCTCAGTGGCTTCTCAGATCCTTTCCACAGCAGTTGGGACGTATAAAAGAAATTCTCTGTAGCCCAATGAGCTCTGCGCAGGAAAAAAACATCAACAATCCTGTGCATGCTGGAGCTACGCACATGCAAGGCAACCTTCCAGTGCTGTCTGAATTGTTAATGGTCTTGTCATATAGTGAAAGGCACTGTAAGGAAGAAAAGTTAAAAACACGCTGGAGCTTATCTCGGCGTATGGCAGGACAGAGCACAGGTGGTATTGCTTCCCGATGCAATAAGTGGTGAACCGTAAACATCCACCCATATTTCCCTGTGAGTCATTTCTTTATCTAGCCGGAACACCCTCCGAATTGCCCGTCGAAGCAGCACGAGCAGGTGTCCGTACTCCTCGGTGCAGCTTGACGAGCCTGGGCATTCCCAACGTGCTGCGAGGGCACGTGCTGGAACAGCACAGGAAAGCTGTTTAAAAGCCTGTTTGCACGAGGGTCCGTATGCCACAATTCCATCAGATTTCTGCTATTGTCAACTGCCTTTTTCAGAACAGGCAGCGCTATCATCAAGCAATTAGTGCAGCATCAGAGGTGACACCGATCATCAGGAACATGCAGTAAGAGTGGAAGATGCACTCAACATCGCCGCTGTAAAGCTACAGCGTTGCAAACTGAGGAGCTATCAAGGAGTTCTGGCAACAAAGAACATAACCAGCTGCTCCCAAGGATGTTTTACTAAACAGTTTCATCCTATGGGGCACCACTTCCAGGCACCAGCTAAGGGGCAAGGCTGTATTACACACCTGGCATCACCAGCAATAGCTTTGGGATGAGAAAGGCGTGCTCCCGAGAGCTGCGATAGCAAATACAGAGCTACGAACCCCTACACGCTGGATGGCTGCCATCTGGAAGCTCTCCACCACAAACTCCTGCCATTCAATCATTTTATTGAGCTTATTGCAAAGGGATGTGTAAAGATACGAAAAAAAAAAAAAAGTATCCTCACAGTATGCTGCAAGAAAGCATGAAATGCTCAGGAAATCAACGCTAACCCTGCATGCACCACCTCCCCAAACGCTGGGGCAGCCACTATCCCCGTTCGCCTCCCAAGAGGAGCTCCAAAGGAGGAGAACTCCTCCGGTGCGTTCCAAGGTCCTGCAGACCATCACGAGCTCACCAAGACGAGCACAAGATGATGGGAGAAGAGAATTCCCAAGAACTCCGGCTTTTTCTTTTTTTTTTTTTTTAAACCGAAGACACTAGGTCACACTACTACATTTGCTCAGGAGAGCAAACAATATTCTGGTGCAGTGTGACTGGCTTCTTACGCACGTAGGGGGAGGGAGGAGAGAGACGAGGGTTTGGGCCTGGCTACAGATATCACCGAGCTAGGAGGAAGCTGCCTGCAGAAATTCAAGTTGCCTCCACACTGGGAAATGCACGCTTGATTTACATGACCACAAGGCAAAGAACCTCCTATGAAGACAAAGGAGCATAAAGCAATATTGACACTATGATAACCACCAGAGTGGCATCTTTCAAATGAGTTTTCTGTGAAATAAGCCTAGATCTGTTGCGATCACTTGATACCCCGGGAATTACCAGTGTTGGTGTTTTATTACAGCTCCTGCATTTCACAAATGGACTAAGATCATTGGTAAAAACCAGTTTGTTCAAAGAACGTCCTTGCCAAATTCTATTTTGAGAAAAAAATTATCAGTCGAGCCTTTTCTGGTCAGACACTTCATGCCTACTACTCACTATTTTTTTTTTTTGTAACAGATCTTTATTGTCTAAAACAGAGCTTTATTCTCTACTCTCTAAAGTACAGTCACTTAAGGTTGGTTTTTGTTTGTTTGGTTTTTTTAGAAAAACATTAGGATTGCTGCCACTGAGAACATGACAGTAGCTCACATGAGAGTCAAAGAGAAAGGGACGGTGACTGGTTATCGATAAACCATACTGCTATTCTTGCCTATTAAGGCACATTGAACATCTTGAGCACAATAAAGAAGAGAGGGTATTCAAAAGCCTCTAGCTCACATGACCTTAAATGGCAGCTTCTGGAACAAAGAACGAAGATACAGGGCATATACTGCAGCACGCATACAATTAACAACAAAATTAATTTGTGAGGTTTACGAGTCACATTTCTCTTGCTCCCCTCCTGCTCTGCCCTGCGAGCGTTCAAAGACCAGCCAGATTTATGCAGAACAGCAGAGTGGTCAGCAGGCAGGTGCAGCTCCACAGCACCTCAGCCTGTACCACGCATCGAAGCGGGCTCTGCCTGCCAGTAACCCTTGCGAGACACCCTGACTTAGCACTTGCATTTTGTCTCCTGGTGTCCTACAGTAAAACACTACAGATTTCCAAAAAATACAAATTCCTTGTATTAAAAGCAAGCCTCGCCATGCAGCCCAATAATTGACAGCTTCCTTGAATACCACCAGTAGAGTTTTACACCTCTCAGCCAGTAACAATAATGCATGAAACAAGTGCACTGCGTTACGAACGCAGGCTAAACACCTGGGACACAAAACCAACGTCACCCACGTAAAGAACAGCCACGCTGCAAGCACCCACCTACATCCCTTCCCTTGAATACCCTCAGCCACTTGCCCAAGTCTGCAGCTTGGAGGCAGTTTCAATGCATTTATCAACCTTCAGCAGACTTCCTCCGTTAATTTGTCCAGTCTAGCCATGAACTCATGTTATCTTACTATCCTCAACAACTGAGAAAGGGAGTTCCAGCTCAGTGCCCTGACTGACCGCCACCTGTGTTTTCAAGCTACCACCATCTTTGGATGCTTGCTTTTATTGCAGAGGGCAATGAACAACTAAACCTATTTGCCCTCTATTGGCATGTAAAAGTTCAATTAAAAAAAAAAAAACAAACAACAAAATCAAAACAAAAAACCCAACAGTTTAGAAAACTACTCATTTTCTGTCTTTTACAGGGAGAAGCATCTTTGTTAAAACCTAACTGCTTTGATTTGAGTTCAGCTTCTCTTACTCATCAGACTTATCTATTCTGATGTCTGTATAGAATACTTATTTATAAATTAAACTAGATTTTACAGTATCACAATATTTTTAATCACAATGGTGTCAGTTGCATTTATTTCCAGTGGAGAGCAGGGGTATCCACCATTACATATCTAATCAGGCTTTTTAGTCCAATCTCAGAAAAAAAAATTTTAAAAACCACATTTGCTGAACACACAAATGGCTTCATTTTAATGGTTCAGTAGGAAAGAAAACATAACTTTAATATAAACAATCAGTTTGAAGGAGTTTAATTCTGTAATGAGACATGTATGTATTCAGATTTTTCTGTGACAATTGAACGCATTTTCTTATACTGCTCATCAAACGTGTGATATGAAAGGGCCAGAAAAACAAACTCAGCCAGTAATAAGCCTGAGTGCGATATTTCCATAAATCCTACTGTGACAAACAGTGTCCAATTAGCAGAATTATGAACTGCATGCAAATAGAGTACACGCTACCATACCCAACCGAGTAAAAGAACTTGTCTGCTTAACTCCTCTGTAAAGAGTCGCCTGTGATGATTATGAAAGTGCAACAGTGAAAGTTGATGCATTCACTCATTTTCCCTTCCACAACAAAAGAAATCCCCAGGCCACCTCCACATAAAAGGGCAAGCTGAATTTTGTATTAGCTTGTCTCTTCACAGCTAATGAAAACGACACGTTACGCCAGCAGCAAGATTTTTTTTTTCCAAGTATATGCTGGCTGCATAAGAACCAGACCCTGATGTGCCAGGCATTTTGAGAGAGGCGAGCTCAGGGTGCTACACATGAACGTTAGGCGTGTTTCGCTTTCCTTGAGGCCAAACAAAGTGTAGTTTTAAGGCTGTGTATAGCTTTTTGGCTGATCACTGAGATCAAATAACCTCGGCAGAGGAGGAAAGCTCAAAACAAATTAAAAATTGCCGTCTGGAGAACAGTGAGCTCTCAGTGTTTTCATTGTTAGCACAGACACTGCCTTTGCTGGACATTTTCAGCTCTCTTCGGGGACGCATTCAGAAACCCGAGCGTACTGCAAATGTCCCAGCTGACGGCAACCAAAGCCAACGCACCAGCTCTAGAAACCCGTGCCTTCGGGGGCTTATTTCATCCCTAGGCTGCAGACGCTGCAGGGCACCGGCCACCCCCAGGCGAGAGCAGCCGGCGCCCCCCAGGCAGAGCCACCCCGCAGGGCCCGGGGACCCTCCCGCCGGCCCCGGGCACGGCTGCACCCTCCGCTTTACCTTGCTGTCCTCGCACTTCTTCACCTGGCCGTCCCTGGCCTGCAGCTGGCTGCTCAGGTGGCTGTAGTCGGCCTCCTTCTGCTCCAGCTGCTTCTTGTGGGAGTCCACCTTGCCCATCAGGTCCGAGTTCCTCTTCTCCAGGCGCCCCCGGGCCACCTCGGTGCGCTTGGCCTGGCTCTGCAGCTCCGCCACCTCCTCCTGCAGCAGGGCCTGGCGGGACGAGGCGTTCCAGCAGTTGAAGGCGAGGATGGCGATCACCACCAGCAGCGCCACGAAGAGAAGGGAAGGCAGACGGCCGCCCCTCCGGTTGGCCCCGAAGCCCACCATGGGGGAGGCCGCCGGGCGGGGACTTCACCCGCTCACCGCCTCCGCCCGCACCTGAGAGGGGAGAAGCCGGGACGGGGGAGGGCAGGAAGGCTGCTCAGGGAGCCGGCCGGCGGGCGGAGGCGCTGCCCCGGGGGGCCGGGCGCATCCCCGGCGGCGCAGGGCCCTGAGGGCGGCGGAGGGCCACGGGGGAGAGCGAGAGGAGAGGAGAGGAGAGCGCAGCGGGGCGAGGGGAAGCCGCGCCGGGGGCAGGGCTGTGCCCGCGCTGCCGTGGCCGGCCCAGGCGCCGCTCCCGCCCCGCGGGGAGGGACAGGCCGCAACGCCCACCTCGCCGGCCGGCAGCGGCCCTCCCGCCCCGCCCCTTCCGCCGGGCGCCCCGCCCCTTCCGCCTCCCGCCTCTCGCGAGACAGGCCCGTCGACTTCTCGCGAGAGCGCATCTTCCCGCCTCCGCCGGTGGCGGGGCGCCATCTTCTGCGGGGCGGCCCGGGGGGCGCGGGCGGGCGGCGGCGGTTGTGCCGGGGGAGGGCGGGTTTGCGGCGCCGGTGGCAGGGGCGGGCACACGCACACCCGCCCTCCCCGGCGGCACCGGGACCCCAGAGGGGCGGGCTGGGGCGAAATAACGGGCGGGGGGGGGGGGGGGGGAGAGAGGCAGAACAGGCCGCTCAGTGCTTCTCCTAAAAGGTGTTTCCTGAGGAGACACAGCGTCTATTGGGAATTATGTGAGGAAATCAGTTACTTGTTCTATAATAAATACTCAGATAAAGCATTTGTTCGTAGTCACATTGCTTCACGAACCATGAATCGCTCCTGTCGCCATGGCCCGTACATCTCACGGGGGAAAGGGAGGCAGAGCTGGTCTGAGATGCAGAGCTGGCTCCCGCGCTCAGGGCGTGGGTTGGCTCACGGCCGCGGGCCGCAGCCGCTTTCCAGGCCGATCATAACAAAGTCAGGCACGCAAGTTTTTGCTGCCTCAGAGGCTATTTTTTTTTTTTTCTTGTGATGGGATTTCAGTAATAATTCTGCTGCAGTCCTGTGGCCGAGCACCTCGGACAGGAGAAGGGGTTTGGAGTGAGCTGCCGTGGTACAGCGCGCGCATCGTACAGTCGCCGTACCTCCGAGTTGCAAAATGGTGCTGAGAGGATGTGGGAGAAACAGAAAAAGATCCGTTTTCCTCCTAAAAGGAGGAAAAAGAACGACATTGAAGGAATAATGCATAAAATATGTTCCTCTCCTGAGATACAGCATACGTTGTGCAGAATCTGTCAGCTGTGATAATGGTGTCATGGCACATATATCCTTTTCTCTTCTTCCACCTGATTCTGTACCATACTTGCATCCCAATATTTGCATTTTGGCACTTTTAGTTGCTGCTATACTGGTAGCCAATTAATTTGCCAATCTGCTTTCTGCAGATGGCGGTGTAGATTCACATTCTAAATCAAGTGTTGCAAATTTTACTTCCTCGTGAAGCTAGATAGTGGCAGGTTTCTAACTCTGCTCCGTTAAGCTTGCTCTTTCTGCGTACGCTTACTCTGCGCAAAGCTGAGCACTGCGAGAAAGGAAATGTTTGTCTAAAGAATGTAAATACAACACAAATGTAACAAATTTGAGCTCGGAGCTACACCTGGATTTGTTGATGTCTCGCTGCCCTGTAAAAGCCGGCTCGGAGCTCTCCTCACTCGGTGCTCGGTGGTACGTCCCCCTCCCGGTTAAGCCGCTCCTGTCAGCCTTTGTGGCAGCTCCCGGCCCCGTAGCTGGCAGCAGACGATCCCCCTCACAACAGGGAGCTGCGCCAGCCCGGCTGAGAACTGGCCCCTGCACGTTTTCGGTCGTTGCCTTTGCATATCTGGGAGCTGAGGCAATACCAAGCAGTTTGCTTTTTCCAATTCATTTGCCGTTTAATTTCAGCCGTGTTCCAGGCTCCGTGATCCAGACGCAGACTATTCCTTTCCTGGTTGGAAAGGCTGTATTCCTGCTCCCTCTCCCTGAGCTTCTGCATGTTATCTTAAATTGTGTGTTGGAACAACGTATCTCTTGGCATCCTCAGCTCGGCCTCTGACCAGGCTCCTGGTTAGTCCTTCGGAACGGTTTCTCTTGGCTTCTTTGGCTCTTGGCCTCATCACAGCGAGCCATCGTCTGGTGCACGCTGCACAGTTGTCATTGTGAAACACGGTGCAAGCACAAGAACTGAGTCTTAAACACCATACCTATCTTGGAGGAACTGAAGGCCGCAACAACAAAAATGTGTTCGGGAGCGTATCAAAACCTTACGTGCTCCCAGATCTTTCTGTTGAAGAGCTGCTCTGTAAGAGTAGCCATAAGGTATTCAAATTTAGCATCCTTGTAGAAATAAAAAACGGCAAAACATGCAATAGCAATGTTTAACTTTGGAAAGGGGAGCTATGCAAAACAAGGAGGTTTGTCAAAAGAAAAGCGTTTAAGGGCTTGTAACGTGGAGATTGCTTCAAGACAGAGCATTAGAAACTCGGCCCAGGGGCAGGTCGCTTATCAAAACACTCCAGAAGATCTCAGGAATAACAGTGTACTTTAACAGAGCCGGAGAGGCTATTTAACGTTAAACGCCATCTTCCTAGGAGACAGAAGTTCTGTCCGAAAAAAGAAAATAGAAAAGGCAATCTGTCAAGTGCAATGCAGAGCTGCTCTGTGGCAACCAGAACGATCTCAAAGAGAAACTTGCTGAAGGCGTACAAAAACGTTCACATTCATTAGAATTAACGCCTGGTCACCTGCCATCTTACCAGCTTCGGCAAAAGTGTGAAAAGTGATCAAGGAGAAATAAGGCTGTGGCAGAAAAGACGCTGCCTTTCTGTTCACTGCAGCAGGTTCTCCTCAGGGCAGAGCCTTCTCTTGGGTGTACGTCGGAGAACTGGAAATGTCAGTGGAGTTAAAGCTTTGAAGTGACTGATGTCAAGGACCAGAACAGAAGATTTTCAGGGAACTCGGACATGACATACGTTACTTAGCTACCGGGAAGGGTTCCAGCCAGGTGGGCAGGACGCTGGTTTCACTGATCTCCTCCAGGAGCGACCTGAGGAACTACAGAAGAGAAGCCTGACCGGGCGGGTCGATCCGAGCCGCGGGTACTTGAACAAGTCGATCCCCAAATGCACCTGGTATGTCTGGAGGGAGCCAGCACAGCTCCTTCGGAGGAAGGTCAGTCCTCCAGGTCTTACTAGAAATTTCTAAGGGAGTCAAAAAGCAAATGCGTGTGGTCGATTTGATCATCATAATGCACTTGAATTTTTCAGAAAGTTTTCTTGAGGTCCCTTGCCAAAAGTTCTTGAACTATGAAGCTATAAAGGAAGAGGAAAAGTTTGCTCATGGATTAGCAATTAGATAAAAGCTAGGAAGAACGGAGTACATAGCTTCTTTACTAGTGACAGTTTGTGACCTGGTTTTTTCCACATATTCATAAATGATCTAAGGAAAAAAATTAATAGCAAGGCGATGTAATTTGTGGGAGTTATATGCCATTTTTCACGATAATCAGAAGTGAAGCTGACTAGAAAGGGTTACTGAATTTTGTGACACTGGGTAACTGAGTAAATGGAGCAGCGGAGGAATTCCATTTTGACAAATGTCAGGTAATGCGTGCAGGAGAAAGAAAGCGATCGCAACGCCACATAGGCGGTGGGCTCAGCTCTCTCTGGTAACGTCTCCTTTATCCTCATGGGTGTTAGAAAAAGGGGGCAGGGAAGGTCCAGTAAATGCTGGGAATTGGCGAGATGTCAATGAAGAAGAAAATGGAAGATGCTCTCAGTGTATGGATTTTCACTGCTCTTCTGTGTCGTGAACACGGGGGTTCCGATCACAAGGTTATGAAGAGGTTACGAAATGAGGGGTGATCAAAGGCATGGGGGTGATGAAAGGTGTTGAATGGCTTTTGTTCGAGGAGATAGCAAGGGAGTTTGGAAAGGAGGACAGGGAGAAGGACTGCGATAATGCTATTTAAAATGGTAAGTGGTATGGAGAAGATGAATAGGAAAGATTATTTAGCGTTTCTTTTGCCAGTACAACTAACAGGCACTGGGTGAAGTTACTAGGCAGCAGGATTCAAGGGAGGGACATCGTTTTTCCACACACTGCACAATTTAATTGTGCATCACCACCGCTGTGTTGTGGAGGTCAAAAATACAAATGAATTTAGAAAGGTGTTGCGTAAATTGGTAGAGGAGCAGTTCCTGAAGGACTGCTAAACACAGCTGTCCTGCTTTCAGCCGGGATAGAGTTAATTTTCTTCCTAGTAGCTGGTACAGTGCTGTGTTTTGGATTTAGGATGAGTGTAAGGTGGTAACACACTGATGTTTCAGTTGTTGCTAAGTAGCGCTTACACTAAGTCAAGGACTTTCCAGCTTCCCCTGCTCTGCCCGGTGCACGAGGAGCTGGGAGGGGGCACAGCCAGGACAGTGACCCAGACTGGCCCCAGGGCTATTCCATGCCATATGGCATCACGCCCAGTATAGAAACTGGGCGAGTTGGCTGGGGGGCAGCGATTGCTGCTAGGGGACAGGCTGGGCATCGGTCGGCGGGTGGTGAGCAATTGTATAGCTATCACTTGCTTTGTATAGTCTTTATTATTATTATTATTATTATTATTATTATTATTATTATTATTATTATTATTATTATTTAATTTTCTCCTCCTCTGCTGTCCTGTTAAAGTGTCTTTATCTCAACCCACGGGCTTTACTTTTTTTTCCCCGATTCTCTCCCCCATCCCACCGGGTGCGGGTAGAGTGAGCAAGCGGCTGTGTGGTGCTTAGTTCCCAACTGGGGTTAAACCACAATGGGGTCGAGATTCACACTGTGTTCCTAACCTAAACCACGCAGAGGGTGCGTGAGGCAAAGGGTCGCTCTGTGCTCCTGCTCCTGAGCATTTGCTCCTCACTGCTCGGAGGGCGGATGGACCTTCCCCATGAATCTGTGGTTCTGTGATGTGTGGCTTTCCCGCAGGAACGTATTTCTGGGGACTGAGAGCCAAAGCATGAAGCTGTGGGAAGCACCCCTGGGCCATGGTCCTTTGGGGGATAAATGAGCTGGTGTAGGGAGCGTAGAGTCTGGAAGAAACAGTGACGCATAGAGACCGTCGGCGATGACTGGCGGATCGTGCAGCAAGGTGCTGAAACACGCCATCCTCGGTGGTGCTCCTGCAGGGGCAAGCGTGGCTCTTGATAAATGCTGCAGCGATCAAAAAGTACCAGTTTGGACCAGCTTTCCCTTGCCAGGCTGTGAAGCCTGGAGGGGAGAGGGGAACTGCGGGGGGAAGATGGGTTCCCTTAGGATTCACAGCTTCCCTTGGAGTCTCTCTTCAGATGAGGGTCGCCATTTGCTGAGCTTCTGTAGACCGATTGTCTGCTGGTGATAATTTTAATATATGTCATGCAACAAAAGAATAGTAATAAAATAGCGAATTCTTACAGCATAGTCATTAAGATAATCAAGAAAAAGTAATGCAGTCAGTATGTGTGAGTTTTTTTCTAAGTCACAGAGAAGAAAAATGAATTGATTTAATTGAATTCATTTTCTGTTAGCATTACTAGCATGTTATAAAAACGTGGAGAGATTTGATAACATAAAATTATAGTTGTTCTGGAAGGTGTTAACATCTTCCAAGGAAGAATGGTTAGAACTGAGTGGTAACTGCAGAGGAGCATAAGCTGCAGTGTGTAAGCCCTTATAAACGAAGAAATCCTTCAAAGTAACCTCATAAGCTAAGGAACTGCTGGTGTGATCTCTGTACTGTTACTGCCTAGACCAAGGCATTTGCCTGCCTGCATTTCGTAATCAAGGCCTGCATGCTAATAACCTGGAAAATGCCTCCTCTCTCCTGGTCTATTAATCAGTACTGTGGTGAGCAGAAAACATTTAAAAATATTTTGGCTGTGGAAGTCGCTCTCAGCTGAGGGCATGCTGTGCTAGAAAACGATCACGTGCTGGGAAAATGCATATGGTGGTAAAAAGGGGAACTGAGAGATCAAATGCTTCTGGATGCTCTGGGACTAGACAGGTCGAGGGGGAAAACATGTTTCACCCGTTCCGCATATGGATCTCGGGCATCGCGTTCTTCCGCAGCACTTGCAGGCGAGTCACAGGCAGGCTCTTCGGATCGTTCCGCTGAGTAGGATGGCTTTGCTGATGAAATGCGTAATATACATTTGATTTTCTTTTTCCCTTCAAACATTTTACTTTGCAAAGGGATTGCTGATTATTTATTTCTCTTTCTTTTCTTCTGCTGTGAAGTTGGAAATTTTACGAGTCTCACGTGGTATTTTTAGAACTCGTGTTCTGTATTGTTATTGCCATGACATTTTTATCATTTAAACCCACAAAAAAGTCTTGAGTTGTTGTTCTAGTCAAGTATTTTGATCCCTTCAGAATCTGAAGCAAGTTTTTAAGTGACAGAGAAGTTTAGATATATTTGGGGGGTTTTGTGCATAATTTTACTCAAAGCTAAGAGAAGAGGCACTCTGTAAAAGACGACAGCTGGACCTTCAGGAAGAACTGTCAGACAGATAGGCTTAGATTTGAGTTCAGGCAGAAGAAAACAGGTGCTGACAGAAACAAAAAAATCAGTCAGTTATCAGCATGCAGAACAATTGTACCCGAGAATGACAGTGAGTGAGGAGTGGGCTGTCCGGGAGCAGCTCACGGGAGGCTGAGTTGAGAGCAGCGCTCACCAGCAAGGTGCAGTCCCGCGGTGCCTGGGCAGAGCTCCTCTGGCAGCGGCAGACAGGGCGAGGTGATGAAGGAGACCCACAACACCGTTCCTGAACAGTTAGGTGACAGAGCTGGAGCCGAGAGCCGAGGTGTGCATGTGGCATAGACCAGGCAGAGGAGATAATACCCGGGTCTCATCTTAAATGGCCGAAATGGAGCTCCCAAGCATGGGGGAGGCTGAGCAGGGCAAGGATCACAAGGATTTTGATGAAAGTAAGTTTAGTGAAGTATGCGGGAGAATGAGATTTGGGATTCTGAGCCTGGGGAAGAGATGATCACTCACCCACCCACCCACCCACCAGCCACCACCAGCAGCGGGGCTTCCAGAAAGTGGGGCAGCCGGAGGAGGCAGGGTGCTGGGGGCGGTGAGGCTGGTGTGCCTTTCCATCAGCTCTGACTGCAGTATAGCAGGTCCAGCCATGGCCAAAGATCTAGAGCCGTATTCATCTGCTCGAATTATTCTTCTGCTAATAAGATGAGCCTTAAGAAAATATTTCTAGGCTGAATTGCCTTCTGGGACTTCATTTTGTGTTTCTTGGCTGGCGAGTTGCTCTGACTCACTCCAGACTTTTTTCCTCTTTTTAAATAGTGGAAATACCACTGTAAAGTTAAAATTTTTATATACAATTAGATATAGAATAGTGAATACTGCATAAAAGAGCATGCTGGTTTAATAATCTATTCAGCATTACAGAAAATTAGGGATTTTAAAAGTATATAATTAGATATTCTAAGATACTGTTTCCTTCCAACTGCAGCAGAATGAAGCTTTTTTTTTTTTGCATGTATTACAAGTTTGTATTTTTTGCAAACGTTCTGAATACAGAACTTAAATTAGCCCAGACTTTTAGCATATACTTTAAAAACTGATTAACATACTCCATCTGTTGGTAAGCTGAGCAACTGTCAAAATGAGCAGCAGAGCCTGCTAACGTTTCCACGTAGGTCTGTGAGGCTACAGTTAAAGCAGCAAGCTATTAACACCAAAATAGCACTCTGGCAGGGGAGTGATGTGGTGGGGGGTGTTTTCAGTAGGATTGTTTCAGCCAGTGGATGAGATAGGTGCTTAAAGTGCGGTCGTCTTGCAAACTGGCTGCCACGTACTTATCTTAGAGCTGTAGCTATTATGCGTTTTGGTTACTCATTCACAAAAATAGTAGTTAGGAAAAATAGTTCATTTCCATTTCAGCACATTTGATGAGTACCTGTGAGTGGCCGTTTTGGAGCATGCTTGTGAGATCTTGCAGGGCTGGGTTGCCCGGCCCTGCAGTCACAGGCTGGCTTTCGGTCAGCCCGAGAAGGACATAGATCACAGAACCGTGATTCTTTGAAACCCATTGCTTACCAGTTCTGGGTTGAGCAGCTACTGATATTTTGATTACCGTGGTCTGACTGGTTTGTCTTCAGGTTTGAAAGCAATGACTTTTACGGTTTGTTCACATAAAACTTTGTTAAGTTGGGGCACAGGTAAACTAGGTATTTTAATTAAACTCAGCAGCAGTCTATCTCAAAATCAACCCTGTAAATCTATAGTCAAATGAGTGCATGTAGCACTGTACACAGATACAGCATGCAGCAAAAAGGCTAGACATTTCCTCCTCTTGAAGCAAAACAACGAAGGTAAAGATGAAGGAATAGTGGCATGTAACGATACGTCATGGGCATACTTCTGCCGACATCAGTTTGCTTGTACGCCTTGCCGTCTGATGCTCTGTTAGAGTAATTGTATACTTTCCTGACAACTCTTTCTTCGTTTGAGATTTTATCAAAATTCATTACAAGAAGACGACAGATTAAAGAATGTTTTGAGGTTTATTAACGACATCTGTCTTGGAAGAGACTTCAGGTCTTTTAAGGGTAAAATGATCTGTCTTGTCAGAATCACAGATGGCTCCCATCCTTCCACCACTTCCAGAAAGCTCCGGTGCTGCTTCCCTTGTGTTGTTCCAGGGAAAGCATGGAGGAGCAGACTGTTACTGTTGGAGTTCATAAAAAGAAGAGAAAAAAGCTACAGAAGCTCAGGTCTTCACATGATGCACGCGTCTACCTGCAGATACTTGTGCACATCCCAAGTGTACAGTGTAAGAAAGCAGTGCCTATTAGCTAGTCAAATTCTGTGCTGCTGCTTTTTCTGTCTTATTTTTAGTTAGTTTGCTGTATTGGAACAACTGTATAGATACTCCTATCATGCATCAAAAGCATCTTTTATCCTTGGAGTGGCGACAAGAAGGGGAACTACCGAGCACGAGGTCAGACAGGCAGCCCATCAGTTCAGGCGTCTCTTTTTAGCGCATCCTTGGGTAGATTTAGTCAGCAAGGTATCGTTTTCTAGGGAGGGAGGGCAACATGCAGTAGGAATTAAAGCTATGCAAACCCAGTCCAATACTTACGGGGGGAAAAAGAAAAGAAATGGGAGGGAAGGCTGGGGGGAAAACAGAAGGGTGGGGGAAGAAAGGCTAAATGGATGGTGGTCCCTGGGGCAAGGTAAGGAGTATCGGCAGAGGGGGGCCGGGAGGCACGGAAGCACTGTCTTGGTTCTGATCTTGATTCCTAAGCATCTCTGCTACATCTTTCCCATCTCTGAAATAAAGCGTAACTTTGGCTGCAGAAGACAATTAAGGCATGTTGACTTCTAAGGAAAATGTTTGCTTTTATCTCTTAAGGATAAAGATGCCGCTTGGAACAACTTGAAAAGAAGGCGCAATAGACTCGGTACTTTTTTCTTTTTAATAGCTGAAATGGTATGAAGTTTATTTATGGACATCTGAGATTTGGAAATCTTTCTGAGAATAAGTAACTTGGAGTGAGGTATCAGAATCAATCTCTTATAATATGTTGCATTAGGAAAACAAGCCCAGGAACATCTGGGATTGACTCATCAAATGGCAGCACTTTCTGAAGGAAAACTAGTCTGAAGAGTACACCTGTATCCAGGGAATAGTGTTTGGCTGGAAGCTCCTATCCAGGTCGGGAGCAGGAAGCACATCTGTTCCTGAGAAGCAGCTGGGGAGATGCAGTGCAGAGTTTGGCATTTTGAAAAAAGGTGTTTTCTTTAAATAGCATTGCCACATGAGTATGTTTGTTTTCTTTTTTAATAGAAGCCGTCACAGCCGTGTATGCAGCTCTGAGGGGCCTGTGAAATTCCTTTAATAACAAATGACATTTGCAGCAAGGATAAAAAACACAAATGTTGGCAGGAACTCCTTTGGGAGTGAATAATTACTGAAAAGGCAAAGCATTGATTTAGACTCCCTGTTTGCAATATAATACCCAAGAACTGTCTGTGCGGGAAATGAAGAGCGAGCGTTGCGCTGGAAGTGGCTTTACCCCTGAGGCTCAGAGAGAAGCTGGCTCTTTGGCGGCCGAGGCTGCACTGCTCAGCCCCTCCCGGGGGGCTCCTGGGAGCTGCAGGCTGAGCTGGGCAGGCACCCAGCAGGGGCCGAGAGACAGGAATGCCCCCTTGCCCCTGGAGCAGGAGCGGCTGCAGAAAGGGGAGAGCATTGCCACGGATTTCCCTGGCAAGAGATGGACTTTAAAGGAGCAGAGCTGCAGCCAGGTCCGTGTAGCTGCTGTTGAAGAAGGCGGTCTGGGGTGCGCTGCAGTGCCCAGCTGGAGCTGGCGCCAAGGCCGAGATTCAGGGGTGCCTAACGGAGTAAATTACAGCCTGCACCCCAAAACAGCGCTTGTAAGCATGCCCGCATGTGCTCGGGAGGCTTTCAGAAGAGACCGCCGCTCAGTGCCCCGTGCGGCAGGAGGAGAGCTGGTTGTAAATCCTGCGGACGGCCCAGAGGAGAAGAAAGAAAACATCCTTGGAGATGGGTGTAGCTGTGCCCCTGCGTGGGTGCGGACAGGTTTTGGGCACCCCCTGCTTCCAGAGGGAGAAGGCTACGTGCGCTGTGAAGAAGCAGCTGTGGCTCAGCAAGAGCGAAGACAAGTATTTTAATAGAGCGGTGGTGCGGTTTTGTCTTACGGTGTGGTTGTGGTTTCGCAAAACATCCATATTCAATTACTCTTTTGTTTTGTTGCTGGGGAACACAAGCAGAGAAGGAAAATAATAATTTAAATTTAACTCTGCTAAATATAAATGAGATTTCATGGGACAAAGAAAAGACTTCTCTAGCTTGAGGGGGTATTGCTGTGCCAGATTTCAAAGGCCCTACTACAGCCAATAAAATTCTTGGAGCATCTTAAAAAAATTGTAAGCATTTTTATAAAATTTTTTTAGGCAATGCAAATACAGCCATTGCCTCCAGGAGTGTATATGATTGTTCTGGAAGTCACGCACGAGTATATCCGTGTGCTGATTGTTGCTGGATTTATTTGTGGGAATTAGAGAGAGTCCAGGATGATACAAGTTTCAGACCATGCCCTTAAAGTTTCAAGAAAATGTATCAAAATGTATGTATTACCCCACTTTCCCCAGATGATTATGGTCACAATATATACATTTATATGCTCCAAGGGCAAGTACTTTGTATTTTTACATCATCCAGGACGATGAAGCCATTTCTCAACCACGGTTGCTGTCATTGCCTTCCAAGCAAGACTCCGTCTGCAAAATTATGCTCATTACAGCAGACTTTTAATTCTATTTCATAGGAGGTTCAAAAAGATAGTAGACAATTCTCCATTATATAAGCATGTCCTGTTCCCCAAAAAGCCTTGTCTGGCACATTGTATTATATGGAGATGCTTTCTGATAAATGGGTGTTGGTTTCAAACAGACTGTCATGGAACATCTTTTTAAAAAGATTGATTTGATAATATGAGTGCTGCTAAAATAAGTGATTTATGAAGTGGTTGGGATGGTGGCAGGTTTGTGTTTGTCGTTGCCTGTACTAAATTTAATAATAGCTTGAGGCCAAGATTTTAAGGCATTTAAGCATCCCCAGCTTCATCAGGGAATCTTCTGCTGTGTACATCAAAAAAACCAACAGTTTTGCCATAATATGTAAAGGTTCACATAACAAAATCTCTCTTTATTGTCTCTGGAACCAGTCCTATAAGGAGCACTGCTAAGTCACTGGGAAACCTGTAGGAGCTGAGCATATTCTGCATTTCACAGACTAAACCACTCGCTTGTCGAGCTCAAGTTGAAGTTTTTCTGGCCCCCTCCCCAAACTCCTGTTTTACGGAGGGGCTCCGTACTGTACCCAGGGCAGTTTGACCGTAAGTTTTAAAAAGATTTTTTTACTCCAGCTGACGAGAGCTGGTCTAGCAAGGGACAGTTACCTCTTAGAAAGGTGACGTGAGGTCTGAGTCTGCGGCGCCTGTTCCTCGTGCCACAGCCTGGCATCTCAGCACTAGATGGTGCCAGGCACCGCCGTGCGCTGCGGGATGAAGAGAAGATCCAATTGCACAAGCACTGAAGCAAGACTTTCCATCTGTATTGAAGGGCTATAAAACTCTGCTGCAAGCAATGTTCATCAATTATGGCATAAGTACTAGGTTAAGATAAAATCAGCAATTAAGGCCAAATGCTTATTAAGGATTAAGAGATTCAATGAGAGCTCACTGGGCCGTAAGGAGTAGTACTGGAGCCTGGCTAATTCTTTTGCTTTTCCCAGCTTACAGACAAATGGCTGCTCCCGTTTGCCACTCATGCTCTGGAAGACAGTTGGCAATGGCAATTCCAAGGGAAGAGCTCTGCAACGCAGGGTCGTTTGTTGCAAGCAGGCGATTACGGTTCGTGTAGCCGAGTGCCGGGGTACCACTGTCTCAGTAGCCCAATCCCTTGTGCTCTTTGGGCACCTCATTTAGTTTACAGTTATGATTTCTAGTTTGGGTGGTTTGGGTTTTTTCTTGTAGACGAAGAAAGCCAGAAATTGAGCCTCAGAGGTTGTTGCTGTGTGCATCAAACCGTGACCTGAACTTGAAACATGCTTTTGTATTCACAAACATATTTTAAGAACACCTTCCTTTGTCGTGAACAAAAAAGAAAACAAATTATTATTACAACACATGGATTAGGAAGTACTTATTATCGTACTTGGGAATCCCATGTATTTATTTCTTCCTTCACAGTAGAAAAACCAGGATTTTAATGATAAACTACTGAATTTTGGCAGATTTTCTTTATTGCTCTAAGAGGAATTGGCATTTCAGTATAGGAGAAGCAACAGTTTATTGAGCTGAGGACTAGAAGAGCTGTCTGTGTGCATTGTGCATTAACATATTTTCAATTCTATGAAATGTGTGCATTTCTAATTTAATTTACGTGTCAATAAAATAGCAGCCATCGCTACAGTTGATATTTACTGCTTCTCCGGCACAGAGCTGTACTCAGCCCTACTGCCGTTATGCTTGTCACATACTCCAGGGGCCATCTTCCCTGGGACGTCTCAGGGCTGGGAGGCTTCCAGAGCGGTGAGTGGCACAGCCAGCCTGTGCAGGGGAGGAGGAGGAGGAGGAGGGCAGGGGAAACTTTGCAGCGATCTCCCAGCTCGCTGGTCTGCCTGGGTGCCGATCAGGTGGGTATGGTTTGCCGAAGCCTCAAAAGCCGGAGGGGCTGGAGTCCTTCCGTAGCGGGACAGCATACAGGATACAGACTTTAAGGTACGCTGGTGACTTCCCAAGCCCCTCCCAGGTCTGTTAACCATAAATCACTGTAGTAAAATCCTGGTCTCTAAGCTTAAAAGAAATGGAAGCAGACATTGTGTAGATGCTCCCCCAAAGGCAAAAGGAATATCGAGCTAGGTTAAGGAAAAAGCTGACACAGGTCAGAAATGCGATACATTTGCGAGAGCAAATGGTTCCATTAAGTCCAGAGAAGTGCGTGCGTCCTTGGAAGTTAGAGCTGACCTGAAGTACCACGTCCGTCCAGGGCACTGAAAAACTGAGCAGTCTTCGATGTGCTAAATTAGGGTACAAATTATTTAAATAATGCTTCCAGAGAAATTTCATGTTTCCTTACCACTGTGAATGTGATTCTTCCTATTCTTGCCTTTGCTTCTTGTCCTCTGTCACATACCCGCTTCAAATATTTTCTTGCTCTTTAAGTGCCGAATGGCTTCCCTCTCGTCACTCAATTTTTTTTTTTTTAAATGTTCAGTCTAATTAAGCCCTCTGAGCCAAGAGATGCAGAACAAGAGGGTCAATTGTGCTCCCACTTCCATGGCGTGAGCCTGGAGTAACTCCCCTGAATACGCTGCAGTAAATTTCCATTGGCTTCAGCAGAGTTGCCCTGGCCTGGCCGTTCAGGGGGAGCTGACTCAAACCGCTCGCAGCATCAGAAGGGCACTGAAGATGAGCCGTTACCACGAGGAGCTTCTCACGGGAAGCTGTTACAGGAAGGAGAAGAGGAAAACGCCACGGGAGGCAGCCCGGCTGCCTCATTACCAGCGGTGTCCTTGTGAGCGCTGCTGTGAAGGAGGCAGAGAGCGTTGGGCTCTGCGTGGGAGAGGACAGGGGAGGACAAGTGGACGTAGGGAAATGTCTTGAAAGGCCATAGCTGCCTTCCCTCTCCGGGAGATACCTTCACCCGTGTCCTCCTGCCTTCCTTTAGGGTACCTGTCGCACGGACGGGGGTTTCCCAAGGGGCAGAGCAGCCCACCGCAGCACTCGCTGACTGGGAGAGCCCGGAGCGGGCGCTTCAAGACTCAGCTTCTCTCTGCCTGAGAGCAGAGCGGGGCTGCTGCCTCCTAACCTCGCTGCCTCCTAACCTCGCTGCCTCCTTCTCGGAGGGCATGTTAGAAGTTCAGTTCTTATTCCTCTGCTGAGGAAAAGTGATGAAGCTTTTCACAGCAGTTGGTTCACTTTTCTGCCTTCAAAATCGTTTTTCCAGTGGACTGCGGTTGGCGTCAGGAGCATTCTTGGGGGGAACGGAGAGATCAGGAGGAAAAATGACTGTCAGGGCTGCTTCAGCAATGGGCCTGATTTCATGGGATGGCTGCAACCCAGGTTGGAGGTTGAGTAGTAAAATGATGCAAGTCAGAGAAGAGATGATAGGTCACGTAGATAACATCATCCAGCGTGTTTACTGTGAGCAAGCAGAATGTGAGTCAGGGAGAAATCTGTCTTTGTCAGGGACTCCTGCTGATCCATTTCTCCATGGATCAGTCGCACGTAAAGTTAATCTGCTTATGCAGCAGCTGAGAAACTAAGATGCCCTCAATGCCCTCATCTCATCCCTGCATCTAGCTAGAGTCTCAAAATACCAGGGGGGCACAAATTCCACCTGCGTTTGGGGTCTGCCCACCCCCATGCCTCTCTCGTTTCCTCTTCTCCGCCGCAAGTCATTGGGTGGGACAGGCGTGAGGGGGGAGCGGAGTCCTGTCCGAGGACCCGTCCGGGGTGGAAGCTTGCAGGCTTAGAGAGCAGAGTGCCCTCAGCCTCAGTGTCACTTCAGATTGTCTGGACGATCACATGTACGTTGTGTCCTCCAAAGCCCCGCGCCTGGGCTGGCCTCCGTGGATGGCTCGTTGTCCTCGCTAGCAGGAGCCATGTCAGCCAGGCTTCGGGATGGCCGTGGGTTGGGCAGAGGGGCTGGCTGTCCTGTGGAAGAGAAGATGCTGCAGACCTCCTGCTCCTCTTGCCTTCTGCAGCCTGCCAGAGGGTCCGGTTGCTTTCTGCTGCCCATGGAGAGTGGCCCTGGCCCCTCCTTGCCCTTGTTCGTACCCAGGGACAGTGCTGGTCGGTGGGGTGCCCATGTGGGGTACAGAGACTGCCCCCGGCAGCACCCTTGCATGAGGCTGCATTTGCCCATTTCCTATTTAAAGCCACAGTGGAGAGGTCCGATGGACTGGGTAGGGATGGCCAGTGTCCGGGCTGCCAGGGACGTACTGGGCAGGCTGGGGCGGAGGGGGAGCAGTCCCGCCAGGACTCCTGTGACCCTGTCCCAGCCTGACACGCATATTACCCCAGCCACTGTGGGCTGACGTGCTCAGTAGAGGAAACCTGGGCAGTTTGGCTTGACCAGCGCCAGTGTGTGCCCCGGGGCGTAACCACGGGAGCTCAAATGCCACGACAGGAAAAAGAAGAAAACCTGTATTTCTGTCCTAATTTAAAATCAGCTAAAGTGTGTAGGTGAGATTCAGTATCATGTTTGTAAACATTAGTAACAAATGTGTAATTTAATCTGCTTCCCTTTTTTGTTTCTTTCGTTTAGAGTATCATTTAGAATATCTCATCCTTTATTTTATAATAACATTTATAGTAACATTGCAAGGGCCAGTCAGAATTAATCCATGATGCTTCCCTCTGATTCACTGTTGATTTCTAGATAGAAACACTGGGAGATAATTTCCATTAAATACAGTTATTATTTACCACACACCACCCTTTGACCCGTGTTCCTTATCACCTTGTCTGTGTGGGCCAGTACAGTTACTTGCCTTGTGCCATCTGGTGCTACCTGCAGGCCCACACGAGGGACGGTGCGATGGCTGTTTAATTCACGGGGAACTCATCAGGGTCTGTGCTCTTGCCATTTCCTCTAACGAACGCTGACAAGGTCACTGCTCTGGGGATGATTCACGTTAGACGCCCAGGGACTCTGCTACCTGCCCTTGCAGGGCTCTGCAGCATCAAGCTCCGCGTTGGGCACGTTCCAATCTCAGTTTGGAATATCTGTCTGTGCAAAACGAGTGCTGGGCAGGACGCTCCTTTTGTGCTGCATCACGACGGGGCAGGGAAACCTTTGAAGGGAGCGTTTAGCAGATTGGGGGAAGGCTGTATTTCCATGGCGAAGCATTTGGGATCGGGAAGTGCTGGGGTTGGGCTGCGCACGTGTACACGCATCCCTGACTTCCCTGCTGTAGCTGGTTTTCTGGGCTCTCGGTCGCATGCACCCTTTTCTTTAGCTTTACTCTCTGGAGGAGAACCATAGCCAGTGCATTCCGAACCTGCTTCTTCCTGATTGCTTTATCTTTCCAGCCATATTTTAGAAGAACAGTAGGTCAGCCAGCAAGACCTCCCTGACTTTTGAACTAGTGTATCCTAAGAAGGACGTTGCTTTTCTAAGCCCCCCTCCTCCTCACAACCCTAGAGATTTTTCTCCTTGGTTAGCGCCACATACAGCAACATCCAATCTCATCACCTGAGCTCCTTCAACAGATGCTCAGTCTCAAAAAGTTAATTAAAGTGTTTAAAAAATCACTTTCACAGTGAGACATGAGCAGAAAGCAAGATGCGTCTCTTCATTTAAGAAAGCAAGAGTCATGTATTATATCAGTTAATTGGTTCAACGGAAACTTGGATAATTCAGTTACTTCGGAGTGACTGGGATTTAATAATAAACCCCTTCAGTTTAATAGCATCAGAGCGCTCAGGATGCATGGAGACGTGCGGCAGGCTGCGCGTAGGCCCAGCGGTATGCGCGGGCTGCCGGGATCCGCTGTGTCCCGGGTGCTCCTGGCAGTGCGGGAGGTGTCTCCAGCCAAAGAACGGACACCAAGGGCACGATCCTGCTGTGGGTAAAGGGAGGAGCGAACGGCAGGCGGCCAGAGAGGCGTAATTATTCCTGGGGACCGCTTCCAAAAAGGTCATCCTCAAATGGTTTTAGTACGGCCTCTTAAGCCTGTTCCTCAAGACTGTTTCTGTTACAGTGATCTACATTTTTAGCCCAGTTTTTCCAAGAAATGAAGCTTTACAGTCACACCGTCTGTCTGCAAGCCCCCCTCCGAGAGCTTTTGTGCCTCTTGTCCGCTTGCGGCCGAAGCGTGCAGGTCTGCAAAACCTCCTGTTCCTCGGCGTGCCGAGAAAATTGATCACTGTTGTCAGACAGGCACAAAGTCATTTTCCCATTGAGCTGAAGGGTGCGGGAAGGACTGGAGACTCATCAGGAGGTGTGTGCAGGGGCAGAACACAGGCGCTTCGGAAATCAGGTGTCTTTAGTTCTGCTGTTCACTGAATTACTGTTCTTTCTCCCCAAAGAACAGGTAAGGGTCTAGACACTCTCAGCTGCTTACTTAGAGATACTTTTGCATGTAAGTAGGACTGTACCTGTAACGTACCTCTCATGCAGTCCTTTCTGAGCCTGAATCCTTCCTCTCAGTCTCTCCACAACCCACTCTGCTGGACCCACCGTGCTCTGAGCCGGGACCAGGCAGCGGGCCCTTCCCACGCCGGAGAACCGCGGCTCCGTCGGGGCTGTGCCCTGCGCGCCCGCAGTCACGCTCGGCCGGGCTCTGCCGTGGGGGGCCCTACGCCTGCTCCTGCCCGCTCACTCGTGCTTTACCCCGCTGAGTGAAGAGCAGCGTGCATCCCTTTCTCTTCGCAAGCAGGTTCTTTAATTTCTTTGTAAGGCTGGATTAAATTGCAGAGAGCCCTTGAGTACAGATTCCGGTGGCTCTAATCTTGCCATGTACACTGAAAATGAGCTTCCAGGGTGTCGCAGCACCCTGTGCTTGCAGAGGAGCCTGTTTACCTGCTGGGTGAAACACTGCTGACAGTTTTACTTTCCTCAGCCCTGCAAGGTTTTTATTTGACCATGCCACTGTGTTGACTTTCAATGTCTTTGTGCAAAGTTTGATCTCGGGGCCTCTCTTTAATTTGGGCCAGACATTCAAATTATTGGTAGAAGTTCTGAGATACGCCGACTAATCTTACTGTAGGCTTTAGACTTATGTGTGAATTCAAAGCAAAGGTCAGTTGTTCCACAGTGCTTGGTAGGACCGTTTATTCAGATGTACAAAAAGATTCATTTTTAGCATTAGGCAATCAACTTCTTGTTCATCCGTTTTCTATGGAGACGAAAGAAGACACTTCCCCCCCAAGTCCTATCCTGTTCCATTAACCTAAGAGCCAGCATCTGCAAGATAGGAAAATGCTTTGAAATGTAGTGTCTTTTTTTTTTTTTTTCCCCACAAGTCCACTTGCTTTTGATATACTTCAATATTTTTCAAAAGTTAACACTACTGAAGTTTGCTTTCTAAAATGTTTACCCCACGGACAGTGGGGGAATAGGACAGAACAGGAATAGGCTCCTGAGGTACCCACAAAGGGGTATCAAGCATATGAGATTATACGGGAAAATGTTCTAATTTCTCAGTGGGGACTTCTATGTACATTTTGTTATAGTCACAATGTAGTTGTATTCATCTAACAAGCTAATCATCACCTTCACTTTCCACCCATGGGACAGCTGAAGCTTTGTAATTGCTAAGGGCAAAGATCTGTGAGGACACCTGGCCATGACCCGCAGGGATCGGTGGAACTGGTTTTTTTGCTGCCTTGGCCGTTTTGTCCTGGTTCAGACTAAGGTGAAGGGAGGCACTTTGAGAGGGCTCTGTCCATCCACCGCGTTGCCACTGAAGAGGGTCAATATGCAGAGAAGTTAAATGTGTTCCTTGGCTCAGGACTCTACTGCGAGCCTGGCTTGCCGGGCAGTAAGAACATCAAATGCCATCTAAGCCATGGCTCCGAGCCACAGTCCACATTCCCTTCCAGCAGCATTGAAATGCTTCCCTCTGTCTAGACTATTTCATGTCCTTTTCAGTGCCTTTTTTATGCCCGGAATTTTGTGGCAGCAGCCTGGGAGCATAATACCCTTGCCCTGGAGAAACAGCCGTCGAGACCAAGAGAAGCGTTGAGGTTGTTTACGCTCGCATGCAGTGTTACACCCACAAAGAACAGCTCCTGCCTTTCTTCGAGACCATCTTGTCTCAGACATAGTTTATGTAAATATTCTGAAAGCAGCTGTATATCTAGCTGCTAGTGAATCTACTGGAAGTATATCCACTCATTTTCCTTCTACATCTCATTGAACACAGAATCAGAAGAGTTAAGTTCTTTGTCTGGTAGAGGACATGCTAGAAACTGCTGATTCAGGAGGATGTGCCTCCAGCATCTAATTGTGTTGTATTTATTAAGGGTTGGATTCTTATAGGCCTGTCCTTCAAGTGCTGAGCTCTTCAGCTGTGATCTAGAAAAGTGCTTAACAGTGTGCTCAGAATTAAGCACCTTATTTAGTCGTTGGCTGAATTGGGTCAGAATTCGGCATGCCTTGCAGGAACAAGCCTACGCTGCACAAGGGTGAATCAAACCTAACAGAGTGACTAGGACCAACTCCTACCTGGTTTAGCTCCTATGTAACCGACCCATTGGCTTCTCTACGTGCATATGTAAATTCTCGTTTTCCCACACCCTGGCTCCTGGGTCTGCCTCGCTTACCTGGCCATTGCCAATATTGATGAACTGAACTTCTCAGTGCCTCACCGGCCCTGTCTATAACCAGAGCCAGGAGCCCTTCTGGGGCCTAAATAGGAAACCTACAGGTATGATAACATTTAACTTGAAATCTTGGTTGCTTTTTAAAGATCGTGTTTCAGGATGGACTGTGGAACGCTGTGTGCATCAAACCAGTGTGTTTCTCGAGTAGACAGGGTCACGTCATCTCTGTGCTTTTTACAGAAATAGCTTCCAGATGTAACCATTGTGTCACGGTACATTTATGAAATTTGGCAGTATTGCATGATGTGTCAGGGTTTTGTGCGTGATGGTAAATGCATGCAACAATCTCATCTCTGACCTGCAGACATGGTTTGTCCCAGCCTCTTGGGCTTTGTGTACTTTCATATTTCAGGACCACAATAAACAACCCTGGGTGGTGACGAGACAAAGCCAGGGCTTAAACGCTGGGCCTGAGTTCTCCTCTGATGGCATAGACAGGCATGGAAATAGAGTCAAGGCATTTGAAGGCTCCCAAACACACAAATTTAGCAGCCAGCATCTCATCAGACAGGCTCTTGGAAGTCCACAGAAATACAAAACTGCTGCTGGGCTTCAGCAAGATCCAGCAGAGAGCCACTGCCAGTAGCGTAGCATCACCTCCAGCTCTGGGTGGGCCACGGGAGCTCCAGTGTGTTTCACCATCCCCGCGCCCTCAGGTCTGCTCAGCCGGCCTTTCCTCATTCCGGAGACCCACACCTGTAGGATCTGGGGCCTCGATCTGAACGTCGGCTGTGAATTTACTTGTCCACATACAGAACTACTGCAAAAGCACATTAGTCTGCTCTGCCATTAGTTTCTCCAGTGGGAAGACAGCTGAGTTTTCCAATCTCCAGTGAAAAATGAGAACAAAAGCACTTCCCACTTTGCAACTATTTGACATTTTTTCATGGCCTTTTAATGCCGGTAAATGGTGTTAGAAAAACCCAAGCATGAATTAAACCAGGTCTGGTAAACGCTTTCATTCTTTCAGATGATGGGCACCAGACATCTCTCATTGACTGTTTCTGTTAGATTATTGCTACTGGTTTGATGCATAGGTTCTCTTTGGATGCACTCGAAGGCTACGGCGTTGTCCTGAGCCACGGGCGAGGATGCTGCTGTGTCCCATGCATCCTCCTCTGGTGTCAGCCACTTTGGGCAGGATGAGACTCAGTGGTGCAAGCCATCTTCTTCAGCAGCAAGTTAGTCCATGAGAAGACATCAAGAGTGCTTTATTGCTCTGCTGCATGTCAAACCTGCTAATCCTCTTAAAAGTGGGGAAAAATAATCATAACTCTTTGCAAAGAGCTTTCTCATTAAAAAAAAAAGCCACGCAAGAGAAAGAGGGCATCTCAGGTTTTTTCCTGGTCATGCGCGCTTCCAGCCATCAAAGCATATGGTGAGTGATGAACAGTGACACATTGGAGTTTAGTTACATCTCATGGCATAGGAGGCAGCCTTTAAGGGGTTTTTAATCATAAAACTGGATTAAGAAAGGTTTTTCTCTTTGTGGAATTTAAATAAACCAACTTGCAGAGTCTTGGGAAGCTGTTTCCAGTGGGGATCCTTAAAGCCCTCTCATGGGTCATCAGATGGGTTTGCACCTCATCAGGTCTCATCCCCAGCATGGACAGCGTGGGGTAAAGGCCAAAGCTGGTGGTGACAATACGTTATGACCGCCTCTAGGGCTCTGCTACCAACAGGGGGTTACCTTTTGCTGGGCACAGCAGGAGCACAAGATCTTACTTGACATGAGAGTTTTTTCCTTGGCCGAAGGAGGAATTAATGTGGTGGCTAGAGATGGATTAACTGAGGGCATGGAGTGACACAGTCAGGCTGGCAGGCTGTGAGAGCGAGAGCCACGCTGCCTCTGTATCTGTGCGCTACTGCAGCACAGCCTGGGCACTGGGCAGAAGATGATCTTGTCCAGCATTTTGGTGAACTTAAGGAATGGATGGACTGAGGCTACTCCAGAGCAGATAGGGACCTCTCCAATGGTGGGGCAGTGCCAGCGCACAGGGGTGTGAAGAGAAGAAGCTGACAGAGGCGTGAGCTGGATTTGTGGGCTGCTGGCTCTCAGCAGAGTGCATTTGGGTAAGTCCCATCTGGACAAAAAGCTCCCGTCTCTGATGTACGCTACAGACATCTTCACACCTAGCAGGTTGGTTGGGTGGTTGTTCACTGCAACTGCCATCTTCTCTAATATTTCTCTTTGTGAATATGAGATGATGCTAAAGAATGAAAGACAGTTGAACTCTGAAGATTAAAAGTAATAAAAATAGGCAAAAATCTAACTTTGTGCTTTGTGATGGGTTGCTCAGCGTAAAATGATCTTGGAAACATCCAGAAGCGTGAGGCCCAGTCTGGCACTCAGTGCGGACCGCTTTGTGAGTCCTTACAGACTCTGGCTGCTCACATTCATGCCTTCCAGGTTACGTTAAAGAGCAAAGGTAAGGCTGCTTCGCTCAAAACCCCAGGAGATGTTGGCCTCCACATCTTGTCTTGCTTTGGAAGTAACAGATGTAACCTATTTGTTGGATGCCTGAAGGGCGTTAGGGAAAGGTCAGTGGTTAGAATACAGATTACATATTTTAAAAGTGCATTAAAGTAACACATTTCATTAGATTTAAACTACGAGGAGCAGAATATTTGGAGTTAACGGTGGGATCGCTTTTATAACCCCCTTTGAGCTTCGTGGCCCATTTTGTGTGGAGGAATTTGAAATGCGGGTAGTTTTGCATGCCCTTTTTTTGCCTTGTTAGAAAATGTTCATACTGTAGTTCAAGGGAACTGAAGTCAGGACTTCTGAGTCCACTCCTGCGACGGACATGATGTATGCCCATGCACTGCCTATATTCCTCTTTTTTCCAATACCTAGGCTAAGGGCCAAACCCCGTTCGCGATCCTGACGTGACCATCCCACTCGAGTTTCGCCGCGGGCGAGCAGGGTAGCCTTCCGCCGCTGCTGGGTCTCTGAGCGCCTGCCACTGCTGACTGTGTGCAGCCTCGCCTCTCTCTGGCCCCAGCTCACGGGTGGGATTACGCAATTTAAAAAGAGTGATACTTCCTTCCCTAGGAGGCCATATTGGTGCTGAGAATGCTTTTGTGGTCTATCGCAGAATTACGCATGTGGACAAATGGGTACATCATAGAAATCATCATAAAACATATCTTAACAAACTTCTTTTCTAAGCTACCAAAAGCAGTTAGACTGCACTGGAGCCTAAACGCTTTCCTTTTTTTCAGTCATTTTGGCTTCTACAAGTTCAAAAAAAATTAATGTTGAGATGACAAACCCATTCTCCTGGGATCTTTTTTTTTTTTTAATTAGCATTTTAACAGGGTTGCTGTCAGCCCCCTGCATGCTTTCGCGGACCTGTGGGGAGCCCCATCAGGAGATGTGCATCAGCATGAGTGAAAAGCGTGGCATACCAATCCCAGCCATGCCCAGAATCATGGACTTTAGAGTGTCAGCTGCCCTTTGGACAGCAAGAAAGGTGCTTCGGATACATATGATAACAGCCGTGGCTGTCTGGTGTCCTTAAAGTAAACACGTGGCTCTGATCATTAAGCAGAAGACTTGCTCGAACAGGTACGTCTCCAGCAGAATGCCATGGGCTCGGGCAGGCTCCGTTTGTCGCTTTATTGCTTGTCGGTGCTGTTCGGTATGAGTGGGAAGATGAGCTGTTACAGTTATGACTTACTCTAGCAGCTCCTTTTTATGTTCAAAAAAGTTGGGCCAGGAGCAAAACCCTCCTGTTACAAATGAGATGTTTCCTTTTGCTTTCGGATCCCGCTCAGCGCATCGGCCGCCGCCAGCACGATCTCCGTCGGGAAGAGTGGCTGCCCCTCGGATGAGGGCCGAGAGGCTGCCCAAGGAGCCTCCTCTTTGCGGTCAGAAACTTCAGCTGAGCGTTGCCGGGCATGATAGTTCAAGGACAGGTTGTACGGAGATTTTTGTAACTCCAGAATTTCCACTAGGATATTCTGGATTTATAAAAACCTCTGTAGAATAGCTGCTGTTTCCTGAGTGCTTATTCCCTTTTGACAAGGTTTCTGTCACTTCCTACCCTGTGCAGAGACAACGCAAAGTCTTTAAATCTTTTTTAGCAGCTACTGAGGTGGAAACAGGCTGAGACAGGTACCTTGAGACAAAAGGTGGTTTCCAAGGAAAGGAATCAGTCTAATGGTGGCTTGAGTTTGGAAAGAAAGGAGTGGTGGAAGAGACCTCCACTAAGGTAAAACTGTGCTCCGATGCTCCTATGCTCCGATGTGCTACTGAACCGGTTTGCCTTGCTTTCTCCTATACCTAATTCCCATGCAGGAAGACTGCTCTGAGCCTTCGCCTGGATCCTCATTTTCTCAGTCCGTTTAGTTGTATCTGCTGCAGCAAACTGACCTCTCAGCTGAAAGGACTCCTCTCATTTTCACTGTGTTCATGTTATTGCAGCAGCATATTACGGGTGTGAGACCATATTGTTTTTCTAAGGGCTGGCACTGCCATTTTAAGCTTAATGCAGCTACTGATGTAGCCTCCTGAATGCAGATGAGCTGCCTCCTTCCTTCCCCTGATAGCTGGGGAGGTGACGCTGAGGGGTGCGCTCTCACTGTCTGCAGAAGCGATTTGAAATGGGACAAATCAAGGTTTCAAGCTGAGTTCACACCCCCGTTAGGATGGAGTAACCCTGAGCTATCCTCAGCCTCCTGCGAGGCTCCACGGGGGTTGTCCCAGGACAGCCCAGATCAGAATTTGGCTGAAAACAGAAAGCTGTTACAAGGCTACTGTCCCCTACTACAGATTCCTGCGTCTTCAGCCCCCAAACAAGCAATTGCAGAGCAAACCCCATCAGTGATAAGCGGAGTCTGTCCGCACGTCATCGTAGTGCGTCGTTGGAAAGCCATCCTTGGTAAGAACAGATTGTCTTCCTTCAACACGTCCACGTCCCGAAGGAGGAGTGGATTTGCTTCTCTAACTCCAGATTGGACACTCTGCCCCTGAGCCATGAAAGCAATGGCAGAAAACAACTCCCTGTATTCTTCTGGAAATAAAAGAGGATTATAGCCTAAGCCAATCAAACAAATAAGACCACTTTGTAGTTTAACGAGAGTGGCCAGTGAAGCAGCCAAGGGCCGCTCCCTCCAGGACCGCTATCCGCAGGGCATCCATCACTCACTGCCAGGCGCAGGCAGGAGCCCCTGCTCCTCAGCAGCACGGACCAGGATCGATGTTGGCATCCAAAGGATGAAGACAAAAGAACTCATCCAGTCTCCTCCAGCACAAGCAAAATAGACAGCAAGTCCATGACAACGAGTTCCTTTGGCCACCCTGGAGATCCAGTGCTCCAGGCAGCTGCCTGCCCTGGCTGCACCCAAGCAAACTGCAAGCAGCGCTGTGGCCAATTAGGGAGGCCCTGCAGGAATTGCAGGATGTCTCCTGTCCTCCTGTCTCTGAAACATGTAGGAGTGGGATCGAAACTACCTCACCTGATCGTATCTCCGCGTCAGGACTGTCACTAATTCTTCCTGAAGGCAGCAACAAATTGCTTTGCTGTGGGTGGGATGGTCAGTGGTTGCTGCGAGGATGCGAGGAGGCAGGGATGCTGCTCAGTGCCTCTGCCTGTACAAATGCCTGGTGGTTCTGCGTGGAGCCTCTTGGTCACGGCCAGCTGAGTGAATATTATCTCAAAACGTACAGGGCAGTTCTGTAGCTCATTGCTCTGGGTTTCATTAGAGTGCTGCCAGCGGACTTGCAATGAGCAGGAGGGCCTTTACCCTTACTCTTCTTTATTATGCCGAAAACACTGACATATTGGCAGTGCAATGTTTCCTGTCCTGCTTGCTCCCTTCACGAGGGAGAGAGGTCAGCTGTCTCTGGTGGATGGACAGGAATGCGTGGTACTCCGTGATGAGTCAGTCCCTCCAACCGAGGGCTGCTGCCCAGTGTGTGACTCACCGTGCCTCACTGGGTCCTGCATCGGCACAAATGCTGCAGAGGAACCAGGTGTCCGGCTGCGTGCTCCTCAGCTGGGAAGTCTCTCCTGTTTGGTCCCTCCTGGGGAAGAGGTTCCCACGCTGAAGGTGCTTTTTAGGGTGGTCATAAGGGTCTTGGTCTGCCCGGGTCTGCAGAGCCCCCGAGCCGGTCGCGGGGTTCATCGCTGCCATCGGGAGCAGGGATGCCTCTGCACCCGCCGAGGGCCCTCCTGCCTCTCGGGGAGCGTGGCCACGGGAGGCAGGGGATGCCCACGCCCATCTCCGATGCTTATTTTAGGAGTAGCTTTGCACGGCATCAGTAAACCCGCTGCCGTCATTTAGCAGTCACGAAGTGAGACAGACTCGGGAAAGCAGGCAATGGGAGGAGGGTGGGAGCAAAGCATGAGCTGATTTAGAAAATAGGCTCTGCAGCATTTAGGAGCGTGCACGCACGGAGCTGCCTGTCTCTCCTTTGAGCTGAATAATGCACAGTTATTGTAAGTGGCCCTGTTATAATTAGAGGTGTACTGACCTGCGTGACAGCAGCAAGTTGTCAAACGCCACCCACGGGCTAGTGAGCGGGATGAGTAATTTGCACCCCCACCATCTCTCCTGCTTCGGTGACGGCGCTGGCGGCTGGAGAGGGTCCCGGCTGCCCAGCCTGCGCCCGCAGCCCCACCGCCGAGGAGGACGGGGAGGACAGGCGCTGCTCTCACCTGGTTACCGTTGCTTGGGAAACCTCTCCCTCCGCATCCGCCTGTTCGGTACAGTGGTTCTGCTTTCCAGAAAGGCAATATTGTGACGGGGCATCTTTGGGGGGGGGGGGGGGGGGGGGAAACAGCACAGGTGAAGGAAAAAGCACAGAAGAGGGATGGAAATATTCCTGACGTTTTTGTGAGAACAAGTACTTAAAAATATTTGTGTTTTCACATGCAGCATCAGGAAAACAGACTTGTAATTGCGTGGATGTGTGCTCCAGGCGGCAGTCTGCAGATCACATTTTGGCCCCACTGAAATAAGTGGTGGAATTCCACTCACCTCCCAGGGCCGGGGTTTTGCCGGGGACCAGGAGGAGCACGGGAAGGGCTTAGCCAGGCTCTGTCCCTCACCTTCTCTCCGCTCCCATATGGATCTCTCGGGCACATTTATACCAGGGAGATTTTAACTGGTATATTTGTGAGGACAGATGCCTCCAGGGCCTCTGGCTAAGGTGAGGAGAAGTCACTGCCAAGTGCTGGGGACTCGGAGCAGGGGTGAGGAGAGCTGCCCTCTTCCGCAGCGCTGGGTGAGGAGCGCGCAGCCGGCCGGAGCATCTCCTTCGGCAGCAGGACGAGGGACCTGCGCTTCCCCATGCAACTTCCCAGAAGCTCTCTCCTGCTGTAGCAGAGCTGGGCAGCCTGTGGGACTCTGCTCGTGATTAGAGAAACCTGCTCTACCAGGAGAGAAAGAAATTCAAGCATTTCCTTAAAAATTCATGATTTCCTCTTAATAAAAATTTAGGAAGTTTAAACACCTCTCTCGATGGACTGGGTGAAATGGTCTGTGTGTGATTCATCTGGGCTTCCCTTAGTAGCTGCTCCCAGAGTGATGTGTTTCTTCTTGCTGCCAAACGTTCAAAAGGAGCTTGTCATAAAGCGCTTTAGCATTTGGGGTGGTGGGTGCGAGTCTGGCCGTCTGCGTGCTCCGGTGAAGCTTCGCTGAGCACCACCAGCCGCTCTCTTCCCCAGGCCCCTGCAGTCGGATCCCAGCCTGGAGGGGCTGCAGGGGTGGGGATGGACTTGGGGACCCCACAGCACTTGGGCTTGGGCTCAGGAGGAGATGCAGAGTCCATGGGGGTACGCAGGACCCACTCTGGCCTGGGTACCACCCTGCAGGAGATGGCGCCGAGCTTGGTGGGCTCTGCACAGGGGACCTGGATGCACCGGCAGCCCTTGTGCTCTGAGGGCAGTAGCTACAGCTTGCTTGTAGGGTTTGGGGGGTTATTTTCCAGCAAACCTGTGATTTTATCCATTCTTTTATCCATATGAGCTTGAGGATGCTCTTGGCTTTCTGTCTCCGGAGAGGAGGCAGTGTCTTTGCTTTAACTGTGCTGTGAGTCCTAAAAAAAAAAAAAGGGTCGGTTTAGTCAATTTTTCTTTGCCTTTTCCTGAGAGATCCCCCCCTGGTCGCCGGGGAATTAGATGTGGCTTTTTTAATGTTCAGATTTTCAAATGGGGAAAGTGGCCGTTCATTGTGGGAGCCTTTGGGTCCTGCAGGTAACCCTTCCAGCTGGCAGCAGCACAACCTTCCCTCTAAAATCCGTCCCTGATCACAAGCACTGGCACTTTTTGATATTCCTAAATGATGACATTAATCATTTGCTATTTTTATTCACTCTGTCAGAAACATTTGGTAATTCCTTTTTGTTTCTCTTCCCTTCTTCAGGCTGCTTTCCAGGCACTTTCAACCCCCTCTTTTCCTTGGCTAGATGCATCCTCTCTGCCCTCCTAAACTGCTTTCTGTGGTTATGGATTAGAGTGAGCAGAAGCTAACAACCAGCTTCTTCATCGACTTCTTCACTTTGCAAAAAACGTTATTGGTTTTTAAATGGTGAAGCTGTTTGTGCTGTACAGAAGAGCCAGGATTGCAGCACCTCTTCCAGCCCATTAGGGACCAGCTGCATCTGGGGCCACGCTGTGCCCGGTTGCTGGAGAAATGGGTGTCCAGCGCCAGCGCCTCCGTTGAGTCACCATCCACTTCCAATGTCACTTTGATCTGACAGAAAGAGAAACACCTCTCTGAGCTAAAGATCTTCCCATTTGAAACTCTAGGACACTTAATTACCATGCAGCGAGTACATTTTATATTGCCATTACAAATAATTTAGCTATAACAGTATGGCAGTTTAATTTGCCTTATTTATCTCAATCATTTTGCATGAGAGAGATAAATGCCTCAGCATGATTTCATGTGGACGCTTCATCTCCTTTAACGTGGTTACAGGTAAAGGCTGCACAATACATCCCTGTATAAAAATTAATCTGGCAGGCAATTGGCCTGAATTCAAACACCCAAACCAGCTAAAGAGAAACTTTGCTTGCATCGTGGCTAGGAACTGTGCCAGTGCCCTAACGTGAATTATTTTAAAAGTATCTTACCTGCAAGCATAGAAGAGGGCAAAAGGCAATATACCCACACCTCCACGTCCACGCAGTCCTGCTGAGCACATACTTGGCTGCTTCTTTCCTTTTTTAGTTCAGAAATGTCAGCACTTTCCGTTCCCATGGGAACCCTGTCTTTTCCATTGGCACTAGGTTGCATTTCGAGACGCCGGGACTGGAGGGGCCATGGTCTTTCTGGAAGCGTGTGCCGACTGCCCCTGGCTCGCGGCTCAGCAGAGAGGGCTGGATGTGGCAGCCCCGGTCCTTGCCCGGGCGTCCTGCTCCTCCGCCTGCCCCGGCGGCTCTGGGCTGGCAGGGGCAGCCTCAGCAGCAGTGGAACTGGGAGGAGGGGTCCGAAGCCAACTGAAAACAATTACGGGCCTGACTGGAAGCTCACTTCGAAGTTCCCAGTGACCTCGTGGGAGAGTAGAGGATCTTCCCAGCACCGGAGGGAAGCGTGGCAGATACGTAAGCACCACGGTGAAATGCCTTTCTGATGATGAAACTCACGTTCTTAGAGTAAAAACCCAATTGTGCTATTGTTACAAATCTCCCCAAATCTTGCCTGGAACCAAGTTAGGAGGATCCACTCGCTACCAAAGTCATCTGTAATGTGATAAAATGTCAGTAACAGACTTTGTGAGGTTCAGCCAGTCAGTACGTCCAGGGGGTTATATTCTGGAATATGTTGCGTTAATATAGTTCACCAAACGCACACTGAGGTCACTGGGTTTATGGGTGCCAAGGTGGGGCGGCAAGATAGTTGTCTTCATTGCTCGGTTTTAAAATGCTGCTTCTTTAAAAAGATCCTTTCAGAGCAGTAGGACGTGTGAAACAATGCTGCGAACTGCTGACAGGTACCATGGCAATGGGCTCCGCGAAAAGCCGCGCCGCTCTTCGGAGCTGCTGCTCCTATTGACTGAACTATTTTTCACTCCATATTTATGAGTATTCCCACTCCTGAAGGATTCTGACAGCTCTTCCAGATATTGCTAATGTCTTGGGCCAGGGGCATGCAGCCCGTACCTCTGTTTCTGCTGGGCAAAGGGAATCTGGCTGCGGGTCTGTCTGTGCCCAGCACGCAGGTCACGGGCGGTGGGAGCCGGGGACACGGGTCGTGCTGAGGTGCCAGCCTGAGGAGCGACGCTGAGATCAGGGTCCCGCCGCCGAGGCACTGAGATAGCGCTCGCATCCCGCTGTTTGCAGCCGGCGTCGTGCCCCAGCCTGCCGCCTGCCTGCCTCCGGAGCCCCTTCCCTGCAAGCTGCCCTCGCTCACAACACGGGCTGGGGAATCTTTACCTTTTTCTGTTCATCTCACTTGGTCTCTCAGTTCCCTTCGTTTTGCACGAGACCTTTCTAACGGCCAAGCCATGCCACCTCAGCCCCAGTTCAGGGGTGCTGCGTACCTGGAAGGTGCCGCCTGCTGTGCCAGGCCCTGCATCGTTGCTCTCTAGTGGGGCGTAGTTTTGCTAACTGCTTGGCAGGTGCAAAAATACAATTGCAGCTTGTCAGAGCTGCCCACGTGTCGGAGCTGAGAACAAGAGACTGCCTCGGTCATTGCCCCTGGTGCCGAAGGGAAGAGCTCTGCGAGGCTGCGTACCCCGGTCCGTGGGGCCATGCCTGCCCCTTGCCAGGCTGGCTGTGCTGAGCCCCCACTGTCACCGTCCCCTGCCCCTGGCTCCTTCTGACCCTGTGGCCATAGGTCTTCGCTCTCGGATCCTGCCAGTAGTCGTGGCTGCAGACACTGGTGATTTCTGCTCTGCCCCGGTGTCCCCTGCTGAAGTGCGTCCGATGCTTCATGTTGTGTAGGGTTTCTTCGGTGGCACAGTAATGGATTTATTATGCAAGGGTGTAATACAGTTGGTTCAGCTGACTAATAAAATGCAGCACTGCATAATGCAATCTCCCTGTTCTGCTGGGAGATGCCTACAGACATTAAACCCCCAGGAAGGCTGGTTCACCCCCCTGAAGAGACGCTGTGGCAGGGCGGGGAGCCGGAGGTCTCACATGCACTTTCAGGCAGGAGAAACCTGCCCTGCCTGTGGTGGGGTCCTGCCCTCCCCTGACCGGCCGCTCGCTTTGTACCTGTGCCGCCCTCTCCTTTCGGACAGCCCAAACCTGGGCATCGCCCAGCCAGCACTCACGTGCCCGCTGTCCTGACACGCCGTCCCTGCCAGCACTGTCCACCCAGGCTGGTGGGAGCTCCATCCAGGTTACGCCGGGTTGTGCTCCCATCTCCACTGGTCTCCCGTGGCCATGGCAGCAGCCGGGCCAGCGCCGAGCAGGCGCAGGCATAAAGCCTCCCCCCTCCATCACCCCAGCTTCACGGAGCCGGGACGTGGACGATTGTGCCCTCTTCTCAGTGCCACCTGGGGTGCGGAGGTGACATCCCTCCCTGCTCCCGGGATGCACGCTGCAGCGCCCGCGGTCGCAACAGAGCCGGTGCAAAAGCCGAGCTGTGCCAGGCGCGGTGCTCAGCCGGCACCGCATCCCCGGCAGGGCTGTGCCGCAGCGGAGGCACGCAGCGCTCCCCCTCCCTGGTGCGATGTGGCTCAGCGCTGGGAAGCCAGATTTTCAGTACAGGAAGGTTAATTGCTATTTGCTTTCAAAGCCTTCATCTCATTTTTTAACTCGTCTCTCTTTCATCTTCCCCGTCTGCTTTCTGAAGAACAGCATTCAGAAATCTGTTTTGCAGGGTCCAAACCGGTCACAGGTTCAGGGCCAGTGAGAATAAACGGAGGAGACCCATCTCAGGGCTGCGGTGGTCCCATGGACAGGAACCTGCGCTCCAGTAAGACAGGTTTTGTAGAAACGGGTTTTAAGGGCGTGGGGGGTCATCGAGCCCAGCTCCCGAGGGTGGCCTGGCCCCACTGGGAACCCCGTGTGCTTCGACTCTCATCTCAGTTTCTCTGCTTTGACTCCCAGCCATCGGCACCATCTCTGACTTTCTGTGTTAAATAAGAGATCCTTTAACCATCAGGTGTTTTCCTTACCATAAAGATATTTATATACTTTAATAACGTCAACTCTCAGTATTCTTTGTAAGTTAAACAGATGGAGCTTGTAGGGTATTTTTGCCAGCCTCTCAGAGATTTCACTCGTTCTCTTCTGCACTCTCTGCACATCTCTGTTAAGAACTCAAACACCAAACCTGAATGCAGATTCCCAGTGTTGGTGTTAACACCGGGTAATTGAATTTTCCATGGGCAAATTCACTGCCCTGCTCTTCTCGCTGTTGGCTTTGCTTGCCAAGGAGCACCCTGCCGCTCCCGGTGCGTTGCTTTGCCCCCCGTGCTCTCCCAGGGCTTTCCAGGAGCGATCTCTGCCATCCTCACCATGCCCTGCCGCCTGGGCACGGCCAGTGGATCTTGCACTCACACGTCCAATTTTATTCTCAGCCACATTAAAACGCTCTCCGTTTGGACGAGCGGAGCGTTTCAGGGCGCTGCGCGCCTCAGCTGCTCTTCCTTGTTAGTGACTGTCCTGCCAGGCTGTTAATCATCCATATGTTTTATCAGCAGTGATCTTGCATTTGCTAACAATTTGCTGATTAAAAAAAATTACTACCAGTCCCTGGCGAGCCCCTCCGGAAGCAGCGCCGTGCAGCGCTGGTGCTGCGCCGCGGTCGCGGCACCGTCCTGCCAGCTGGCCAGCTCAGCCCCGGCCTCGAGACGATGCTCAGCTTCACAAACCCCATATTACAGCACACCTGCACAACTTCACTTAATTGAAATCTTCTCAAGGAATGAAAACATGTTTATCTGGCAGAATCTACTGCCTATAAAGCTATTGGCAATAATTATATTTTTGTCCCTTAATTCTGTCTCAATTATTCCATTAGCTTGCCTGTCTAGAAGCCTGCCACTCTGCTTGAATACCAGTACAGCATCAGCATTTTGCTTTCTCTCGGATTTTCCCCGGTATTCAAAAGCGTATTGAAAATCAACAGCATTGGTCAACCGACTCTTTTCAGGTTCAGGTGTTCCTGATTGTGGCTCTGTCACATCTGGTCGCCGATAGACTGGGAACGCGTTTGTCGCTCTTCTGTGGTTCAGGCGCAGACGGCAGCGCTCGCCGCCCCGTCTGCTTCTGCGCACGGACGTCGGCTGTCCCGCCGTGCCGGGGGAGCCGCGGTCCGACACGTTGTTATCCGATTGCTCCCGATAAACGCACAGGTCTTCTGGTTGTTTCTGATCCTTCCCATCCGATGGCTTTTTTCTCTTCGTCGATGTTGTACATTTTATGACTTTACACTGACCAGCTCTTGTCTGCTTCCCCATTTCTCATTTGCCAAGTACTGGTTTGTAATTCCTAAGTGCAGACTCACAACAAGAACACATTTTTACTCAGAAATACTTTGCTCTTGATTGCAGAGTGGCGGTTATCGACTGCCTAGTGAGCTCCTCTCAAAAAGTGTTAGCTTTCAGTCATATTTTTCTCTCTCTGTTTTCATCTCAATCTCTTTGTTCCTAATTCAACTCATGAGAAGCATCAAGTATATAAAAATATTACTTCAGTTAATGAATGTGCTCATTTAATAAATGTGTTTAGTAGGTGTAATTAATACCATATTAAATACAACTGTGTAAATGCAATGCGCTTCCATTTTTATAAAGGCTTGGCTCGGTACAGAATGACCTTCTTATTACAGTGATACATAAAGTAACTTCCTCAAAGCCTGAGGCAGGTCTGTCAGGACATCCCTATGTACGGTCTGGGCTGGACCATCCTCTTCTGCAAGTTCAAGTTCCTCTTTATTCCTCCTCATAAAGCCCAGAAGAGAGCTGCAGCCTTCGGTCTCTGCCTCAGGCCTGAAGAACCCACCTCCCCCAGCACCGAACTGCGGGAGCCAGGATGCGGCCCCTCCTGGCTGGGCTGGGAGCAGGCGGTACGGAAGCAGACCAAAGGGGAAGAGGAAAGCTCCCTGGATCGTGAACCTAAAGGGGGGGCAATGTTGTGATAAAAGCCCAGAAAAATGGGCTGCTTGCATTTTGGAAACCAGTTAATATAGACGCCAATTGCTTTCCTAAATATGCTTCCACTAGGGTGTTTTCTCTCACGGGTACTACTTACCGTTCCCATGCACAATACCTCCTTTTTAATTTCTTTTCTGCAGCTCGGCACAATCTCTGGCTCCCAGACAGCATTCAGAAATCTGTAGGGACAAAGGAATTTCATATTGACTCTAAATAAAAGGGTAACTTTACACAAAGAAAAAAAAAAATCCAAACAAAGCAGAAGCAAAAACCCCAGGGTTTCCTAAAGTGGAAAGGAAGGTTTATTTTGTTACCCAGCGCCGCTGCCGTAGCGCCCAGAGAACAGCCCTGCTGCAGCACCACGAGGCCGCGTGAGCTTTCATCCCCCCCGTCCTCTCCTGTGAGTAAAAGCCTTTGAAAAGCATCCTTTTCCTTATAATTCACTAATCTGTAAAAAGGGTTGGTTTTGTGGAGAAAAGGCCATTACTGAATAACAAGTGGACATCGTCGCTACATTGATTTTCCAGGGTCTTAGCAATAGGAGCAGTATTAAGTAACTCGGACGGACTGGAGGCCATGGTCTAACACACTGGATTTGCCTCATTAGGCTCTAACGAAAGCCAGCTCCGCGGACAGCGTGTTTTCCAAAGGGCAGAATGACGAAAATCGGGATGCTGGCAGAGCCGGCTGGATGCATCACCCATAGCCTCAGCCCGCTCACCCGGCTTGCCCAGCCCGAGGTTCGTTACCCCGGCTTGCTGCGCACTCTGAAAAGGTCAAATACGTTTGTGTCATCAAAATGCCACATTTTTTGAAGATAACTTACAGGGGCAGCAGCGTCTCAGAGCGCGTTCGCTGCCTTTCCGGGCGGGCCCTGAACAGCTATCACAAAGCTCTTTATCTCTTTCCACCCGAAATGTGCAGTAAATGCAGAAGGCTCAGAAATGCAAGGGATTACCCGCTCCCTGCTGACAGCCTCATGACGTCTGCAAATGCGCAAGTTATCTTTGCCGTTCTCTTGCAGCTACAATTGCCAAAAAATCTGTATATAAAATGGAGATAATAAGCAGTAAATATTCAACCCAGGCTGCTGAATTTTTAGATGTAGAAGCACCCCAGGAGTCCATTTTCTTCAGACAACAGGGTTCTACTAGAAATATTTTGAAGAAAGTAATTTTAAACATATTTAAGAAAAAAATAAAAGCAAGTTAGGAAAAGCAATGCCCGTTTCCTGAAACGTTCATCATGCGAATGTGTTTTCTTTACGCGGTGCCCAAGCCCTGGTCGTTTTAGCAAGACGCCTGAGGCTGACTAGCTTCCTCCCTTCTCTTCCCTTGGCAAACATTGTTGTAAAGTCTCTCGGATCTGCGCAACGTGCGTTTCAGTTACGGAGCTTTACCCCTTCCTCCTTCCTTTGGAAAAATACTAATTGAGCATTTGATTCTCCCGCACGTCGGCGGGGTAGCGCCGTCCTCTGCAGACAGCCCGTCAGCATCGCGCAGCGGCATCGCGGCACGTCAGCCTGACCGAGGACGGCAGGGTGAGACCCGCGGGCTGGGAGCGCGCCAGGGCAGGGAGTTGTCATTCCGCATTTATCTGCGGAGCCATCGCCTCCAGCAGCATGCAGGGGCTGCAGGAGCAGACGTCCTGTTCCCACCAAGGCTATCAAGACGTTTTACAAATGGAAAGGAGTCTCCAGCCCTGTTTCATGCAAGAGCCACAGAAATACTCCTGCAAGCAAGGTGGTATGGCGACGTCGGCCGGACAGCCCGCTCCTCCTGCCTCCTTCTCTACCTACCGCAGGCTCTGCGACCGTCCTGCCCTGCCCGCGGGGTAGCTCCGTGTGCCGAGAGGCTCGGAGGGTGTTTCGCCCATACGGCGAGGCTGTACGAGAGCCGAAGCGACAGCCCCTCCGCCTGCCGCTGGAAGAATCAGGCAGAGTTCAAAGCAGAAATGCCATGAGTAGTTTAGATTAAATTCAAATTAAATCCAATGCTTGTCAAACCTTGTGCTATTACGAGGAGCGGCTGGAGCAGAGTGCTCACTATTTGCGATTAATAGGGTCAGGCTGCTGCTGAGCAGACTCGCTCTACCTCGGGGCAGCACACCTCCCTGCCTTCCTCAAGGACAGAGAGATTTTAGGAGGCTTCCCAAAGGCTTGTACCTTGCCATCCCCTCGCAGAGGCTGGGGAGCAAGCTTGAATTAACACCGGAGGATGAGCCATGGTTTTTTCTGTGGGAAATGCGCCAGCTTGGCCGCACTCTGTGCACAGCTCGGAGCCTGGGTCAGCTCAAAATGTGGCTGGGAGCCCGCAGGCAGATGGGGCCCGTGGCGGCGGCAGTGGCTGCTCTTCTGCGGTTTGGAAAAACATGGAGTTCAGGCAATTGTGGTTTGGTTTTTTTTTTTTGCAAGGGCTCATCAAGTGTCTCACTATGGGGTGGCCTGCCTGGTTACGGTGACAAGAGTCATACGTGATACCTGCCCCCCAACCCTGCCGGGTGCCATCCTCGCTTGCTGACATCCCGCCCATCACACCATGCCCAGCAGGACCCAGAGCCACACGCTCGGCTTCTCCTGCTCATCTTCACTCCAGACCCAGACCTACAGCTGCCAAAACCAGCGCTGGACGGTCCCCAGGTGCCTGCCCTGGGCAGCTGCTGTAAGCCATCACCATCTTCCCCTGCAATGACGTGCCACCCAGATGCCTGCAGTGCCGGGGTCCTCCCATATTTGGTACCCTCCCACTGGTTTTGGCTGGTTTGAACGCTGGCTCTAGCGTTGTGAGGGCTTTTCTGCCCGGTCCCAGGGAGGCGGCAGGACAGGAGCCCCACACAGACGAGGGTTCCCACGGGCACTTAAAGGATGGGGCTTCAGCAGAGCTGAACAGAGTTAGGGTGCCCAAATCTTGTTGGATTATGTCCCCAAGTCCACCAAGCGTCCTTGAAAAGTGAGTATTTACTTACACTTAAATTCTTGTGTGCACATCAGGGACAGCATTAGCAAATCCAAGACCTCATGCCTGCAAATCAGGAGCCAGGGGTGCAAAGCCTGAGATGGAGAGCAAAAAACCCCAGGGCTGCTTTTCCTGCCGTCCTATTTCTGACCCCCACTGAGCACCCTCTGGTCCATATGCCTCACGTTTTCAAGTCTTCTTTCGCAATCAGGAGGGATGGATAGATTTTTTTTTTTGACAGAGACTGTGATTACTTCTTAGTCATGGAGAGCAAGAAGCGAGACTTTCAGAAAAATACCACTAAATATCAAGAGAATCATAAAGGAATTCACGAGCGCTGGCCATGATGTGCAGTGGCGGGTCATGGCAAAATGTCACTGGGTGTGTTGGTGGGGACACGCGACCCCAGTAACGCCTTTGTACGGAGCCCCCAGTTCACAGTACAGAGTCCCCAGACACAGAGAGATACCCTTCTCTCTGCCTGTTACAACATTGACAGAAACGGTCTGTAAATAGAATTACAGGAATATTTTAAATGGATTTCTGGGCTGGATTCAGAACTATTCCCTATTTGTATTCCCTAAATATAAACCAGAGCGTATCTTGCTAGCAAAAAACTGCCGAGAGCGTTTTTCAGTGTTACCTCAGTGAGCACCCAAGAACTGAAAGTTGTATTTGCACTTTTAAGGACTGGTGATGTAAATGTCTGCCAAACCAGTGACTCAGAAAGAGGATAAAATTCTGCATGCCCCATCTAGCCAGGCACAAACACAGTGCCTCCAATCTGGAGTCTCTGCCGCGAGCGCACGGAGCAAAGCTTTCTCTGACATACTTATGATTAGCTCTGCAAGCAGGGGAAAAAAGTCAAGGCAATTGTTTGCTGTGAATTGCCGACTCGAACGGTCACACTTCGTGCTGTCTCTCTCCTTCACAAGTGCCTTCCTCTACAAGGGGAGACGAGGTGGTGCCATCGCACGATGCCGAGAGCGGGGAGCGAGCTCCCCACCACCAGGAGCTCGGCCGTAAAGAGCTCCCTAAGGAACATAAAGAAATCCAGGGGTGAAGAACCTAAAAAGGATCTTTAGGACCAAAAAATGGCTGGTGACTTTGAGCCCACAGGGAACCTCCTAAAAGGTACAGGCTCTGCCTCGTGAAGGGAGGCAACCATTTTCCGAGAAGACCCAAGCCTCACTGGGGGCAACCAGAAGGGAAGGTGGGGAGACGTGCCTGACGCTGCCCGTGGCTCCAGGCATTGCAGGAGGGCTTGCGGGGGCCCACGGCGAGGTGCTGGCCCACAGCAATGCCAGCGGAGGAGAACGAACAAGATGCTCCAGAGCGACCCAGCGGTACAGGCTGCATCTGCTGCAAGAGGACTCCATCCCTGGCAGGCTTCCTCCAGCCCGGAGAGACGCCCCTGGAAGGAATTCTGCCTTGTCCTGTTGTGTGCTGGGGAGTGTGGCAGCAAACGCCCTCCAGAGAGATGCTCCTGCTCCGGGTGACAGATTGTGCCGAAGCAGCAGCGTGTCATAGGGTGTGACATCAGATGGAGACCTGTAACCGTTGCTGTAAGCCGGGTTGTCAGGGGAGGCTCATTGCCGGGCCTGCCGACTGGTGAGAAATCACGCTGCTCAGAACTGAGACTGAGCAAGGTTTCCCCGGACGGCACCCGCGACGGTGCTCCCTGAGCACGGGACCGCTCCTCCCCTTCTTTCTTCATCACCATTGCCACAGGACCGGCAGTGACGACCCGCACTGAGCCCACCATACGTGGGGCTGCAGGGAGGAGCCCCCAGCTTCGCCACTGCTCCTTGCCAGGCTCTGCCAGCACCTTCCCCACCCCGAGAGCTGCTCCTGCGGCCCCGCGGCCAAGGAGGAGGGAAAAGGTCTACGTGGCCGCCTACTGTGACCTGCCTAGCAGCACAGGCCCTAGAATGGCTCCCTGAAATACCTGCCTTGAGCCAAAAATTGTGTGCTAGAACGGAAGGAGGCCTCTGCCTAAGGAGCCTGTCCCTGTATGTCAGCAGTAATTAATGTGCATCGCCCTGCAGGTTCCCACCTCCTCCTAACAGGCTGAAATTTTATCCTCTGGTTATAATTGCAAATTATGGTTAAAATTTTAAATGCCTGGGAGTCGGGAAGCTGGATGCTACAGCCTGTTCCCCCGTGGGTACATGTGGGGCGGTTGCTGGGACGGTTCCAGCCCCTTTTTTCACTTTTGGTCCTCTTACAGCTGACTTTCATCCTCACCACCCTTTTCTCCTCCCTCATCCCCTTTTCTTCCCTTTCTCTCTCATTTTGAGTCTCCTCCTTTCCTCACCTTTCTTTGCCTCCTTCTTTTCTCTTCAGCTCAGCATGGAGCACCCTCCAGGAGCGTGGTGGGAGGTGATCGTCCCTTGTGGCACATGGAGCCACCTCTGAGCGCAGCAGCCCCTTCCCATCAGATGGTGCTGCTAGAAATAATATCAGGATACACAGAAATAACAATGGAACCGAAGATGCACATACGTGCATGTATGCACGTATACATACGTGTATGGTGCACGTCACCCTCCTTCCCCCTGTGCTGGGAGAAATCATGGGAGAAATAGGACTTGGGGGTCTCTTGTTGGTACGGCATGTCTTCCCCAGCCAGTCCCACCACCACCGCTGCGTGAGATGTGTCCAAGGGATGTTATCTAAACCTAAATAATTAGAACTTATTGACATAATTTTGCTGGAGGAGGTAACTCAGCTGCTGGTCCGAATGTTTCCCGTGGCCATCGGTGCTCGGCTGAGGAGGAGAGCTGTACAAACACTGGCTAAAGGGCTTCCGCGCTCCCCAGAGATGAACCGATGGCGGAGCACTCCCTCGCCTGCATCCCCTGGAAAAATCTCCTGCATGCAATTCTAGAATACTGGCCTAAAGCCAGTGATGGGTCCCTCGTTGGTTTCCATAGTGCCTCTAATTATTCATTATTGTAGAAAAACACTGTATGAAGAATAGACAGGCATTTATTCCAGATTCAGGTAAATGTAAGGGAACTCAGACTCGCAGTGGGCTGGCTGCAATAGCTAGGTGGGCCTCTTTCGAGAAGAGGTTAAGTCTTCTTTTCCAAAACTTTCCATCAACAAAAAGTAATTAAGGGATAACAGAATTTGGTCTTCCATTTCCCTCTCTTCTCAGTGTATAGAAAACAGAGGGCAAGTGTGGAGTGGTGAATCAATGCCTGCTTCACGTTGCAGATAGCCTGGGAGAGCAGCCTGGGGACTGTGAATTCGGCTGATCTGGAAGTTTAATGATAACGCTGACGGTACCGTTGACCATTTAAATTACGGGCAGACCCTGTGAGCTGGGCCACGTTTTGACATCTCATCTGGATGGCGCTGGGCTCATGTTGGAGCTCAGATTGATAAGAACTGTTGTTCTTCTATAATTTCAGATTCAGGTACCTGCTGAAAAGCAAAGCAAAGCTGACAGCCTCATTTCCCAGCTCCGGATGAAGAAAACGCAGAAAGTATCTAAACAGAACAGGCTGCAGTTAAACAAGAAATGCCGGTTAAAGCAGAGGTCCGTATTTTCGTCACCCTGTGCACAAGAAGTAGTTATTACTTACAAACATTAGCATAATGTAAAGATGAACGGTTGTCCTTTAACGCTGTGCCAAGTGAGAGGGCGGCTGCCGGCCGAATCCCCGGCGCCGGGCGCGCGGGCGTCCTCCAGCAGGCCGGTCCCTGCCGCCAGCCTTGCCTTCGGAAACACCCAGGTCTGCTTCTCCACGCCTCGTGTACAGCCGCCTCCGCTCTCAAACCTACAGCTAGTTGTGGATGAGAAATGATAATGATGATAAATGTATGGATTATGGATGATAAACAGATAATGCATGACATTTTCTACTCAAATACCTGAGACGGATAAAGAGCAATGCATTACTTTTGAATTTAAGGCAGTTATTGCATCTTCGCTTCTCTCAATGTTAACTATTCAGACAGCTGAGTACTTCCCAGCATCACCGGAGCACACCAGGCTGGATTGGCGTTAGCTTTGTCAACGCACCCTCTATTATTGCACCAAATAAACACAAACTGATACACCTAATTGGCTGTTTTCACTTTGAAATATATCAGAGAGACTTAGGCCTGACCATGCCGGTTAAACAGGCGTATTTGACCCAGAGCCTGCGACAGCCTAGCAAACCTGGGAGCCGCGGCAGGGCTGATGAGCTGGCGTGATGGGCCGGGGCTGCGGGGCAGCCTTGGGCCTTAGCACCGACCCGCTGGAGCTCAGTTTCTGCCCTGCAGCAGAGGCAAAGAGCGTCCTGACGGCACCTCGGCACGGCTTCTCACGCACGGCTCTGCAAACCCTCGTTCTGCTGCGCGCTGGATGCTTCGCAGTGGTTTGTAATGCAAGTGCCAGCCTCGGGATGGGCTCGCGCTGCCCTGCGGGGAGCCTTCTGCTCCTTTGAGCAGCAGAGACAGCCCTGCCCCGGCCTCCCAGGGTTTTAAGACACGATCTCTTAGTGGAATTTAACCTACTGGAAAACAAATACATCTAAGAATTCACTTTAAATACACATTTGGAATGCTGCATTTTGGATTTTTGACCTCAAAGCTGCAAGTAATGGAGAATCCAAATATGGAGAATTTAGAGGATTTACTGTATTAATTATTAAAAAGAAAAAAAGAAGACATTACTCATCAAAACTGCATTCTTGTCGATCAAAGCTGGGGAACAGAGAGTATTTCTATAAAGGCATCTCCCAGCCTTTGATGTGCTCGGTGGAAACCTTTTCAGGCAGTTCGCGAGAGCAGCGTAGAGCTGCCCTCAGATGTCTGGCTCCAGCAACCTTCCCTGTCCTGAGGAGGAGCCCGAGGCAGCGGAGCGGGGCGAACGCAGGCAAGGGGCTCCTGCATTGCCTCGGCGAGGGCCTTTACAAAAAAATGCAGTTTCTCTGCCGAAAACTGGAACCTCGGCAAAACCGTTCACTTGGTCGAGGAACAAAGTTAATAGCGGAGCCGTGGCGCGGGTGAGAGGCTCTCTGACAAAGCCGAGGCTGCTGTGGCATGAATGCTCTCTTCATTAAGCCGCTCAGCTGGCTCAGAAGCTTCTGCTCTTGATGAAAGCAGCACCTGCTAATGCTGAGGATCCCATTCTTCATTAACAGTTCAGCTGGTCCAGAAGGGGAGCTCTGAGGCAGATGAACAATTTATGCAGAGTGGGATACATGACAAAGTAGCAGCTACTTTAGTGAATACAAGCATCTTTGTAAAAGTGCCCAGATGGTTCAGGAGCGAGTCCCATTCTTTGTGAAAAGCGCTGTTGTTGCTCTGGGCTCTGCATCACGCCTCCTAACAACGCGCCGGGCACAACCCGCCTTCCTGGGGAGCTGCAGAAGTCAGTCTCGCGATAGACATCCCGCACAGGCCAAGTCGCTGGCTTTGCCGTCAGTTTTTCCAGCAGAATAATGTCACCTACGAGACGTTGCCCACTGTCTGTCTCGCTGCTGCAGCGCCACTGCCTGCAACATCTCCTTCCCACTCTGGCATTTACGTTAATTGGACATTTAGATTAATTGCCTCTTGGATATTAAAATAACTGAGCCTGGTCCTCCTCTGGTCCCTCCACGAGCGCAGCCACGGCAGGGGTGCGCCCAGCCAGCCGGGCTGGGAGGGGGAGGCAGCCTGGGAAAGACCCATCGCTTGTCACTCGGCACAGGGACAACTCCTGAGCTGTGTGGCCCCGAAGAAAAGTGCCGGGGTCCCAGCCCCACACGCCAGCGTGGGCTTCCCACAGTGAGGGCGGTGTGGCAGGGAGACGAGAGCCCACAGAGCCACCGGCGCCTTGGAGCCGTTCTCCTTTCTAGCGGGGCTGGGAAGAGCTCGGCTGGGCGGCGCGGTGCGGGAAGGGATGCTCCCTGGCAGCTGGGAGAGGTCTGGAAGGGCTGGTGGGAAGGGAGCCAGCGCTGCCTGGGGAAAGGTGAGGAACGTGGCTTTGTAAACCATCTTTCTGGCTGGGAAGGCAGGGAATGAGCGAAGTTGGAGCAGAGATAATATAGGGACCAGTTAGCTGCACAGTCGGAGTCCAAGGCTGGGGCTTGTGAAGGGAGGACGGGAGCGGCGCTGCAGGCTGTGAACGCAGCTGGAGGGGCTGCGTGCGGGTCCCCCGGCAAAGGTGAGCTGAGTCAGGAAGGCGCCGGGGGCACAGGGCCCGCGGTGCGGTGGGACAGACCGGAGGCGGCTTAACAGGGACCTCGCAGCGGCCTGCTTGGTTCGGGCGTTTCTCAGCGTGTGCGGAACCGGGGCGGTGGTGGGAGCGATGCTGAACCCCTTGGTGGGGGCCTTCCTCTGTGCAGGGATGGGCACGGAGTGCGACAACCAGATGGGAATGGCCAGGGCCGGAGGCAGAGATCTGCAGCTCTGCTGGCCGCGCTCCCGTCCCCGGTCACTGCTGACACCGCCACCAGGTATCTCACTTCTCCAGCGCAGCACTTACTGCATCTGAGCGAACACTGACCACTTTTAGAGTCCATTTTGTCTAATAACCAGAAATTTAAAAGTTTCCTTCCATGGCGAGTGAACACTAAGAGAGAAGCTCATGCCCTGGGGGCCACCTCAGCATTTGGGCCAGCATACTGCTCCGCTCAAAGGGCCGTGAGAGCCGACCCTTCTACTGGAATACCAACCGATGAACCCGAATCTGTCCCTGGCGAGAGCAATGACTTGCAGGGCTGAGGGTCCTGCCGATTCGCCCGCCGTCCCCAGGGACGCAGCCTCGTCTTTCACGGGACGGGAACGGTGGCTCCCCACCTCCCCGCTCAGGTGGTCCGGGGCGAGGATACACCCGGCCACACGCACCCGAGCCCGCTCGACGTCACTGGCGACACGCAAGGCTCAACCGCAACAGCAGCCGGTTGCCCCCGCAGACTGGGGGCAGCTCCCACAAACTGGGGGCTGCCCCCGCAGACTGGGGGCTGCCCCCGCGCCCCTGCCCCGCTGCCCCCCGCCCCGGGTGCGGGGGAGCCCCTCTGCGGGCGGCAGGCTGCGGGCAGAAGTTGCGGGCAGGAGGTGGGAGGACGCCCGCGGCGGAGCCCCGCAGCTGGCAGGGCGCCCCGCTCTCCCCGCGGACCCCCGCCGGCCGGCGCAGCGCCGCGCCCGCAGCCCCCCCCCCCCGCCCCGCCGCTCCGCGCCCGCGGAGTCCCCCGCCCCCCCGCCCCTCCGCGCCCGCCGAGCCCCCTCCCGCGCGGGGCTGCCCGGCGCAGGCGGCGGGGCCGCGCCGCCCCTGCCGCATTGGTTTGCGGCGGAGCCCGTCACCGCCTCGGCGCCGAGATTGGCCCCCGCAGCCGGCGCCGGTCGCCCCCCCGGGCCTGCCTCCACCCCGCCCGCCGTGCGCCGCGGCCCGGGCACGGGCACTGCGCTCCGCGCCGCTCCGCGCCGCTCCGCTCGGCCCGCAGCAGGGACAGGGCCGGGCCGGGCCGGGCCGGGCCGAGCCGAGCCGGGCGGGGGGCGCGCCCGCCGCACCGCACCGCACCGCACCGCACCGCGCCGCGCCGCGCCGGGAGCGGGGATGTGAGCGGAGGCTCCGCCGCTCCGCGCCCCGCTCCGCCCCGCTCCGCTCCGCTCGGCCGCCCGGCTCGGGAAGATGCTGAGCAGGTGGATGAGTGGCAGCAGCAGGAACCTGGACCGCGAGTACAACTGCACCGTGCGGCTGCTGGACGACAGCGAGTACACCTGCACCATCCAGGTCAGCGTCCCGCCGGGCCGGGGGCGGCGGGGCCGGGACAGACCCCGCCGGGGCCGCGCTGCCGCCCGCGGCCGCCAGACAAAAGGAGCGGAGCGGCGGGGGCGGCCCGGTCCTGCCCCGCCGCCGCGAACAAAGGCGGAGACCCCCCGCTCCGCTCCCGCCGCCCCCCGGCTCTCGGGAGGCGACCGGAGCGTCGATGCGGGAGTCGGGCAGCGGCTGCCGGCGGCGCGGAGCCCCGGGGCAGAGCCCCCCCGCCGCCGCGGAGGCGTGCGGGGATGGCGCGGGGAGCCGCCCGCGGCCCCCGGAGCCGGAGCGGGGCAGGGGCAGCCCGGCGCGGGCAGCCCGGGGCCGGGGGAGCTCCTCGGCCGTCCCCCGCCGAGCCGGGCGGCGCTCGCCCTCCTCCGCCGGCCGCGGAGGCTCCGCGCATCGCGGGGCGGACTTCGGTGCGAAGTGAAGTAGCGGGGCTGCTGCTGGGCAGGGATGCGCAGGGGCTGCCGCTCCTCTCCCCTGCCTCCGCCGCCCCCCGGGGTGCCCCGGTCTGGCCCCCCCAGTTAGCGCCCGGCTCTGCCCTAATGAGGGGGTTGGGGTTTGTGATAGTCCCGAGCGGCGGGGACGGGGCGCGCATCTGCCGGGCGGCACCGGGACCGGCACCGGGACCGGGACCCGGAGCCGTTGCCCCCCGCCCGGCTGCTGCCTCGCTCGGCGCACACGGTCCCTGGGATGCCGTGTTCCCAAAAACTAGCAAAACGCGCTCACCGTCTGCGCTGCCCCCAGTTCGGTAACGGGACCTTGTGCCCGGAGGAGCATCCCTGGCTCCCGCGGCTTTTACTCTTCATTCCTACAGTTACCATCATCTCTGCAAGGGGGCTCGCCGGTGGCTGCTGGCACGCCGAAAACCTGCACGCTATAGCACTCGCAACTGTTCCTGCCGGTACCAGCTGGCTTCAGCCCAGTCCGTAGGCAGTGGAAAATTCAGGGCAGAGTTTTGAGTAAAGGTGACTCAAGGTGTAAACAGCAGCAGCAGCTCCCACCTTCCAGCCTTCCCTGGGTCTCCCCGGTTCCCCCTGTCCTGCAACTCCGAGGAGCAGGGAGCATCTCCTCATTTACCGGCAGAAGCGTGCTTTGAACGATAACGCTAAGGAATGGCTACCGAGGAACGCTGCGGGCGATGGGAGGCACCGTCATTTTTGCTTAAATAGCCTAAAATAGATAAATAGGGTGTTTTGTGCAAATAACGGCTGGAGAATGCTGATGCTCCTTCCTCCCTCGCCTCCCCCACCTGGACCGCGAAGGGTGACCCAGTAAACAGCTGGAACGGCAACCCGCTCTACCCTGCATCAGCAAAACGAATTCGTCTCTCAGAGGTTGTTTTTAATACAAATTAAATGGAAAACTGTAGTTTGGGAGAGAAAGTGTAGGCAACGCAGTTTAGAAAAATCTGGATTTTCTGTCCTTAAGATAATTTAGGTGTTGTCATTTTGCATGTCTTTTTTTCTTTGTTTTAAGAGAAAATACTACCTGATCACATATTTCAGTGGCTTGTTTTATGTTTAGCATCGTAAATAGTGAATCCTGGCATTTAGCATGCATGACCTAAGGCATACAGAATTAGCTCGTATTGCCCTCACAACCAAGGTTACCCCAGCTAAATATTTGTTTTCTCTCACTTCCATGCTGCCTTATAAGCCACGTATTTATAGTCCGCGCAAAATTAAAGCGTACACAGTGGGAATGTATAATGTCTCGCAGGTGGGAAAAGCCGTCACCATCCAGGCTGCGAGCGGTGAATGAGTTTTTGAAGGTCATTCCCTCACGAGCGCAGCTATTCCGTGTCTTGCTGCGATCCGTAGTGTTTCCTCACCCAGGCTGTTTCTCTGCCTGTTGTTTCTAATTTATGTATTTCTATTTTTACTTAAATACGGAGAAACTGTCCAAAGCGTAAGGCATGAGTTTCATCCGCAGCGCTGTTAATCACGGCGCACATCTGGGGAGCGAAGCTGCTCGCTGGAAGTTTGTGCCGTGTGTTTTCGCCGCTGTACCCGTGTGTTCGTGCCGCTCAGCCCGGCAGCGCGGGGGGATGCGACGGGCTCCGTGCCCTCCCTGCGGCGTGGCCCGTCTGACATGTCGTCTGGCTTCTCCATTGCTGGCAAAGAGAAAGGAGCGCTCGGAGGCAGAGCTGATTTTGAGAGGTCTTATTTACGTTTGAGGTAATGGCACTGGTTAAACCTGGCAACAAAATTAACCGCTGGCTGTGCTTGATACAGGCGTGGGAGTAGGGGTTCGGTGCTGCTAGACAATACCTGAATATTCTGTTTCTCAATAAAGCCTTTTTTATTTGATTATCCAAGGGTTTACTTTGGTAATATTCCCACATGGAATGAACGGTTCGTTGTCTGAGCTTGGCTGAATCCTTCCTCCCTTTTGCCCTAATTCTCGCTCCGTAAGGGCCCACCCGAGCAGGCGGAGGAGCCTGGGGGGCTGGTCCCCGGCTCCCCCGGCCCCGGCGGGCTCAGGGACTGTGCGGGGGGACAGAGCTGCCGCAGGCAGAGGGAGCGGGTGCAGCGCGTTGGGGCAGCTGGGTCGGCACCTCCAGAAGCGGTTTTGTTGTTGGTTGGGGTTTTTTTTGTCTATTCCAGTAGTTTGCTCTTTTGGGGAGGACGTCGTCCCAGCACCCGTCTCCGCTGGGTACCCGGGGACGGTCTGTGTCTGCCGGCGAGCGGGGCTGCGGGTCTCAGTCTCTTGCCGGGACTCGGAGGCTCCCAGGAGGTGCCTGAACATGAAGATGTTGGGCTTTCTTGACTCAGAAAAGCTGATATTTTAATAATACGACATGCCACAGAGGCCCCTTTTAAAGCAATAAAGGCGGTAGTTCGCGGTGTGGGGACCATCAGGCGTGAGAAGGCAGCAATGCCCATTAACGCTCCGTCCCTTGGCCTTCTGCTGGCTGCTGGCCACGGGTGCTGGGGACCCCGCTCCCGTGGGTGTCACCGCCCCGAGACGCGTCCCCGGGGGGCGGCTCGGCTGGCAGAGAGGGGCAGCCATTCCCGAGGGCTGTTTGCTCATCTCCATGGCAAGGGTCTGGTCTAGCAGTATATTGAGTTTCTCTTTGCCACCTTGCGCGCCGTGTCTCCAAAGACAAACGCGGAGCAGTTTGCCAGCGAGGCGGCCTTGCAGCCGTTGTTAGAATAAAGCAAGCTTTGAACAAACGAAGCAACGCTCTCGCGCGGCGGTTTTGCTGTGACTGAGCTGCTTGTCTGAGGAAATGTTTTAAATTCTTCGCTGTGGTGTCAGTGGTGGTATAAAAGGCTTGAAATAATTAATGATTTGCCATTGCTCGACGCATCAAGCATTTTCCTGAAAAGACAGCGGCGTTTTGTTTCAAACCTCAGTAGTACTACAGGAACGTGGAGAGGTGAGAAAACAAATAGAAAAATGCGGTTTCTTAGATGCAGAGTGTGAGAACTTTCTTGCGTAAGATTGGAAATAAATGGAAACGAGCTCTTGACTACGCTGTTGGACAAACCCCCCGTTTTCCACATGAAGCACAAAGTTCGTTAGGAGACCTGACAGGATCATTAATAACAGGCAGTCAACACAAAGGGGAACCTTGGGTTTTTGCAGCGCTGGCTACTGTGAAGGTTATTTGTTCATTATCTTTTTATCTTCTGAGAGTTTCCAATTGCTTTTGCCGGGAAATACGTTAGCAGACGCTGCTGACGCAGTGGGGTCTCTTGTCCAAAGTCCTCAGCCCCGGGGATGTGTCCTGCACCGGAGGTTGCTCCCTGCTGCCGAGAGCCCCAGAAACCACGAGGCTTCGTGCCGAGAAGTTTCCCTCTGCCCCCAGAGCCTTCCCTTCTCTCCCGCGGCCTGAACCCGGGGTGCAGTAGCAGGGCCCGATGCCAAACCTGTTGTCAGAAACGCGGAGTGAGACGGGCGTTGGGTCCGAGGCCGCGGGTCTGCGCGGCGGGTCGGGCTCTCTGAGCGTCGCCTGGTCTCGCGGTCCGGCACCGGCGAGGCTCCGGCAGAGCCCCCGCGGCACCGCCAGCGCGTTGGGGCAGCGAGGAGAGGTCCATCAGCAAAGTCTCTGGGCTGCAGCGGGTGCAGGATCGCACCCCTCCCGGCCTGTGGTCCCAGGGGTGGTGAAAGCAATACCGGCAGGTTTCTTTGGCTGGTTTGCTCTTGACTCTATTCAAAGTAATGTTTTTATTTATAGTGTTGAAAACGTATTTGCAACAGAAACCTATCGTTCTTGCTCAGCCGTGTCTCCGTGGAGCTGCACGCTGGCAGGGCGGCACCCTCCGTCCCCTGCACCAACGCTTGCACACGTACGGCTCGTGGGCGCGGCAGAAAACTGCCTGAAGTGCAGAATAAGTTTGAAGACAAACTACCAGTCAAAGCTGAGAGTTTCTTGGGTTTCGTCTCCTTTTTCCTTTTAAATTTATTCCCAAGTATATAATTTTAAATACAAAGGATACAAAAGGCAGCTGAGGAAAACATCCACTGAATGTCCACTGAAAAACTAGTGCCGTATTTGCTCTCACTTTAATGGGAGGCAGAAACACAAGTTGTTATGGAGACCCATTGAAAATATTTCTAGTGCTGCTGTTTCTTCACCAGCTGAAATGTCTATTTTCTCCTAAGTTTTCCTACCTGTTTTACAGCGTTACCTGCTGTGAAACTGCCGGCTATCCCCCTCTTAGGAGCCAGTTTCCTGAAAGAACTACTTTGCTTATCACTTTCCCATACAAGATGTTGAAGACAAATATATATATAGATAGAGATATATACACACATGCACACACACATGCGCACACACACACACATGCGCACACACACAGAGTGATACCATTGTAGAAAGATATGTACACCAGCATCATGAAAGAAGACATTTTCTGCTTCGGCCATGTAAAAATTAGGTAATGCACAGTAGGAGGCTTTTTTTAAGGTGTCTGGGGAATACTAAAAGTGCCTTGAGCAGCCCACTTATTTTTAATTTTTGACTCATTCTTCAGGAGCTCAAAGGGATCCTGTATATGGGAATGACGTCTGCGGTCACATTCCAGCAAAGCCGAGACTTGCAGGATGCTTCGGTTTGCCCTGTACAAGACTAGCGGCACCGACAGCGTCTGGGCTCCCTCTCTGCTGGTGCGGCTGGCAGCTCTGTTTCCTAGCTGAAACCTCGCAGGTTGGCTTCTCCTGGAAGCCGTGTGTGACGATGGGCAGAGACTGCGCAGTGAGCAAGACCCTCACTGAGACGCTGCCGCTGGCAGCGGGCAAGGGCCCGATGGAGATGCCATCAGTCTGTGGGAGCTCCTCCACAGCTGGCGCAGGGGTGGGTGTCCTCTCCGGGGGCGGTAGCACCATGCGTGAAGGTGGGTTCCGAAGCGTGGGCAGGGCACTGGGAATGGCCTCCGCCTGCGCAGCGTTGGGTGAATTTGGCTGTCAAGGGGAAGTGGGGTCCTTGTTGGCTTGGGGGGTAGCTACTCGGTAGCCAACAGGCACTTGGTCCTACGTGTTCGAGAATGGTGTGCGCTTATCTTTGTCTCATTTGCTGGTGGGAAAAACCAAACCCTACGGTACCCTCAACACTTCAGCCTTCTGGGGGACTTGCAGGAATGTCACGAACCCTGTGGTGACCCCAGTTTGTGCAGGACTGATGGGAATCCCGACGTGCAGAGCAGAGCACGTCCGTGCTCCCATCGAAACGGGAGCGGGCCCTCTGCCTTCTGCAGCGCGGCTGTGTCTCCGAGCAGGGTGGCGTTGTAGAGCAAACCCTCCGAAATCGCCGTGCTCCTGGTTCCCAAACGGCAGAGGAAGCGTGGCACTACTGTCACTTGTTAGAAATGACAGCGCATTACTGGAGAAGGCTGGGGAACAAGCAGGGATGTGCCGTGCGAGAAGTGCTGCATTTTATTTGCTATCACTTTTGTCAGGAATAGACAATACCTCGTTAGCGCAGGGGTCAGGCGTTCGTGCTGTTGCGGAGAGAACTGAACGGTGCTTCTGTCATCAGCCGCTTGTTTGTGGTCAAAAAACCCAATTATTGTTTGGTTACAGAAGGCTTTGGAGTTGCTTCTGCAAATAAGAAGGTTTCAGGTCAAATTCTTTTCTTTGAATTTTTTCCAGAGTAAATTATCACAGCAGTATGAGAGCAATTTCATATTGATGATCTGGAATTGCCTGCAAGGCTGATGAATCCACAGCGAGCGTCTGCAGAGACGGTGGCTCCTGCATGGCAAGAAGGAGATGGGGAGCAGGTTCTGACGGGCGCAGCGACACTGGAGTTACCGCATGCGTACGCCTGGGCTTGAGTTTGTCCTGCCAGGGCTGGGGGGTGATTTGAAAGGATGGGGATAAATCCCCTCTCGTGGCAGGATTTGTAGGGATTTATTTTTGGTTTTGTTCCTACCGGCCTCTTAGAAGCTTCAGAACGCAGGAAAATATATCCTAATTTGTTCCTTCATCAGCCACCTCTTGTGGATTCCCCCCTTGTATTCCCAACGGAGTTACAGCTGCTGTGGCTCTTGGTGACTTTCTAAAATCTACTCAGATTTCTGTGGCACCTTCATCATCCCAGGAGAGGTTTTTGCTTGTGCTCCCGCACCATGTCAGCAGAGCTCTGCCGGCTGCTGCCAGAGCCCAGGAGAAAGGCAAAGCCACCGTCTTCCGTCACGACAGGGAGGAATTAACACTTCGAACGTTTTTTTGAGTTTTCGCCTAAGCACGGCAACATCTTAACCAACCCTAATTTTGCACGAGGCGCTGTTAGCTGGTGCGGTCTGGTTTTATTGCGTTCCTTACAGAACTGGATAACCAGCTGCAGACCTACCCAGGGCTACAGAGCAAACTGCTGGTGGAGGCCGGGCTGAAGCAAAGGTTGCTTTGCTCTGAGCACCAGGACAAAGGAGGAGATGTGGAAGAAATGGGGTGAGTTTTCAGGAAGGTCTGAAGAAGTGAGAAGACTCCGTGCACACAAGCAAGGATGTCAGAATTAGGGTTTATATGGTCATCTGCATTTATACAGAAACCTAGGGGTGTCTTCTGAGCATGAAACACGAGCCAGGTTTTGCTTTAGGAGGCGATGGTCTGCCAAACCAGCTCCGAAGTCCATGGGCCGAGGTGACGGCATTCCTGCAGGCTGGGCGATGCCCCGCGACGAACCTGCTGCGGTCACAGCCCTGCCTTCACGAGGTCTGCAGGGCACACGCACGGGGCCAGAGCAGCCTGTCGGAGGATGGAGCAGCGCGGACCAAGGCGCGAGCAACCCCCTGCACGAGCCCTGCGGCTGCCAGGGCGTTTTTGCACGGTGAGGATGAGGAGCGCGAAGGGCGGCATCTGGGGCGCTGCGGGGCGGGGGCGTGCGAGCTGGCCCCACGTGGAAGCGCCTTGGCTGGGACTCAACGGCCACGAAAGCTTTGTGTTGTTACGCTGCAACGAGTGGATTGAAATGGCAGAGTGAAGATCCCCGCCGGCGCGTCACCGCCGCTTCGCTGAGCTGTGCTCTGGTGGCATGCAAAATACTGGCGTTTCTAGGAAATAAAGGTGTGGGTATTTATTAGACAGTTTTGTCTGTGTTTACAACGTTTTGCTTGTAAAAACAAATGATTGAAATAGAAATGAAATCTCATGAAATACGTCGCCCCAGAGGTTTATTTGCCTGTGTGGTCTGTGTTCAGGGGTGCCGGGGGGTGGTGGGGGCAGAAGCGCGGTGACCGGGCAGCGGCAGGAGCAGGGCAGGGGATGCGCCGGCTCTTCTGCCCAAATCCCGAAGATCAGCTCCTTCCTCTCCAGAAAAGGAAGCGTTTGGAAGCGCCTTTCTTGCCAGATTTCTGCGCCCGTCTGTGCCGGCAGTGGGGTCGGAGCCGCAGTCACCCGGCTGGTTGGGAGATGGTTCTTCTCCTCTGCCGTCTCCACCGGGCATTGTCCTTCAGGGGTTTGCGCGTGCGTGAAATCACTGCCCATAAACCATCCCCGGGCTGGCGGGCACGTGCCTACCTGACCATCTTAAATGAAAGTATATTTTTAAGCTTCACACTCCAATTCTACGTGTCTCCCCCCGCTGCCACCACCCGCCTCCTATTCAAACAAGCCCATCTTTATTTTGTATATTGTGGGACATCGACACAAGGAGTTCTTGCCGTTAAAGGTAGCTATTAAATACCCATTACGGTGTTTTCATGTCTAGACAGAAGAGTAACTGCTGCCTTTTGCATTCAGTAGCGTTTGGAAGCGAGAGGAAGAGTGGTGAGGTCTGAAGTCGCTGCAGCCTCGTCCCCCGGGTGCGCGGTCGGTGGGTGGATACGTGACAGTCGCGTGCCACCTTTCTGTCCTGCTGCTCTGTGGCACAGATTTTGCGATGATCTGATTTTCCAGGAATTTAGGTGAGATCTACCAGGATATGGTTGTTTCTGAAGTGACCCGTGGGATTTGGGGCTGGCCGGGCAGTTTCCTGCACACAGCGCAGAGGTTGCCGTGTCTGTCGTGTAATTGTGGCCCAGACTGAACTGAATATCTGCACAAAATGCCTGGTCCTTAGAGTCTGGGTTTTTTTTTTCTGAAAAGGGCCCGTGCAGAGGGAAGTTGTGCGAACTGTGCTTCAGCCTGCCGGGGGAGAACTGCTCTTTTTTACTAGGTAAAAATAGGATTTTTGTTAGCTGCCGGTGGACCGAACTGGCGTGGTCCTGGGGAGCAGCTGGGCGCTTTGTCCCTCCTGCATCGTCATTTTGAAGATGCAGACCGTACTTTGCCCTTAGTTACACTTTGGCAATTGCCATCTGTGTACATTACCTTGACTGGTAACCATTGCCTTCATTTGCAAAAGTGACTCGGCAGCTGAAATTTCGTGAGGAATATAGTTTATTCTACGCACACACAAAATGCAAGATGCCATCGTGCTTCCTCTGGCTTCTTATCTGTAGGGGACAGCAGGGGTAAAATACAGTAAAATCTTATTTTGCTCAATAAAGTCAGCAGCTGCCTCTCCAGATACACATCAGGAGCTGTGCTACTGAGCAAGATGGTGCCATTTTTACATAACCAGTTTGTAGAGCCGAGCTGTGTTTTGAGCCACGGGATCTTTTAGCTGATCCGAGGATCAGCTTTGTCCTTCCGTTAGTGGATGATCCCAGTTCTCCTTATGGAAACGGGGCGGTCTGTGCTCCCAAATTGTTCAGTCTTTGGTCCTGACCGGGAAAGTTGATGTGAATGGAAACTGCTCTTCTGCAGGCAAGGGAACAGACTGAAAAGCCTGCCTGGGTTTGTAGGTTGTACTTCGCATCGTGAAAACGCAAAGGTTAGGAAATCCTTCCCGAAGAGGCGCGAGCGTTGCAGGGCTCAGAGCTGTGGGCTGCCTGCACCCTCATAATTTTAACGTAATAATTTTAACATATTGTCTTTAGAATTCTGAGCTGGGAGCCTCCCCCGGCTCCCGGCCGGGTCGCGGTCTCGCCAGAGCTGGGCTTTATGCCGAGACCCATTTTCTTGCCCTGGGAGAGCCATTTTTTTGCCTTGAGCATCTCATTGGGAAGTCAAGGTTGGCACCTATTTTAATCTTTCGTATCTGGCAGTAAAGAATATAAGCACTGGACTCCTGAGGATGGAGAAAAACCTTAGGCTGGCTCGGCATGCTGCGGGGAGGCGTGAAATAAGGTGGGTCAGTACTCGCCAGGTACCGGTGTCTCACCAGACAGACGAGGCATTTTTATAAATGATAATTAGCAGAAGCTTTGTGGCGTTGTGCTTTGTGAGGCCAGAGAGCCCTCAGCTAGCTAATGCTGGATGTCAAAATTTGATCAATGCTGCAGCTGGAAATAGAATATTTTGGCTGCATAATGTCTGTTACCAAAGACTTTAATTATAGTGGCATATCTGTCATATCGACGAGGTTTTTCTATTTTTCAGGGGTTTATAGCAGGGCTGTTTCAGATCGTATTGGCTTTTAGCTTGGCACATAAGCTGGGATCCCAAAGGAAATATGCATCTAGCTGCCAATAGGAAATTTTTCTTTAATAAAAAAATTACAGCAATTGATGAAGCCATTCTGGAGCCAGAGAGAGACTTTAGGAATATATAGATTAGGTAGTTTATAGCGATTGAAACTATACGTTATCTATATACTGAACTCATAGAATGGACAGTATATTGGGACTGAAGAAAAAAGCTGGAATCCAATATAGTTATGTTTGAAAAATAGATAATAAACATGCTGAGCAGGTACTTTTCATGAATCGATTTAATTCTCATTAGCATTGCAATATATAACATGCTGACTAATATTTCTGGCTTGCAAACAACAATGGCTTTCCAAAGGAAATGTGTAATGAGAACAGAATGTCTTCGGGATCTGAAACCCAGGAGCCCCCGGGGCCATTGGAAGTGAAGAAGAGAAAAAGCGATGGCAATAGAAAACGCAGCAGCAGAGGAGAGGGCTGGGGACGACGGTGAGACAGGATAGGCGCGATAGGGGTGTGATAGATCTTGGGAGCGTCCCCCGCCGTGCCAGGCCATCCTCCTCCATCCGTCTAGGGACGCCCGTGGCCCCCGCGCCACCGGGACCGGTCTGAACCAAGCCTCGGCTCCTGCCCTTGCGGTGGTGCCTCCCTCTGAGGGCAGCTCTCCTGGGCCACGCTCCTGCCTAAATCTCAGTGTTCCTGGGCTGCTCCTCAGTGTTAAAGTTCTGATCCAGAATGGACTCTTCTGTCTTCTGGTCCAGGTCCGTGTTACTGCTGTCCTTCCTTTCTTCCGCTTGCATTTATTACCTGCGTGTTTACAGTTTTGCATCGTTCTCGTTTGCACGTTGATATAAAAACCCAAAAGCTGCAGGGAATGGTTCCCCAGCCTGTCACCGCTTCTGGGAAGCCACTCCTTAAGCCCACCCACAGGGCTTTAACTGGTTGTGACTTCTGCTTTCCGATTTCTTCATCGGGGGTTTTGGAATAAAGCAGAGGGGATGAGCGGTGGCTGGCAGTTGCTTCCCCAGGTGTGAGTGGGAGCTTGCCTGTCTCCTTCGCAGTATTGGCATTGGTTGGGTGCCGTGGCCCTCACCTTAACATCTGGGTTTTGTTCTAGACATAAATAAGGTGCTAATACAAAATTAATCCCAACGTAGCGTGCCTTAAATAATGATGACAGTGATTTCTCTCTGCCCTTATGGGATGCTTCCCACTGTCAGTGTTAACACATTGGCCCCTTGGCAAAGTCCCCCAGAATTAAATAAAACCACAACTAATGGGGCTTGGAGGAGAGAAATAAGGCTGGTGCTTTCCTTAGTAACCCCCAGTACCACTGAGCAGAGAGCGTTCCTGTCTATAGGGCTTTTTAATTAACACGTGGCATTTTGTTATGAGGACGCCATTGAGTGTAATGGGGAGCAAGGTCTGAGGCATTTGAGGCTGATTTGGTTTTAAACTTCTGCGGGCAGCGTGTAATTCTCAGTCAGCTCTGCTGGGCTTTTCCAAAGAGTCGGGGTTTTCGGACACGGTTAATCTCTGTATCCGTGAGCTGATGCTGATGAGCCGTGTCACGTCCTGCCGGTGTCCTGGGGCTGCCGGCGGGAAACGTGTGGCTTCGGCAGGGTGCCGCTCTGGGTGCTCCACGGGTGCCGCTCTGGGTCCTCCACGGCTCCTCCCTGATCGCAGCCTCCCCCGGCTGCAAAACTGGGCTAACAGCTCGTCCTTGTTCCATCAAAGTTTCTCTGAGGACGCGTTGGGGAGAGGCTGGGTGCAGGGAATATGTGAAGAGGGACGCAGCGTTTGCCTGGCACAGTGCTCGGGCTCCTGGACTTGCCAGGGCTAGCGCCGTGGGCAGTGAGGATGATTTCGCTGTACAGGGTTGATGTTGCTTTGCAGTGCAGGGTTGCAAACAAAGAAAAAGCAGAGCAGCCTGTGGCGGAGCTTTTTGCTTGTCCCAGCGCAGGGCACATCCCGACCCTTCGTGTCCCGCACCAGGTGAGGAGGCTGAAGCCCTCGGCTCCTGTCGTGCCCACCCGCTGCCCCGTGGCCCTTTGCAGGGTGCGGGACCCCGGGAGGGGCAGCTCCAGCAACCCGGGGCAGAGCAGCGAGCGCGGGTGCTGCGGTCACAGCTCCTCCTCCAGAGCCACCCTGAGACCTGCAAACCCCCAGAAATACGGTTCTGAGCCTGAAACATAACTGCAGTGTTTTTGAGGAGGAGGTGATCCATTCTTAGCTATAAAGCAGTACAAAACCCAGCAGCAGCGAGCAGGTCCCCCGTAAGGGATAACTGCGAAGGGGACAGCAGTGTCACAGCACCACTGGCATTGGTGGCAGCACAGGGACGAGCAGAGCGACAGCTCCAACCTGGGGCAGGGCTTGTCCCCAGGGAGCCTCATCATGGGAAGGCTGATCACGGCCAAGCTGCAACTCAATTACGGTTCCTGCATCGCTGGGCGAAGAGGGAGCAGGCAGGGGTTTTGCCATGGGAGTGCATTAGTAACGGAGAACATAAGCAATTAAACCTTGTGCCCTCAAGACAGAAATTTCCAAATCTCTCTGGCTCTCTGTTCACCCCCTGGAAGTGAACAGGGAGAAGATGTATTCTCCGAGACTAACCTGCTGTGTTATTGTTTTCAAGGGTCTTTGCAGCCCTTGGGTGTGGGAAGGCACCATGCCTTGAGCAGGGACGGGCGCCTGGGGCCGGCTGCCCGCAGCGGCCGGGGGCTCCTGCATCCCAGCAGAGCCGGTACCCATCCCAGGCACAGGCAGCTGGGAGAACCGGTGCTGGGAGCTGGCAGCGGGGCTTAGCCCCCGGTGGGGCTTCGGTGGGGGGCCAGGAGAGCCCAGGTGGGGAGGGCGTGCTGGGAAGCCAGGAGGCTGCTGGGTGGCAGCTGGTGGCCCTTGTCTTCTGCAGCCTCTTCGGTGTCCTTCGTGAGGCTGTCCCTGGCAGGTTAAATGGTTCCTGAGACCAGGAGAGATTTTGGGTGCCTCACCCTGCCTGGGCTGGGGAGGCAGCCAGCTGCCCTCTGCCACGCCACCATCTTCCTTCTGTGACTTTTTTCTGTTACAGCTAATTGAGCTCTCCTTGACTAAAATTCTGAGTCAAAATTTGGATTCTGCAGGGTGGATGTGAATGTTGTACAGAAAATGGGCTGCTCTTCCCAGCGCTGAGGTGCAGCACCCGAAAAGCTTCCCCAAGTGCAAGGGTGCTGATGTTTCCCTCGCTGAGCCAGCACCAGTGCTGGAGCTTAACTGGAATGATGGGCTGCTCTTTAACCAGCCCTGTTAGCACAGGATTTCCCGTTCCCTCTGTTTGTCTGCTTATTCCTCACCCCTGTGGAGACGTGCCATCTTCAGCAGGCATGGCCTCGGGGCCGGCCCCGGGGGCTCGGCAGAGGTGCTGGCAGCGGCTCGGTGGTCATGGTGCCTATAGGATAAATGCGAGGATTAGGAGGCGAGTTGAGCTGGGCTGCAGTTTTACACTCTGTGAAACTTCCATGAGATGGGGATAAGAGTAAAAAGCAGCTGAGAATGGCTTCCACGTTGGCTTCTGCATGGGACTTGGGAAACCGTAAATCAGGCTGAAGGGAGTGACTGCACGTTGACCCCCGCAGACACTGCCTAATTGTTTTATTTTGCTTTGTACCACGGACCTCTATGGAGAGAGAGGAAAAGTCAACGTCGCCGTGCAGCTGGCGGGGCTGGGGATTGCCATGGGAACAGAAGAACAGGGCTGATGGTGAGCAGGGGACACCGCCATCGCCTGGGAGATGCCCTCATTCCCCCTGCCCCGCTGCTGCTTTGGGGACGTCATGCTGGAGCTTCATGTCCAGCCCCTGGAAGTGACGAGGTGCCGTAACCCACGGGTGTTAGTCCACATCCAGCCTTGTCCCAACCGCTGGGCTGTGGGGACTCCTCCACGGCGTTCCCTGGGTCCGTGCCAACGCGGCCCTCAGCATCGGTTGGGTCCTCAGCACCGGCGATGGAGGGAGCAGGGGGCTGAGCTCCTCTGTGGACCTCACCCCACATGGATGCCCTGGGATACCCACATCAAGTGCAGGGGATTAGGACGGCTGATGGATGGGCTCTCATCCCTTCTCTTTGTTCCGTATTTATTTCATCTGTAAAACCTGCCGTTTGATCAGTGGGACACTTCGTTCATGGAAACTGAAGCGTGGAGCTGCTGCCTGTGTGTGCGAAGGGTCCCTGCCCGCGGCAGGGGCTTCCCGGGGCGCATTGAGAGCTCTGCTCCTGCCGGCTGGTGCCGGCGGTGCTGGCCGGTGTAGGGAGGCACTGAAGGTAGACACAGACTGATGAACCTTGCCTTGTGAGCATCTGGAGAAGGTCACCTGGGTTTAAAGCACCATTTAGGCAAGTAAGTTGTGCTAAAATAGCATTTCTTTAATGAATGCAGTCAGATTAACCAGTGCTGTGGATAAACCTCTCCTTAAATTAGTTGTTACTTGAAACTTCACTGTCCTGGCATGGTTGGGTTTTTAAAACACTGCCAGCAGAGCAGCAGAAGCAATTCTGCTTTGAGACTGCAATCCTCCGCGGCGCTGAAGCCTGCGCTGCCCGTGCCGGGTGCTGTGCCAGGGCTCGCGGGTCTGGGCTCTGAAAGGCAGAGACTCACGGGGGGACGGGAGTTCAGCGCTGGAGGTACAAATCCCCGTGGGGGCACACCTGGGTGTGTTCGGCCTTAGTCCCTGCGGGACGTGTCCCAGAGAGCAGCGGGACGGCGTCTGCTGCTGCTGCGCAGGGCGAGCGTCCCAGCACAGCATCTGCAGAAACGCAGCTGATGAGCACCATCCTTAAGGCAGGTGGGGAAGGATCCAGCTTGTGTTACAATAACAAATGAAGCAGGCAAAATAAACGTGGAAGTAAATAAATAAACAAGCCCCTTTGCACTGACTTTTGGAAAAACTAACCAGGCAGCTCTGAGCTGCTCGCTGCCTCGGTGCTGGGAGGGCTCGGCGGATGCGAGGCACGCTTTGCTCTGCCGTCTCGCTGAGGTTGAACTTGCTGGCGGTAGGCGGGCGAGCACATCAGATCCTGTCTGTGGACTGCCGTGTGCAGTGTTTCTGTAGGGCCGCGGAGCCTGTTTTGCATTACGGCCGCCTGTCAGTTACTATTAGTTGTTTTTATAAATTTTTTTCATGCCTGCCGCACTGAAATGGTCTCCTACTCCGTACTGCGTGGTGGGGTTCTGCAGGCACCGCAAGCAGCTGCCATGCTGCTGCTTCCTTTTCTTTACGCTTTTGTAACAGTATCCACACTTGGATATTTTTTTGTGCTACAGTAATAATAAATAAAATGCATATTTGAAGGATTCTCTTGAATCCGTTAAATTAGGGAGAGGGAAGGGAAGCTCATGATTGCACTTGTGCACCCCAGGGCTGAAGGGGAGCAGAGGTGTTTGCGATGCTCCCTTGTTTTGCAGCGTTGCGCGTAACGATTGCATCTTCCTTACCGCCTCCCCGCCGGTTCCCCGCGTGCCTCAGCAGGCACCTCGCTGCCGGCCACAGCAAGGTTACTCTTCGCTTGGAGGCAGGCCCCGAGGTGCTCTTTTCGGGGTACGCAGATACAGTGATGCTGCCATGGGCAGGCAGTTGCACACGCAGTATGTAAGGGCCGGGGATTTAAAAGGCTGTCTTATTGCTGTCCACGGTTTTCCAAGTGCTGGCTCTGCTGGCTGGTGGCATTCTTGGGCTGGTGTAGTTGGCTGGTTTTCATACCTGTGGCTACAATCTTTATTTCTTTTAGCGTCTTGTGATGGTTGTAGAAGGTCCGGTTCTCTTTGGCCGGTCTCTCATGCACGCAGACCTTAGCAGGACGGGCTGTGACATGGCATACCGCCTGGCAGGGCTTGTTTTGGCAAACCCAGATGTCCCTCTGATCGTACCTGGGTACAAGCTGCAGGGCAGGGGTGGGTGGACGTATATTCCTTCACCTGGCAGCAGGCTGGGACCCAACTCCCCACCTCTGCGGGACCTGAGCAAGGGCGGGCACGGGGACCGATGCTCTGTGCTCCTGGGAGCGCGGGATTTGCCGATCCTGCGCCTGTTGGGTGCTCCAGTCTGCCCGTTCCAAAGGGGTGAGTTTCTCTTCAGCATTGGCCAGAATCCACCCAAATTGTCCCTGATGACCGTAAGAGCTTCTCTGCGAATGACAGGATTATTTAAGATCTGTGGCAGCTTCCTGGGCAACCTTGTGCTGGTGCACCCTGTGCTGCGTGGTGGTAGCGCTGGCCTCTCGATGTTGCTGAAGGCGCCGCGCGGTTCCCTTTCCCCGTGTTTTCTCCATGGCTGGGCAAAGGAAATACGGTGCCATTTTGCTGTTGTATTCTTCCAAGTGAGCAAGCTGGCATGAAGTAACACTTACACAGAGCAAGCATGAAGAGGGTGAGTGCTTATGGCATGCTGTCTTTTAGGTGTGTTTGGGAAAATAAAATCATCTGATAAACTACAGAAGCCAAAAGAGACTATTTTGAATGTACTTGATTCTTCTGTAAGTGCTACAATTATTCTGGCCTTTATTTAGAGTGTCAGTTAGACAGGGTGATAGCACCGGCGTAAAAATATGATGCTTTTGCCTGGATTGCATCCACTGCCGAGGGAAGGGCTGAGAGGGCCAGTGGAGCTTGGTACAAGGTTAGCAACAGATTCACTCAAGCCCTTAAAATATTTATGGTGTTGTAATCCATACACATTTTAAGCACATTTGACATCAGCCTGCATTGCTCTTGTATCTGTCATTGCTTATGGAGAGACTCCAGAGCGCATCACTGTACGGCTGGTAGGAGGTAGCTGCAGGTAGCCATGCATCGCATGTGTATTTTTATAGCGGAGATTTAGAAAGGAGTCATAAAGTCTGTTCCTAGAGAGCTCTTTATAGTGCGAGGAGGGGCTTTGCACAGCACTTGCAAAGGTGACTGACTGCTGGTGCAGCAGATGGGACTGGGGTGCAGGATATGTGCCGGCGCTGGCTGGGCAAGGAGGGTTTTGGCTGCGGGGCTCATCCCCTCCTCGCACGCCCAGCTGCCCCCCGCGCTGCCCCCAGCTCTCCGTCACCTGCGGGGAAGTGAAGCAGCCCGAGGAGAAGAAGATGTCTCAGATGTTTCTTCAGTGACTCAAAGTCACCCTGTCGTTCGCTGCGTTCCCGGAGCGCCTTCCCCTGCCCGCGGGTGCTGGAGGACCTGTCACCGCGGCTGCGAGCGCCGGCGCGGCGGGGCCTCGTGGGCTGTCACGTCGCAGCAGCCAGGTTTTGGGAAGCTGTGCAGCTCTTGGCACAGCTGGGAGGATTTTGGGTTCCTTTGAAGCTATCAAAACCCAGCTAAATGGGATGGATCATCTCGTTGGCTGGGCAATTCATCTGCACAGCTGCAAGGCAGCACTCCTGCCTCCCTCCTCCCTCCCTCCCTCCATCCTCCCTCACTGGTGTTCGGTCATGTCCTGCGTGGCCGAGGGAGCAGCCTCCTCCTCCTCTGGTGCTGGGGAAACACTGCCAAGGGCCGGGACACGCGGTGCCGGTTTGATGGGACGGGCTGGGCATCCTGCAGGCGTTGGGCTGCGGGTTCCCCGGGACAGCGCCCGTGCGGGGAGGGGGCCAGCACCAGCGCCTGCACGTGGTCCATGAGGCCCCACTGAGTGCTGGCTCCTTGGAAGCTGGGCTAAGATTGTACAGGAGATTTAAAAAATCATCAGAACTGGAAATGTTAATGCCTCCTTCCTCTCTGCTATGGCACAGGGGTGCATTTTTTAAATTTAAAAACTGCCTGGATTTTTTTCTCTTATGGTAAAACAATTTTTTTTAAAGGATAGCCCAGAGAAAACCCTCTTATGTCAGATTCCATCAGACATACTCCAGCACCTTCCCTTTTCCTCTGCTCTGTATCTCCTCCATCGCTCTCCTCACTTCTGCCCCTTCCACCGAGCCTGAAGCTGCTGCCTGCTGAATAGCTTTGGTCTTGGGACTCACCTGCGGATCTGGGTGGAGGAGCGGGGCGCAGCCGGGCGGCTGCACGGGATGAGCCCTCTCCTGAAGCCCCGTCAGCCGGTGGCAGCAGCGACGGGAGGGACAGGGTGGCCGGTGCACGTGGCAGAGCTGCTGCTCGGTCCCTATTGAGGCGCGGTGGCCTCCCTGCCGGGTGCTGGGTGTTTTTAGGAAGCTCCTGCAAGGCTCTGAGGTGGGGCGGAGGGCTTGCTGAAGGACAGGGGGACATGGGCTGGGTGGCAGCTGTGCCCAGGGGTGGCTGCTGGCATTTATCTCACATGCTGGGATGATGTACTGGGAGGCCATTTTATTGTGTCCATAGCATAGGTTTACCTCCATGGAGCGTGTTACCTGGTGCCATCTGCCTGCTGAAAACCAGGGCTCGGGAGCAGGAGTGCCACCGCTCTGAGCTGGATCAGCGCGGCGAAAGCCCCGGTGCTCTGCAGGGCTGCAGGGACGTGCCTGTGCCGTGGGTGGGTGAATAGTAAACCTCTGCTTGGAGCTGCGGAAGGAGGGCGGTGTGAGACCATTACCTGTTCCCATGGTCTGGGGAGGAGAACGGGGGATTCTCGGCAGGGACTGGGGAGGTTGGCTGCTTCCAGCCAGGGACACCCACCGTTATTTGTGTGTGCATCGGCCCTTTCTTTTACCTTTTTCTCCCTTGGAGGCTGAAATCTCCAAGCGTTTCACCTCCCAGGCTTTTTCTTGACCCAGAAATATTTCTGTCCGCCTGCAGTTGTCCGTGGTGACCGCGGGCTGTTGTGTGCCGGGGCTGAGCAGCACAACGAGAGGTTTTTGTGCTTGTGACGGTCTCCGTGGGAATGGGGCAGTAGGGCTTTTTATTTTTTGGGAAGACCATCCCCATGGCCCCTTCCTGGGCAGCGGTGAGCCCCAGGCAGCCTTGTCTGCCCCATGGGGGTCTGCAGTGGGCAGTGGGGCGGCCACCATGGCTGCCAGCATGTTCAGCTCCTGTGCACAGCCCCAGGCTGGTGCAGGATGACACCCTGGCATTTGTCATCAGGACAACGTCCGTAGCAGGCAATAGGAGCAGCAGGATATTCAAAAGGGTCTCCTCAGACACGGGGTGATTCCAGAGACCTGAGGGGTGTCTTTGGGATATTTGTCATTTTGAGTGTCCAGTTGAGCATCTTCCTTTTCTTGGGCACCAGGCTGTGTTCCTGGCGTCACCCTCTGTCCTTGCCTCTTTGGACGTGTGCCTGTTTGTCTTTGCATTTTGGTGGCTGCCAGGAAGGCCAAACTGGACCATTTCCCTCCCCAGGTCATGAGGACACCCACGATCTCTGCATGAATCCCTGCAGAAGACAGGGTTGCTCCGACGGGATCAGTGACTCCAGGGTGCTGTCACTGCAGACAGGGGACAGGTGGCTCCATGCCAGCCCTGGAACCCTAATGTGACACCCGGCCGGGGTGGCCCTGGGGCCATGAAGGTGTTGCTGTAACCTATCCACACGTGAAGACTTGGCAGAAGAGCCAGAGGCAATGCAGTAGATCCCCAGCCCAGGCACGTCCACCAGCCAGGGAACGGGGCCGGGATGCAGGAGAGGGCGGTCGGCAGCAGCGGACCCTGCACCGGCTCTGCTGGTGCTGCCCCACCTGCTCTGAAGGGACAGGAACTTGTTTTCTAGCCAAAAAAAAATGTCAGTTTTAACAAGCCAGTTGCCGTACTGCTTGAGGGATAGTTCTTGTCAATCTGCCACTTTTTACTCTGATGTGCTAAAAATAGTGCATTATTTCCAGGCAGTAATTGCACATCCTGTAGTCGTAATGAGCTCTTAAGGTAATTACCTTTTGGTGGGAAGGAGCCTAAGATAGGGTGTGTTTGGCTGACAAAGAGAGGGTTTTCAAGAAGCCTGGCGGATTCTGTGCTCGCATTAAAGGGCAGACCCCGCAGCAGGGGTGAAGCCTCTGGGGGAGATAGGAAGGCGGTGGCACATTGGCCCTTCCCTGATTTCTCCATGGGCGCTGGGGGAACGACGGCCTCCGTCACACATCACCCTCGCCTGCGCCGCTTTGAAGGGCGGTCCTGGAATAAGCAGTAGCGTCGTTGCCGTGCTTGTTATCGAGAGCATGTGAAAGGTGAACGTCATCTGGGGAGGCGGCAGGAACCAGCTTCCCATCTATGAAAGGATGTTTTAATGTGTTTAGTTTCTTCAAACCAGTCTTTAAAAGTGCTTTTCCATAGCTGGGGGAATTAACAGGAATTATAATATAGATTGAAAAAGCCTGACATGCCACCCACTCTATCAAGCCCTACAAGAGGTTACCCTGGCAGCCCCGCTCCCCCCGAAGCCCCTCTCGCCGTCAGCTCCCGATGCCCGGGGGCTGCTGGAGCGGGCAGGGAGGGGATGGCCCCACCTTTCCCCTGCTGATGGTTTGCCGTCCCTGGGTCAATAAATCATCTCTTGTAGTACTGCTTTGCCTCCCAGCTTTGTAAATCAATTTACCGTGTTGTAGAGTATCTAGTGCTTGCATGAAATAGGTAAATTACATCCACCACTGTTACATCTTTGTAACTAATTTGATAACATATTAAGAATATAAACCATTTAGAACGTTTTTGTCTGAATCAATTTTCCTTTTGTAAGGCAGAGGTGCTGATCTTACAGTACAATGCATTTCCCAGCCCTGTGGCTTTTCTTTATCGCAGTCTCCAATGTATTTCCACAATTACAGCCAGATTTATATATCTGCAGTTTCGTTCCCGCACGGCGATGCTGGGATATAACCTCTCCAGCTTCGGGTTTCTACAGCTGCGCCAGGTATGTGAGCGCGTTGCTACAAGGGGAAGAGCTTGTAAAGCTGTAACTCATGTTTTATGGAGACAAGATTTCCTCATATTTCTGGTTTTTCCAAGCGTGGCTATAGCCAGTAAAGTGCTTGTAGAAACCCACCCCCCTCCCGCCGGCATCGGTGAGGCCAGAGGCTGCAGGTTAAAGCTTTCTATCAGACATCAGAGAATCTGAACAGGAGGGCGATTTGGGAACGTGCTCCTTCACATGGCGCCTCGTGCTCTGCTCGTGTTTCCGCCCTGGGCTGACGCGAGCAATGGGATTTTGAAGTCCTGGACTGTCAGCGTTGCATATTATTTTGCATAACCTTTTTTAAAATAAAGGCCCCTATTAGAAATCAGGCTTAGTAGCCATGGCGCGACTGTTGTTCTTCAGGAAGAAGCTGTCAGAGAGGATCGAGCGCGGTTTGCTTGACGTGCCTTTGCTGGCTGTGCCGCTCCGAGGACAAAAGCCGGCTGCTTATGCAATCCCTGCGGAGGGGGAAGGATCCCAGCCCTTCCCTCACCACCCTCTGAAGCAGCTCCCGATGCAGTTGGCAGAGTGACGGGCGCTGTAGGACGGACTGACAGCCGGCGCTGACGAGCAGAACAGCGGTGACGGGCGGTGTTTAATGAGATGCTCCTGGCAGGAGGCTGGGACGTGGCTGGATGCCTTTGCCCCGCTTGATCTGTCGATGCCCCCAGGCCTGCGCCCACCCCGGCTCGGGGGCCTGCGGCGCGGGAGGGCGAGGTGCTGTCCTGAAGCTGCTGCAGCTCCTCCGGTGTATAAATTGCTGTGGTTGTGAGAGAAGAGGCTGTGGTGCCCTTGTGCAATTAGAGCAACGCCTTTGCAATATAAATATCGCCGCTTTAATAAAACCGGAGTGGTCTGTTGCTTGCAGATAACAACTATAGCATGGTATCAACATAAGCAAAGCATTATGTTAATGATAATCACTGTCCTCGCTGTTTGAAGGATGTGGCAGTGGCGTATACGTGTTTCAAAGTGCAGAATTACAGGCCAAGGCATGAAATCTTTATCTTTTAATTGGTTAACGCCGTGTTTCATCACCTTGGCTGGTGCAGGATGTTCGCCATAATTAATACTAATGAACACATCTGTTGGAGGGGAAGCCCTTCCTCCTGCGCAGTTTTCTTCCTTCGTTACTGTTTTGGTTTAGACCAGACCTCCAAAAGGCACGACCTGCCCATTTCTGTGTTGGGGAAAGGTGCCGGGCCAGGGGTGCAGGTGATGCTCCAGGGCTCGGTGTCCCGGTGCAGGGCCAGGGAAGCTGCTGGGAAAATTCCTCCTGCTTCCCCGGCGGGAGCGTCTCTGCCATTGGCGGGGCAGAGCGGAGCCCTCCATCAGCCGGCCGTCCCTCGCTGGGAGCAGGAGCTTGCTCAGGCTGTCGGCGCTGGCCGAGAGCCCCTGCGCGTCCTGGGGCGGGCAGGACCTGCTGCCCAGGTCAGGAAATTACAACCAGGGGCTGCTTTGTGGAAAGGTGGTTGCTTTTTTCCCTCCCACCTTATCTAAAGTGGCTTTCTGCTGGCTTGCTTGACACCAAGCCCTAGGCATTTTGCTCTGAGTATTGGGTATGCTGAGCACTGCTGGGACCAGAGAGGTCCCCAGGGGCTGTGGGTGCTGTGTCCCAAAGCCGGGCTGGCTCTTGGGCCCTGCTGTGCCGCAGGTGCTCCCCGGGAATGGCACCCCGTGAGCTCCCCTGTGCCCCCAGCCTTGCCAGCACCTCTGGGCCTGCGCCAGCCCCCTCTGCAAGGGCCTGGAGGCGATGCTCGCTCCGGCCGCGCAGGGAAGCAGCTCCTCTGGGATGTGTCGTGTTCCTGTGCTGGGCACGGTCTCGGTGCTGCCGGGGCAGACGCTGCGATGTTATTAGGCTGTTTGAGTGCAAAATGCTTCTGGTAGCGTGAGGCTGATGAAGCGGAGCAGCAGAGCTACCAGAGGCGGTCAGGAGATCGCGGTTCCATACCGGTGGTGATTCAGATGTGATTTATATGATGCTGCAGAACCGAGCTGAATGTTGCAAAGCAGCTGAGAATGGAGGTGCGTGTTGTCATCCAAGCTTCGAGGGCCTATGTAAGGGCTCGTGATGCTGGCTGGATACCATGCTGGCAGAAAGATGCCCTTTGGCAGTTACTGACTGATGGGGTTTTGATTCAGACGGGGCTGGGAGAAGGTGGTGAGAATGTTTGTTGCAAAGACACTTGCTCTTCCTCCACGTCCCCGGATCAGCTTCCCTCTGAAGCCCCGCTGCTTCCAGGCTGCTCCCCCTCTCTGGTGCTTCCCCCCTCAAATGCCCCCAGCTTGCGCGGGCAAGGCCTGCGGCCCGGCTGGGCACGCTCTGGCTGCTCCCGGTCTGCCCTTCGCCCCGTGCTACGCTGGGAGCACTGGGAGGGACAGGCGACTGCTGCTTTCCTTGGTGGGTTCTCCTGTCCTCCAGCGCCTTTTGTTTGTATTTACAATCTCCGTGTGCACCGAGGGATGCTGCGAAGGATGTGGTTTTGTCCCTGACTGGCTAGCAAAGGTGGCCCTGGGCGTGCTGAAGGAGTCTGCCTCGGCAGCCTGCTAAAATCCGGGGGTGTTTCTGCTGTTTAGATATGTGCATCTTCACAGAGGCTTTGAATTACCTCTCCGACAGTCCAGAGCCTCTATTGCCTTTGCTAAACTCCAGGAACTTTGTCTGAGTGAGAGACAGGGAGCAGTGGATCCTAGAGACAGCAAGGGTTTTGAAAATGTGCTTCTGTATCAGGCCTGATACGAAGACTTGCTTGCAGGGAAGGGCACTGCCTTGATTGCGAGGGGGGATCACAATTCATATAACTGCCAGGCAAAGCTCGCCTTTCTCTCTCTCTCCCCTCTGTGCATTTCTGACATGCAATCGGCACTGACCGTGCAGCTGCCTTAATTTTTTAGCAGCTCAGAATGACAGGATTGTACTCTCCTATCTATTTACCCATCTATTTCTGCAGAGTAAGGACCTAATTGAGCGAATAATGTACGAGCTGACGGCTCTGGAAAGCCATTGCGCAGCACTTTATATTTTAGGGAAAGCTTTTTATTCTGAGCCATTTGCAGCGTGCCCACGCAGGGCGCTCAGTCACTGATGGAGGCTCGGGGCGAGCGTGGGTCACGCGTCCTGCCGGGGACCCGGTCCCCGGGGGTCTCCAGTGCCCGATGCGGGGGTTACTGCTCACTGGTTTGTACCGTGGGGACAGGGTCCTGGAGAAAGGCTGCTTTGGCCCCAGGGATTGCAGGATCCATCCCTGCCACGTTCAGACCAAGCCCAGGAAACGTCCCTGGTACAAACATCCCTGTTCCCCTCGGAAAGGGGGGATCAGACCTGGGAGCTCAGACCTGGGAGCTCGCTGGGTCAGAGCGGTTCCTCGGTGGGATCTTGGCTCGGCGCTGGTGCCCCGGACCTCGCATGGCCTCTCAGGCCCCGGGGAGATGCTGAGCGAAGCCAGCACCCGCTTCCAGATGTGAGCAAAGCCCAGTCCTTAGCAAACTGTTGGAAACCCGCTTTTGCCGAGTGCTGAGCCCAGAGGAGCGGTTCCTCTTGTAACATGGTTTAGTTTTCACTGTGCAAACATCAGCTCTTGCAGCTGGGAAAGTGAAATCTCCAACCAGAAACCCCTCTGTGTAGCTAAGTGAAATATGGTTGCCTTGTCTAATCAGGCAAGTGACTGACACAATTTGCAAAGTCCTTGAGGGTGTTTAAAGGTCAGTAATGTGCAATACGTAACCAGCCCAGCGTGAGTCATGTCTGCTAAGCTGGCCTTTGCTGAAGTCACTAGATGGTCTGCTGGGTTTCTGCTTTACCTGTCCTGCTTCTCCATGAAAAGCAACAGCTGAGAATGGATCCGTATCCTCAAGGCGTAACTGAAGTGGTGTCTCTGCTCCATGAGGTTACGAGGAGAATCTGGGCAGACAGGATTTGTAGTAAGACCCGCAGAGGACGGAGTACTGGCATGCCGAAAACACAGCCTGTGCGCTGCACGGGGATTTAAATGAGCGGCTGACGGGTGGTGGAGCGGACGGCATTCCCACGCGGTGGGCTGTAGGTGATGTGCCTCGGCAGCACACACACAAATGCTGAGCGGTGGCACCGGACCAGGCTGTAACCGGGAAGGTCTCGCTCTCGTTTCCCCTTACTACAGCAAAACTCCTCCGAAGCCGCCCGGAGGAAGGGCCGCAGGCAGGGCGCTGCCCGGCTCCTGCGCCTGGGCAGGGGACGGCAGCTGGAGCGGGATGGGAACGGTGCTGGATGGTGCCCAGCTGCCTCCCCTCCGGGGCAGCACCGGTACGAGGGATCTTCACTGCCCAGATTTAGATACGTTCTATGAAATAAAGCAGCTTGAGCACCCCTTGCGTACGTAGGCTTGACTCAGCCTTCCTAAACCTGTTCTGCGGTTTTAAACAGTGTTGGGGAGGCTGTGGATGCAGCCCTGCCTGGGACTTTGGGGTTTGGCATTTGCTGTTCTGTTTCCACCGTTATTTTAATGCCGCAGCAGTGCAGCTTTAAAGCAGACTCCTGTGTCTCGGGGCAGCTGCTTCGTGTGTCCTTGTGATTTAGAGAAAAACATTGATGAAAATGGCAACGGCGAGGCTGTGCCCGCAGGCTGCAGTGACAGCAGTGACAGCAGCAGCCCCAGGCACAGATGCGCAGCGCCTTTCTCGTAACCTGGGGTCTGTGCAGGATGGACAGATGGACGCGGGGTGGCTGCCGGCCATCGTCACCTGCTGAGCTCTGCTGGGGGTCTTACTGGAAGCTGGGAGCTCTGTGCGGGATTCGTGAGTGAGGCTCCCGTGCCCGGAGCTGCTGAGGCGGTCGGAGGGGCAGGTTTGGTGACCTGGGTGGGCAGGACTCAGCAGTGCTGTGTGTGAAGGCAGTATTTACACAATCCTCTGTAGTAAAGCGGCATTCGCGACTCTGACGGGCGAAGGCGTGCGCAGGGACTGAGCTGGGTCTGCCTGGTGAGGGGTAAGGTGCACGTACATCATTTTTATGTAGACAGGCAGCAGAGTCAGGGTGCTGGTGCTCTCTGCACAACTTCTTTTCTCCTGCAAATGAATTAGGGACCCCTGTGTCCTCGTGACTTTAATTCTTCTCGCATCACTCCAGGGTAACTCGGCTTGAGTTGGTGGAATTGCTCCGCCAGCTGTTTCCCTGAGTGAGGTCCCCTTGTCGGCAGTGGGTGAGGGTGGGCACACGCTGCCTTTGTCTCCGCTGGCGGCAGTGAAAGGGCCCTCTCCACTCCCCCTTTCCCAGCTATTTAAGCCCAAATTCTTCTGCAGAGTTTCAGTGGGTGGGAAGTGCGTCCATGCTGCAACGCATCGTGTTCTCTGTAGGACCACACATAGCAGCGCTTGGTTGCATTTTTTTTACATCTGTTGTCAGCAGCAGCATCTCATTTTGAAGAACCACGGCTCCCAGGAATTTTCTAATATTGGACTTTCCAAAAAAACAAACCCTCGCCAAATCCAACGCCTGTGTGGTGTGCGCCGTAGCCGTGGGACGGGGAGCCGGGGGTGGCCACCCCTCGCATGGGGCTCGGGTTCAGGTCAGGGTTGGAGGAGGGCAGGTGCCGTCTCCAGCAGCGTCTCCAGGCGGAGCGGGCAGAGCGTGCGGGATGAGCTGCACCGTGACAGCGGTGGGCTCATAAAGGGACGGACACCGAGGAGGAGCTGGGAGCTGGTGGGACCAAAGGCTGTTTTTCCGAGCGCTGCCGCGGGACCAGGATGGCCCGTGGAGTGTGGGCGCATCGGCCGGCCCCTCCCTGGAGTCAGGGACGAGGAACCTTCATACCTTTATTTCTCTGTCCCTTATATGTGTGCGTAAACGCACACTGGTCTGAGACCCTTCAGTGGTTCTTGTAGTGCAAGTAATACATCAGAGACAGAAAATGTAATCAATGTTTATTCTTGATCCAATTAGTACAACTGGAGTTGATTTCTCTAACCCGTGCGAACGTTCCTTAGGTGTATTTTCATTTTTCTTCCCGCCGGTTTCACAAAACATTGTTTCCCTTTAGCAGAGACACTCTCTAATCATATGTGAAACCTGGTCTGATGTGAGTAAGTGGAACAGACAGGCAGAACCTTTTTTACATTAAACTCGAGTCGCAGAGTCTTGTGCGCACACTGTGCTGGATGAGTGTTATCTGCAGCCATGATACCTCGGCTTTACACGCTCTCAGGGCACACGGCTGCACTTCTGAACCAGCACGGCTCAGTCGCTCTCTGAAAATTATGAGGTTGAACTGCTGGGAGAGCTTCCCTCGTTTTGCTTTGTTGTGGCCATAAAACCAAAATGCATCCCTTTTTGTCCGGTTTGGGTTTCTGTTCCGATCTGACCGCTCTCTGCTTTAAGTGCAACTCATTTGGGTAGGTTTTTAAAGGGCATGTCCCAGGCCGTTAAGGCCAGGAGCTGACCTCTCGTGGTGCTGCCACATCTGAGGCGGTCCCCGTGGGCTGCAGCCAGGCTTTGCCGGGCGGGGAGCGCCGGGCGAGCCATGCTTTCTGTCCGACAGGTGATGGAGGGAGCGCTGCTCGCGTTCTCCCTCCCTGAAGCACCCGCATGTTGCTGTGCTGCAGGGCCCCCGACCCACCAGCGCTGGTGGGTCTGCTTCGTTAGCATGGGGTAAGAATAAAGGTCACAACAAACTCCTCTTCGTTAAGACAGAACACAAACCCCCGCCAGAGAGCCGGGGGGAGGAAGGGCAGAAAACAGCCCCTGAGATGGGTCACGGAGGTGTTGCTCCATGCAAGCGTCAGGGAAAAGGAGATGAGCGGGAGCAAAGCAAAGGGGGTTTCTGCTCGGTTTCTGCCGAACCCTGGGGGAAAGCCCGGGGGAAACGGGAGCAGTGATCCTTCCCAGCTCAATGCCCACCCGGAGAGCTATTCCCGTGAGTCTCTGCCAGAGAACGTAGCTTTGCCCTGCTCTCCTTCTAGTAAATAAACAAAGGTGAAATAAAACATTTGATTTGGAATGTCATGTGGTATTTTTTCACCTGCAGAATTCACAGTGAAGACAAACCCAGCTCAGTTCAGGCGGTGGACGCCCGCCCCGGCCGTCAGGGCTTCCAGCTCAGCGTCCCTTGGCCCCTTTGCTGCGGGTGAGCCAGCAGAGCCGGGCGCACCGGCGAGGACGCGCAGTCCCAGCTTTGCCGGCAAACCTGCAGCGGCAGCTGTATGGGACCAAAGCCTTGACTGATGCAAACAGCAGCAGCAAACCCAACCAAGTTATCTCCGCCTCTGATGTTTGGTCTCTAACTACCCTTCGAGGTCCTGGTGGAGCTGATGCTGGGAGGGGATGGCTGCAGGTCTTGGTAAGGCTTGTTCCTGCAGGCTCGGTGGTAAATTTGAGGTTTAAGAGCTCTGGGCACAGCGTTTGCAGGAGCTCCTAGAGGGGTAGAAGGCTGTCAGCCTGGATAAATATTAGAACAGCAAAGAGAGGAAGGAGAAACAAGAGTGAGAAGGAAGAGCAAGCAAGAGGAGAAGATTGCTGCAATTTGTGAAGCCCTTGGGACGGTGCCCGAGAGCTGGGTGTTCATACCTGATTGAGCTCAAACAAAAAATCCTCCCCGTCTCCCGAGGTGTCTGAGCGCAGCGAAATGTCGGAGCAACTCGTGGTCCAGCAGGTTGGCGGCCATTCTCCATCCCGCTTCCCATCTCCGCAGGGTCACTGGCAGGACCGGCTGCCGGCAGGGAGCTGCTGGGCTGCTCTGGGCAGGCTCACGACGAGCGATTCACCCGGGGTGCACCCAGCAGCCGAGTGCTCCGGGCAGGGCTCCCCTGGCCCCCCGGGGCGGTGCTGCTGCTCTCCCTGCCTGCTGCCGGGCTCTGCCCGCACCCGGCCGAAGTCGCGGCTGCCTCGCCAGGGGAGGGAGGGTTTTGCTGTGGGGCAGAGGAGCTCCTTGCGTGCTCGTGCATTAAATGCTCTCCTCTGCCATTGGAGAAGTGCTCCGGGGTCTGGCGATACATTAGGGATGCGGGAAGGCTCGCACACAGCATCTGTGCTGCCTTCTCCTGCTCTATGGGGCAGCTTTTCTTGCCTGTTCAGTGGCATGTACTGAAAATGAGTGCCCATAACCAGGTGCCAAGAGTAAAAATTTGCTTTTCTTGTGTTTTATTGAGGAAAGCATCACGTTTTCCCCATTTTAGTAATCTGTGCTATAGGCGGGGAGCTGGTAACCTGCAGCCCGCTGAGAGGCGTGGGACTGGCTGGGCATCTTCCCCCGCCCCGGGATGGACGCGAGGGTCCCCTGGCTCGGGGTCTCTCGCTGCCGCAGGCGCGTTTGAAGCTTCTGCCCGGGGTCCAGCAGACCCGTTGCTGCCGGGAACACTCTCTTTCTGGTTTGCTTCTGAGGGACAGCATAAAATTAGGAGTTATGCACGGCAATAAGCTTTGGAGCTCTCCATCACCAGCATCACCTCAGATCATTAAGCCTGAAATAATTTTAATTGGATCCAGAATTCACAAGAGACGTTTTGTGCCGTTGTGGAGCTGGACTAGTTTCTCTGATATCACGCCAACCATCTGAGCACAGTAGAGGAGAGAGTCCCTGCTTGGCTTTGGCGTGCCTTTGGGTCATAACTTACTGGGTCTACTTGCAGTACCAAGCTGGGTTTAAAGATTAAGAGATAAATATTTTGTTGCCTTTGGAGTGGATAAACACCACTTGAAAAGCTCTAAGTTGTTGAGTTAAGTTCTTGAAACGAATTCTCTAGTTTGTTGCAGCGACAGCCACCGGACACCCCGTTCATGCGGGACAAAGACGTGTATCTGCTGGGGAGACGAACCTGCAGCTCTGCTGGGATGGATTGGGTATGAGCAGGAAAGACAAAGCTTCAATTAATCATTTTGTGTGTCCCAATTAAAAATGAGGCATTCGTCTTTGCAAATGAATGGCAGATCAGTAACCCTCACCCACGCAGACAGGCTTTTTCAGTTAACGTGTCTTTAGAGCGCGTGGACTTCTTAAAATGAATTAGGCATTAATCAAACAGAGATGATTCAGTGCAATGACTACACAGAAAGGTGGGGCAAAAAGTAAACATTAAAAATTCCATTTAAATAGACTGGCCTAAGAACACTTGCAGCTGGGTGTGTTGCAGCTCTTGCTCCTGTGTCCCCTGGCTAAGGAGAGCTGGGTGCCCAGAAAGCCCCCCCGGGTGCTGCAGCTGCGCGGAGGCTTCGGTTCGGGATTTGGTGGCTCCTTGGGTCTGACCATCACAATAAACTTCCCACTTTGTGCTTCCAGTTTAATGGTGGGACTGCAGTTGCAGATGCCAGTGTGTGCCCGTGGCTGCCCTCATGGCACGGGCGCCCGGGCACCCGTGTGCGTGGGCAGCGGGGGACAGCTGGGCGGCTGCCCAGGAGGGGACTTAGCACGTTCCTGAAGTGCCTGTGACAAACGCTGTGGTTTGAATGGGAGTCGGCTCTTGTTCAGGTGTCTGCATCCCTGCTGATAAGCGGTGCGGGGAATTAAAAGCTGAAATTACATTGAGAGCCCCTCTCTTATTTTTTCTGTCGCCTTCCAAATCGACAGGGTATAAACCAAGCACAAAACGTTAGCGCTGATTCGGTGGTGCCAGGCAGAGCACGGGGCTCGGCTCAGCTTCGGGGTATTTGCTGAAATACAAATGCATTGATTTGGGAATGTCAGGATATTTCTTCTTGTGCTAAGCTGCAGTTCACGGATCACCTGGTGGGAAACCTGTCATGCCGAAAGCTGCTGCTAGCGGCGCAGCTCCGACCCGGGTGCCCGGGAGGATGCTGCAGCCCGTTAGCGGGGTTAAAATGGGACAGGGGGATTTGTCTGGTTGTGGTCATGATGGGGCTGTAAACGGCACAGGAGCAACCAAGGGATGTTTTAAAATGTACACAGAAAAGTCCCAGAGAGCATCAGAGATTTGACTGTATTTGAGGAGGACTCTGGTGTACAAACAGCACTTGGCATTTGCACAGCGGCCCTCTCTCCTGTTGCAGTCAGATGCCGTTCATATACTGACACGACACAAACCCTGGGCAAGGTATGGCCGAAGCCTCAGGAAGGGTAAAGCCTCGGCTGCGCTGGGCCGCAGGCGGGCTGGGGAGCTGCTGCGCAGGCTGGGAGCGAAGAGCGATTGCAGGGAGCGGGACGAAGCGGGGGGATTGTGGGGAAAAGGGGCTTACGGAGAGCTCGGCAAGCGCAGGGAAGAGCAGGCTGGCAGGGAGAGTGGTCTGGGAGCTGGCTGGCAGAGCGGCTAGGGACACGGTCCTGGGCTGCGCAGGGTGCCGGTGCCGGCCCCAGCCCTGCCCTTGGCCTCGGTCCCTCTCCGCGGGCGCCTGGCGAGCAGCTTTCGAGGAAACGCCGCCACACCTGCGCTCGCCTGCCCGACCTGCCAGCGCTGCTGCCGCCTCCGAGACCACAGCCAGCCCTGGACCATGGGCAAGGGCTGCCCATCGCGGAGGAGTAAGGGGACATGGAGGACGATGGGCAAACGCATGGCGGGGGAGCTGGTGCCGTTTGTCATCGTGAGCCCTGGTGCCCACACACCTCATCTGCCCATCGTGGGGAACTGGGCACCGGTCAGCTCATGCGAGGGCAGCAGTGCCAGCACGGGGCGGTCCCAAGTCGGGGTGCCCTGGGCTCCGGGCAGGAGCCGGAGGGCTCTGGCTGCGGTGCTCCGTCCTCTGGCCCGGGCGGGTGTTCGGTAACCTCTGATTAGCTGGCCTGAAAACCAAGGACAATTTTGCACGCAGGTTTTACAGCTGAAGTTTTGTTGCTGATGTTCGTTGTTTTCTTGCCCTGACGGACACTGGTGATGCCATTAGGTCACCTCAATTTGAATGTTTAACGGATGCTTAAATATTTAATTGTGCATTGCATGCTGTGAGCGTGCGTACCATGCAGACGTCGCACTGCTGGTATGATGTTACACGAATGCAGAGTTTATTCTGCTCCAGCAAAAAAGAGGGCAGCGGGCTGCCTGCAGGCAGGTGCCTGCCCGGGGGGCCACGTCCCGGCGGGGCACGGGCTCCTGGTGCTCTCCCAGCCCTGAGTCCTGGGCAGAGCTCGCCCGCGGCAGCCAGGCTGCTCCGCTGCAGGAACACGGGTGCGAGGCCGTTTCCCGGGGTCAAGTCCCGCTCCTCTGCTGAGCCCCCTCTGCCTTGGAGCTCCTCAGGGGTGTCTGGGTCGGGATCATCCTTCCTGCTGCAGGAATGAGGATTCCTGATGCTTCTGGCTGGCAGCCATGATTCGGGCTAATTCCTCCCCAGATAAAAGCTGAGCTAGACCCCTCTCCAGCGCAGGCAGAGTCGGTGCCGCTGTCTGCACACCCAGCCCTTTTCTTCCAGCCTTCCCATTTCGGAAGCAAACCTGGACCCCCAGTTTCCCTTCCCCATATTATCTCACTGTGCTGCCCTTGTTTGCAAAGCCCCTTTTTATTCTCTTTCCTGACTTCTGCATAAGCACCTCTTTTTGCTGTGCCTCAAATGCGGGTTCGTGCCGCCCTCCCGGGGGGCTCCCGCTTGTGCCCTGGCCCCCGCGGTGGGATGGAGCGGGGCTCATCAGCCCTGCGCTCTCTGCAGCTGAACTCGAGCAGAGAGAAGCTCATGGCTCCAGCATCCCTCTGCTCTAGGCCATCTGCAACTTTCTGGACTGTGGTAGCTGTTTTGTCCTCTCTCTGGGTTCAGCTGCCAGCCCAGCTGTGGTCACAGCTCCCGCAGCAAAACAAAGCACTAACCACGCCGGAGCTGTAGCAGCAGTCTGAACGAACCCGAGCGTCCCCCAGGCTTGTTCTCTCAGCTCATGGCTCCTCATTATGCAACCCAGAAACTCCAGTCCTATTTTTATTCATAATTATTAGCTTGATGCAGTAAGAGCCTCGGTGTGGATTCCGAGGTAGGTTTGGTTGGCCCCCTCGTGCCCTGGGAGGGTCGCAGGAGCGCTGGTGCACACACGTATGCTCATGCACACGCAGCTCTGCCCCATCTCAGCCGTGTCACCCCCGAGCCCCTTGCCGGTATCGGAGCCGTGGGGCTGCCGCCTTTGCAGGGATCAAGCAGACGTTCCTTGTGCTGCCCTTTCGTGAGGTCCCTCCCCGGTCTCTACCGTATGGGTTTTAGCTAGGTATCGCTGCTGGGAGCGGTGGCTGTTGGGTGCTCTGGGGGAAGACCAGGGCAGTCCTCACGTACGAGGCCGCCCGGAGGTTAATAAGCTGTTGCAGACCAGCAGTGTGTTCTTGCGTCTGCCGTGAGCATGGTGATTTTGAGGTGCTGCTATTGCCCAAGCCTTTTAATATCAAGTTTTCTGTTAAAACAAGCTGCAAACCCCCAGCGTCAGTGAGATGCATTTTGGGGCTGTGATGTGCGCTGGAGGTGATGCGCCTTTGCTCTTCGTTTCCCATTCCCATCACACACCCACACTGCCATCTCCCCTGGAGCAGGCGGACTGGCAGCGGTCAGCCCGATCCCTGCTGACAGACACTCCTCCGCCCGGCTTAGTGAAATATCCCAGTGGAGGAGCGGCGCTGGCTTCCGCGTTGGGGCTCCCCAGGTTGGGTGGGAAGGCAGGGAGCGGGGGGAGCTGCAGCCGCGCTGGCGCAGCTCTGCCCTCGGCTGCATCTCGCTGGCTTGCCGGTGCGGTGCCTTTGGGGGTTTGGTTCCCCTCTGCCTTTGCTCGCAGGAGGAGGCGGGTGGTCAGAGCGGTGCCCTGCCCTGGCTCGCACCGAGAGCCCCTGGGCCGCGGCCGGGCTTGCAGGGCTCACGCAGATCAGTGAGAGCGCAGGCATGGCTTTCCAATGTATGCTGTTGGCTTTCAGGCAGCAGCTGCTGCAGCGTCTGGGCCGGCTGCTCCGAGCAGCTGAGCACCCGGTGACGCCCCAGGAGTGGCAGGCAGGCAGCAGCCGGGACGGGCAGATGCATCATTTCCACCACCTACCTGTTGTGAAAATACTTCCTTAGCGGTTGCGGAGGGGCTGGAGCGGAGCGGCTGCGCCGTGCCGAGGCGCGTCTCACCTGGGCGTTCTTCCCCTCCGGCCCCGTCCTCGGCAGAATCGGGCCGGGGGCTTCCAGCACTGTGGCAATACAGATGTCAGCGCTGGAGACAGCCGGTAAGTGCTGACACGTCTCCAGGCAGTCAGGAGCCTTATCTTCTGCAGGGGGCTGTTTCTGCGTATTCCGCTCCTGGGGGTGAAGGTAGTAAGTTTGTGGAGGGAAGAAATTAAACATTCCCTGGGTTTGCATTCTGGATCGTTTCCCATCGCCCACGGGATGCTGGATGTGAGCAGACTGCCGAATCAGCCTGCCAAGCAGCAGTGCCAGCCTCGAGGCCGTGTCGTGCTGTTGCAAGCCCAAATCAGACCGGCAAATCTCTTCAGCTACTTTATTTTTCTGGAATTAGAAATCAAAATCTTTTTTAGTAAATACTAACACTTAAAAAAAATAATTCCCATGGCTGGGATCCTCCGTTGCAAGTTCCGTTCAGTGCCAATGCTCTCAGCTAGCAGCTCCTGCAAAGCCGTTGTCTCCAGTATAAATGGTTACACAATCCTAATTCTCATGCTGCAAATGGCTTCATTATGAAAACATAACATCAAAGTAGACCCAGAAACAATCAAGTTTCTGTTCAGAATCCAAGATGTTTGGGGAGGATCAAGAGTTCAGCCTTGCAAACTGCTCCAGAGAGCAGGTTGGGCTGGGTCCGGGGAGGATGAAAGCAGCTCCCCCCCCGCAGCCTGACAAAAAGTTGTAGTTTATCCTGAATTTGTAAGGGGAGATAAATGTGGAAATCCTTTCATGACCCAGTAGGCACGCTGAATTAACGAGACGTGAATGTGAATAACGTGTGAAATAAATGAACAAGGAGTCCTCGTATCTGCTGCCTGGACAGCGGGAAGTAACTGGTCCGGCGGAGCGGGATGCTGGAGCGGGAAAAGGGGTCCCTACACGTCTGCCCCCACCGGCATCCCTCCCTCCAGCTGACCAGAGGCTTCTTCCAAGCCCACAGACTTTTACAGTTTGTGAGATGTCGAACCCTGCAGGGTCCTACGGTGCTGGAGAGACGGGGGTGAGGATTTTGCTGGGCTGCCCCAGGTCTCTCCCCGCTTTGGCTCGGGCCGTCTCTCTGTGCTTCGGGGCAGTGTAGGGGCTGCGGGACGGAGGACGAAGCCCAGCGCTCCTCTTGCATCATCCTGCTTTAATGAACTTCTTTGCCAGTCCATGGCACGGACTAATTTGGTTTCTGTATCAAAGAGAATTAAGCTGTGGCTCGTGACCCTGATGGTCTGTTTAGCTGACGGGGAAGTTGCTGCGTCTCTGCAGAGGTAACCGCGTTATCTGCACAGCGCCCATTTAGCCCTAATGGGAAGTAATGGCAGTGTAGCTTCCCATTAGAGCTAATGGGCATCACCAGAGCGACTGGCCCAGCGCAGTGAAGCCGTGCCGTGCCGCGCCTCGCCGTGCCGTGCCGTGCCGCGGGAGCAGCGGGGGGAGCGGGAGCAGGGGCGGCGCGGCAGGGATCCGCCGTGGGCAGGCAGGGGTGATCCCCCCCTGCGAGGGGGATGGCGGAGAGAGACCATCTCCCTGCTGGGAGGAGCTGGGAGGCAGGTCCTAAAGCTCCTGTTCGGACTGGAGAGTGGGGCTGAACCAGATACTGCAGAAATGGGTCGGTGCCATCGGATGCGCGCGGTGAGCTCCAGGGTTAAGGCACAATAAGTCTGGGGTTTTCTAAACAGCTTTTAATTTTGTGGGATCCGTGAAAGAAGAGCAAAGACCACAGATCCTGCCAGGTCTTTAATCTTCACAACAGCCGACAGCGCATAAGCTGCTGGATTAACCTTCGCTTTCTGCTTTTCTCTGAGCAGCCCATTTGCTTCCCGGCGCCGTGGGCCGCAGAGCTCCTGCTCCGACTGGCAGTGCTACGAGCCGGCCGCGACTCCGCGCCCTCCGCGCCAGTGCCGTGTTTCCATCAGGGCGAGCGGGGAGGGCCCCGAGCATTCGCCTTTTGGTGGCGTTACTTGTGCTCAGGTAGAGATGCATCGCAAGCAGGAGCATACAACTACCTGCTCTCTTTTCTTCCAAATTTCTGAGTTTCTGGTTCAGCAGGAGCCCAATCCAGGTCAGCCTTTGCTGGTTTTAGCAAAACTGTTTCCCTCTGCCAGGTTTGGATGAGGCTGAGATTTTTGGAGTACACGATGGATCCAACATAAGTGCTAATGATTTGATGCGTGTTATTAGTAAGGCTCCATCATTTCTTCTCTTCCTCAGTGTGACATAGTGAAGAGGAAAGAGGCATTAGTCAGGGGGCCGAGCCTAATTGTAAAATGTTAGAAAAGAGAAGTAAATGGCACAAACGGAGGCAGCTCTTACGTGACCGATGACTCAGGCTCCCGCTAACCTTGGCAGCCGAGCTGGGCTGGTGCGAGGCCAGTGAACAATGCCCACGATGTGCGTGGCACAAAGGGGCTTTTCTTCACCCAAAGCACGCACAGCTGCTTGCTCCAGCTCCTCTTTCCCCCACAAACAATGGCAGGAAAACCTTGAATTGCGCTGGAGTTCCCCTCGGTTGCTCTCATCATCTCCCAGGCCAGGGGCTGTGTGGTCTTGGCTGAGCTCAGACCTGGGGGTTTCATAGCCTTCTTAAAAAAAAAAAAAACAACATGCCAAGGAGCAGCTGGTGGCAGTTGATGACTTTCCGCATGAGTCAGTCAGTTTGTCTTTTGGGCATCGAGGTGGTGCCCGTCCCCGTGGCGCGAGCCGGGGCAGAGCGAGTCCTCGTCCCATGCGTCGCCTTGCAGCCCCCAGCGCCGCTCCCGGAGACCCAGGGGCTCGGCCCCCAAGCACGCGTTGCAGGTGGTGGCCCGGGCAGCTCCTGCCCCTTTCTGTCCTGTGCTGACACAGACAGAAAACCTGTGGCTTTGCCCCGTTACGCGTGCTGTGGCAGCACCTCCTGTGCCTGGAGCTGGGAGTGGGGCTCCGTCCTGGCCCCAAAAACCCTGCGGGAGGTCCCCAACCCGCCCTGCTCCAGACCCCACAGGTCTGTCCGATCTCGCCCACGTAAACAATACAGCAAGAGCATCATTTTAGGTCAATATTCAGTGTAAACTGTATGAACGTGTTGCAGGACGGTGGCGGGTGCTAGTGAAGCAGCTGGGAAGTGGAGGTGCAGCATCGGTGCGCAGGAGCCGGCCACCCCAAAGGGCCGTCACCGGAGACCTGATGGAAAACCCTCCCCACATGCCGAAGGACTCGGCTTCCCATTTCTCTGGCTATGGCTTTGGATGGTAATAGCAAGAACAACATCAGTGCGGTGACGTCGATAATGATAGTAATTAATGAAAACGCTTTTTCATCTTTAAACCTATTGCTCTTATCTCACTGAGCGCTCTGCACGCATCGGCTGGTTAACCCTCCTGCCCGCGCCGAGCTCACCGGAGAAGCACGGGTAGCTGGGCCCTGGTGCTGGTGCCCGACAGGCTGGTGCTGCTGCTTTTCGTGCGTGGTCATTCTGCTCAGGAGCTCGGCTAGCGCAGTTGATTTGACAGTTTCCATCTTTGTACTTTATTTCATGTTTTTGAAAGATTTATTTGAATAAATTGCCAGATGAAATACTGCTTTCAACTGGTTGACCTGCTGGGGTATTGTAGCCTTCCAGCAGTGCCGTCAGGGAAAATTCAAGCCTTAGAAGTTTGCCTGGAATAAATGAATTGCCTTGTAGGTGTTTTGATGCAAAACTGCATTAAGCAGAAAGGGGGGTTTAGTGACTGTGTTTGTTGGTTAAAAAAGAAAAGAAAACTTTTCCGTAGGTTTGAATGGCCGAGTTGTTCACCACGGTCGGCTTGGGCTAGTCGTGGAGCGGAAAGCTGGCAATGCCGCGGGGGGATAACAGCTCGTGGCAAATGCTGACTGGAAAACCAAACCTGGTGCCCAGTTCCCACAGCTGGGGAGAGTCGTACAGAGACGTGGTAATTGGTGGGATGAAGAGGTGCTCAGAATATGAGTATGTGAGATGAAATACATCTTAAAGACATTTTTAGGTGCTATTTCTCCAGAGCCTTCCCAAGGGTGATGGTTTTGGACTCCATGCCAGCCACCTCCTGCCAGAGCAGAGTGAGGTGAGCAAGTTTAAGTTGAGCCTGCCCTCCAAGCTGCGCCTTGGTAAGCCTGCAGCTCTTCTTGGCCCCGAGAGCAGCCAGCGGCTGCTCTTGGCGATGGCTCGCGGTGCCGGGGCTCTGCCCAGCTCCGCTCCGAGCTGGCTGCTGGCTGGGGAGCAGCAGGCACGGGCCAGCACAGGGCACTCGTGGGCCGCTCGAGTTGTCCGAGGCTGCAGGACAAACCGTTGGCACCTGCCTGTGGCTGCAGCCCGGGTCTCTGTCGTGGGATGATGGGGATTTCCATGCTGGCAGATCCTGGGCTGTTGGCACGGGGTCGGACAGGGCGGCTGTGCCCCCGGCAGAGGTCTTTAGGAGCAGCCAGGCTGTACGGAGGTAAAGCCGCTGCAAAGCTGGGCTTGGCAGCACCTGCTGCCAGCAGGTTTGCTGAGCTGATCCCTCTTCCTCAGTGCTGCAACGACCGCTGGGATTTAAACTAACAACAGGGGGCGAAAGCACCACCAGCTCAGCAGCGGCACGACCATGCCCCTGCTGAGCCCGAGGTGCTTTCGCCCCGTTTCACCCTCCCTCCCGCCCGAGCCCCCATGCTGGGAAGGTGCTGGGAGCAGTGGGTCCGGGGGGAAAACTGATAACCCCAGCCAGCAACCGGTGTCCCTTCTCCAGCCACACCTGGGCAACGTTCGGCGCTTCAGGGTGACATTTATACTCCAGCTCAAAGAGTAAAAAGCCAATGGTCTGATGATGTTCATCCAACAAAATTACTCCTAGAATCAGTGTGCTGACTGAAATAAATCACGTTCAACGGTAGCATGAATGTTTCTTTAATGCAGAGGTGTTCAGTGCTCCTGAGTGCTGGTGGATATGTCTTTGCCTTGCGTGGGATTGTGCCTGGGCTCTCGGGAGATGGTCACGTCGGAGGTCCCTGGTTTCAAGGCAGATCTCAGCGAGGCTGGCCGGTGTATTGCTGCTGGGATGCAGAAGGGATAGGGGATTGCATCCACTGGAGGCAAACCTTACTGGAGCCAGCCAAGATTTCCTTCTATACAGGAAATAACTTAACAGCACAACAATAGTTATTGCTGTATTTGTAAGTAGGAAGGTAATTCCAGGCTTTACTCATGTGGCCATGGCGTTATCCTTGAGGTGCGCTGGGTAGCTTTGTGTGCACAGCCAAACCCCATCGTTCTTCATCATCATCGTCATCATCACCCACCCGAGCTTATTCTTGCCCAAACTGCCAGAGAGTGCCGCTCCCGGGCGTCAGGCAGGGCCGCCCCCGGGCTGCTCCAGCACAGTTCAATCGGCAGACACCGGAGGAGGCTCTGGGAACCAGCTGAAGGTTTGCTGGGAAGCACGATGGCCGCAGCACGTGCAAACCTCTTGCTGTGCCATGGCCAAGCAAGAGAGCACGACAGGGCGCAGCTGAACCTGGGGAAATCACCGCGCTTCTTGCCTGCAGCAAGGAGAGGAGCCTCGCTGCCGCTGCTCGCCCTCCCGCGCCGCCGGCGGCTGCCGCGAAAGGGAAAACTCCGGGTGAGTTCGGAACAAAGTGGCACAAAATGGGGCATAATATGTTGTTTGTAACTGTCCTGTTATTAATAGTTAATCAGTCTGCTCTGTATTTCAAAGCGTGTGGGCATGGGAGGGAATTGCCAGCGAAGCAAACCACTTAACTCGGAGTTGCGTTTCTGGCGTTCAGCCTCTGAGGAAACGCTCTCCAGGTTTTCCTGGAGAGCTCATTACAGAGACAATAAAGGCTCATGATAAATAGGATGCAACCGTTATTAACATGTGGTCCCTAGGAACTGGTCTAAAAAACTCAGCGCTTGGACAATAAAATTGTGTCCTTGATTTGTGTGGCAGCGTGTTCCCTCCCGTTGCCATGGCTGCGGCATCCTCCAGCGATGCTCCCAGCTGCTGCCTCCCAGCCTGCTCACAGTAACGCTTGCTCAGATCCGTATCTTCTCGGGCTGGGGTATTTGCATTTTAAACCATCAGAAATGCCTTCGCATTAACTGCTGGATTCGCATCCATTTTACAAAGTATTCCCATTTATTCCTGCCTCCTTTCCCAAATACTGTGGTTAACATGAGCAGAATATCCTTCCTCAAGGCAAGAAGAGCTGTCTCCAAAGGGAAAATTTTCAGCGAATTGGCTTGTTTGCCTTTGTTTAAAATATCTGTGTATGGGGAAGTCGGTGGTGGAGAGTGGGTTGGGTACCAGAAGGCCACCTCCGCACCGGCCCCTGCGGCAGAGGCGAGGGCGGCTCTGGCACCGGTTGCGGGGTCCAGACGGGTGTCCCCATCCCGCCAATTCCTTCCTCCGCACCCATCTTGTGTTCCCTTTACACAGAAGCCACGCGTGCCCCGTGCTGGCAGTGGTCACCCTGGAAGTCCATCACGGTGCAAATCAGAATATTTAAAACCACGGATGACCTGCGGGGAGGTATGCAGCCGGCGTACATACGCCGGGTCGGTGGAGCATCCCCGTGGCGTGCATCCCCATGGCGTGCATCCCCGCCACCTCGCCCGCCGGCGGCTGGGTGCCCGGACCCGTGCCGCCTCGCCTGGGGCTGTGGGTGCAAACGGCAGCACGGAGGCAGCGGGCAGCCGGGGACGTTTTCTGGAGCCTGCGTTTGGAGCAGCGCTAGTCTTGATTTCGGAGCACCATGGGCTGCGGGATCCGCCGCCTCCCGGGGCAGTTTATTCTTCTACTTAATCGCCCTTATTTTTAAAAAATGCGTCTTGTTTCTAATCCAAATTCGACTGCTTCCAGCTCCCAGAGGCTGGTTCTTGTGCTGCTTTTCTTCACTTGATTGAAGAGCCCTTTAGTAGCTGGTATTTTCTCTCTGTGAAGGCACTTACCGATGATAATCATGTCACCTCTCACTCTTCTTTTTGATATATTAGAGAGGCTGAGCTCTTCAGCACTCCCACTGCAAGGCGGCTTCTCCGGCTTCCAAACAATTTCTGTCTCTTTTTGCATCCTCCCCAGTGTTTTTGCCTCCCCCTTCGCAATGCAGCTCCCAAGGCCGGACAGAGCCTTCCCGCATCCCGCCCAGGAAGGCTCTGCAGAGGCTAAAGCCTCTCCCCAGCGCTGACTTCAAGCCCCCCGTTTGCACCTCCAGCTACCACGCTGCTGTTTGGTGCCCGTGCCGGGGCTGCCCCGGTGCCAGGGCTGCTCCCCCCGCCATGCCATGTCCCCACTCCCCTCCCAGCTCTGCAAACGCAGCCAGGTAGCACCGGGGTCGCCAGCTTGTTGCATCCTTTATGTAATTATCTTTTCTTTTATAGACACTGCTGATGTAGGCAGGCAGCACAGCGGGTCCCGTCTGCTTCTGCGTCCGTCCCCAGCAGCCTCTGCTGGCCCCTGCCGGACACAGGGGAGGGACTGGGGGACCTCTAGTCCAAGCTGCTGGGACCATGCTGGTGGCATTGCCGTGTGGCACGTTTGGGCCCTTCCAGTCCTTCTCCTCGAGAGCAAACTTGCAAAAAGCAATGCTCAGATTTCACAAGCAGCCTTTAACGACGATGCCTTCCTCGCAGGCAGGCGTGTACTGGGGACTGCAGAGAAGTGAAGTTACGGTGTTTGACAAACGGCACGTGTTTATCCTGTCGTCTGCACGCGTCCTGATTTTGCAGAGCCGCTTTCCAGCACCCCTGTGGGAACCTGGTGCCCAAAGCCGGTGCCGGCACAGCGGTGGTGTCAGAATGACCGCCGGCAGATCCCATCCAGCTTCAGCAGTGTGCTGGTCTTGCCCCTGCCGGGGGATGCGGCACGCAGCGGGAAGCCTCCATGCAGGGGAGAATATGGCATATGACGCTGCTGGAGGGGTGCAGCGGGGTGACCCTCCTCTGGTCCTGGCGCTGGCCTGGCTCCGACCGTCCCCTCCCAGCCCCTCTGCAGTGTTTTGCTCCCCAGCTCCCCTTCCTCTGCCTGCAGCATCCCCCGGAGGGACCAGCCCCTTCCACCCCTGCCCGCTGCCGGCCGCCCTCGCCCTCCATCCCATCCGGACCAGCCTGCCTGCATCTGCCTGGTGCTGCCTGCGCCAAACCCGCTGACCTCGGTGACTGGTGGGGATGAGCTCCATGGTCTTTTGCACTTCATATTTTGCATTTTTCTCTACGTCTTTTTTCTTATTTTTCACACGAAGGGTGAGGTGCTCCTGTGCACCTTTCCCTGCCAGGGGCTGCGGCGTTGGCTCTGCCGTGCGGGGACTCTGCCGTGCGGGGACGGCTGCTGCCCGTCCTGCCAGCCCCGGCTGCGGAGGGGCAGGGGCAGCCGGGCTCTGCCCTGGGGCCACGGCTGCTCTCCCTGGGTAAAGCTGTGCCCTGCCAGAGGGGCTGTGCGTACCGTCGTTGGAAGGCCTTGTGGGTCAGAGGCAGACAATGTTCTACCCATAACGGGTAAATAATAAAAATCTGCTGTATTTTGGTAGAAAAAGATCTCTCTCAAAAGGAAGATTGTAGTCAGATGGATATATTTCTGTACATCCTACGTGCAGGGGCTTGATAGGGTTTCTTCTGGGTGTGTGTTTTTCCAATTACTAATTTTGACAGCATCTTCCTATGGATCTGCTGCCATTTTGCATTAACGCCCGTTTATACAAATCCTGCCTGCCTGAATCCTGTTGTTTGGTGCCAACATCCCCTGCAGTCTGGGGGAGCCTGCCTTGAGCCTGCCTCCATCCTTGAAAACAACCTGCCTCATTTGGCTGAAGAGCAGAGCTCAGCATAAAACAAAATCTTGTGGCAATATTTTTTCTTGTACTACAAAACAGACAGAAGCTCATATAACTGGTTCCTTCAGCAAAGTGCACCTATAATTTACTGCCCAACCACGAAGAAAAAAATATAGACAGGCTAAATTGCATAGGTGAAAAGTGAAAACAGCAAAGGTTAGCAGCATCGTTATTACGGTGGGTGGTTTCACGGCGGAGGGGACAGGAGCGGGAAGGCTCCTAGCAGGGCAGGCGGGGGATGCTGGGGTGGCTCGTGTCTCTGCACCCGGAGCCGACGACGCCGTCCTGCAGAAGGCTGCTGGAGCGCACGGTGCGGGGCCGAGCTTTAGCTGCTGGGCGTGCCGGCCTGCTGGCGGGGAGCTGCGCTCTGGTGTCGGTTATAAGGCAATTCAGACCGAACGTCTCGCTGGCCCCAGAGGTCACCGTCCCCAGGGATCGTACAGAGCACAGCCCCAGCACCGGGAAAATCACGTGGAAAGGACCACAGCTTCTTGGCAAGCTCTCCAGGGCTGTTGGCACGTTATTTTTCAGAATCCGGAGTGTGCCCGGCACACATTTTAGACCGTCGAGCCTTGAACAAGCCCATAGGAAACCCGGTTGTTTCTGGTGTCTGAAGCTGCGCAGCAGTTTAGGTGCCGGCGGGCAGGGGCTCTGGGCATGCCCCGCGCCGGGAATGAGCCTCCCGCTCCTGCACGCCCGCGGGCAGCCCGTCCCGCGGCAGAGGGCACGGCCCTGCCTTCGCCAGGGAGCGAGCTTTGGGGCAGAGATGCTGCCCTTCGTTGCATCCAGACCTGGCCGCAGGGGAGGAGATGCCCTGGGCGCTGGGATACTCCTCCGGTCAGAAATCTGATTGCAGGGCTGAGAGCAGCGCTTTGACGGTAGCCGCTTAATCCGTCTGTGGGCACGGCGGTCGCATCCCCGCGTGCCTCTGCAGGATTTCTCAGCTTCTTTCTCATCCGACGGTTTTTTGCTCAGGAAAGCAGTGAAGGTGAAAATTTAAATGAAAACACAAAGAGAGGCTTTAGAGCAAACAAATTGGAAAACAAACTCAGTGGAACAAGGAGAAAAGGCCCGTGACATACAAGAAATTGCATGGTTAGAAATAGAGCTCAGCCAAAAATGAGCTAGTTGCTTTTTTTCCTCCTAAGACAATTAATGGAAGGTCAGTTCCTATATTCTTGAGGGGCTTTCTGGGTTACTCTGCCCATGTTGCTCCCTCTGATTTTAATGAGGGTCTGGAACTGGTTTTGAGGTTTTGATTTTAATGAGGGGCTGCCTTGGCAGGTCTGGGCTGCTCCCACGCCGGGCGAGGAGGAGGATGGAGGGAGCAGAGCGGGTGCAGACCCAGCGCAATGCTCTTGGGGCACAGCACCGGCCGGCGTCTGCCTCACCCCGAGGGTTGGTCCCCAGACCCCAGGGCGTCCGCTGGGAAAGAGAGGGTCGCAGAGATTTTTGGGAAAGCAACTGCCCGCCAAGTCCCCTCAGCCCCTCGGCTCCGGGGGGCTCCTTGCAGCTGCGTGGGCTTGTTTATGATATTACCTTCTGGTGGGGCCGCAGAAGCAGATTGCCGCTTCCCCTTGGCAGGCGTGCGGGCTCGTTCGTGGACGCCTGCATGACATAAAACAATGTGACACTTTTGCGCATGATGTCACACTCGTACAAAATTACTCGTGGCTGTCCACCAAGATCTTTGTACAGCTGCAGCCGGCAACAGCTGAATCTGGGGCATCTGCGTCCGCGGTGCCCACGGCAGTGAATTTCCATATTGTCGTGTGCAGTTAATAATCTTGTTCATCCCGAGCCCGTCTCCCCCAGGAGTGCGAGGTAGACAAAAGAGGTCCTGATGCTGCAAGATATGATTTTTGTCAGTCATTAGCAGGGAGGTAGCGGGCAGTTGCAGCCGCAGCTTGGTCCTGATGGGCAGGACGTCCGATGGTTCGGGGAACAAAATGGTTGTTGCTTGTTTGTATTGCGCGCTGGGGTGACGGTACCAATGATAGCTGGGCGCTAGGAGAAGACTGTCAAGGTGGGTGAGCCGCAAATGCCCTTTTTGTCCCTTTTCTTCTCTCCCCAGCATTTGCATTTGCAAATAAGCCCTTCAGGGGAGCAGAGCTGTGCGTGTGCCTTGGGGAGACGCGGCCTCCTGCTCTGCAGCGCCAGAGAAGGAGGGAGAGGGAAGGCGATGCTATTTGCAGCATCCTCCAGACAGCACGTGTGGCCCTTCGCTGCGGGGAAGCAGAGCTGTGATGTGGGAACGTGTCGTGGGATGGCTACGGTCTCTCTTAGCAGAGATGCCTCTTCCAAATCCTGGTCTTCCTCTAAAAACTTGTCTGAGAGCTCCCCCTTGGCACCCTGGCCTCCCTGCCCCTCCTGCTGCACCGCCCCGGCAGGGACTGTGCTGCCTGGGGCAGGGGTGTGTATATACATGCATATATAGATATATAGAGACATATATAAAAACACCCAACTATGTATACCGTCTTTACAAATCCTTTGCAAGGTCACCTTATGTGACAAAGGACATCAGCGCTTCAGCGGACAGCACTGAAATGATCTTGAAGGCTCATCCGGACGCCAGGCTATTACAGGGGTCACTCCGTAAGCGTTGCAGCGTGGGGACATTTTGTGCCAAGGCGCGTTGCTAATTCATGAGACAGGGACTAGGCTGCCCTGGTGTAAGCGAGGAGGAGGAGGAGGAGGAGGAGGCAGCGCAGGGAGAAGGGGAGCGGGAGGGATGCGGGGCTGGTGGCCCGGCTCGGCAGGGCGGTGGCTGGTGCAGCGGCTCAGCGCTGCCGGGGCACAGAGGAAGGGGACGGGACGATTTACGGTTCATGCTTTGCAGAAAGGATGGAGAGACAAGGATTAGTTGCACAGGGGGAGTGGTACTGGCAGAAAGAGCAGATGGCAATATTTAGAGTTACAGGGAAATATTTTAAATAAATTTGCTGCTGAAGGATAGGCTTTTCTGGCTGACAGGAACAATATGTGGGGAACGAAGCTGCTGCTGCTGTTTCCAGGTGATTTGACTGGTAATAAATGAAGTTTTAGGACGATACCTGAAGATAGTGTTTAGAAACATCCTCCTCCTCTCTGCCCTCCCCTCCCATCTCCCCTCCGCGGAGGCGAAGGAGCAGTGGTTGTGGGTTCAGGACACTGCAGCATCCGCACGGGGCAGGACGCCAAAGCATGGCGTTGTTCGGCTCAGGTGCTCCTAATAACATGGGCCCATTCCCAAATGCCTTAATTTCTCTTTATTCTCATCTTATTCATCTTATGCACCGCCCCCCCCGAAAGCCAAACCAAAATAAGTTGTAGCACGACAGTGGTGGTTAGATGTTTGAAGATACTCTTGTTTAGAGCTGGTCTGCACGTTGAAGGTCGGGCCGAGGATGGCAGCCAGCTTTCCCCCCGAGAGAGCCTCTGAGTCACCGTGTTTGCACAGCAAGAAACAGAAACCCTCGGAAGACAAACTGCCTCCTTTAACCACCGCGCTGCTGGGAGACGGGCGGTGGGGCAGCCTCCAGCCCGCGCCCCGCAGCTCCCCCGGGACAGAGCAAGGGGAGCCACCGCCGCTCTGTTTGGGTTCACCCCGTGATGGCAGAGGAGCCCCCCAGCAGAGTCCCGGCTTTCCCCATCGCCCCGGCTCCTCGGTCTCCTTCCTGTCCATCTCGTTAACTTGTCCCTTCGTTACCTCCTGCTCACCTCCGCCTGTCTCTGATGGTCTCTGTGGACATCTGCCCGTTGACCCAAGCTCCATCTTCATGAGCGACCCCGCTGTGCCAACAGTCAGCAGACAGGGCAGTAGCCTTGCATCATCGCCTTTGGCTCCTGTCCCCATGCTCAAACAGCGGCCGAGGGTTTGGGTCAATCTCTGGATTTATTTAATCATGGGAGCAGCAGGAAAAGCAGCAACTTCGACCGTTGCAGGGAAGAGAAGCTATGATAAACAGACCTGCATGTTGCTGGGTTTGACGCATTGCCTGGGACTCATGACAAAATCCCAATAGCAAATTCTCTAGGATTTCAGTTTTCAAGCAGGTTCAGCTCTTCCTCCTGCTCAGCTGCTGCCAGAGCTAATGGAAAATCCCCGTTTTCCCATGGTCAGCAGGCTGGAGGAGCCGGGGAGGATGCGGCGGTGCCCCATCGCTGGCTGGTGTGTGCTTGGGAAGCCTTCAGAGCAAACCCCGCGATCCGGCTGAGCGTTTGCCTTGGCTCTCGCTGAGCAGAGGAGGCTGTGCAAGGATCGGAGCGTTTCCACGCGGGTCTGGCCGTCACCTGGCCGGGGGCAGCGGGAGAGCAAGCCCCCCTCCACGTCACCTCCCAGACACGTTGGTCCCAGCACTTTGCTGTGGTCTATTATAGACCAAATCACCCTGCCCTTAATCTGTCGTGCCTGCAGGAGCCCTGTTCTCGGGGCTGCGGAGAATGAGGCTCCCCAGGGTGGATGGCAGCCAGCTTGGCTTGAGCTTTAAGGGTGCTTGGGACCGGCCTGGCTCAGACACCCCAGAGCTTCCCCGGGCAGGGTCACCCCGGGGGGCCTGGCGGCAGCACGCGTCCTGTGAAGGCTGACCGTGATGCCGATAAACCTGTTAGTCCCTTGTATAATTACTGCTTGGAATCACTCTGAAAAATGAAATTGCTCATTCTTTTCAAATGACAAGGTAGCGGCAAGAAAATTGCGTTTTCAACAGGAAAGAGTGCAGGTATTTCACCCTGTAGAAAGCAAGTTCTGTGTCCTCCCCACATGTCATTTTCCAGAGCCCCTCTGGTTTGGAATTTGGAATTTTTGAATACCCCACGAACGTCTTGGCAGGGTCATCCTCCGTGCTGGGGCGCAGCTGAGATGTTCATTTTCTCTCCTGCTTCAGAGCCTGCTTGGGGGCTGCTCTCGGAGGTATTAAGGGCAGCAACTGAGGAAGTTTGCTACATAATCTGTTTCTGCGATTATGACAGAAAATGCACTTTTTTGGTGCCAGAGGTTTGGCTTTTAAATCTTACCCTTGACAAATGGCTTCGCTGCAGGGTGTCTTGAGGAGGCGGCAGGCTTCATTTGCTCCTTACAGATATAAAATGCTGAGTTTAAAACTTTAAAAGCTGCTTGTTACTTGGCAGATCAGAATCTCTGTTAAAGTCAGAGGGGTGAAGGGTGGCAGAAGTGATGTGCCCCCGTGTCCGTCACCAGCAGCTTTCTTCTGGGCAGACCTGAGTCAAGAGCTGGGTCGCGCTGGTGCCGAGCTCCGTCCCACGGCTGGGGCACGTCCCAGCAAGGGAAATGGGATTTACTGGCTGACGGAGCCCTGGCTTCAGCCCCTTGGGTTTTTCTGCTGATGCAATGGGTAATATTTGGATTATAGTAGCAAGAGCAGAAGCCTTGGAGTCACATCCCTCCGGCTGAGTTTCCTGCTATCCTAGCCCCTGCTGCTGCCCCGAGCTGCCTTACGCCGAATTTTCCATGCATTTTGAGCATTTTAAGATGGGTGTGGTAAAAATTGTCATTAGTAGGTGCTGCGAGGGTTGATTTAATTACTGCAGGCAGAACTGGAGTCTGAAGGGGCACCGTTGCCTATCGCAAATGTCTCTGTTTCAGTATTGCAAAATTTGAATAATTCTCTTTGACAGCTTTTTTCTTTTTATAGCAGTAATTAGTCAAAAAGTATTGCCGTGCTGAGTGTTAGGCAAAGCTGCCCCGGGATTCCCGTCCGATAGCTGCCGGTCATACTGCACGGCGCAAGGAAGGACACCTCTCTGCAGATTTTAAAGGTGGCAATAACGACAGCAGGTAATGAGGGTATCGGACTCAAATGCCAAAACATTTCCTCCAGAGGGCAAAAACGTGGCCGTTTTTCCTACCTAAAAGTTGCCCTTGCATTTTAAGGCACCTGGTGGGATGCTGTGACACCGGTTGGAGCCCGGCTGTTCAGTCGGGCCCAGAAGTGATTACTGCACAAAATAGCAAGAGATAAAAATAAAAAAAATTGAAGATTAGAAACTGTAATTTTAAAAGTTCCGTCTAGGTGGAGGGAAGTAGGGGGATTTGGGGAAGAAACCAGATATTAAATGTGTTTTTAATCCCAGTTAGTCCCCAAAATACTACAAGATCTAGCCACTGGGGGCTGACATCAGTGTAACGTTGGCAGGATGGTGCGTTACTTTAACAGAAAGCGTGCTTAAGCGTGGAGAGAATTTACCAAGGGAAATGAGGGAGATGTTGTCTCCCTGTGTCTAATTCAAGTTATCTAAAAGCCATGAGTCTAATTTTATCATACACTGTTGTTAATGCACGCATATCATTTTGTGGGGGTTTTTTTGGCTTATTTTATTCAAAAGATAAAAAGCAGGTCCGAGTTACCTGGTGACTTCAGAGTAGGTGAGTCCGAGTGGAATTTGAGTCATCTGTGATTTTTTTTCAGAACGCCAAAACGGAACGAGCGCAGCTTACTGCAGCCAGCGCGATGCCTGCTGTACGGCACGGAGCCGCGGCTGCTCCCCCGTCTCGGGAGTTGGGTGCCGATGACTCGCAGCAGCCGTGCGCTGGTTTAACCTGCACGGGCCCGGGCGCTGGGGGATGCTCAGGGAAGCGGGCTGGCAGCTCTGCCCTGCCGGCTGCCTGCTGCTCCTCATCATCGCCGGCAGCAGAATTAAGCAGAAAAGAGGCATTTGTCTTCCTCTGCGTAGAGCTGCAGAGGGACAGATGATGTCACCCATGATGTTGGAGAAAATACCTTCAGGGAGATGGATCTTTTCTCGTTATTAAAAACACACATGCAAGCCTGTGAGGGGCTAGTGCTGCTCGCAGCGGGGCCCTGCGATGCCACCCCGTCCCCTGCGGGTCCCTCCCGCGCGTCCCCTCCGGCCGCCGGGGCACAGCCTCCACCTGAGCACCTGCAACTTTACGGGTGCAACCATTGTCCCGTGCAAATAATAATCTTTCCACATGAAAGCCCCATTTTGCACTTTATTTTCACCTACAGAAGGGGGACAAGTCCTGCCTTAGCATTACTGCGTATTCCCATACAAGTGAGGATGAGGAGCAGAATATGTACGTGGCTGCTCCTGAAAACATCCTTGTGCAATGTGACCTTCTGGTGCTCGGACTGGATCCTCTGCCAGGACCGACCCTCATTGCTCTCTTGCATTGAACCGGGCTGCAACAGCTGAGACCTGTCAAGGCCTATTTTTTTGTCTACACACACATGAGAGACAACCGGACACAGCTTCTGTACGACACAGAAGTATTAAGTATCAGTAATATTAAAATAGTGATGGATATCGCAGTAATGAGAAAATAGGTTCATCATAGAACAATATTTTGCAGCATTTCCATTTGATTGACTTCTGTGGTAGGGCAGAGAAGGTGGTTAATAATAATCTGTGCTGCTGCTGGATGGTGAAGGTTTGCTAAGGATGGAGTAGAACTGTTTTAATGTTCTGCTTAGTACGCAGTTATTGCTAGTGGCCATGTGTTCTGTGGATAAATAATCAGCAGATATTGTTGCCTCAGCTGCTGGAGAGCAGCAATTTGGCACCCCTGGCATCGTAGCTCGGTCTTGGCAAAGGCTCGGACACGGGAGATCTGCTAAGCACAGACGCTGACAGCAGAGCGCCCTTCACAGCCCGCTCCCCGTCCCGGGGGCGGTGGTGGCCCCTCGCAGCCCGGGGGGCGGATCGGCAGTGGGCATCCCCCCGGGACTCCCAGCCTGGCTGGGCCCCGTGCCTCTGTCCTCACTGACAGCCGGCCGGAGCCTGCGGGCTCCGAGACTCGTGTCATGCCTGGTTTAAGCTGGGCGGTAAGTGTGGTGAAGTGCTTTTGCCAGTTTAGTGGTAAAGCTGCTTTGGAGGATTTTGGGGTGGCATGCACCGCCTCCGTGTCAACTGCGTGGCCATCACCTGCGCTGGGTTTCTGAGTGGGAAACGCCACTCGCTCTGTGTGTCCATGAGGTTATCTTCATTTCCATTGACGTTATTAAGGTGTGAGGTTTTATTCAGCTGAGTGTCAGACAACGAAAATATCACATTCATCTGTGGGACAAACGCTGCCAGTGAAGTTCACACCTGAAGAGACATCACGTGAAGTCCACGGTGGCAGTGGCAGTGGACGGGGATGGGGACTTGATGCCACCGTGAGGACACAGGAGATGGAGATGCACAGCTGAGAAATCAGCTGCTTTGCTCTCCTAGCATTAATGGTGCTGAAAAATTCTGCTTTACCCCCAAAAAGATTGCCACTTGTACGCACAAGCTTTTCCTTGTCACAATATATCGGATGGATTGCAAACTGGCAGGGCAGCTCAGCGACTGTCCCAGGACTCCCCTGGAAACAGAAGATGAACCTTTGCTGAAGGGTTACAGTTTCCGACCGCTCAGCAGGGGAACCGGGGAGGGCGGCTCTTGCAGCAGGTCAGAACTGGGGGCGAAATGCAAAAGTAAGGGAAGGAAATCTGGAGACGAGAGCTGCCGTCTGCTGCGAGGTCCCTTTGATGGTGGTAAATAATCCAGTGTTACCCGGGAATATGGGAAAATATCTCGGGGGTTTGTATGCGGTGGGGTGGTTCTTCCTCTTCCCTGTGTTTTGGAAAACTGATGCTCGCCTGAAATCAAGGAGGAAGATTTGAGCCTGTAGGACCTTGGGCACAGCGCTGAGCACCCTGAGAAAGGGGCATGCATGAGCAGGATGAGCTGGACGGTCTGTCCCAGCAGCCCGAGCCCCTGGGAGATGCCTGCCCTCCCTGCAGCAGACGCTCAGCTCCTCCCTGGTGTTAACGGGTGTTAGTGGGAGTTAATGGGTGCCAGGTGCACGCAGCCGGGCTGCCTGTGCTCCACCCTGCTCAGGTGGGACCGGGCTTTATTTATGGGGAGCAGCTGTGGGGTGAGGAGCTCTCTGGGGCTGCTGGTAGCAGGTAGCTGTGTGCTGTTCTGGGATGCTTCGTGGTGAGTACAAAGCTGCACACAAAGTGCTTCGGTTGTGGTGAGCTCGGTGGGATGGGAGGCCCTTGGGCTCTCCAGGAGGTTGGAGGAGTTTTTTGACCCTACAGCACTTATCTCTGGGGTAGGATGGAGGCTGGGTGCTGGGACCTGCTGTGGGAGATGCCCTTGGCTCCCCGGTCAGGGTGAGGCTGGGGCTGGTGCTGAGTCAAAGGTTTTGCAAGAGCTGAGCTTTCAGAGACTCAAGTGGTGGGAAGAAGAAACAGCACTGGTTACTGCAGAGGCAGGGTGTTTGTTTGGCGTCCTCCTCTCCGCTACCCGGGAGTTCAAGCACTTTGCCTCAGAGTGGTGGGTAAGCCCTGGGGCTGCAGGTGCCAGGTTATGGATTTCTGAAAGATGGCACAAAATCAATGCTTTCTCCTGAGAAACCTGGAGCAGATAGTGGGAGGAGCGGTCCTGGATATAAGCTACAACCCACAGACTGGGGGCGAGGCACCAAACCAAAACCCCAGGCTGGTACGTTTGCCGGACCTTATAGGGAAAAAGATACAAAGCCAGAAAAAGGTGGCTGCTGCAAATCATGTTAGATTTCCATCCTGCAGCTCAGAGGAGTATTTTTCTCTTCTCCAGTTAAAAAACAAGCAATGGCCTGGGGTGGAAAGGAGGTGATGTCTGGTCCTGACCAGCCCCTGGGCTGGCTGCAGGGAGCCGGGCTGATGGTGCATCCAGGGGGCTCTTGGTGCGAGCGGCTCCCGGCCCCCTCCGCTCCTGCGGTCCTCCAGCATCGCTGGCTGCCCTGGTTGTCACTGCTGATGCCCTTCTGGGTTTTTTATAATGAAGATAAAGTGGACGAGTTCCTAGTAGCTGCTCCAGAATCTTGTAGCAAGTGGTTTTCTGTCTGCAGGACAGTGTCTGATGCTGAGTCACAAGTGTCTGGGTTTCTGTAAGATTATAAATAGCTCTCGCTCCCGGTAGCCCCCAGCGTGGATTCCCTGCGGGCTCCGAGCGGGGCTCCCCCTCCAGCCATGCGTTTGCGTTTCCACTCCCGTCCACCTCTGATCCCCCTCGGTGGGGCAGATGGGCGACTTCAGCCCCGCGAGAGGCGGCGGAGGAGGAGCTGGGTGGGCGCAGGCAGGCGCCTCCTGCGGGCGCTGGGTTCCCCGGGGCTGGGGAGGGGTCTCCTTGTCCCTGGGCTCTCTGCCTGCGCAGGCAGCGGGGGGCTGCGGCTTGCGGAGGATCTGCAGGGCAACCGGTGTGGGTCGGACTGGCGGTCCTGGTCAGCACGGTGCCCGGCTGAAGCCGCAGGCCTCCGTTTTCTGGTTTCTTTGGTTGTGCTTTTTCCTCTACTGATGTTGAAATCTTTGTTTGAACTCTGACCAGAGGAATAATTTGTAATAATCTCCCCAAACTGCGGTCCAGAAGCTGTAGTAAATCCCTTTTAGTCGAAATAAACTAGTATGTTTCAGTTTTGTTGTTGAAATTAACTTAGATGTTAATATCCTGGAAGTCCAAAGCCGTTGGCAGCTCCTTGGAGAGCATCAGAACTCAGATGTGAGTTTAAAACCATGTAAATCCTGATGTTGATAGGGATGCACTTGAGAAATTCAGTCCGTAACAGCAGACTCCTAGTGCTTTTCCTCCCCTCCCTGCCGTGGGCTCGGCCCGTGACGAGCGGATCCCGCAGCGGGAGCAGGGGCGCATCCCCTCGCAGCATCCCTCCCTCCCGTCCCCCCGCCAGGCTGCAGGGCCTCTGCTCTGTCCAGCGCCGCCCGTGTCGCCGCCCTCGCTGTCCCCATCCCTCTTGCCTTCAAGTCAATCGCTTTCACAGATGAGGAGCTGGGTGTCTCACCTCCTGGGCGATGTGCTGGAGAGCCACCTTGGCTGGAATTCCAATGGTCTGGAAAGCATCTCTCTCCTGAATCCAGTTGTGATTTTTAATTTAGAGGGGCTGCATTGTTCTGGTTTTTCTGAATGTCCTTGCGATGCTTCTCTGGGAGCGCTGGGGCTGGCAGGGCTCCCACGAGTGCCAGGCAGGCGGTGGCATCCCCACTTCGGTGCCCAGGTCCCGCTGGCACCCGCTGCTCCCCAAGTCCCTCTGTCCATCGTCCCACCACCCCGCGGTCTTCAGTTCCTTCCCTGTGTGTGTATATTCTGTATATTCTTCAGGACATATGTGCTTCCCATTCCCAGGCGTGTGCGCCTCGCTCGGCAGAGAGAAAATGTTGATTTTTAATTTGTGTTTCATTTGCCAAGCTATTCCGATTGCTCCGTACCAGTGGCCTGGCGTCGTCTTGTTTGCCGCTCCGTGTTGCCTGCCAGCTTCGCAGCAATGCTATGTTTTCTTGTACATTTTTGGTTAAAATCTTGGATTTGGACCCGTTTTCTCGAGGATCCCTGTTAAGCACCCACCCAGCAGTTTCAGCATCCTAATTGCGTTGCAGACAGCTTTTGATCTGTTTAGTGTGTGTCACGTTGGTGGTGTATCATTCTAATTTTTAATCAAAATGTCATGCAATACTGGGTTAAGTGTCTTACGGAAGTCTAAATATATTAAATCAACAGCATTGCCTTTATTAACCAATTTTTAAACTCATCAAAAAATCAAATAGATTTGACAGGGTTCATTTTTCACAAGCCGTGTTTGGCCTCCGCTGCCAGCTTGTACAGGCGGTTCCTTTATTTCCCCCCGATCGTGGTCGGGCTGGAGGGACGGCGTTTGCCCACGCTGACACCCATCCTTTCTGTTTCTCGGCAGAATGCTCTTCTCCTTTAGACTTTGGGAGCTGTCTCGTGCAGAGGTATAAGATGAGATGAATTGCTGATTGTAAGGGGAACTGCATAACCCTGACGTGACCGACGGTCCCCAGCCCAAAGAAACTGCAATTTAAATGCTTAAACCCGGAATCTGCCAAGAGTTTTCTCTTTCTGAATGCAAATATTTGAAATCTGCCATCGAATGCAGACCGTGAGCTGGGTCCTTGTCCCGCAGGCTCCGCAGGGCCGGGGAAAGCTAATTAGGCATTGGCTTATTATTTCAGGTTTGCTCATCTTGAAATCCGTGACCGAGAGCAGGAACGCGGCGGGGGGGAGGGTTTATGGCCGTGGCTCCTGGCAGGAGGCGCGGATGTTTGGTGTTCCCACCGGACGGTCCCGTTGCAGGAGCAGATCCGGGGCTTGGAGGCAGGCTCGTGTCTTTGCCTGGGAAGACTGTGGGAAGGCGCTTTCCCTCCCGCCTGGGGGGTTCCAGCCTACCCAAGCCTAATTCATGGTAATTATTTTTAATATTGCTTTTATGTGGCAATATATTGGTTTAATTTCATAACAATGCAACATCTGAGATTAAGTGTTTCCAGCTCGACTCCAAGCTCCCCGAGGCAGTATTTATTAAAATCTTTTTTTGTCCATATTTCATGTTTATTACTGCCATCTTTAATTAAGGGAAGTAAATATCGCTGATGTGGGTTGCGGGGCCTTTTTAACATGAATAATTTGAGATGCACTCGGTAATACAAGATGCAGCAGGAGGGGGAAAGGAGCTCTCGGGTGTTATTGCTACCCCTTCCTTCCCCGGAGCAGGGCAGCTTGGCAGGGAAACAGGTCTTTGCACCCGGGATCTGGTGATGCTTTAAAATTAACCATGAGGTTCTGCTGAAGGTGTGTTTTTCTTATCGGGCATTGGAGCTGGAGGAGCTGAGCCTGGGAGCCGTTTCTCAGGGATGCATTGCCGGGGATGGAACGCGGGAAGTGTCCCAGCGGTTTACTCAAATCGGATTTTTTTTGTCAATTCCTCCGTTTTGTTCTCTTCTAATCTCTGGAGTTTTAGTCCATGTAGTTCTGCGTTCCGTGTCCACACCCATAGTGGGAGGAAAGAAAGGGAAAACCAGACCGAAATCCAGTAGAGTGTGTTGCTAGGTCACTTCTCATGACAGATCTCCTGAAATCCTCCTTTTTGTCAGGTAACGCTCCCGCAGAGGGGAAGGTGGCACACGCTGCAGCGCCCGGGGCAGGGGCGATGCGGTCCTGGGTCCCGGGTGGGGGTTTGCCACGCTGGCGACTGCATTCTCCCTCCCTGTTGCTGTTCCTCCCTGCCTGCCAGCTCCGGTTGTTCCCTTTGGCGTTGATGGAGCTTTTTGCTGCCTGAAGCTGTCCTTTGCAAATGGTTGCAGGTGAGGAGCAGTGCACTGCACAGGGAAATGGAAACTGATACTGTTCGGCACTTACAAGGACTAGGCTTAAATAAGATCCAATAATATCTGCTGTGAAAATGGCTTCATCACATTTTCTTCTTCCTTTTTGTATCTGAAATGGCAATTGATCCCTGAATCCAGATATGTTGTGCTGCATTATAGACCTCCCCACAGCCCGTTTCATTAAGAGACCTCCGTTCAAATGAATGGGTGTCACTTCATGCTTTGCATGCAAGCAGCAGTATGTAATTGCAGGTTTGCTCGTAATTGCATGGCTTCTGGAGTATATTTGGTGTCGTTATTCATGCAGTTTGTTGTAGAGAAAATAAGATTAATTTATATTCCAGTAATACTTCAAGTACATGTTTTTTTACAATGGTGTAAAGGTGGAACCTGTAGGGAACCCTCAAATATTGCAAGGCTTGCATGAAGATCCCAGGCCTTGGGCTCATTGCCGGGGTAATGAGGATCCCAGTCTATCCATAAGGAGCTGCCGCGAAGGCGGAGCGAAGCTGGTGCTGGTGTAATCTCACTGGTTTGGCAGGCTTTCACGGGGGGTGAATTTTGCCCTAATAAACCAGCTGCAAAAGCTGGGTTGCCGAACAATAACGGCATACTAAAAATTTACAAGATTGAAGGCTGCTGAAAGATAATATACACCTGCTTCCACCAGCTCTTATTTCTTTAAAGACGTTTTTTATTTCTCTCTATATACAGCTGTGTGCAACTACAAGAGCAAAAGACAGGTGACTCTGGTCAGCTGAAACTCTAGTGCAAGACCACTTAAGACTTCATCTGTGAAAGCAAACCTCACGCTTACGAATCCTCTTGCTGTTCGCCCCTGGAGAAATTATTCCTTTCTAAACACGGACTGTGCCCAGCGATGGCATGCCTTGGCTGGTGGCCGAGAGAGCTGTGCACCAGGGCTCCCGCTAAGCTGGAGTGTTCCTGGGACCCTGCTGATGGACGGACAGACAGACAGCCCTGCAGAGGCTGCGCAGCCAGCACTATGCGCGTACCCGGTGCAGAGCCCGAGGTGGGCGGATTGTGCACGTGGCTGGCTAGCTGGGCAGGGGTCTTTCCTCATGCGGCTGGGGCGAGCGTGCCCCAACGGGCCCCGCTGTGCTGGGGTTTGCCTTGGGCAGGGGATGCTTGCCGCAGCCTCCTCGCTGCGGGAGCCTGGCCCTTGTGCGGCTCTGACCCTGCTCCGGCGTCCTGGGGGTTTGTGGTTCTTGCCTCCAGCCCCCGAGGGACGGCGAGCTCACCGCTGTTCTCCACGCACTGCGGTAGCCGGTCACTGCAATGGCTTCAGTCTGCGCCGATTAGAAATCTAGGCTGCCGTTTGTGGGGTGGGCGTCTCTCCTCTCTGCCCACTGCAGAGGCTTTTCAGAGCTGAAGCGTTCATTATTGGAGGGCTGAAATAAACCTCAGCCCTTTCCAAGTGGATCCCCCCCGCCACGTTCAGAGGCAAGCGTGGGACTGGGCAGCGGTGCAGACCTTGGAGTGACGGAGCATCTCGGAGCCCGTGTCCTCCTCTCTGCACGTAGCCGGGCTGCAGGACGGGGACGGGGGTTTGACATAAGTTCCCTGTTTTTGCAGTACCTGAGATCTGGGAAATGAGGATGCCCTGGGGTGCTGAGAATGAAGTTATTGAGCTGTGGTGGTTATTTTGGGGAGGTTTCTCAGGGCTGCGGTGTCTGGCACTGTATAAATGTCAAACAGGGGAAGGAGGCGAGCACATGGCTGTGGGCCTGGAGTGCCCCGCCGCGGGGCTGGCGGGGAGCAGCGTCCGGGGACCCAGGCCCTCGTACCCATCGGAGGGAGCTGTTGGGGACGGGGCTTTGAAAGCTGGCAGAGGCTTCGGCTGCCTGCTGCCCCCAGATTGACTGCTCCGGGTTGGTGAAAATTCATTATCATCCGTTGGTACATCTGTTGCCCTCTGCTCTGTAGATCCCAGCCAGGAGAGGGTTTAATTTGGAAAAACATCCTCTGGGGACAGATCAGATGTCTCATTTGTGGAGGCATCGAGAATACAGCCATGCTGGGAAGCTTCTGAGATGCTTGTGCTTGCCTGTGCGTAAAGGAGAGGGTTTTCTTTTGTTTTCTCTTTGCTAGGGCTCCCGTGTTCTCGCTTTTTCTTGCATCTCTTAAATAGCAGCTGTGGAGCTACTTCGTCGGAGCTGAGTCACCATTTAGTGGCTTCTCTCCTTCACATCTCCCCTTGCTCTGGAGAAACTCGGTGACAGCACTGAACTTCCCCATGAGTCGTTCTGTCTTATGGAACATGTTAAGGCTGTCGAAGCCTGCGAGGGAAGGATTTTTCCTCTTTAATAACCGAGGCACAGCCTTGCTGCGGTATTGGGTGCGCTGTCTTGCTTTCCCTTATTACTGGCAAAGCAGGTGGCGGGGGAAAGGTGCCTGGTTGGGGGAGCCGGCAGGGCAGAGGCGCTGCACCCGTGCTGGCCCAGGAGACCTGGGGCTAAATGAGTCCTGGTGCACCTACAAAAGTGCCTTTCCCAGATAACGCCTGAGGCTCTTTGGACTTGGTGACAGCCGAGATAAAGTATCAGCCAGCAGCAGTAGCAGGGAGGCTGGAAAAAGCACATTTCCGCAGCACGCGGGGAGAGGGCCGGTGCCCTTTGGTGTGGCGTGGGGGAGCGGGGTGGTCCAGCGTCCGCCGCTGAGCAGAGCCTCCGCCCGCAGCGAGGGGCGGGGATGCGCTTCATCGCCAGCTTGCCGCAGAGGGAGGAAAATAGCGTGTCGAATAAAACCTGCGGGGTGGGGGGATTTGTGCCGGCCCCGGCGCTGCTGGGGCTGTCCTGGCAGCGCTCCTGGCTCACTGGGTAAAGGCAGGCTCTTCCTCAGGGCCTCATCTTTTGTCAGCCTTGAGATAATTGGATGTGATAGTGCAGGCACAATGACTTCATTTCTGTAATTATTTTTATTTCTTCTGTAGGCCTGTGTTTTAAAATAAACTCAGGAGCCAATGCACTGAGTTACATCTTCATCTCCTTTATTTCATTTTGCTTTAAAGGACTGAATGTTCAGCTGTTCCTCAATGCCAGGCTTACCCAGCTTTGCTTGCCTTTTTTTGCCCCCTCCAGATTATTGGAGTGGGCTCAGGTATTGCCACACAAGGTTATATCAAGGATTTTAAACTTAGGCTTTGGTCTGAGGGATGGGAAATATTCCTGCAGAAGCTGGGACCCCATCGTGACGCTGAGAGGATGGACAGTACTCTTGGGCAGGACTTCTTGGGCTTGTGACCTATTCCTGGTTTCACTTGATGAGATGAAACCTCCTGGCCAGCTCCCGCCTGCTGCCGATCCATTGCGCAGCCTTCTCCAGCTGCGCTCGCCTCTCGTGCGTGTCCCTGTTCTCCACGTGCTCGCCCACAGTTGGGGCTTGCCTGCCCTTGCCGGGCTCCCCGTCTCACGCCAAAGGCTTTCTGGAGGAGGTGTTCGTTTCATGGACATCTGAACTGGCGTCTGCAAGATCTGTGCCCTGTGGTATACAGAGGGAGAGTGGCTCTGCATGGCACAGAACAAAAAAAAGTCTGTATTTAGTGTTGAGTTGTTGCTAGCAGAGTAATCCAGCATTTCACGTTTGGATATTCAGCTCGCATTAGCTGCAATCAAGCACTCGATCAGAAGTCTCCTTCCATTAAGTCGTGCAATTCTCATCCGCTGATCTGGGCTGCGGTAAAGCTTACGCAGCCATCTGGGCTTAAAACAATGACTTTCTACATCAACATGAGTAATCCTCCTGCCTGACATCATTTAATCAATATTTTGTCTGAATGCATCGTAAATACATGGGGCCGTGGGCAGAGTTGGGGTTCCCAAAGCTGCTTCTGCCGCGAGGGGCAAACGCCCCGTGGCCGAGCATGCGTCTGCAGCACAGAGGGCCCGTGGCGAGAGCCCGTGTCCTGCGCCAGGGCCCCCTGTGCAGTGGGGTGCCGTGGTCCCTGTGTGACGGAGGGGCTCGGGGCCGGTGTCCCTGGGCCCCCTGCGCCCAAGGGGGTGCAGCAGGGCCAGCCCCTCCTCTGCACTGCTGCTGTCGGTGAAGATCTGTCCTGAAATTCAGCTTGTGTACAAACTCAGCTGCCTCTGAGCCCGTGGGAGAGCTGTGGGCCATGTTTCTGTGGGTTATTTTTATCTCTAAATAAGAAATTCTCTCTAAGCAGCATTTAAAACTAATGCCCTTGCCCTGGCTGTAGTGGCTGTCCAGGACACCGATGTGAACACAGAGAATGTGGCTTCTGGCAACAGAATCCAGACCATTTCTTTTAATGTCTATGATTTTTAGTATTGCCAGGAGTTGATTTTTAAAAGTGATAAAGTAATTTGAGCTCATTTAATGAACCGGCCAAGCTCGAAGGGGATAATCACGCTCTGCCCAGCTGCGGTTTCCACGCTCTTTTGGTGAGCAGAAATACCCTGGCCACTCTGGAGCGGCTCTGCGGCGTGCGCCCTGCTCCGAGCCCCGCTCTGCGCCTCCTGCCCGTGCGTGCTCCAGGGCGGCTGCGCTTCAGTGCTGGGGGAAGAATCCCTGCGAGGCTGCAGCCTGCCTGTGGGACTGCGTTGAGCCCATCTCCAGATAATCCCGGGCAGTAAATCATCAGCAGGCAACTGGTAGAGCTGGGGTCTCTCTGCCAGAGGATGGTGGGTCGTGCCCAGGGAGCAGGAACGCACCTGCCTGAGCCGCATCCCTGCGGCGCAGCCTGCACCCGGCCGTGGGACCCCTGGCTGTGCTCGTCTTGGTGGCACGTTTAATTGGTGGTTTTAAAAAATCCACTTTGTTATATAAAGTAGCAAAGATGGCTGTGCAGGGTTGTGAGAGTGGCGGCTGCCCTGAGCCCTGGGCGCAGGCAGAGGTGATGCTCTGCCAGGTTTGCTCTGCCCCTCCTCATGCCGGCAGGACCCGATTTCCCACTGATTTCCCCCAGAATGGGCTCGGGCGGGCCCTGTCAGGCAGCAGACTCCGCAGCGCAGCCCTGTGATTTGTGTCAGGACAATCACCCCAATTTGTGCAATGAGGGTTCAGATGACATCTCTGTCATCTGCTGTCATGTTTTTAGCCAGGCAATAAAGCGTTGCAGTAATTAAGAAGCATGACCTCGCCCCACTTAGTGTAATGAAGTGGCTGCTCAGGGCATCCTCCTCCGGGCAGCCCCGCTGCGTGCCCGGGTGCCTCTTGGTTTCCCTCCTGGGAAGGGAGAGGTGGGAGCTGGCCGCTTGTCGGGCACCGGTCCTGCTGCCTGTATGTGCCTGCAGGTGCTGCCTGCACCTCCAGCTGTGTCTGCGCTGTGGTGTCCAAAATTTGCCACCCGTCCCATTTCCAGAGCACCTGCCCAGCAGCATGGGTGCGTCCTGAGTACATCCCACTCCACGCTATGGCCGAGGTCTCTGCCTGGTTTCTCCGGGGCTTGACTCCCAGGGATTGCCCCTGGCGTTTGCCAATGATTCGGGGAGTGGGAACAGCTTTGGATTTCAATTTAAAATGAAAATCTCAGTGACTGTTAAAACACTTATGTTCACCCCTCTGCCCGTGCCCGCTGGCAGCGCGCTTCCCCAGCTCTGCCTATGGCCCCTGCCTGCAGGAAGGGTGTTTTTTCGGAGGGCGAGCTGCGCCTGGCAGCGGGGCGATTTGGATGTGTTTGAGTACCGGTACCCGAAAGCTCTGGCACCTGTGGGATGGGGCCAGCCTGCAGGCTTGGTGTTGCAGAGGTGGCATCTTTAATTTGCATCGAAGTTGATAGGCAGCCGATGGTGCTGTGCAGGGAACGGGCACGGGAGCCCCGTGCTGCCAGGATCTCCTTCGGCCCCCGGGAAGGGAGGTGCAGCCCTGGGAGGCTCAGCCTTTGGGGTGCACGCGTGGTGGGACGGGGCTCCTGCGTGGCTTCTGAGACAGGGTTTTGCATATTGCTCATAGGTACAATATAAAATGAGGGAATTAAATCATAAGAGCTTTTGTAATTTTAGTAACTCAAGGTTGTGCAGAAATGCCAGAGCCGCAGCTGGTGGGTCCCGGGTCCTCGCACGCCCCTGCCTGCGGCGGGTGGGAGCCTGGGACCTGGCATTTCTGAGGCTGTGCCTGTTAGTGATCTTGGCAAAGTCATTTTGTGCTGCAGATCTCCAACCACCTGCTGGGTTTGAGTGCTTGGGTTTTGGGGTGTGATGGGAGATGCTGGAGCCAACTCCTCTGCAGGGCCAAGAGCCCGGGGGGCTCCATGGGGGGACCCAGCCCTGCGGAGCTGCTCTCCTGGGCACCTCCGCACACGAGCAGCTGCAGGGTTTGGAGACCTTGTCACTCGTTTCTTACTTTTAGGGAAAGCTGGTGCTTCCCCAGGTATTGGGAAGCTGAACCCTTACGGAGCCCCGAGTGCCCCACTGCCCCGGGAGCTGCTTGCCCACTGCCCGCACTGCGGATGGAGGGGCTCAGCAGCGGGGGTTTGAAAGGGGCTTTGCGGGGCTCCGGAGCACCTGGCGCTCGTGGCTTTATCCTTTTCGGGTTGCCTGGCGGTTTATCCATGGGACGCGTGGCAGCGCCTTTGGTTCCTCCGTGGCTGCGGCAATGGGTGGGTTTGGCAGAGGGCTGTCAGGGACCGTTCCGCTCCCTTGGGGATGCTCCTGTTTCTCCTCTGTTGTGCAAATGCAGCAATAACATTTCTGTAAAGCGTCAGCCCGCCTGTCTGACTGCTTCTCATCTCCAGACATAATGCTTTGTCAAACATTTTTTTTGTTGAGCGGAGCTAAGAATCCTTTAGTCTGTCTTTTTTGATATGGAAAGTAAACAAGCTAACATGAAGGCGTCTTTCTAACGGCATTTGGGTTTTAGTGTGCAGCAAGGCTGGGCCTCGGTTCCTTCTCTGCCGTCCTCTGAAGCCGCGCAAGCGTTCAGCGCCAGGGGAGCGCTGCGCGCGTGGCGCCGCTGCGCGTGGGGAACGGGATCGCTATGGAGAGCGATGCAGGCAGCACGCTGCCTATGATGATGTCTGCATGGATTCGATCACTTATTTTACAGAATATAATATAGGAAATGCTTTTGCTTTTAGAAACCCAGCTGGTTTTGTGCGCTTTCTTGCGCACAACCTCGGGTCCCTGCTCCCCCCGCTTGCCTGCCAGCGAGGGGTTGGGGGATTTGCAGAGATGCTTGTGTTTTCTTACGGGACTTTTCTGTACCTTTCCCCGCGCAGTTACAGCCCATGTGTTACGCAGCCATCCGGGCTTAAATCGACGCCTTTCTACAGGAATATGAGTAATCCTCCTGCCTGGCAGCGGGGAACAGCCCCCAGGCCTTTGCAACTGTCCCCTGCCAGGGAGTGTGATGGGGCCAAGGGGGTAAAATACCCCAGCGATCAGGACAGAACAGAGAAATAAGGTCACTTGTTTCTGTTTGTTTTTTTTTTTTTTTAAAAAAAAAAAGTAATTCTGCCTATGGCTCACTGTGGATAATTGGATCCTGCTGGAGAACTTGGGAAACGGATGGAATGACAGTTTTCTTTCAGCTTCCCCGAAAGTTTCCCGTGAAGGATGGCACATCCTTCCTGCAGACGTTAACTGCAGATCCTGCCCAAGCCCGTGGCTTCAAATATCAAACAAACTCCTTATCTGTGTTCGCCGTCTGCAGAGGAACTGATTGTTTCTTTCCCCAGCTGGGGTTTGAGCGGGGCTGCGCTTTGCTCCCTGCAGCGATGGCCTCTTGATGCCCGAGTGCCCTGCGGCTCCCCGGTGCAATCCGGGCTGCAGCGCGGTGCTGAGCAGGGAGGGGGGCACTGAAGCGGGGGCTGGCACCGGGAGCGGCATCGCCAGCCGGGCGCCTGCTCTGAGCTCGACAGGGCCTCGAGTTCCCTGACGTGTTTTCTGCAAAATACCAACGCGCTGTGTCCTGTGGGCGTTTTCAGGGGGAGATGTCAACCCGCATAACCATTCCCCAAATCACATCACCAAGAGAATGGTTTTTGCCCTCTCGGGTTAATCTGAAAAGGGTGTGTGTGACACTGGCATGTGACTGGAAGGACGGAGGCTTTTGGGGGGCTTTTCTTTAAAAATAGCAGCAGCTGAGTGCAGCCCCATTCCCTCGCAGCTGGAAATGTCCCACCGGTGCCGCAAGCGCTTTGTGCTGAGCCCGTCTGCGGGCTTGCTCCTCCGTGGCAGTGTGCAGTGTGCGCTGCTCTAGCAGGGTGCTGGCTGTGTGGGCCAGGGCTGTTTCCCCCTCCTGGAGGGGCTGCAGGCTCCCGGGGCTCTGTGGGGAACAAGCATGTTCAGCAGGATGGCGTCTTGCAGAACCCCTATGGCTACAGCTGGTCCCCAGGGCAGAGCCACCAGCCCTCCCCGGCACAGGGAGCAGAGGGAGGGGGACAGGGGCTGTGCAGTCCCTGCAGACCCCCGGGGCTCCTCCGTAGCTGAAGGGGGGTCCAAGCGATGCTGTGGGACCGCCCGGGCATCCCCGGGGACCGTGGCATCCTCTGCCCGCTGACGAGCTGCTGGGAAGCGCCATGTTGCTGACGCTCGCCAGCTCCCTGGGGTTCGTGCCCCAGCCCTAGCGAGAGCCCGCGGCGGTTTGTGGACCGCAGGGCAGCACCGCGGTGCTGTGGCACCAGCCACGGGCCGGCTCTGCCCAGCCTCTCCCACGCGGTCCGGGTGCGTTTGCCTGCAGAAGTCCGTTATCTCCGAGCTCGCTTCTCCTGGTGCACATTGCCAGGGTGCTGCTTTGCTCCGGGCTGGGGCAGGTGGAGAGGGGTCGGCAATTAATGACCGCGGTTCATCGAGGAGGAACGCTGCTTTCTCCCTGGCAAGGTCAGAAAGTCCAGGTCATCTTCAGAGGCTTTGATTTACAGAAGAAAGCAGGAGAGATGGAGAGTAAATGTGAAAGGTCAACACTCAAAAGCTTTTGTTGGATCCCAGGTGAAACCAGAAATTTGCATTTAAATGAATATGTATTTTGAGATATTAAACCCACAGGCAAAATAAAAGCCTTGCTGAGATGACAAATACATCGCTTCTCCTGCTTGTTCCTGATACTACGCCAGCCAGCCTGTAGAAATAAAACCACGTCAGCTAAAGCAGTTTTTCTTCCTTTTCTTTTCTGAAACCCACAGCCTACTGTAAATAATTTATGTGAGCCTGAGCTACCGAAACTTTAAATGATAAACAAAAAGAATCAGTGGATTTGCAGGGTCTGTGTGTGATGTGCAGAGAATGATCTGGGAGCTGTTCTGCAGTTCCAGGTCAGCTTCTTTTTCATCCTGAAATCCTAATAAGCAGAGAAAAATTTGCTTAGAGATGGGAGAAGAACAAAAGGTCAGCTCTGGGTGACCTGGGAAGAAAAGTGGGGCTTTTTTGGGGTTGGTTTTGTTTTGTTTTGCTTTTAAGTCCCTGGTGCTGCCCAGCACCCCGTCTGTAGGCTGGCTGGGTGCTGAGTCTGGGGCTCTGGCCCTTGGACTCCGCGGTGGAGCGAGCGGCACCGGCGTGTGTGGGGTACGGCCGGGATGGCTGCTCATCGGGGCTTGGACTACGGCAAGCAGCAGCGCTGGCACTCGGTCTCTGACACCGTGAGCTGCTGGCAGCAGGAGTCCTGCACGGCACCTTCTGCACCAAGACGGTGCTTTTGATTCCCAGTCGGTGCTGGACTGGTGTCAGGCGGTGCTTTGAGCGCCCGGGGAGATGGGAGCTGACCTGCTGCTGCCGCAGTGTTGCTCCCTGCAGGAGCTGCAGTGTTTGCCTGGCCGCATCTGCCGAGGCGGCACGGCAAAGGGCTGCCGGGGCAGCGGGCAGTGGTCCTGTGCAAACCAGAGCAGGTGTTGGGAGGAAGGGGCGCCATAAAATAGTTGTGGGGTTCTGCTGCCGTTACTGGTTCTCATCTGAAAGTGTGTTTATCCCAGACTTCTGATGAATAAAAGGGCTCTTTGCTGCACTCTGAAGTCGACACCCAGCTGCTCAACGAGCTTGTAAAGCGTTTAGTCGCGGAGCAGAGCTGTGATCAAAGGTGCCTGCCGTCTCCTCGCGCGCTCCCCGGCCCAGGGCTGACAGCTGGCGATGGCAAGGCTCGGCTCCCCGCCCGGCAGAGGTGGTGCTGCCTGCACCGGAGCCCCTGCCCGCTGCTCTCAGCCACGGCTTTAGGGGAAGAGGGGCCGGTGCTGGTGCCCCCTCCCTTGGAGGGGTCTTTCTGGGTGCGCGCTGCCGGACGCTGCTGCCCACCCTCGCCGGGTGCCGCCAAGGGGCTGGCTGCTCTGCCCTTGGAGGTGATGCTGCAGGCGGATTCCCCTTCCAAAGGTCTCTCCGCTTTGTCTTTTTTTTATATCCCAATGCTGTCCAGCAGCGCCTGCGTGCGCTTCCCCAGCTGCCCTTGGCCAAGCCACCCTTGTTGGTGGCAATGCAGATGCTGGCAGCGAGGTGCAGGCTGGGCGTCTTTGCTTCTCCCCATCCGAATCCCCCCGAACTGTGCTCGCTGAGCAAGGCTCGCTTGGGGAAGGGGAGAGGGGAGCAGGCGTAGCACGGCTCTTGCTGCGGGAGAGTGGCTCCTGATGCTGCTTCCCCAGTGCCCGCCGCGTCCCCGCTCAGCGAGGGGCTGGCCCAGCGCAGGCTGGTGCTGGCCCCGCCGTCCCTGGGCCCCTCTTTGGCAAGAGGCCTCGCCGCAGCCTTTTCCCCCCGTTTACGCTTTTCCAGCCCCGTGAGAGGCTGCGCTCAGCAAGGACAGGCTCTCTAAAAAGATTGCAGGTACTCTTTGCACAGTGCCCAGCGTGTTATCTAAGGTTTATTCCACGGTGTCATGGGTAAAATAACATTGTCATCGTGGAGATTTACATCTCTCGGTGCTTGTCTCTATATCTCATTTTCTGCTGAAGGCAGTATCGGATTTATTGGAAAGTTTCCGCTGTCTGCCTCTGTTAGTGTGGATCGTTTACACCTTAAAATGGCTCTCCTCCCTCTCCCTAGGAAATCACCTTTTGGGAGGATGAGCAATCTTGCAGTCAAGTGATATTCATGCTGATAAAAGAGTCGTCTTTGTTAATATTCAGCAAGCAATGCGATGTCTCCGAGGACAAAGATCTTCCCATCGCTGGGTAAATCGGAGTTCATTATCATGTTAATCTGACTGATTATGGTCTCCCAAAAGGATTCCACATATGGTCATTTCTGTAGCACAAATAAGATCTGTTTTGCCTTAATTGCAAGCTTGGGCTCCTCGCTTCCTTGCCTGATGATCTTTATTCTTCAGCTGCAATTCGGGGAGATGTAAATATTAATTGCTTTTGAACCTGCTCTTAGTTCCGATTCTGAATCGAGGGTTTGAGCTGCTACCTTGTGTTTAGATTTGGGGCTTGCCCTTATTTTTTGTTGGTTTATTTTGGTTCTGTTTTTAAGTCTCTAGGGACACGAGCTGTGTGCCCTCCCCTCCATCCAGGAGACCCTGCAGATGAACGTCTTTTCTGGGACATCGTTCTGGGGGAAGCTGTCAGCCTTGGCGTTGGGCTCGGCGGAGGGCTGGGGGACAGGAGGGCTCACGTCTGGCTCGTGCTTTCCTCTGCTTGCTCAGGTCTCGCAGACGCTGCTGGCCCCGGGCGTTAGTCAAACTTCTCACACCAAATTATTCTAGCGGCTCATACAGCACGATAGCGAGGGTCTGGGGACACTTGTGGATTACAAACACATTGAACAGCTGGTTCCATCTTCCCGAGCACGCTGGGATGCTCGGGCTCCCCTGCAGCTCCATCCCCAGGCCGCGACGCTCGAGCGGTCGGTCCAGCGCCGCTGCGGAGACCCTCGGGGCGGCCGCTCTGGGGCTGTGTGCTTGGGGAGCTGCTGCTGCTGCGCCCCGCTGCTGCTGTGCCGGGGCGCGGAAGGCAAAGGAAGAGCTCGGCTGGACTTGGGCTTCGCTAGCCGCTATTGCATCTCTCACCTCTGTGTTTCTTCCAGTGCCTCACTTCGCTTTCGTGAAAAGTAAATTTTTTATGAACCATTTATACTTTTCTTTCTTTTCTCCCATGAGCTTTTTGCTGCATTCAGTTGCTGGAAGAGAAGCGAGCTTCTCAGCAGGAACTTTGCCAAGAAAACCAGAGGTGCCTGGTTTTCTGGTTGTGAGTAGCACACGCGGATTTTTCTTTTTGTTTTTTGTTTTATTTCATTTTTCATCAGCTGTGTGTGCAATAGCATTGACCACAAAGTGCAGAGCTTCTTCCTGCAGGGTCGGGAAGAGGACGCTGCTTCAGAAGGGAGATTCCCCGTGGGACCTTGCACGTCCCCGTCCCTTCCCCGGCCAGGGCCCTGGCTCTGCCCTCGGCTCGGGGCTGCCTGCTGCCCGGCGTCCCGAGGGGCTTTCGCAGCACCCTTCTGCCTCGCTGAGGTTCCAGCGGTGCAAATGAGAGGGTGCCGCTCAGCACAGCCCCTCTGATCCCTCTTCTTTTTCCACAAGTGGCTTCTGAGTTTTGCAAGGTCTGACCCAGCTTTGCTGAGTTGGAGGGTGCTGAGCCAGAGCTGGCAGTTCTGGGATCCCACGGGAATACGGGGCTCGGGTCCAAGGAGCGGTTACCAGTTTGCACTGGTACCAGAGCTACTCTGCAGCCAGGGTAATTCCCAGGTGCAAATGCAAGAGTTCAGGTACAGCATTACCTGACTCCAGGCTTGTGGCATCTAACGCTGCTCTGCAGATGAGAGGATGCCTGCTGTCGGTCGCTGAGGCTTCGGTTGCTCCTCGTTTGAGTTTGGAAGTGCAGCGATCCCGTTTGCAGAAGCAAAACCAGGCGCTTCTGCCGTTCGCTGGGTCGTGCGGCCGTTGCAAGTGAAGCTGTCGCTAGAGCATTTTGAGTTCCTATGTGCTACAAGCAGCATGACTTGCATGAAAACTCTCTCGTGTGCCACACGTAGGGCTTACTTTCTGACAAGGCAATATTCATCATCAGATGATTACTATGAACATGTTTATTAGCCTCTAAATAATATATGCCAGAATTAGTTGCACCAAGGATCTTTTGCATGCTAATGGAAGAAGAGTGCCAATTTAAACAAGAGCACACATGGAGCCACTCCAAGCTTGCGTGAATGAAAAAAGTGACTTTGAGTTATAGGAAAAACCAATTTGGGTTTATGGAGAGAGGTTTTCAGTGCCTCTAAATTATAGACTTATAAATTCTAAATTTAATTCATAAAAGTTATACGGTACACTAAGTAGCAAAATGTAAGGTGACGTGTCATCAGTCACTGGGACTTAATGTACGGCTTGCTCGAGCAAGCCCTTGTCGAGGGCTGAGGAATGCTTTGTGGTCCTTGCGAAGGCGCTGCGGCAGGACCCGGGCCGCCACCAGCGAGGATCTCATCCCGCCGGGTCACGGTTCGCGGACGGGGACGTGCTGCCTTGACTGATGTCGGGATGGATGGAGGGAGTGGCGCTTCTGGTGATGAAAGAAATCACAAACTCCAAGCGACGCTGGGGCCCTAGGTAACGGTGTGGGTGTTCAGGGGAAACATGGAAAAACTACTTCTTGCCTTAAATGAGACAGGGTAATAGATTCTTCACAAAAGAAAAAAGTCAGTGCCTCAGGCTTTGCAGAGCACAATCTTTTTTGTTATCCCCAAACACTCACGTTCAGGTTTTCCCTTGCCCCGTTGACGCTGTGATGCTGTGGAGCACTTGCAGAGGCGGGTGGCTGCAGCGGCGCCAGGCCCTGCGATGGCCACGGCGGGGGCAGCCCCAGCTCCACCTGATTTGGGTGGTGGCTTTGCGTGAGAAAAGGCTGTGGCTCCAGGGTCCCCGGGATAAATCTCCAGTGAGCCCGTGGACCAGCAGAAAGCCAAAGCAGCTTCCTGAGAACATCCCATGAGCCAAGCATTTTCTGTTATGGTCTGAACTCCACTGCCATTTTTGCATTATTTTGATGCAAAACTGTCCCTCCAGTGTCCACTCCACATTAGTGTCCAGCCTTTACCCTGCTCGGACGCCCTGCCCTGCTGGGAGGGGACAGAAAGGATTGCTCCTGTGGGCATTGCCCTGGCCAAGGCTTCCTCCTGCCCGCCAGCCCCTCTGCGACCTGGGGAGGACAGCGCGGGTCTCCCTGCCCGGCGGTGCCTGGGTCATCCTGGAGAAGGGCTGAGCCTCGCCGCTGGCCCAGGGCTGAGCCTCCTTCACGCTCCAGCTGTGAGTAACCTGTCCTCATTCTTTAATTTTCTATATTAAATAGTGTCCTCCTTCCTGCTGCCCCAGGAGGGGGAAGGGATGCACCTAAAGCTGGTTTGGGGAAGATGCATGAGTAAAACCGAAGATTTCCCGGAGAGCGGTTCCCTGCTTTTCGGATGAGCTGCTGAGTGACTGGGAGAGCAAAGTCTGGAATTGCTCCCGCTTCTGCTTGCGAGGACCTGTGGGGCCGAGGCTTGGTTCGGTTCTGATCCAGTGCTTCCCGATGAGCCTGGATGGGCCGTCGGTGTGCTGGTCTTCCCGGCAGATCCCGGTAATGGCTTCACACACGGACCCACTCGAGTCCTGTGCGGCTGCCCCAGGGATGTTGCAGAGGAGCTGGTGCTGTTGTTGGGCGCTGCTGCAGTGTGCTGCCTGTGCTGCTGTCGGCCGTTGAGCCCAGCAGAGCCGGGTGGGATCCATCGAGTCCCGAAAGGCGCTTGCCCACCCTGTTCCCAGCAGAAGCACCATGCGGGCATCGGGCGTGTGCGTGCCAGAGCAGGGTGCCCAGCTTTGGGGTGACCCAGCTGAATCCTCCATCCTTTTAAGGGAGCTTGTCCAAATTGTGCTAAAAATAAGTAAAAGTAACAATGGAGTTTTCATTTAAAAATTAAATACAGCTCCGAGAGTCGGAGATGTCACAGGGGACGCAGACTGCCATCACTCAGTATTAGCTTCCCTTGCATGTATTACCAACTCGGGGCTTTGGCAAAGGGAACCGTTCCCTGCTCTCGGTTTCCTTCGCAGAAATGAGCTTGCTTGAGAGCTGAGGCATGGCTTGGATTTCTTCTGAAAAATTCACTGCTACCTCTTGACATTGGTCTTTAAAGCTGGCTGTGAAATAGGCCCAGCCAGAAATACAGCCCCTTGTTGTGGGGTTGTTGGGTGAGGCGATGCGGGGGTCCTGGTGCCAGGGTCCCGCTGCGGGGGGGGGGGGGGGTCACCCCGTCCTTTCCTCGCACGGCCCTGGGTGACGGGCAGCCTTGCTGGCACCGCGCTGCTCACCTTGCCTGCTTTCCCACAGCCCACCTGCAAACTGCAAGTGACTGCAGCGCTTGTTAGGATTATTTTTAAAAAAGAGATTATTTTTTTTTACCTTTAATTTTTAAAAATCCTCTGTATTTAATACATGATAAATATTTGAATGGTGTGAAGCTCAGTTCTGGCAGAAACTCGTGTCATGCTTGTTCTTTACTGTGACTCACTGAAGAATATTTTGCTGCGAGAACAGCAAACAGATGGCCCTGTTGCCGGCACCGAGGCAGCGGGTTGGAGCCTGAACAGGAGCCGTGTCTCACGGACCCGCTCGGGTTTATTCTGCTTGGTGTAAAGCGCCGTAGCCCTGTGCCCGCTGCTCAGGGTCTGATGCTGACAGCCCTCTGCTCCTGGGGCAGGACTTCTGCCCCGCTGCCTCCCTTCCTGCGTTTTCAAGGAGCAGCATCCCTGGGGCAGCCGCACAGGACTCGAGTGGGTCCATGTGTGAAGCCATTACCAGGATCTGCCGGGAAGACCAGCACGCCGACGGCCGGTCTAGCTCATCGGGAAGCGACAGATCAGAACCGAACCAAGAGTGTGCAGGCACAAGGGAGCTGCCGTCCTGGGAGAGACGGGGCTCAGCAGCGGGGTGCCTTTCGCCCAGCCGGGCTCTCTCCCAGGCCCCCAGGATCAGCGCCGGGGAGGACGGGGGCCGGCTGTGCAGCATCGGTCCCGCCGGGGTCTGCCACCGCCTCGGCGGCGCAGAGGGTGGGAGGACGAGCTGTCTGGGCCAGGAAGGACAGCGTTGCTTTGCTGTTCTCCGCTCTGTTTCCAGCAAGATCCTGCTCCTTGCTGAGAAAATGCCAGGGCTGGCGGGATTGTGCCTGGAGAGCTGCGGTGCAGGTGTCGGTACGGGGCTTTGTAAGGTTAGGGGAAAGCACAGAGTGAGTGCTCCAAAGCGCTTGGGAGTGCAGAGCTGTCAGGAAAGTTTCCTCATCAAACAAGGAGATAAAACCTCAGCAGATGCAGCGGTGAGGAATGGATGGGGTTACAGCCCCCTCGGCTTACTTGCTGGGAGGCTGGCAGGTTCTGGGGGGGTAATTCCCTGGCTATTAAAGGATTTAAAAATGTGCTAAACCGCTGTCCCACAGCGGACTCTCTCCTGAATGGGGACATAAGCAGAAACATCAGCGGCTTAAATTCAGTGATGGGGAGCCATGGAGGGCCTTTCACACACACCAGCGTGCCAAAGGGTTTAAAAACCTGCTTGCGGATTAAAACAAGGAATCAATAATCTGGAGTTTAAGGCTCTGAGAGTCGCTTCGTTAGGAACTTTCCTTCTCAGAAGCTTTATAAACTTCTGGAGCAAACTCCCCAGATAAGTCTTGAAGACAGAAATTACTGTGTCAGCTAGGAAGAAGGATTACAGATAACAGGGAATTAATACTGAAATGCATATGCTATAAATATAACAGGATTACATTTGAGGGTTATGTAAAACCCCTTTTCCTTATGCTGAGCCTCCTCTGGTGGGCACGGTAACCGTGGGCTCCGGCGGTGCGGCTCTGGTGGGCCGCAGCATGTGGTGGAGCGGGTGGGAGTTGGGGCTATCGGGGCGCTGTTCTGCATTTCCCACTTGGCTTCTTGCTCGCAGCTGCTATTTGCTCAGCAGGCGACGCTGCTTCTGTTACCGCCTGTGCTGAAAGGGCTTTTTGTGTGCATTTTATGGAGACCTGTTCGTTTGGCACGTGCCAAAATGCCCGGTGGCCCAGGGCAGGGCGGGCTTGCTCGGATCTGGGCAGCAGCGCATCCCCAGCACCTTGCCGTTGGGGGCCGGTGCTCCTCGGGGTCTGCGTGTCCCTGTTCCACATCCTCCCTGGCCTTTTATCCTCCTTTTCCCCCATGCTGGGGCTGCCTTTGGAAGCCATCCACGGTGTGCCCCCAAGAAAAATCGTTCCCCCCTCGCCCCTCCATCTCTTCCTGCTCGCTGCAGCGGGGTCGGCATCGCTGCAGTAGCCGGGCAGTGGCTGGGGGCTCAGAGGTTTGGCTGGAAACGTGCCCGTGCTCGCCCCTCTCCTTCCTGCTGCGCCGGCTGCTCCTGCTCAGAAACCAAGGGCCTGTTCCTGGGAACGTCCCTCGGCACTGTCCTGAGGTCCTGGCTTCACCGATGGCTCCAAGAGCATCTTCCCAGGGGCTTTTTGTGACTCTGAGGCTCCTTGGTGTTGTGAAGTCATTTCTGGAAACAGGGTTTAGGCTCCTGCCACGGCACACTTGAGCACAGCAGCCTTTTGCTGAGCTCTCACTGCCGGCTGGCTTCTCCCTGTGTTTCAGTCGGAGGTGTCGTGGGCAGGGTGGGTGACCCGGCTCCCCTCCTCGCCGCGGCAGGGTCCGGCGCTGTGCAGCCCGGCCAAATGTGTCCCAGGTGGGCGCCTGGTGCCCTGCTTACACAGAGCAAGTGCATCAGCTGGTGCAATAGCAGCAAAATAGCCAATAAGAATAATAAATCAAAATAATGAAGAATAACAATAATAACGCTGTTTTCTGTGGCAGTGGAGCAGGGGATGGGGGGAGCTGTGGGGACAGGCAGGACTGCAGGAGCTGCAGGAGGACGGTCTCGGCACCTGCGTGGGAGCAGCGGATGGCGCGGGGGCTGCAGGGTGCCCTGCCCTCCTGCCCCGTCGGGGAGCGTGCGTCCCCCTCGGGGACACCCGGCCGCCATGGGTGGGGGACCCTCTGGGCCGGGGCTGCTGCTGGCCCTCGGCAGCCCCTGCTGGGGGGCCCTGGGGAGAGAGGGGGCATTGCAGCCCCCGTAGAGGGTGCAGGCTTGAGCGCTCTGCTCCAGGCGTAGGCACAGATTTCCGAGCTGCTCGTTCCCTGTCTGGAAATGAATGTTCTCAGCCGTATTTTTGTCCGTTTCCTCCTCGCGCCACAGCTCAGATGAGGCACTGGCTTACTTTGAGCGAGCCGTCAGTTAGGAGGACTTCGCTCTGCCTGCAAAGTGAACATTAACTTTGTCCAAGGGATGATAAATCCCAGGCTCATACAGTACAATGCCGAATTTTGAAAATGAAGCATTTAAACCACAATATTGCAATCAAATTGCTAGCGAAAAATCTCCTCATGTTGGCAGTGGAGCTGGTGGGTCTTTGATCTCTCCCAGCTCAGATGTTGCTGCCAAAGAGACTTAAGCTTAAACTTCACTTTGTAAAATAGACTTTTTTGACAGTTTCCTTTAAAAAATAATCTTCTCCTAAGCTCAGGAAGCAGGAGGAATGGCCAGCCCCACAATGAGATTTCCAAACCAAATAGCACAGAAAGGAGCCGCTTTCAACTGCTGCCGTTTCTTCTGTAAATCCTGTGCTTGATCCGCAGAGCGGCTGTGGGGCAATTCACCATTTCAGCTCCAGAACCAAACGTTGCGGTGGGGCTGGGGGCCCGGTGGGGTCGGGTCGGGGCTGGCGGTGGCTGGTGCTGCTCTGGGTGAGCAGCGTTGTCCCGCAGCCCTGGGGCTGGTTGGGCTCCCTCGTCCCGCAGGCTCGGGGTGCTGCCGCTCGCCGGGGTCCCGGCCGTGCCCTGGCAGGAGAGCCGGGACGCGGGTGGCACCCCGCAAATGGCCGCACCGGAGCCGGCTGACGTGGGAGCTCAGCCCAGTGGGTTGCAAAGCCCTGGTGCCCCTCTTAAGCCCTGCTCCTGCTTCTCCCCAGTCCTTTTTGGCTACATCCATGGAGCAGCTCCAGCCCTCCCCAGGCACTGGGGCTGTGAGCTCGGTTGCACGGGCTGCTCGGGGCTCTGAACCCCCTTTCTGCCGGAGCTGCGGAGCTGGGCGCAGCGGAGGAGAGCTGCCCACCAGTTTGCATGGAAGGAAATGCAAAGTTATTACATGGGAGGGAATAAGGAATCTGTTACTATGCAGTTTGGAGCAATCTCAGATGACTCTCTGGGGTGGCGGATTGGGCTGAGGTGCAGCAGAGCCATCGCCGCCACTCCCCAGCTTTTCCCAGCCCACACCGAGCAGCTTTGAACTTGTCTGTGCCTCTGGGCACCCGACCTGCTCCTCTGCCCCTGCATACGGGGCGATGCGGGATGCCTCGCAGCTTCTGCTGACATATTTTCCTTTTCCCCTGGCAGGAGGTAGAAGGCCCTCAGCCCCCCCACCCAGCCCCTCCATTTTGCTCCCAGCGCCCCTGCAGCCCTGGCCATGGGAATTGCTTCCCGGGAGCTTCCCCACCACGCAAGGCGTGCATCATGCCCGCTTGAATAACACAAACAATCCTCTGCTTTTTCTTTCGATCTGGAGTGAGTACACTTCCAGCATCTCCCCGTGATCACAGCTGGTGCTCGTGTCCTTGCAAAGCCTTGGCTGTGGAGTGAACACGGTGGTTGGGGGGATCAGCTGCTCTCCGCAGCCCCTCCTGCTTTGCTGGGCTCCCCCCACCATCGTCCCCTCCCCGGGCTCCCGGCTGGGGCAGGACCGTCGTGACGGCCCTGCGAAGTGTGAGCCGGTCTGCGGTGGCACAGGGTCAGAAGCTGTTTCTTGTCTCAGAGCGGAGTTTTGCAGTGCAAGCACACTGCAGGAGATGGGAAGAACCTGCCTGCTGGGGGTTTCCGAGATGTCCCGTGCTGCGAGACTGCTGGGCACAGCGATGCTCGAGCGAGTGTGTGGTACCCAACTCTCGCCTTCCCCTTGCAAGAGCCACAGTTAAGGATGGCTGATGGAGGTTTTCCAGCGGACGCATCTGCTCTCTCCGCCACACAGCAGCCCCGTTGTGCCGTCCCCACGGCGCGGGGCCATCGGCAGGACCTGGCTGGCTGTCGGCAGGCTGCGGGAAGGGGCCGGGCTGGCTCTGTGCTGGTGAAGGGGCTGGTTGTGCTCAGCCTCATCGTGCAAACTGGCCTCGCTGGCCTGGCATGGTCCTGGAGGGGGCAGGTTTGGGTGGCAGTGGTGCTGGGGCTGGTGCAGGAAGCTCACGCTTTTCATATGGCTTCGGCCTTGGTGCCGCATGGTACCCGATTAAGAAGCTGGAATGAAACAAAACCATCATGGCATGTGGTAAATGGTTTAAAAAAAGGCTGTGCTACTGGTCTCCACAAGCAAGACTTTAGGACAGATGTGGGTCTCATCCTGCAATGCAAAACCAAGCCTCGCTGCAAGTTCATGGCTCCAGAGCGTGGCTGGAGCGCACGGATGTGCTGCCGGAGAGCTGCCGTGCTCGGTGGGACGGGGAACACTCCTGCCTAAAGGGAGGCACACCATTCATTTTCAGATGAGCTGCTATTTTTAAATAGCTCCTTTTTTTTCTTATTTTTTTTTTATTTTAGCTGCGGATGACCCTAATTTTGGCTGAGGAGCTTAGAAAAGCTAAGAATGCAAGGTTAGTTTAATCTTCTTAAAGTTTAAAAATCATCTGGGATTCTTCTGTTTGATAGTGCTGGAGGCGCTTATCTCCCTGTAGAAACCTTGTTTCTGTTTTGCAGCACATCATGCACGACTCTTTCGCAGTAAGGGGTGGCAGGCTTCAGCGCTCTGCACTTTTCATCTTCAGAAACTTCAGAGATGCTGATGCTCGGCATGGCAAGGCGCTCGGGGGCTCCTCTGCACCGCGCCGGGGAGGGCAGGCACGCCGTGGGGCTGACAGCGTCCGTGCTGCCGTGCCGCAGGCCTAGGGCCAGCTGGGTCCCCAGTGGAGCTTGTTGAGCTCTGTTGAGAAGCAAACCCTGCAGTCCCCGGCGCAGGGAGGTTCCTGTCACCAAGCCGTGGGATGGGTGCGTTCGCCACTGGAAAAGCCCGGCAGGATCTCCCTGCTGCCGGCACAGCGCCGTCTTTCTGTCCCCCTGTAAAAAGGGATCATAAAACTCCCTGGAAGAGCTCGTTCCTGAGGCCACCAACGAACCCGTCTCCTCCCCGAGCAGAGCGCAGTAAATCTCTGTATGAAGCTGTTGCTGACATGTTAATGCTCCTCGGGTACCTCGTAAAGATGCTGCGGGCTGGATGGCTCTGAAGTGCTTTGTAGAGGAGCGGCGTGGGTAGCGACGGATTCCCGGAGCCAGTACCGCTCCTCTCGCCCGTGGCAGCGTCCCCCTCCGCAGGGTTTGGCCCTCAGCCAGCTCCTCTCCTCCGCGGGAAAGAGCCCCCGGTTTGGCCGGGGCGGCAGGAGGGGAACGCGCCCAGGCAGCCGCCGTGCCCCGGCCGACACGTGAGTCGGAATACTGGGATGTGCTCAGGGCTCCAGAGATCCTGTAGAAACGGGGAGTGCCGTGAGATCTGGTCCCAGCAAGATCAGGCACGAGGGCCCCCAAGGGCATCGCCCCGCGCTGCCACGCTGCCCCGCAGCGCTGAAACCGTTCGGGTTTCTCTCGCACGTCGGGGTGATGCACGGCGCGGCTGCAGGGACCGTCACAGAAAAATTCCGGTCTGTAGATTTTCTGCCTGCCTGTGCCATAACGCAGCCCTCTGCGAGCAGTGGCACATCTTCATCTCGTTTAACACGAGACTAGGCAAAATTAGGGACTATTATCAATCAGAACAATTCAGCGTGGTGCATCACGAGTGACTGGCAATCCGTGCTATCCTCCGCAGCTCTGCGCTGGCAGCAGCAGCCAGCAGCACGGCGTCGGCCACGCGGGCTCCTGGCACAGCCGCTGCCGCTGCGCTGCCTCTGCAAACCGGCCTCCACCGGGATCCCTCCTGATCGTCCTGCTCAGTCGAAATTAATAATGTAATGCACCATCCTTCGGTGCCCGGGGGTGTCTGGGACACGATGCTGTGCTTAGCTGCAGTTCCTCAAGTTTTTAAACGTAAGAGAAGTTTAAGACAGAAAGAAGGCATTAGCAGCTGTTAGGATTCGGCAGCAAATCACTTTGCGTGGTGCGGGTCAGCTTAGGGTGCGGCGTTGCCAGTGTGCGCAGCGGGGATTGCTCGTGGTGCAGCCGGCAATAGTCTCTCAGACTGCTGTGCCCTGAAAGGCTGACCTCAAAAACCCGCAAACCTTGAGACAGATATAAGTTTTACTTCATAAGAACATGTAAAGATCAAAACATGGAATATTTAAGCTGATATTATGCAATAGACAGCTCTTTTAAGTTGTCATTTGTAAAGACAGTTCAGATAATTTCCCTGAAAGACATACTCATAATGATTAATTTAGAATATGTTTAATTCAAGTTAGAGAGATCAAAGAGAAAGCATTTCCCCCTGTAACGCCGTTTGCATTTTTACACTTCCACTACCTTCCACGGGACTGGGGGATGTCTGATTTGTCCTTTGTTGAGATTTCTCTGTGTAAAAACTGCAGAGGAAAGCATTCTGCAGGCGTTGGTGCTAATTTGGGCCACGGGCAGGGAAAGGGAGAGGAGCCTGTAGCAAATCCCTGCAAAACCAGCTTTGGGAGGTGAGGAGGGGCGTGATGCTGGGGCTGGCGGAATCACCCTCTGCTCTCCTCGTCTAGCTAGAAAGGGTCATGCTTTTGCAGCTTCCCCTGGCGTTTTCCGCGGCCGTTGCCTGTGTGAAAGCTCAATTTGCAGGAGCAGGGCAGAGCCCCGGCTGCTGCGGCGGATGGTGGGTGCCTGCCTGCGGCGGGGCAGGCCCTGGGCACAGCTGCCAGATGTGCCTCGCACCGCTGGCAGCAGCCAGCGCCCGTGTCGCCGCAGCTGCTTCGGGTAGAACAGCCCTTCAGGTCTAATTTGGAATAATTTATGAGCACGTCTTTATTTATGCCACTACAATTTCTGTTATATGGGCAGTTGTTTTAACCTCCGTGGCTGTGGCAGATGTCCCTTTAGTTCAGTGCGCAAAGTAATCTTTTCCAGGGGAAGAAAATAAAATCAGTATTTATTACTATTTTCTGTGTAATGCGGGAGGAGGTGCAGTCTTTGTAACGCACGCGACAGCTGATCTGGGAAGGGTATTTCGTGCCCAACAGGTGAGGAAGGCTCGGGTGTTTGTTCTGCTGCTCACACGGTGTTGTGCCGGGTTAACGGTTGCACTCGATGATCTTCAAGGTCTTTTCCAACCTAAGCAATTCTATGATTCTGTGATTCTACGATTCTGCTGCAGTTTCTCTCTTCTCAAGCTCCGTGTTGCTGCTTCAGCCCTCATTGAAAAAATTAATATTATTTAATGAAATAAGAATAACTTGCTCTAACTCAGGAAAAGCGATTTGGATTCTGGCAGGTTTTGTTAGTCCTTTCCATTTTGTGCCCTTGTGCCTGAGCCGGGCGCACAGCCTGTACCAGGCGGTGGTTGTGTTTGACAGTGATGGATGATACACGCGGAGACTCGATTAGCCTATTAATAAAGCACAATCTAGGCCACGGTTTTCCGAGTTCGGCACCTAAATCAGTATTCAGACTCATAAATGAGTGGCCTCATTTCCTGAGCAGCCGCCGGCGGTGCCGGTGACCACCGCGTGCTGGCGAGCCGCCGGCAGCTCCCCGCTCAGCCGAGCCCCAGGTGTTTTGCTCCGCGTCCGCGGGCGCCGCTGCAGCAGGGCGAGGGGCGCAGGCTGAAGGGACCTGGCTTGGGGTGGGAAGCGGTGGGCACCGCAGCCTGGGACCGTCCACATCTGTGTTCCCAGCGGGAGCAGCAGCTGACGGGGACCTGCCGATTCCCGGCTGCGTTAAATGAGTGTCTCTGCACAAGGGAGCTTGGGAGGGCTGCGGGGCGAGGCGGGCATTCACCCCGCCGGGGCTGGGCTCCCTGGGGACACTTGCTTTGCCAGCCCAAGGAGTCACCTTTGGCTCGGGCTGGAGCTGAGCAGTTGCACTCAAACTCCAGGTTTCTGGTCCTCAAGCCATGCAAAAGGGGACGTGGCTGGTGTGGGTGCCCATCCTGCATGGCCGCAGTGCATCGAAGCCTCGCGGGGCTGGTGCCCAGCCTGCGGCTTCCCCAGCGGGTCCCTGGCCCACGGCCATGGCTGCAGGGCTGCAACCAACGCAGGGTGGGCCACCCAGTACCACAAACCCAGGCCGGTGAGGGTCCAGCAGGCAGGGCAGGCTGCAGCTGGGGGCAGCTGAAATACGAGTTTCGATATCTGAGTATGGAAATGGGAATCTTTCAGTTTTTCCAATGCTGGGTGCATGTGGCCATCATAGCAAGGGTAAGCGGGGGCTTTGCTGTTTGGCCTGAGGAGGAGGAGGGGGGATGCAGGAGAGGAGAGCAGGCAGAGACAATTCCTGAAATTTTAGCTCTGCGCTGTCAGAGCGTTGTTCATGTTGGCTGGCAGGACTTGCTGCCTGCGGGGAGCTCTGTCTGTTTATGGTCTCAGCATCTCCCAAGGGCTGGGATGGGTTTTGGCAGGGCTGCTGCCTGCTCAGCTCCAGCCCATCTCCCCAGCCGTGCTGCGGCTGCAAAACGCTTCAGCTGCCTCCGTGCAAGCTCTCATGGCACCACTCTCAATGCTCTCCTGCTACTTCACCTTCTTTCTGCCCAGAACAGCTATCTCAAGTCTCCATTTCTACAGCAAGGAGAGTTGCTTAAAAACTGAGTAATAAATTGGGGAAGAGCGTGAGTCAGCGGGGCTGAGCTGGGCCGGGATTCACTGCGGTGCCCAGCCAGCAGCCGTCCCCAGCTGCAGGCTCTGCAAGCCAGCTTTTGGCTGCTCCGCTGTATTTTAACAGCAGGGTCCAAAAGCCCAGCACCGTTTTACTTTGGCAGGGGCCAGGCGAGCTTCGGCGAGCCTTTTACTGCCAGGCTGCAAGGTCGGGCCCCCCCAGGGGAGCGCCAGGGCAGCGTGCTGTGCCATGCCAGCGGCAGGCAGCCTGGCCAGCACAAGGACACTTGTCCCCTCAGGTGCCAGCCAACCTCGTGGCCCTGTGAACAGCACCTGGAGTCCTTGGCTGCACTGGGGTGGTGGGTGTCCGGCGTCCCCCCGATGAGCTGCAGTCCTGGAGCGGGATGCTGACCCACGGCTGCTGCCCGGGCAGCATGAGCAGCAGGACTGGGGCTGGGCTGGGGCTGGTTCTGGGCTGCAGCCCCGTGGGTGTCACAGGTGCCCTCAGGACAAAGTAATGAGCCGGCAGCCGTGGCCGGGGCTGCCTTTGAGCCCTGGCTTTCGATGGCACCCGCTGCTGTGGCTGTGGGAGGTGGTATCGTATGCAGCGGCTTCTCCCATGCTCCTCCTCGGATCCTCTGCGATCCCTCCCTGGGGGATTTGCTTGCAGGAAAGCAAAACCTTGCTGTTACCCCCGGCATAGTGAGAGCAAAGCCGCAGACCCATTTATGGGCCCAGAGAGGTTTTACAAACCACAGAACAGAGGAGCTTCGCGTCCCGCGGCTGCAGCCGCCGGCGTGGCTGGAGCAGAGCTGAGCAGAGCCCGCTGCGGCCGCGCTGCGTGCTCCTGCGGGGAGCGCCTGGCTGCTGAAACTTCACCTCAAAGCCGTCTCATCTGCTCAGACAAAGCTTTTCTAGAGTTGGTTTTCTCTTGCGTGTGCACGCAGCTCGCAGGGACAGGGGTACAAGGCCAATGGGGGGTTTAACCTGCAGAGATGTGATGCTTTTGAGAGCGGTGAACATGCCCACGCCCCTCAGCATGGGGAGAGACGTCTGAATGCCCCCAAGGACTCAGGCTATGGCTCGGTGTCTTTTAATGCCACGTGTTTTACAGTGCATCAGTCGCTGCATAAAAAGCCGCCCTTGACTGCATCCCAAACAGATCCCATCAAACACATTTGCCACAGGAGGCTTTTTAAGACTTGACTTAAGCTTGGCCGATGCCTGAGTGAGTGCTGCCCCATTCTGCGAGCGAGGCGTGAAGGACCGGGGAGCCGGGGAGCGGGGGCTTGCTGCCAGGGCTGCCAGGCTGTGCACGGAGACAGCCGACGGATCCTCTCCATTGCCTCCGGGTATTTTGGCGAGACTGCCATGCCGATGCCGTGAGCACAGAGCTGGGCTCCGAGAGCTGCAGGTGCTGGAGTGAGGGGAGGGCTGGGGTGCGACCGGGATTTCCAAAGGAGGCTTCATGTCAGCGATCGCTTCGAGGCTGTCATCTTCAGGGAGCAGCAGGGCCCGGTGAGCACCCACTGCCCCTCGACTGAGCTTTGCTGGGCAGCACCCAGGCCTTCCCTCTGCCGCTCCGCCTGGCGCAGGGGCTGTCTGTCCTTCTCCTTCCTTCTGTTTGGGCTGCAGCTGGGGCGGGGGCTGCACGCCCTGCGCCCCCCCAGTGCTCTCCTCTGTGCTGCACCGCCGATTCTCCTGCTGACTGCTGTGTGCGACTGCCCAAAACGCTCCATCAGCCCCTTGCGTTGCTGCTGGCCAGGCGCCAGCGCTGCAGCAGCCGGGTGAGCAGGACGGGCTCTCCCCGCGCCTCCGCCTGCAAAGGCAGAGTTTGCACCCCGGGAGCCGGGATGGGCCCTGCTCCGGCGGCCGCCTCGGATCGCCTTGTTGCTGCCCTGGTGCCCGCCAGGCTCCGGCACTGGTGCCAAGGGCAAGTCGTTTTAGCAGCTGCGTGACTGCAGCCTGAACTTCATGATTCTCTAAACGAAGCACTATTTATTTAAAATGCAGAGACATCTGCCATACCTAGCCAAGCCCCAGGAACGGGTTAATGCCAGACCTGCGGTGTTCTCTGATTGCACGGCCTGTGTTTGCTGAGTGATTATTTGATCAGATAATGCACGTGTTCAATGTATTTGTCGGGAAACAGGAACCTGTGTTATCTGAAGGAGGCAGCATCGGCTGTCAGGAGCAGCCTTTGATCAGGGGAGATGCTGCGCTGTAAAGCAGGTCCCCCATCGGCTGCAGCGCAGCCATGCCCGGGCCCTTCCGCAAACCCCAGAGCGCGGCGGAGGGCAGGCAGGCAGCAGGCAGGGCTGCCAGGCTGAGGGGCCGGATCCTGCCAGCGCGTCCCCGGCACCCCGGGCCCCTGCCGCAAAGGGGCAGAGGCAGCAGGGTCCAAACGATTTTACCTCTTCTCCCTCCCTGGCCCCAGGCGAGGGGGTTTCCCTGGGCAGCAGCACCTGGTTTAAGCTTTTCAGAAATAAATAAAATACTGGTTTCGATCCCAAACCTGACACAGACTGGGAGGACCCCGCTCTCAGCAAGCGCTGAGCCTCAGGGGGTGAGACCACCGCGGAGGTATGGCTCTGCTTGGCACGGAGCCGCTGCCCCCGGGACGGGTCCTGCGGGCAGCTCCGCTGGGTAGAGGTTCATGAGGTGTTGGGGTGCATCTGGGTTCTTGTCCACGAGCAAAATGTTATAGTGGTCCATTATAAATTGGATGGAAAATTTTGGAGTAGTTAAATCGCTGTCATTTACGGGGTTCGCTATACAGCGTTGCACAGCTGTGCACTTGATGTGGATAAGTCCCATTGCTGATAAATCAGCTCTCGTGTGGGGGCTCTGCGGCCCTTTTGGCGTGCGATTCTGGAGAGCAAAGGAACTGTTGAACCAGAGGATCCCCGGTGTAACTCCTCATTCTTCTTGGCTTACTGATGCCAAACCTTTGGTGGGTAGGAAAAGCATTTCTGGATAAAGTGGTGGTGATCTTTTTGACAGAGGGGATGCACAGCCCACCTCCAGCAGTGCCCCCCCGGCTGGATGAGGGGTGAGCGGGGTCCCAGGCAGCTGCCCACAGCCCTGCTGCAGTCCTGGGGGCCGTGCGCGGGCGGCACCGGGGCCCCGGGGCCCTCGGCTCGCTCCTGTGCTGCGTTTCCATGCCAAATGCAGGAAGAACCACGTGTCCTGGGCCAGCACCACCGTGGAGCAGCTCACGGCACTCAAATTCAGTGCGTGCTTCAGTCTGTGCGATGCTGGAAATTAGATTTTTAATAATTTTGAGATCTATCAGGTTTTATATCTATAATACTTTAAAATTCCCTGTTAATGTTCAGTCTAGCGCTGTCTGTAAGTTATACTGGCACACAGGGCCTTATAAAGCTGTTAATTCTCATTGCCCAGATGCTCCCGCTCTCTCGAGTGGGGGTCTGGCAGCGCCGGCTGCTCCTGGAGAAAGTATAAACCTGCGGAGTCCCCTGCCACAGCCCGCAGCCGTGCTGGGCCCGGGGACAAGGAAGGGGGAAGGCTTTTTCCTAAAAGCTCAATAGCAGAAAAGGGCACAGAAGAAACATGGTAAAAACAGGCAGGTCAGCACTGGCCTCCCGCCGCAGGGCCAGGGCAGGGAAAGTCTGCTTAACAGAGCCAGGAGAGAGCAACAGCAACGAGGCGACGGGGAGCTGTGCCATGCCTACGGCGAGGGATCGCAACAGCGGCAAAGCTGCCGCCTTGCTGATCTGAGCGCCTGAAAACACGGGCCAGCAAACAGACCCCAAAATTCACAGCTTCCCCGTCTAACGCCTCACTACGACTCGAGCTGCAGGGCAATTCCCAGGCTCTGACCTTGGTCACGGTTTTCTTTATGCTTTTAAAATACCCTGGGCGTTCCGTGGCGTTTGGGCTGCGTTGGGGCGGTTGCTGTTCTGCTGACCCGCTCTCGCTGCGCTCTCGCCGCGTGCTCCATCCAGGCAGCTTCGCCTCCGCAGCGCTGCCCAGAGCTGCCTGGACACAGATGTGTTGTCCAAGCAAATGTGGTTTTTGGCCAATGCTGCAGTCTCCTGCCAAGCCCCGGGCAGCCTCAGCACCCTGCCTGGGCACGAGCCGCAGGTCTCTGGACAGGGATGGGGACCGGTGCACTATGGGTTCCTGCTGCCGGCTGCTCTTGGGCTGCCCCTGGGGTGGGAGGGGAGATGGTTTCTGAGCTGAAAATACCGCTGGTGGAGCACCAGGGACGTTGGTGGCGTTTGCACCGTCCTTGATGTCACCTTACAAGTTTCAGACCCTTCACCCGCCCGTCGTGCCCCAGCTCCTTTGCTCCGCTGCCATTGTCCTGCCGCTTTGTAAATGAGTTTCTTTGTCTTGCAGAGAGATGCCAAGGGCCAGTACCTGTTCGACCTTCTCTGCCACCACCTGAACCTGCTGGAGAAGGACTACTTCGGCATTCGGTTTGTGGACCCCGACAAGCAAAGGGTGAGAGCCCTCCCTGCCTGGGCTGGCTGTTGGGGTTTCTTGCCGCTCGGTGGTATCAGACCTGTCCTTGCTGCTGCAGCTGCGAACCAGAGCGTGAGGCAAATGGCTGCAAGAAAATTCGGTTTAGGCAGTGATGAGGGGCTCTGTCCCAGCGGTTCTCCCCTGCCTTGCTGCTGGGTACCCTGACGGGTCATTGCTTTGCCCATGGGAAGGGCATCTACTCATGGTCCCCTGAGCACCCTGGGGAGACCCCCGGCCCCTTCCCACCTCGTCTGCTAGAGCCAGGGCTGAGCCTCATGCTGCAGCCCCGGGGAGGGGGGGCCTGGGTGCACCCGGGCTCCAGCAGCAGCAGCCTTGGTGTCCCGGCCCCGCTGACGCATCCTCGGCATCTGTTGGGATGTGCGAGCCAGGGGGGCTCGCACGGCTCTCAGGTCCCCGTGCGAGTGGTGAAAGCATCTCGTGTTTGCCAAGTGAGAGGATTTGACGCTATCGCAAAGGCAAAGGGGGAGATCTCCTGACACTGGGTTTGCAGGACTATTTCTAGAGCAGAGCCGTGTTTTAACACTGAGATTAGGCCATGCGACAACTTTGTACTGAGAATCCAAACACTTGTGCGTGTTGCCTCGGGCAATGAAGAGTGAGACAAGACATGGGAGTGCGTGGAGCTGAGAGCCCCCGCAGCAGGACCTGGTCCGACCTGGCAGGGCAGCTCCCAGCAGGGAGCCGTGCAGACCCCCGCTGCGTCCCCGGGCAGCTGCAGCAGGTCCGGGCGGAGGGTGGCACAGCAGGGCCAGAGCCCTGCGGGGGGGTCCCCTGTGCCATGGTGCCACGAGCTGGATTTCCACACAGCCATTGTGTGAGTGAGTCCTGCCACTTCTTCAGGGTTAACTGTCCCTGCTCCTTTTACAACGCGTGCAGAGTGCAAGCTCTGCGCAAACACGTTGAATCGCCACTTCCCATTAGAGCACTTGAGGTTTGTGAATGGGAAGCGCTGCGAAGGCACTCGCAGGCGTAGCTATTAATAATAATCTTGTGTTGCGTTCCTGCTGATCAATATGAGCCACCGTAACAGTTCCTGCTCCCAAGGCACCTTCTGCGGCGGCTGTTACAGGGAGCATCCGCTGCTGAGCAAGGAGCTGGGCCCCGCGTCGCTGCCGGCAGCCGGGGAGCTGCTCCTTCCCTGCTGCCTGCAGTGGGACAGGGCCCGTCTGAGCCCCTCGCTCCCCCCTTTCCCCTTCCAGGGCACCCACTGACACTCACGTGGCTTATCTGCCCAGCGCCGTAGCCTCCTCTTCCTCACCCTTCCCACCTTGCTAAGTTGGAGCTGTCAGGGAGCGCGAGATGCTGCTGCCTCTCGCGGGGTCTTCGGACCATCACCCCCCCACGTCACCTGTGCCCCCCAACTTGTGTTTTCTGGGCTCTCTCCCTCCCGACTTCTCCAGCCTTCTCCCAGATCTGCCTCCTGGCCATCGTCGTCACGCTGATGCACGCCCTGATGGGTGGATTTGCAGTGGCTGTGGAGCGGTGGCTCTTCAGTACTGGAGAGGCATTTTTCTTGCATGATGCTGGCGGATCGTTAACTGCCACTCCACTTGTGTTGGCTCTTAGTTTCCCTGCTTTTTGGTGAATCGCCTCTTTAAATGCATGTAGAAATAAAACCCTGTGCATTATAATGCATTATTATGCATCATCTCTATGGGCATGGCTGGTGGAGAGAGAGCGCTGCCGAAGTCTGCGCTCACCGAGAGCTCCGCACGGCGCTCTGGAAAACCCCTCGGCACAGTCACCCTGGAGGAGGTGTGCTGGGGTTTTTTCTCGGAGCATCTTCTCTTGCAGCAAACGAGCGGGCAGATGGAGAACACAGGGTCTGTGTCTTGTCCGAGCTGGTGCAAGGAGAGGATGTTTCTCTGCTGTCGCGTGTGGTGGTGTCAGCGTCCAGGGCCGGATCCTGCCCGGTGCTTCTCCTGCGCTCCGGCTGCAAAGCCCAAAGCCAGCGGGCAGTGGCTGCCAGCAGCAGCGAGGGAGCCCCCCGGGGAGAGGGGTGCGGAGGCAGAGCTGGCACACTCGGTGATGCCAAGGACGCTCCTTTTACTGGTGCTTTGCTGCTCCTGGGAATAAGCCGATTCAGTTGAGGCCACGAGGGTTGAGGCAAGAGCCATCGCTCAGCTTTGAGCAGCATCCCAGGACGGGGCTGCTCGGGGTGGGGAGACCCCTCTGCATGAGAGCCAGCCCCAGCCCTGCAGCTCACAGACGCTGTGGCTGTCAAAGACCTGCCCGGGTTTAGCATTCCCTCGGCTGAAAGTGCTGCATTGAAGCCTGTGATGAACTAAGCTGTCGCTTCAGTCCATTATTTCTGATGCACAAATCAATATTGCTTATTGACGGTGGACTCAGCCACGTGCCTGATGGCAGCCTGGGCTGGGGATGCACCGGGGGGGGGCACAGCAAGCAGGGCCGACTCTGCTCCTGCCCGGGGCTGGGCTGGGAGCCGCAGCACTCGTGTGATGTGGGAGAGGCGGCTGCTGCAGCCCACGGCGCACTCCAGGCACGGCTGCGGCTCCTGCCGGGAGGGCACGTGGCCGTCACTGAAAACCTCTTCATTTTTAAGCGTGGCCGTGAGGAGCCTGTGCTCTGCCCTGGGGCTGCTACAGGTGAGATGCATCTGTTGAGAGCACAGGGCCACAGACATCAGAGATGCTGAAAAGTGAGGAAAACAAGAGAAAAAAATCCTGGCTCCTTGCCCGTGGTTTCCTGGCACTCGGTTGGGTCTGGGTCAGGGGATGCTGAGGCTGGCACTCAAACCATTTCCGCCCAGTCCGAAAGACAACGATGCTTCTTCCCAGTGTGGTGGGGACCGTCATGACCTGGAGGTTCCCTTGGTCCTGCGGTGGGTTCCTGGGACCGGGGCAGGCGTTTCCCGCAGGAGCCCTCCGTGGTGTTCCTTCCCCATCCCCAGCGCTGCTGTCGGAGCACCAGGACCACTCGCTGCCAGCGGCCGTCGGATCCCACGGGGCTGCCCCTCGCCCCCGGGCTCCCCAAAGCCTCATGCCGGAGGGAGGGGCTGTGTCTGCACAGTCCCGGGAGTTACCGAGGCGAGGGACCAGAGCCCCGGGTCGCCGGGCATGCTGTGACGCCCTCGACCCCTGCTGCTGGTTTTTGCAGTGCTGCCAGCAGCACATCTGCATCAGTGCCAAGCGCACCCCAGAAACACCCGAGTGAAACCCAGACCAGTTTGTGCAGCCACGTGGAGCCACCGCTCACTGGTTTTGTCTCAGTGGTGGACATTATATTTGGAGTTTCCTACAGCAGTCCCAGATTTCAGTGATATATCTTTGTAGGTCTGTAATCCTTTGTGCTAACTAGTGTTTGCCTTAATTGTAGTCCCTTTGCTTTGGTGTTTTGGGGTTCCCTCTTCCCAACACACAAGCATCTGAAGCTGCTTCTTGACTGACAACGCTTTGTTTCCTAAATGTGCCTGCTCAAACGATGTCAAATCAAAGCAGCAGCTATTCCGCGGCTTTGCTGCAGGCAGAGCTTGATGGTTTCTTTTTGATGGCACAGAAGTGTAATTTCAGAAATATGGGCTTGAACTGAACCTTCCTGGTGTCACGCTATAATTATAGATCCCGGTTCCTGGTGGGGTTGGGCTGGGTGATTTCAGCCGGTCGTTGCAGCCAGCGCTGCAGAGCCATTGCCGTCCCCGGCAGAACCGCGCTGCTGCGTGCTCCTGCCTGCCGGCACTGCGTGGCACGGACGGCCACAGACCCCGGGAGCAGGACGCCGGGCAGGGCCCAGGGCAGCCCCACACTCCCCGGAGCCGCCAGCCTGCGGGGAGGTGGGTTTGTACTTTTTACATGCAGGACTTTGATTTAGGCTTTAAAAATCAGACTTCAAAGTGACCAGTCCGTGCACTTCTTCGACGCCATCCAGTGCACACGTGTAACCACGCGGCACCAGTGAAGGGTGATTTTAACAACTGGGGACCAGGTGCCTCGGCACAAAAACCTTCACTGCCGTGCTGTGATTGCTTACTCAGCTGGCTGGCGAGCAGAGCACCGGGAGCAGGGTGAAGGATCCTTTGCCCTCTAACTTGGCCACGTTGTTGGCACTGATTGAAAACCGCACTTGACGTTGGGGACAGCGTGCCTTGTTGGGCAAGGGAAAATCCTGCCGGCGAGCCCCTGCTCTGCTTGGTGCCTCTCCTGGGGCTGGCGGAGGGTCCTTGCTGGGCGCTGAGCAAGCACAGCCGCTCACCCTGGCACCAGCGGAGCCCGGCTGTGCCACTGCGTCGGCCCGATGGGGCTGCCCAGAGGGGATGCGGAGGACCTCGCTTTCCCCGAGGCCGTGCAGAGAAGGGGACATCAGATGGGGGATGCTGGGGCTCGGGTCCTCCTCGGGCTCTCCCTCGGCTGCCGGCCGGGCAGGGGCTGCACCCCCCTCCCACCTCTGCCGGGCAGCTCATGGACTCCACCACAGCATAGACGTTTATTTCAAGTAGAGGGGTTTGTTTGTTTGTTTAATTTTGCCCTGAAGAGTCAATGTTATTAACTGAAAGTGTTTGTTGCTGAGTTGCTTTAATTACCTTCTTTTTCCTTTCAGCATTGGCTGGAATTTACCAAGTCGGTTGTGAAGCAGATGAGGGGTGCGTATCACTGCGAGCAGATGTCCTGGACAGTGGTGCACGCTCCCTTTGTTTGAGATGTATTTCCATTTTCTCCAGTCCTTCCCCTCTGGGGTTAATTCCCAGCACATCTCCCAGAAAAAGGGCCTTTTTGGTTATCCACAAAGCTGCTGTGCTGGGTCAAAAGTGGGATCATTCTCCACCGGTCCCACTGCAGTCGCAGCCGGCCATGCCCCCCGGCACGCTGGCATGGGGCACTGGCCCTGCCGGACACCGGGCCAGAAATGGTGGGGGTGAACGAAGGGGGATTCGCCAGCACCGGGCCTGCCTGGCCAGCGGGGAGCGTGGCGGGCAGACGGTGCTGCGGGCGCTTCCCCACGGCTTTACCGGGGACGTCTGCTCCCCCCATGGCCACCGCAGTGGGGAACGGCCCCATGCCCGCCTGCTCCCTCCTTACCAAGGGCAGCTGGGTGTGTTTGGGGGTAACGGGGAGGGCAGGGGAGACCCCCGGCAATATCTGACCATCTCCTCGAGCGGGCTTATTCAGGAGGACGAAGGGGACAAACCCTGTCACTTGGTGACTGCCGTATCGCTCTTCTCCCTGCAGCCCAGCCTCCCTTCACCATGTGCTTCCGCGTGAAGTTTTATCCCACGGACCCCGCTGCTCTGAAGGAGGAGATCACCAGGTAAGACCCCGGCACACAGGCACCGGCCAGGCCCCCGCCAGCTGGCACCGGGCAGCGAGGGCTCGGCCAAGGCAGCAGCACACCCTGCCGAGCTTCGTTTTGTGGTCAAGGGAGAGCAACAGCCATTTAGACTTCCAGACAAAGCTGAACGTTTCTGGGCTGTCACAAGTGTGGGGAAGCAGTGTGGCAGTCCCCGCCTGTGCTGTGCTAGCGTGTGGAGCCGCCGTGCCTGGCGGGGAGCACGAGCTGCGGCTGTAAACCCGCTGACTTGGTCTTTGGCTGCGGTCGGTTACAAAAACCACATTCCCGGGACAAAGTGCTCCGAGTGCAGCGCTGCTCACCGTAACGTCCATCGCAGCTTCGGTCCCATCCTGCCAGTGCAGAGCGGTTCCTGGGCTGCACCAGCCACGTGTCCTTCCCTGCAGCTGCCCAAAGTCTCTCCCTCCAACTGGAGGCCCCGGTCCCGGTCAGCGCAGGAAGGTGGGTTCAAGCAGGAGCAGCAGTTCACCTGTAAGAGTGCCGATTTCTGCTCCTGCTGTTACTCTGGCCGCTCGGCAATCAGCTGTGAGTGCCCCTGCCTGAGCACATCCTTCGCTCAGGGTGTCATTACGTATGCTTGGTCTGTCAGGAAGGGTTTGAGTGTCCCCAGTTCCCTTGACGTCCCCTGGAAGTAATTAGCCACATCCCTTTTACGTAAGGGGCATGAATGCTCTGGGAGAAATGGGTGATAAACTGCGATGCAGAGACTTGACAGCGCTTCTCTTGAGTTTCTATCTTTAGGGGCTCTTCACGCCGCTCTTCCTGCCAGGAGGAAGGACGGGAGAAATCGCAGCAGCTTTGGAAAACAAGCCGTGACTGTGGATCTCCGGGGCGCGACAGCCCAGGCTCCCCCCGCCTGCCGTGGCGTGGAGGGTCGGGTCTGCCTGAGGCAGCCGGGCTGGCGCCTTTGCGAAAGGTTTCTGCATTTTTCCCCTGGAACCTTTTGCCATTATTGCTGCAAATAATTCTTAGTTGTCTTCACAAGCCTGGGGTTTGTTAGGGAGAAGGTAATAAAAATGGTGTGGACTGGGTGCAGGCGCGCTGGAGGGAGTGTGACAAGGGCACAGAGCGCTGCCATGGCACGGGCACCCCACCATCCCCACCAGCCCGGGGCCGGGGCAGTCACCTACCCCCAGGGCAGGACCCCTTGCTCTGCCAGCAGCTGCAGTGGCTCGGCGGCTGCTACGCCCCGTGCGCGGTGCGGACTGCGTCATTTGCCCGCTGTGCCGTGGTGCAGGGCAGCGAGACGCGCTTCAGCCTCACCCGAGGGCTGGGTGGGCGACACCAGCCTTGCCTTTCAGTTCCCAACCGCAGCAGGTTTTGGGCACGCAGGCTCCACTAATGCCGGGTAAAATTTACTAGAGATGTTTAAAGGTGCTGTGGGGAATTCTGCATCTTCAGATGAGGCCGGAGCATGAAAGGCAGTGTGTCGGCACGCCGTGGGACCGGGAGCAGCCTGGCCTGTAGGCTCAGCCTGGGCTCGGCACAGGGGTGGCAGAGCTGGGAGAGCCCCGAGGGCTGAGAGGGCGTCAGGCACAGCAAGTGCCTTGTCCCCTAGTTCTGCTAGAGAAGGGAAACAGGGAACTGCTTTAATCACCCTGCTGATGGGTCAGGCACCACAGCGTGCTGTCCCCTCGGTGTGCTGTCCCCTGGGATGTCAGGTTAGGTAGGAGGGCTGAGCGTGGCCCCCGCTGTGCGCCCGTGGCAGGAAGACCCCAGACCCAGCTGTGTCAGCAGGGGCCACCGTGGGGGCAGTGGTGGCACGCACCCTTCCCATGCCTGGGTCCATTGCGGCTCCCTGCGGGGCTGCCGTCACCTTTTAAAGCAGAGCTGGAAGTGAGTTCCTCAGCCGTGCTTAGATGTTTTCCAGATTTTCCTCAGGTCAGGAGTAAAGGCTCCCTGCTCCCCTCCCAGCTGGCGGGGGCATCCGCACCCCTCTGCTCCCCGCTGGATTCTCACCCAGCTCGAGAAGCTTTAAAGGAACCTCTAACGCAGGCGGTGAAGAAGGGCCGATGGGGCAGCCCTGGGGCTCACCGAGACTCCTGTCCTGTCGCTGGCAGGGGCCGTTTGCCAAGGATGTAATTAGAAGAGAGAAGTGGCATGGATGAACCTCTGGAACCCAGTGGTGTCCCCTGGGGTTGTCCTGCACTTGTCCCCAGCTCCTGTCGGTGGTGTTACCATCAGGGCTGCAGAGTCCCTTGCCAGCCCTGCACCCAGGAGAGGGCTTGAGATTTGCCATCAGGGTGCTTTGAGTGATTAGGGGACTGTCACCTTTTGGGTGGCAGCTCCTGCTCCCCAGCTGTCCTGCTCCAGTGTCATGCAGAGACCAGGGACAGCACATGCAGGGACCTCTCCTCTCCTCTCCTCGAGCTCCAGAGCTGGAGGCAGGCCGGCTGCCGCTGGATCTCGCGCAGCACTGGGTCTGTGTCTGCCCCCAGACGGCTTCAGTCCCCTTTATTCTGTTGTATTGAGGGAAAAGTTGCTTTTTCTTAAACACATCCAAGAACTTACTGTAAAAAACAGAGAAATAAATGATGAATAAGGGGCTGGCAACTTTCCTTCGATGCTAAAACATCCCAGCCCAGCTCCCGCCAGTTAAAGGCACCAGGTTTTTGTGTGGAGCTCTCGGCTGCACCACAGACCTCTCACCGTCTCGTACTGCTGCCACCAAAAGCTCCGGAGCATCCGACACATCGGTGCCGTGGTTGGCAGCCACCCTGGCACGGCACCGCGGCTGCCCGGGGAGGGACCGGGAGCGGGAGGGCAGAGGGGGCCCTGGCCGGGCGCTGGGACGGCACCGGCAGCGTCTGCTGCTCCCCTCTGCCGGGCTGCGCTTCGCCGTCCGGATTTCCAGGCTGTTTGGCTGGTTTTCCCTGGCTTCAAGGCACGGGCTTGTTTGTAGCTTAGGAAGTCGGTCGGCTCGCTCCTGGTGCGTGGGCATCTGCGGACAGCTCAGAAAAGTATCGAAGGATCAAAGTATCAAAGGATCCAAAAGTGTTTTGGGGCTAAAAAGCCCTGGCTGCTGATGCCCTGGAGCTGGGCCACCGCAACGGGAGCCGGCTGATTCTCACAACGAGCTCTAGGAGGGAAATGTTTCACTTTCCTTCTGCTTTTAATCGTTTGCATGTGTCCTTATGTAAAGTCCAGGCCAGGGAGATGATCTGGAGAAGAAACGTGAAGAAACAACTGCAGAAATGCTTTTTCTGACTATGGCCTGGATCTAGGGCTGGGGTGTGAAAGGGTGCCCGACTTGTAGGGTGCCGTCTGCCAAAATGCAGGTGAGGGCTCCGGACAAAGCCGGGGAGCTGTGAACAAAGGGTCTGGGTGTGGGGAAAAACCATCACCGTTTGTGTGTGCAGCTGCAGCACTCCCCTCTTCCAGCCTCGGCTTTTGCCTGCGGTGGACCTTAGTCGGAGGCAGGAGATCACCAGTCCTGGAGAAGGAAGCCCCCCGTTTACCTGTAAAAAACAGGGACAAAAGCAGGACAGACTTCTCTTGCTGTCTTCAAAGTGGGCTGTAAATGCCGTGTCGCCCTGCGAACACTCAGCTGCTGCCAATTGCAGGACGCCCAGCGTCTTGGCCCCCGATAGCTCATGCGGTGGCACGTAGCCCTTGTCACTGGCTCGGAGCGGCTCAGTCCCAGCAGCCCGAAGCCGTGCAGCCCCGCGTCCCTCTGCCTGCCCGGGCCCCGCGCCGGGCTGCCCTTTCGCCATTTGCCTGGGGGACGATGCTCTGGCTGCCATTAAATATTCCTGATGAATAGCCGAGGTCTGTGCTAAGCGTATCAAGAATTAAGTAGGCTTACTGGTAGAGCTAAATATATTCCGGGATTTAATTCTTGGGATTTTCAGTCTATTTCTGCAGGCAGCAAATGAGAGAGGATGTCTGGGCTTTTGCAGCCCGTTCGGAACATACCTGGGCTCAGCTTTTTACTTCAGTCTTGCGTTAATAAGCTCTCTGTATTTTTGTTGGGCAGGTCAGTTAGAAGTAGAGGATGGTGAGGTGTTTCAAAAATTCTTCTGGAGTTTGGATCCGCCGTGATAATGTACAAAACTAACGAAAGCTTTGCTTGTATTTCACAGAAGGACCCAAAAAACAGAACTAAAAACCCCTTAAGATGTTTGGAAGCCTGAGAAAGTTTCAGTTCTTCGGGGCTGACAGTAGAGAGGAGACGCAGATCAGGACGAAAGTGTTTTGCTGGGCCTGTTTAAAAGCATCTTCACGTCCAGAATGCCAGGCTCTTTGCTGGTGCCAGGACACCGCTGTAATCAGCTGTCCTGGGTACGATTGATCTGGTTTTTCCTACAGGCACATTTTAGGGGACCCACAGAAGTGCCCAGGAATAGTTTCACAGGGATACATCTCCTTGTTTTGCTTAAGAGGCATTTATTTAGTTTGCAGATTTTACATTTGCTCCCAGCAACTGCAGCCCTGGGCAGCCATCAGGCCTTAATTTCCATGTGAAACGGCCAGAGCCGGCGGCTCTGAGTAATGACAGCCATTATGTGGGCATTAAGCTGCGCATACAGTATGTTAATTGAATTTCTTTTCTTTAATCGGAGATTAGCAAACATCTGCAGTTGTCAAGCACGGTAGGGAGAATTGAAATGCAGGTCACAGGTTTACCCGTGGAGGGTGGGAGCTGGACTGGGGAGCATGGGGCCGGAGCTGGACTGGGGAGCATGGGGCCGGAGCTGGACTGGGGAGCATGGGGCTGGAGCTGGACTGGGGAGCCATGGGGCCGGGGCTGGACTGGGGAGCATGGGGCTGGAGCTGGACTGGGGAGCCATGGGGCCAGAGCTGGACTGGGGACCATGGGGCTGGAGCTGGACTGGGGAGCCATGGGGCCGGGGCTGGACTGGGGAGCATGGGGCTGGAGCTGGACTGGGGAGCATGGGGCCGGAGCTGGACTGGGGAGCATGGGGCCGGAGCTGGACTGGGGAGCATGGGGCCGGAGCTGGACTGGGGAGCATGGGGCTGGAGCTGGACTGGGGAGCATGGGGCCGGAGCTGGACTGGGGAGCATGGGGCCGGAGCTGGACTGGGGAGCCATGGGGCCGGAGCTGGACTGGGGAGCATGGGGCTGGAGCTGGACTGGGGAGCCATGGGGCCGGGGCTGGACTGGGGAGCATGGGGCCGGGGCTGGACTGGGGAGCATGGGGCTGGAGCTGGACTGGGGAGCCATGGGGCCAGGGCTGGACTGGGGAGCATGGGGCCGGGGCTGGACTGGGGAGCATGGGGCTGGAGCTGGACTGGGGAGCCATGGGGCTGGAGCTGGACTGGGGAGCCATGGGGCTGGGGCTGGACTGGGGAGCATGGGGCTGGAGCTGGACTGGGGAGCATGGGGCTGGAGCCAGCCCGGCGCTCACGATTCAAGCCCAGAGATATTTCCCATCTGTAATGGCCTTTTCCGAGGCAGCCTCGTCCCACAGCCCAGCGCTGCCCCGGGAAACTCTCCTTGCCAGGGGATATTTCCCAGGCATAGGTGAGGCTTTGGAAAACCCGTTTGGCACCTGCTGAATGTTTTTGTTTGTAAAACCAGCTCAGATCTACAGACTTGCCCTGCTTAAAGGGAGCAGGGGGCTTCCATGAGGCTGGGGGGACTGGCGGGGTTAAACCCATTCGATTATGCATTGTTGTGAGGTCTGCGCTGGGGAAGGGCTGGTAGAGCGAAGGTCTCGTGCTGGCGAGGGTGCCAGCGGCGCTTGCCAGCCGAGCCCAGGGTCTCCGTCCCGGCTGGCCCCGGGCGGGTGTGCTCAGGCAGCAGCGCCGTTTGCCCCCCTGAGCGCTGGGAGCCCCGGCCACCAGCCGCTGGGACCGCCGGTGCTTCAGAGGTGACGGTGGGGACTGGGAGCCCCAGCCCTTGTTCTGCCCACGGACAGAGCATTAGCCCGGCATTAGCCACAACGCAGCCACCTCCAGCCCCTCTGTTGTGCCCTGCACCTGACATGAGTGCGGAGCTCTGCGGCCCAGCCGGGCTCAGGCTGCCTGGGGTCTGGGTCTGGCAGTCCCACGGGTCCCCAGGGGTCCCCCACGCAGCAGGATGAGCCCCCCGTGCGGGTGGGCTGCGCCGGCTCGCTGCCATTCAAGGTGTGCCTGCAGCTGCAGCTGAACCCTGGACTGAGTGCACTTCAATATCTGGATTCCTCTTTAATATATTTTATCTGTGAAAATTAGTGGTTTATCTCGTCATAAATACGGATTTGAGAAACGAAGCATGACTGAGGCATTGGAGAGTGCAAGTCTGATTATTTAAACACATTTCTGAGCACTCCAATTTCCATTTTGCTCCTTCACTCTAGGACTTACATTTTACCATCAAAAGGTTTTCCCAAATGCATTGCCATATGACTCAGCCCAAACTGTTACTTAGGTTGAAATTTATTCAAATATGTAGTTTTCCAGCGTAGTTTATCTGTTCACTGGGCTTTGGTGCACGGCGATAGAGGTGGGCGAGCGCAAGCGGTAGCTCGCTCTAGGCGATGCGGTGTTGAGCACTGGCAAGCACGGAGGGATGTGGATGCGTATACAGAGACCTGGAAGGATACAGAAAGTTGGGAAAGGAGGAAATCTCGTTACGTGGAGGCGGAGCAGCTGGACAAGGATGCAGGACTGGGAAGTGCGACAGCCGCTGGCGGGCTCGGGCCCACGAGACCCCCTCCAGAGCATCAGCCCTGGGCGCCTCGGCCCCCGGTGACCCTGTGATGGGCTGCGGCCGTTGCGGTTGTGTTTGGGCACCGCTGCCCGAAACAGGGTGAAGCATCGCGGGGGACTGCGGGGGCTGGCAGGCAGAAGGGACCAGCACCTCCTTGTCTATGAGTTTCCTCCTTTGTGCGTTTTCCCGGTGGGAATGCTCACCCGCCTATCTCCGTGCCTGAGGGAGGATGTCTCTGCCAGCAGCTCTGCCCTGCTGGGAGCGGCCGTGCCGGCGGGGAGCCGGCCGGTGACAGAGGAGCCTTGGTGGAGACCTCCGTCAGCCCTTGAGGCTGGGTGCTGGCCCCGGAGCCGGCGCCGTGTCCCTGCGGGTGGAGGGGGCTGGGCTGTGCAGACCTGAGCCCCAGCGCAGACGTGAGCCCCAGCGCCGGCCTGGCCGGGGGCAATCCCCGCCGATCGGCGCTTGGCTGCGAGCAAGCAGAGTGTCTTGTGAACGGGCTGCTCCGAGGGAAACGTTAGTGCAAGCGTCTCGTGGCAGATATTCCACATCTAAATTGCCTGTTTAGGTAATTTAAACTTTACTTAATAAATAGACTCTCTCTTCTGTCCTCAGGTACTTAGTCTTCCTGCAGATCAAGAGGGATCTCTACCACGGCCGTCTCCTCTGCAAGACTTCGGACGCGGCTTTGTTGGCCGCCTATATCCTTCAAGGTAATGCTTTTTGACAAGATAAATTTGCTTTTCATGCTAAGTACTGGTTACATTATTTCACTTACAACAGATCACTGCACCTAGAATACAAATGTCACCCCGCCAGTGCGGGGCTCACGCTTCAGGACTGTGCTCGTGCCGTGCGTGGCTAGAGGAGGGCGAGGGTTGGTGCTGGGGTCTCGCCGCAGCAGGAGCACCGCGCTGCCATCTGCTCCCCGAGCTGTCCCACCTGCATTCGGGGCAGCGGTGTCCCCATGAGCATCCGAAGCAGCGCTGTGACAAAGCACTGCTCTTTCTGGGGCTGTGCGCGGCCCGCGGTAACTCTGGCAAGCGCCTGCGGTTTGCAGTTGCAAAGAGGGCTGCAGAGCTAACCGCGGTTTTGCTGATTGCTAGGACGGGTGCGGGTGGCCTTGGGTAAGCTCATTGCTTGCTGCCGAGCACCTCGGCAAAGAAAGTGCCTTTGTCAGCAAGTTGCAGAGGTGCTGGTGGTGTTCGGAGCAGGAGGTGGGAAAACCTCTGAAAACCTTCTGCCTGATCTGCCCTCCTGCCTGTTCTTCTGCCGGCGTGGCTCTGCCTGCTCTTGCCTCTGCTGCCCCTGGCGCTGAGAGCACGGAGGTGGCCGGTGTCTGCTCGGCGTGGTGCAACACCCGGCCGCTCAGCGGGGCTCATCAGGCTGTTCGGAAGAGCTGGGTGGTGGTGGTGTGGTGGAAAAGCACGTTGACATGCCGTTAGCACTGCGATGCCGGGCATGCGAGCGGGCTTCCCCACCCGAGGGTGCTCGGCTCTGCGCCTTGCTGGAGCCCCTCTCTGCAGTCCCCCGCTGCCTGCGGTCGCATCCCTGGGACAAGCTGGGGAGATGCACCCCAGCAATCAAAAAAGACAAATTTCAGCTCCAAAGCATTTTTGAGTTACTTCACAGTGCTGGTGTGTTTCCCCCCTTTTAGTGTTTTTAAGCAGGAAGCATAAAAATTAATGTAACGTCTCCATTTCGCTTAGGACCTGAGGCTGGAGGGAATTAAATCAGAGCAAGGTCCTTTCATCCCCAGTGGCAGGAGGCTGCCGGATTACTGTAAATCCCACAGGAGACACCAGCTACCGAGCCATGCTACAGTGAAATGCCAGCGGCGATCGCTGCCGGCTCCCGCGGGGTGCTGGGAGAGGGAGCGGAGCTGCGTCAGCCCGCGCTGAGGAGGGAGCAGGGCTGAGCTCAGAAATCGGGTGGTCTCGGGCGTTTCTGCACCCTGGTCTCGGTGCTTGGGGCCAGAGCCGCTGGGATTGTCTTGACAGCCCTCCTGTCGCCTTGAGGACACACGCCTGTCGCTGCGCTTGCAGCTCGCCCAGGCTTGAAGCAGGTTTTCCAGGCGTGAAGCAGATTTTCCAGGCGTGGGGTCAATCCCTGCCTGCAGGGCAGAGCCACTGGGTCAGCCTGTCCCCATGGCCACCCGGCAGCACTTTGCCGGGCTAGGTGAAGAGGGGAAGGAGCCTTTCTCAATGTCACTTTACAGATCTCCAACTAATTATATTTTTTTGAGGCACAGTTGCATCCACTGGGCGAGCAGAATTCTCTCGCTGCCTTGTTCCCAGCTGGGATCGGGATGGGGGCCGGGGGTGCCCCCAGGGTGCTCGTGACCCATTGCCCCAGGGCTGCCATCGTGCGGACCCGGCGCGGCTCCCGGGAGGTTCTTGGCAAATAGCTTAAGGAATTAATAAATTTGGGACGGTGACCATCTGCTGGCAGGTGATTCCCAAGCAAATGGTGAAAGTAATTGGACACAGTTAATGCCTTACAAATGATACTTCCTAACGGGAACCATGGCCGTGTCGGAGTGGCGTTCCCAGGATGCTCTGAGCCCCGACTCCGTGCCTGGTCGCTGCCAGCTCCGCTGCCGAGGCGGACGCTGCCGGGACGGGGATGCACTCTGCTGTTCCTGACTGGTTCTGTCTCCCACCAGCCGAGATCGGGGACTACGACCCGGGGAAGCACCCGGAAGGCTACAGCTCCAAGTTCCAGTTCTTCCCCAAACACTCGGAGAAGCTGGAGAGGAAAATTGCGGAGATCCACAAGTCAGAACTGAGGTACAGCCGGGGGCTTTGCTGAGCGGGAGGGTCGGCTGCTGTAGGGATTACCGATGCTCGGCTGATTTTTATCCCTGTTTGGGATTTTCAGTCATGCCGCGGGACGAGCACCCACGCCCTGGTCTGTCAGATCCAGCTGAGAGCCGGCGGTGCTCTTGGCAGCGTTGGTAGAAAACCGCACAGCAGAGCGGGCTTTGGGAAAGCAGGTCGCTTGGTGGCATGGAGGCATCACAACAAATGCCCCTGCGAGAGGAGCTGCTGTGTCCCCCAAACCTCTGCTCGCTGAAAGGAAAACGTGATCGAGCAGCCAAGAAAAGCTGCAGAAAGTGCAGACAAATAAAATACACCGGCAATGTGGCAGAATTAGCCCCGATCCCTCCTGCCAGGGAGGTCACGGGGGTTTCTCCTGCTCCTGGCTGTTGGCTCAGCCGGCACAACCTGGGGGGATCCCTGGTCTTCCCCAGCGGGATGGGGACCCCCGTCCCCCATTGATCCCCTCCTGCCATATCCCCTCGTGCCTTCACCCTGCACTGGGGACGCAAGGTGTGAGAGGCCCTCAGCAAAGCCTCGTCCATGGTGCTGGCGGTGCTGCGTCCCGCCGGGGCAGCCGTGCGCCGGTCCCGGGGAGGGCAGGGGTTTTACGCTCCCAGAAACCCGGCAGAGCTCTGCTCTTGGTGCCGGGGCTGCTGCCCTCTGCCCAGCAAGTGCCTCTTTCCTCCACCCCTGCAGAAATGCCCGCGCTGCCTGTAGGGGATTCAGCCTTACATTTTGCAGATGCTCCTGAATTTTCGTCCTTTCTGGTGCTGCTGGTTCAGCGCATCTCCTGCTAGATCAAGCTGGCAGGAGCAGAAAGGCTGGGTTTCAGTGCTGGTCTCCTGCCGCAGATTGATTGTGCTAACGAGTGTAATGGGAATATGCCATGACTGATGCCTCTTGTTAACAGAAACCCTGTAACCGAGGACTGACTTTCACATTCATGTCTTCCATGCAATATTCTTTTTTTTTTCCTATTTTTTTCCCTCCTGTAGTGGGCAGACACCAGCTACTTCAGAGCTGAATTTTCTCAGGAAAGCCCAGACTCTGGAGACCTACGGGGTTGACCCACACCCTTGCAAGGTAAAAGAGTTTTCTGAACACTGTTCCTTGCCTTGGCTTTCTCGCTCCAGCCGGTAACAAGCTGCAGAGGTGCCATTGACTGGTCCCCAGCGCAGCCGTTTGTCACCTGCCAGCGGGCTGTGGTGCTGGCAGAGCCGCGGTGCCTGGGACGGGCTGGAGCCCACTGCCGTCTCCAGCCTGAAACCAGCCCCGAGTGGGCACGTGAGCCCAGAGGGGAGCGGGGAGGGCCAGTGCCCCGAAATCCTTCCAGAGGGTATTTAGGGAAGCCGTAAGAAAGCGTTTTCACATGCAGACAGCTATAAAAGACAGCAGCCGATCATCTTCTGCTAAAGCATGTAATTCGGAGGCAGTAACGAGGTCAGTAATGTGTCTGAGAAACCAACAAGCATTAATCTGCCAGAGACAGTCTATCGCTCTGCTCGTCCCTGGCCAGTAATCCAGTTTTCTGTTTGAAATGCCTTTTATTGACTGTCGATGTCATTGCATTTGTCTCTCTCTGGTCCCTTATAATCCCATTGCATGCAAATGGATGCAGGATGCAAAGCAGACGGAGACTTTTACTCTAAGGGCCTTGCCTGCTCTGTGGTCCCCCGGGGCTTTTAACTGAATTATGCCCCGTAAATACACAATTGCAGTAAATACACCTGGCCTGGGCGGGGGGTGTCCTGTTTACTGGCAGGCCGTGGTTGCCGAAGAGGTTGCCAGGCTGGAGGAGCTGAATCACTGCGCCGATTCAGCAACCCTGTGTTGCCGGCTGGATTGGGCCATGCTGCCCTGGGAGTGATGCTCGGCTCGTCTGGCTCAGCGCCGGTGCTGGGGGGTCTGTGCTTTGCTCGTATTTCCCTGTAGGGTGCTGTGCCCCATTGAGCATCCCCAACCCCTGTCGAGCCTCTGCACCCCCAGTTCCCCACCCTCACCCCCAGCATCCCCCACCTTTCCCAGGGGCACCCTGCTCCCCCCTCCGCCCTGACCGGGGGGAGCTCGGCCCCACTCCTCCCATCCCAAAGCAGCACCTCCAAGACCATCCAGCTTCCAGCCTGGCACTCCGTTAATCTCCGACCTGCCCCGCTGCAGCATCAGCCATAGGCAGGGCTGGGTGGGTTGGCCTGTCAGCGGTGTGCAGGGGCGAGCGGGGTCCGCACCCGCCAGGAGGGTACGTCCCTCTGCCAAGATGCTGCTTTTCCCTTTCCCGAAGGTTTTCCCAGATTCGGGAAAGAACCAAAGTGCTTTGGGCAGCCCAGGCTGAGCTGCAGGAGCCGCTGCCAGGCTGGTGCATCACGCGCGGGCTGGTTTCTGCGAAGGTGCACAGAGATCTTCCTTCTGCAAGACAGGGCTGCTGCAGCTCAGACACGATGCGTTTGGGGATTTACATCGTGCTTTGTGCAGGGCATTGGGCTGAGGTTCAGGACTCTGCTTTTGGCATTCACCTTTGAAAGATTAAGATGGATTTTTGATCTAACCTGGATTTAGAACCAATTTGTTCTCTGCTCAAATTCAGAAGATCTCATCACAACGCTGGCTCCCTGCCAGCCCTGCACCGTGCCAGCAGAGTAACCGAGATCCAGCATCCCAGGCTGGAAAGATGTGTCACCTCTTGATTAAGCCAGGGAAGGGCACAACTAGGAGCAGAGGGGGAGGGTTGTACCCCTGAGCTGGGGAGATCCTGGGCATGGGGCGTCCCGCTGGGACGCCCCGTGCCACGCTTTCCCCTGAGAAAACACCGAACATAAATCACTTTCCTGCTTTTCCTGCCCAGCGCACCAGAAATCCCAAGCCTGGCATGCACCTTCCCTTCGGCTCAGCATCCTTTGAAAGCCATCTGAACATCCACGGCCAAAGAAAAGTCAGGGCGAATCTAACCATTACCGAGTGGCCACAACCGTTTCATAATATTTTTAAAATTCAGTATATCTCTGTTTTTTCTGTGTGCACCAGTGCAGTTAATGATCACTTCCCTGGAGTCTAGACGTTATGATTAAGTTAAACTGCTGCCTTGCTCCCTATGTGACACTAATTATTGCTTTTAAACTGCCTCGATGCCGCCCAGCTGCACTGGCTGTGCAGGGCTCTGAGGGAGTCAAGTGTAACAGGTTTTTACCGTTTTCTGGTTTAATTGCGTGGTGGGATGACTGGGTTGACCCTGGCTGGAGGCCAGGTGCCCACCAAAGCCGCTCCGTCATCCCCTCCTCAGCTGGACAGGGAAAGTATAACGAAGGGCTGGTGGGTCGAGATACGGACAGGGCGAGATCACTCACCAATTACTGTCACGGGCAGCACAGACTCAATGTGGGGAAATTAGTTTATTACCAATCAAATCAGAGTAAGGTAATGGGAGAATAAAGACTAAACCTTAAAACCCCTTCCCCTGACCCCTCCCTTCTTCCGGGCTCCACTTCACTCCCCATTTCTCCACCTCCTCCCCTCCAGCGGCACAGGGGGATGGGGAATGGGGGTTCAGTTCATCCCACGCTGTCTCTGCCGCTCCTTCCTCCTCAGGGGAGGCCTCCTCACGCTCTTCCCCGGCTCCAGCGTGGGGCCCTCCCACGGCAGACAGTCCTCCACGAACTGCTCCAGCGTGGGTCCTTCCCACGGGCTGCAGTTCTTCACAGACTGCTCCAGCGTGGGTCCCTTCTATGGGGCGCAGTCCTTCAGGAGCAGCCTGCTCCAGCGTGGGTCCCCCGCGGGGTCACCAGCCCTGCCAGCAAACCTGCTCCAGCCTGGGCTCCTCTCTCCATGGGTCCACAGGTCCTGCCAGGAGCCTGCTCCAGCACAAGCTTCCCATGGGGTCACAGCCTCCTCCGGGCATCCCCCTGCTCCAGCGTGGGGTCCTCTAGGGGCTTCAGGTGGATCTCTGCTCCACTGTGGACCTCCACGGACTGCAGGGCACAGCCTGCCTCACCCTGGGCTTCCCCAGGGGCTGCAGGGGAATCTCTGCTCCTGGAGCACCTCCTCCTCTTCCTTCTGCACTGACCTGGGTGTCTGCAGGGCTGCTCCTCTCGCATATTCTCACTCCTCTCTCCAGCTGCAGTTGTGCAGTTTTTGTTGTTTCCCCCCCCTTCTTAAATCTGTTATCCCAGGGGCGCTACCACCATCGCTGGTGGGCTCAGCCTTGGCCAGCGGCAGGTCTGTCTTGGAGCCGGTGGCATTGGCTCTGTTGGACATAGGGGAAGCTTCTGGCAGCTTCTCACAGAAGCCGCCCCTGTAGCCCCCCGCTGCCAAAACCTCGCCATGCAAACCCAGTACAAATCACTACTGAAAGGGTTGCTGGGGCACTGCCTTCGCTGTTATTCCTCACCTGCAAGCAGATGGGACCGCTGGGGCTGGGAGCTGTACTGTGGTTTCTCCTCATTAGTGCTGCTGAAGCAGCTGCCCCGTTGCTGGGCTGCGGGTTTTGCTGTGTGCAGGGTGCCATGGTTTGGGTGAGCTGCCAGGAGCATCCCGCTGGCAGAGGCGGCGTGGAGGGTTCTGCATCGCCACCGCCTGTAGGGCTGAGGGTCGCCGATGGCGTGTAAGCTTTGCTGGATCCGCAACATTTTGCTGAGAAACTGCTATTTTCTTCCAGGATGTGTCAGGGAACGCAGCGTTTTTGGCCTTCACTCCCTTCGGTTTTGTCGTTCTGCAGGGAAACAAGAGAGTTCACTTCATCAAGTGGTGAGTTCCCACCCCGGCATCGCCCTCAGTGCCCTGCTCGCTTGGAGCTGTGCCGGCCGGCTCGCTTCTGCTTGCTGGGTCGTGAGATGCGCGGGGTGCTGCAGGGCAGGGGCCATGAGTGCCCTGCATCTCCCCGGGGCGCTCGAGGGATGCTGGGGTGAGCTCCCGCAGACGGGGCACATGGGCAGTCCCAGCGTTGGGTGCCTTCCCCAGGCACTCACACCGCACCGGGGTAGAGATGATGTGCCTGCAAGGGACGGTGGTAAGTGCACCCAGTGCCCAGAGCCGGGACGGGGTCCGAGCCGAGGACATGGAGGGGAATGATTTTGCAGCAGCTGGAAAACCCGTCCGTGCCCCGCACATGCTTGCACCAGTGCACCCATGAGCTTGCACGCCCTCATCTCAGCAGCAGGGGAGAGAACAGGGCCTCTTCAGGGTACGCTGCCAGGGCAGCAGGGCTCCCCCCAGGCACGGAGAGCGGCTGAGCAGAGCCTGCGGTGTGCACTCAGGGTGGCACTTCTTGCTCTGTCCTGCCCTTGGAGGAGCCCAGGAGCCTGTTTGCTCCCTTGCTGCAGCCGCACGCTGGGCTGTGGCTCTAAGGGCTTTTCTGGTCCCTAAGCCCACGCTGGTCAGTACGGCACAGGGCTCTCCCAGTGAGCTGCATGCTCTCTGTTTGCTTTGTTGCCTGCAGACTTCTTATTTTCTACATGTCAACATTAACCTGCATCCTCCGTGTGTTGGCCGAGTCCCCCGAAAGCTGCCCCAGCCCCTTGGAACCTGACTGCGTTGCTCCTCGGTCTTTGCTGCATCTCAGATGTTGGCCGGTGTGTCCCTGACGGCTGGCACTGCCACCCGGCCGGTGCCCATGTGACGGGGTCCCCAGTGACTCTGGGGCACCCCGGTGACCGTCACCTTCACCCCAGGGCATCCCCCTCTCCAGGTGATGGTTTCTGAGCCAGGGCTCCTCTCACCGCCCCATGGCACCTCCCAGGGACTGAAAACAGTCTTGAAGGTGTCCCACTGCCACCCCTGAAGCACCAGCTCATGGCCTGCAGCTCCCCGCGAGCGCTTTGGCCGGGGCTGTGCCTGTGAGCCAGCCGGGCTGTGGTGGGCTCCGCGCAGCCTCTCACCGGCCTGTCCTTGTCCTTTCAGGAATGAGGTGACCAAAATGAAATTTGAAGGAAAGACGTTCTATTTATACGTAAGTCAGAAAGAGGTGAGTGCTTTCCCTTCCCGTGGGACTTCCCGAGCGCAGCCGTGGTGGGTGCTTCAGCAGGCTCTCCTGCACTTGGCAGGCTGCAGCCTGCAGCGGCCTTGCCCTGTGCCTGCGGTGCAGGGACGCGGGCACGGTGATGGGGGCTGCAGCTCGGTGGCAGCGCTGGGGTCACCTCCCTGCTCCCACTGGTGCCTTGCTCTGGGCCTGAGAGCCTGCAGACACCGGGTTAGCCCGGGGCTGTGCTGTGGCGAGGGCTCAAGGCAGAGCCGGGGACCTCCCGCAGCTCCGCGCCGTGCCTGCCCGCCACAGCCACCTCCTGCGTTTGGGATTATTGTGGTTATTTGGTACCGCCATCCCGCTCGGTCAGCCCTGGTTAGCTAAGTCAGCCTGGAAACCGCTGGCTGAAAATGGCTCCCACGCAAGCCATCAGCATGATTTTGTTAAAAATGTATTTCTGGACATTCAGAAAGGCAGGTGAGCTGGAGGAGGTGGGCGGCAGGTCACCGGCACGCACGTCTGCCCATCCCTCACGCCGAGTGCTGTGCCAGGGTGCTGCCGGTGCTCCAATGTCTCCCTGCATCATGAGCGGCTCCGGAGGAGGATCAGCCCCGTGGCAGTGCCGGTCTCCAGCTCCGGCTGCTCTGGCCTCCATCCACATTCCTGACATGCTGCCCGGTGGGCATCACGCACTTGTTCTCCTACTGACTCCTTCTCTTTCTCCTTTAGGAAAAGAAAATTGTTCTTACATATTTTGCCCCAACACCAGAAGCCTGCAAGCACCTCTGGAAGTGTGGGATAGAAAACCAGGCTTTCTACAAGTAAGCAGTGGTGTGTTCTGCATCGCCCTGTGGGTCGGCGCTGCCCCGCACAGCAGCCGCCCGAGGGCTCCGTCCGCCTGCCGGGGCTCGGGCACTGCCTTCACCGGCCACGTGGCCCCCTGTCCCAGTGGCTCCAGCAGAGTCACCAGCCACCAAAAGCACTGGTAACCCTGGGGTGGGGGCTCTGCCCCATTGGGTCCCTCCCGCCCCTGCTGCACTCATCCCCCCGCAGCAAAGCTTTAATCAGGAGATTAAAACTAATTGTTTGGAGATTAAGCCTTTAATGCTGAGCCACCGGCGCACGTCCTGTCCACAACAGCAGATGTGGTTTAGCATTTTCCCCGTTAATGGCCGCTTATTCGGAGCAGGCCCGCGCGTGCGGATGCTCAGGCGCTGTGAGCAGCCGGTGTGGGAGGCAGCAGGTGCAGATGCCAGCAAAACTTGGAATATTTTCTGACCCAGCGTTCAAGGGTGGCTTTTCAAAATGGCTTCACAGGGTGTGTTTGTGCTGAATCCAGTGCTAAAATCCCCACTGAAGTCGAGCCAGTGCCCCGGGGTGCTTTAGAAAAGCCTACCTTTTAATGGGGAAAGCTCAAAAACTTTCAGAAATCATCTGCTTCGAAGCTCTTTGGGAACAAGTTAGTTATTCATGTGACATATTCGAGGGACCGGGGAGGTGTCGTGCAGCCTGGGCTGCAGCCGCCAGCCTGGGCAGTCGGGGCCGGCGGCTCGAGGGAGCGTTCCTGCAGCGGCCTGGCTTTGGGGCACCTGCGGGCTGGGGCTCTCGGCGGGGCGGTGGGAGCTCCTGCCTGGGGAGGCGGGCGAAGGTGGTGTCATTCCCAGGAGCTCCGGGCTCCCTGCTTCGTGGCCATCAAGGCAGCTTTTCTGCCCCTGCTTTGGTTAATTGGGCTGTCCGACAGAAAGGGAGAGGTCACGGGCTGGACTGTTGCCCAAAAACCAGGGAGGTGCCAGGTGGAACGGTTTGGTTTTACCATCCCGCTCATGTTGTACTTAAAAATAGCCTGCTTTGTGCTTTGTAATGAGTTTTATTTTAATCAGCAAGATGCGAGATAAAGCGTGTGATGTATTCTCTTTGGGAATACTGCAATCAGCAGCTGCAATCAGCCGGTTTCATTTCTCATTATATTAACATGAAATGAAATTGCAATATTGCTTTACAAATCTTTTTATGATTAATCATGTCAGTAAATTACTGCTGCGTTATGCACCCGGTGGAGTGGACTGTGGGCTCGCCGTGGTGCTGCTGGGCGCCTCCCGGGGTGAGGGACCGGCTCCCACGGGATGAGGAGGAGATGGGACAGTCCCTCCCGGCGGTTTCACCCACCGCTGGCCAAACTGGCCCCAGCGAGAGCCAGGCTGCCTGGGACGGGCCGATTCCTGCGCCCCTGCCACGCAGAGGTCGTGGCGAGGGTTTTAGCCCCCTGGAGAGCTCCAGCCCTGTGCAGCTCCCGTGTGCTGGTGGCCCCAGGGGACCCGGTGTGAGCTGCGGCCCGAGCCCCCCTGCAGCCGCTCGGGAAGCCGTTGGCACCGGGTCTGTCCCGGAGCCCGGGCACGGGCTGGGCACCGCTCCCGCTGCCGGCAGGGATGTGCTGTGCTGGCGGAGAGGGCGGCCGGGTGATGCCGTGACGGTCCAGGTGCTCGTGTCCTGCCAGCCGGTGTCACCCCACCGCTGCCGGCGGCTTGTTTTGTTCCTGGTGGTGTTTTGCATCTCCAGGGCTTTGCTCTTGTGATTTGGCCTCGCTGCCGTTTGCCGGCGGCGTGCGGCTCCCTCCCGCTGGTGCTGGTCAGTCTGGCGGGGACGATGCTGTAAGGGCATCAGCAGAGCAATCAATCCTCGTCACCAGCACGGTGCACTAGAAACAAAACTGGGCGAAGGCTTTGCCATGAAGCGGTGCCGGGGGCTGTACCCTGCCCGGGTGCTCAGCACCTGGCCGGCAACACAGGGCACTCACGTGGCTCTTGGTGCTGTTGCAGGTTGGAGAAGTCGAGCCAGGTCCGGACGGTGTCCAGCAGCAACTTGTTCTTCAAGGGAAGCCGGTTCCGATACAGGTAAATACCGACAGTAAATAGCAGGTACTGGGTATTTTCGGATGCTCCTTAGGCTGTGCGGTGGGGAGCAGTTCAGGGCTGCAGCGGTCTGAGGACTTGCTAAGGGTCCTCCTGTTGCCACAGGGCCTCCCATTGCGGTGCTGCCGCCTTGCCGAGGCCATCACCGCCTCTTTCTCTGTTGCACAGCTGCCATCCCTCTCTCCAGCCCCAGAACGGCAGATTTTTGGAGGGATAGCAGTGGAAGAGGGGAGAGGACAGGGGGCTTTGGGGTTTGGTTTTTGAGAACAACAAGGAGTGAAACAAATCACCGAAATTCCTGAATTCCTGGGGGGTGTTGCTCCTCCTCGTCCCTGGAGCGAGAGCCTGGAGCTGGGACCTGGTATCTCTGCAGGACAAGAGACCCCAGCGCGTCCCCAGCTGTGACGTGCGCGATGCCAGCACCCTCCTTGCTGGCACGGGAGGGCCCAGGCGCCCATGGTGTGACCCCCTCCCTGGAGGGGAGGTGACCCCACAGTGTCCGTCATCTCGTGCCAGGAGAAGCAGCAAAACGTGATGGCAGAGGCATCAGCCCAGCCTTTCCCTGCTCTTCCCGTCACCCTTATTTCCAGCAAATATTTCTGCTTTCCCTTGGAGCTGTGGGAGAGTCCCCCCCACCGGCCCACATGCGTGGGGAGGGGGCCAGGCTTGGCGGGGCGCGGTGTGCCACGGGGGAGCTCGCGGCTCGCCGGTGCAGCCGTCACATCCTCACGGCTGCTGTTCTTCGACTGCCTGCAGTGGCCGCGTTGCAAAGGAGGTGATGGAGTCCAGTGCCAAGATCAAGAGGGAGCCCCCCGAGATTCACCGGTAAGAGCCCGGCAGCAGCGGCGCGGTGCGGTGCAGTGCGCAGGGCCAGGGCCTCCCAGGGGTTCAGTACCCGGCTCCCCGGGGCGGCGGAGGAGCGAAGCGGGAGAGCTGCCGTGTGCCTGGGGCTCTGACACCGTCCCCGTTCTCATCCCCAGGGCAGGGCTGGTGCCGAGCCGGAGCTGCCCCTCCATCACCCACGGCCCCCGCCTGAGCAGCGTGCCCCGCACCCGGAGGAGAGCCGTGCACATCTCCATCATGGAAGGTAGGGCACGGGGCGGCTCTCCCTGCTGCTGCCGGGGCTTGGGAGCCAGGGCAGCCCCGGTGCTGGGGACATGCACGCATGTGCACGTACACACATGTGCACACAAAAAGCCGACGCTCACATCCAGCTGAAAATCAGATTTTCATAGCCCCTGATGCTGATGCAGGGACGCCGGGGCAGGGAGGGTCCCTGACGTGTCCCCAGGGTCTCACAGCAAGGCTTGGCAGCACCAGAGGTTGCCCTTGCGGCTCGGGGCAAGTTTGGCATCAATAGCTGAGCCCAGGCAAAGCGGAGGGCCGGTTGTGTGACAGAAGCTTCCAGTGCAGAAGCAAAGCAGAGGAGAATTTCTCAGCAATGTTAATTTAGATTAAATTGGAGATCTGGCAGAAGGCTCCCGGTTGCCCTGGTAGCTCTGCCCCAGGGGAGGGGGGAGCGAGCCCCGCTTTGAAGTGACGCTGGCAGCCCCGTGCCGGCGTGCCTTGCCCTGCTCTTCCGAACCTGGCCCTGGTTTGAAAGCAAAGCAAACCTGCCTGGAGAGGTACGGCAGCGCCCGGCGGGGTCCCAGCAGAGTGGAGTGTCACTGGGAGCCGCAGGGCTGGGGTCTGACTGTGCAGGAACAAGCTGGTCTGCAAAAGAAGTTGTCACCCACCTGGGAGCTGCTCCTGGCCGGCTGATGGCCACCACCGATGGCTTGCCGCTGTGCCAGCCTGCGGCGGGGAGGCTGGTACCCCCCGTCCTGGGGCCGGGCTGCAGCCGGGGTCAGGGCCGTGCGTGCACCTGGGGAGGAGGGCTGGCAGAGGGCAGGACGCTGGGACCAGCCCTGGAGCTGCCCCGCGGGGCGGGGGACAACGCAGGGGCTGCGGCTGAGCTGCTGGCGGTGGCTGCGGTACCCACTGGTGACGGCAGTGTCTGACTCCCGGTGACGCTGGGGTGACGGAGAGCGGGGTGTGTGGTGGGTGCTGCCGGTGTGCGTTGGGGCCATCGGACAATGCACAAAAGTTTGGAAAACTGGGAGGTGGACGAGGGACCGGGGATGGCAGGGAGTGTGGGGTGAGGGGGGGTGCACCCTGCAGTCGTGCCCTGCTCCCAGAGGGGCTGCGGGGCCAGCCCCCACCCCAGCACAGCCGCACCGATCCTGCTACGGGCAGGGACAGGGTGCAGAAATGCTGCCTGCCCAAAGGCACGGGTTCCTCAGAGCAGGAAAGGGATTTCTGGCCATCGAGGGAGCCCAGGGCTGACGCCTGTGCTGATTTTGGGGGCGGGAGTGTGCCTGGCAGCTGCGGCAGGCCTGCGGACGGGGTCACCTCTGCTGCCCGGTACATGTGAGCACCCTCTCCCCCGCCTCCCATGCGTGCCGTTGCGAAGCGGCAAGAGCATTAAATAGTCTCCCACAATAAATTACCCCGAGCTGGCGCAGGCTCCCGGCACCACCCCTGCCCCAGCAGCTCGTGCCCTGCCAGCAGCTGCTTTTCTTCACTCTCACTTCAGCTCAGTCCCGTAGAAATGCAGGAGCCCAAAATAGCCCTGACCCCGGGGCCAGCGGCACCAGCCCCCCTTGCGTCAGCCGTGCCGGCGGGCGAGCAGCCGTCCCTGCAGCCCCTCGCAGTCTCCGTGGGTGCTCCGTGCCGCCGGCCAGGCCAGCCGCTGCCCGTGCCGCCATGGTCAAGTGCCTGATAAAGATTAAAACCAAAGTCAGCGTCCACCTGCGGCTCATCAACCACTGCTGCAGGGAGGTGAGGGTCCGGGTGCTGGCCCTGGGGCCACGGCTGCTGGCCCGGGCTCTGGGGGCTTTGCCGCTCCTCCCGGCTCTCCCCGGCCTCAGCTGCGATGCTCCGCACAGCCCCAGGGATGCACCCACACCAGGTAACGCTGCACCACCGGGCTGCGCGGGGTCTGGGCTCTTCTTCGGCAGGAGTGTCCCCGGGGGTCGCCGGGGGTCCCCCCAACTGCAGCCCTGGGGGGATGCAGGAATGTGGGGTGCAGGACGCGTGCCGTGGGGAGCGGGCTGGGGTCTCCCATGGTGGCTGGACCCGGGGTCGTAATTACCACAGAGCAGCTCCATTTTCGGGGCTGGCCCCAGCTTTCCCCAGCTTCTTACATCAGCCTCATGGAGCAAGCAGGTGGCAGGAGGGTTTGGGTCTGGGGGACCAGCACCGCTCTCATTGCAGTGATGGGCGGGGGGACCCCCCATCGGCTGCCCTCCCTGGGGAGCCGAGCTGCTGCCCGCCCCGGTGGGTGCCCGCCCTGGCCAGGACGCAGTGGGTGCAGCGAGGGGGTGTTCCCATGAGCTCTCTGACACACCAGCAGACATAGCTGTCGGGGTGAGAACATGTTTATTCCTCCGCTGCGCTTATCGCCTGAGCTGACCCTCACGCGCAGTGCCCGCGGTGGCACTCGCATTAAGCCGAGCCGATCTGGAGGCATGTGGGGAGTATTTACAGGCAAGGGGTTGCAAAGCCTCGGGGAATGCAGGCAGGACGGGCTCCAGGCTCTTCGCTGCACCCTTCAGCAGTGCACGGGGCCAGGGCACCCGGTGACACCGTGCCGTGGTGCTTTGGTGCACTGTGCCCTCCCCACCTGGGGAAATGCCCAGCCCCGGCCCCGTGGGGCGGCACTGGGGACCGCTGGTCCCGGCCACCACCTCCAGGCACCCTCCCTGAGGTGCGGGACGCTGCGATGGCAGAGCTATCCCCATCGCCTGCCCCTCTTGCTGTGAAAGCTGCAAGAAACAACTCCTGCACTTGTGGCGTTTCTTGGAATTTGGGGTTTGGGGGGGAGAAGGAGTTCCCCCATCCCGCCCGCCGCGCTCAGCCTCGGCGCAAAGGGCAGCTCGGCTGTAACTCTAGCTCAGCCAAGAACGTGGCGGGCGGGCTGGCGCACAGCTCTTCATACGACTGTTGGTCGTGTGCGCGTGTGACTGGGCGTAAAACACTGTTTTAGTAGTGACTCCATAGAAATCAGAGCGGTTGGTGACCCCGGTCCGACTGGCAGTCCCCAAGCACCCTGCTCTGCCGGGAATCTCCCGCGATGATGGGGCTGCGGCTCCGGGACACCTCCTCCCGCCAGGCAGGCGCAGCCCTCGCCTTACACACGCGTCATCCTGAGGGCGTCTTTGAAGTCATCCCCTGCGGGCGGGCGGGCAGATGCCTGGCCCAGGGCTCCCACAGCGGGGTCGGCCGTGCTGCCCCCGCGGGGCTCCGGCTCAGCCGGGAGCCCTCCGCGCCTCTTCGGAGCGCCGGGGTTTGGTGAGGGAGGACTGTGGTAAATCCATACTGATAACTACGTAAGGATTGCCCGTGGGCAGCAGCAGGCTCGGCCGTCTCCAGCCGTCCCTCGGGGGGCATTTCTCCCCCATTCCTGCAGCCCCCACCGCTGCTATGGCCACGTTTCCCGGCTCATCCCTGCCTGCGTCTGGGTAGCGTGGGCAGCCTGCCCGCGGCGGCAGCGTCGCCTGCTCCCGGGAAGGGGTTGGTGTTGCCGATGGCCTCAAGCACTCTGCGGGCGGCTGCCAGGGGTGCCTGGCACCTCAGAGCTGTTACAGCACATGGACGTGGTTGTGATCGATTGACGACAGGCCCAGGCTCCTGCTTGCAGTCCCTACTGACAGCCAGCGGCTGTTGGTGACGGTGACAAGTCACACGGGTGTTTGAGTGTCGCCGCTGCAATCACGAGCTGCAGCGAAGGGGCTGCTGTGGGCTCCGGCCGGGCTGCGGCTGCCGGCCCCGGGGGACCAAAAAACAAGAAGCAGCAGCAGCCGGCGGCAGCCATGCCCTGTCCCCGTGGGGGACACCGTGCCGGGGGCAGCGCCAGGCAAGGGGGGGTTTCCAGCGGCGGGAGGGATCCCCCTCCGCACCGCTGAGCGTCCCCCTTTTCCCCCCCACTGTACCCAGGCCTGGAGTCTCTGCGTGACAGCGCCCACTCGACCCCGGTGCGCTCGGCCTCCCACGGCGACGCCTTCGCAGCCCCCGGCCGGAGCAGCCGCGCCGAGAGCAGCGAGCGGGTGGCCGTCATCGCCGACGAGAACTACAGCCCGGCGGACAGCGTGCTGCCCACGCCGGTGGCCGAGCACAGCCTGGAGCTGATGCTGCTCTCGCGGCAGGTGAACGGGGCCCCGTGCAGCATCGAGGAGGAGAAGGAGTCGGAGGCCGGCACGCCGGCGGCGGCCGAGGCGGAGGAGGCGGGCGGCGAGCTGCGGGCCCTGTGCCCGGGCGCCGGCGGCCTGGGGGCGGCGCAGGCGGAACAGGTGAATAAGTTTGTTTTAAGTGTCCTCCGTTTGCTCCTTGTGACAGTTGGACTCCTCTTTGTTTTGCTCCTCCTCCTGATCGTCCTTACTGAGTCCGACCTTGACACTGCCTTTTTCCGTGATATCCGCCAGACCCCCGAGTTCGAGCAGTTCCATTACCAATACTTTTGTCCCCTCAGGCGATGGTTTGCCTGCAAAGTCCGCGCCGTGGTAAGCCTGCTCATTGACACCTGAAGGCAGGAGTCGCCACGTAACTAGCCGGGGGCCTGGGGAGAGACCTGCCGCCGTCCCCCGCGCGCGGGACCCGCCGGGGCGCCTTCGGCACACACGCTAACCCTCCCTTCCCGACCCAGAGCACGGCGCGGCCGAGGCGGCGGCTTTCCGGGAGGAGGAGGGTGGCGGGCGCAGGCCCCGGGGCCCCCTCCTCCCCGCGCTCGGCCGCGCCGCTCCCACCCCTGGAGCCCGCACAACACTTTACCGTTTCGATTCTCACAGACGCGCGTACGACTTGGGAAGCACCGAGCACAGAGAGGAATTTATTTTACTATTGCCACCCATCATTGTACGAGCATCAGCCAGGAGGCTCGCGATGCTGTATTATGCAGGAGCTTTAGCAATGGTGCTACTGAGTATTAATTTAAACACTCGTGTACTCTTACGTTATTAAATCCGCCACTGTGCACACCACCGCCACCACCTTCCAAGTACCGCTTTGCAGAAATCCCTCCCTGCTAACCGGAGGCTCCTACGCGGCGATGCGCGGCGCGACGCTATCGGGGGGACGCCCCGGTTCCCCCGCTGCCGGGCGGGCGCGTGAGCCGGCTCCCCGCGGCGCAGCATCGCCCGGCGAACGAGAGCCCTCGCCCCGCGCCGCAGGCTCAGCCGCTCGTCGCTTTTCCTGAGCCTTGAAGCGCCGGTGCTCCCGGGGCAGGGAGAGCGTGGGCAGGCGAGGGCCCGCCCGGCACTCGTGGCCCAGCCTGGGCGCGTAGCCGGTAGTGACCGTGTCGGATTTATTAGGAAGACCTTTAGCCTCCGCAAGTTGTACCTGTTTTGTACAAAAAAAAACAAAAAACAAAAAAAAAACCAACAAAAAAAGAGACTGTTTCAAGGTCTATTTTAACAACGAAATGCTATTTTGTTACCGACTCTAATCAAGTCTTTTTTTACTTTACGGAGCGGGTGACCGTGGTGGACCAAGCGGTTCACGTTGAGCAAATGGTTTAAGAGTAAACGCTTTTGTAGCCCAGAAGCCTAACGCCAGATTAACCCGTTGCTAGTTTTGGAATAGAGAAAGGAGCTATAATTTTGTGACTTTTCCGAAGACGAGAAGGATGGAGCTACAGGAGCGGAGGTGACGCCGAGCAAGCCAACGGACAGCCATTAGATCTATCTGTTCTCACGCAAAAATGAATAAGCCCAACCCATCGTACTTGTGCCACAACCACCGGGACCTGCGGTTCCCTGGGAAGCAGAAGTCCTTTTACACAGGGAGCAATAAAAGCCAGTTCTGTTAAGTTTTGGTTGAGAGGTTGGACATACTTAACAAAACAGGTGAAAACAGGTGAGCAAGTTTTATTTCATCTCAGGGAGAGATTTTACGTAAGCTGGGGCCATAACTGCAGTTTTAAAAAGCCTGATTTCCGTGTTCTCGTCTCTGAGCATCCCACCACCCATCACCGCGCGCGCCGCTCCCCGCCGAGGCCGGCTCCTGCCCGCTCCGGACCCGCTCAGCCGGCGCCCGGCAAAGGAGCGCGACGATGCCGTTGGTTGATCCAACACCGCGACAAGTCGGCCAGGCTTGGATCGATTGTCACTGCAATAACGAGAGGTCCCGTTTAACTGCCGCCAGTCGGGGAAATAACGAGCTAAGGCGCCGCCTCTCACCGCCGAGGCCGCAGCCGCCCGCTGACGGCACGAGGGCCGCGGGGGGTTTTCGCGCGCAGCCCCCAGCCGGCAGGAGCCGTTGCGAGCGCTGCCGGCAGACGGAGGGTCGGTTTTTACATGATATCCCGTTTTATGCAACACGGCAAAATTAACTCTTAGTGTAGTGTTCCTACCTCAGTCCGTAGTTAATGGTGTTTCTATGCAGCGCGTGATAGTCCCGAACCTGACGTTTTTCGCCCCGGGTTAAAGATGCAGCGTCCCCCCCTCACTGCTGACGTACTGCGTGATGTCATAACAGCACAGCCCCGGCCGCCCGCGGGGCGCCCGGCCCCGCGCGCCCCGCACCCGAGCGCCAGCGCGGCCTCGAGTACCGACCCTGGAAACCTTCTACATCGGCTTCCTCTAGAATAGCGATAAATGCCAGACCTAGTTTACCTCTGCAGTTTTCACCCAGCGTTTTACTGCAAAACCACGAGAACTGGTGATTTTTCATCATGTTTTTCCTGTACGTTCCACGTTACGTCTTGTGTTTCACTTACCTGTTAGTTTTACCTGTCTTTATATTAAAATGTTGTTTCCATAGGTTCTTATATCAGAAAAAAAAAAAATCTCGTAATAGCATACTGCATCTTTAAGCAGTAGACGGTAAAATACCTGAAAATGTGAATTTCTTAGTTTTCATAAAAAAAAAAATCTAGAAATTAACCTTTCATGTGCCAAATACTGTAAGTTACATTTTTCCTTCAAAATGTACCTTTTTCTACATATTCAATATCTTAGTTAGCATAAAATCATTGGTGCCATGAAAAGTATTTTTAAATTTAAATAAATATTTAAATATCATGAAAACCAGCGTTGGTATGAGATATTTGTTCAGCATTTATGGTGTCGGTACCAATTTTTTACTTGAGTAAACCTCAGCTCAGAACCCAGGAGGAACGTGGCCTTTAGCCGCCCAGCACCCCAGGTAGCAGGAAGCCCACGCAGCCACGGGCGCAGCGCCGGGCCCCCAAACCCCTCTGCTCCGCGTTGCTGCGCGAGCACCAGCGCCGCTGCCGGGGAGGCGGACGCGGCCCAGCGCAGCGACGAACCTGGCAAATCGGAGACACGAACGCCCGGTTCCTCCTGATCCCTGTCGTGCCGAGCAGGGCCTGCGCACCACCGATAAAACCCGGTTTCGTCGCTCCGCTGCCGACAGGAGCGGCAGCGGCGAGGGAGCGAGCCCCAGCGCGGGACGGCCGGGGATCGCTGCGGCAGCAGGGCACTCGTCCTGCCGTCAGGGCGCCAGCTGGAGCGCGAAGGCAGCAGATCCAGCGCGGTACGGCTGCGTGCGGATCTGCAAAAGCGAGCGCCGGCAGGCGCTGCTCTGGCTGCGGGAGCACGGTAAGGACAGGCTTAGGGAAGCAGGAGCCTCACCGCCGTATCACCGCGACAACTCCTAACCACGGAGCCTCCCCAGAAGCCGTGCCCAGTGGCAGCAGCCTGCGCGGAGCCCTTCCTTCTGCCTCCAGCAAGGATCTAATGAGACATCAGACATCTTACTTAAGGGAAAAATTGTGCTGAAGAGATGGATGCTGAACACTTACCAGCCTTAAGAGATTACGGGAGCACCACACGAGCCGGGAGAGAATAAGCGCTCCCCATTCTCTGATGAAAATCATTAAGTGCCTCAAACACGTAGCAAGTATCCCACGGACCCAACGTTTTTTCTTTTTTTGAAAAATGACTTCAGTATTGGGGGAAAATATCTATTTTGGTACAAACTGGCTGTCGTAGCAGGATTAATATATTTTTGTAATTAAAGAAGAGAATGCCAAAGGTAGTTTAGAAGATTTATTTTAAAGCTTTTAAAATACACCTTTGTCCTGAGAAAATACAGTTAGCTTAGGAACAGCTTAATACGGATTAAACAAATTTAATGCAAAAAGGAAAAAAAAAAAATATATATCTAAGCCACTTTTTTTACTCTTTGAACACATGAAGGCGGCCACTGGAGTTGCCACCCACTAAGATGTTCTTACTGGGATGAATCACGTTAATGGAGCACACGGAGCCAAGGCAGTCAATGTTATAAAAAGAGTGCAACAACTTTCCAGTATCTTGGAAGACTTCTATTTGTCTTGGCCGTGCCATACTGCCCACCACGAAGCAGTCTTCCTGTTTAGGGTCCCATATTGCTCTGAACCTGGTTAACCAGCGCCCCGTGTTATTGTTATGTCTTCAGAGAAACAAACAGGGAGGAAAAGAAAGAGAGAAACATTCCTCTTACTGAATCCAGTATTTTTAAGTATCGTCACTGATGTCCTATTTGCTTAAACCCATCTGCCTCGCCTTCTAAACCCTCAGCGATGGTGGGGTGGGACAAAGAAACCTAACGGAGCAAGAAGATAAAGCAGAGGGCACTCTGACACAAGTCATTATTAGTCAAAGCAGTTATGCTTCATGGTTGCGTATTTCAGTAAAAAATAGGACAAAAATGCATCAAGGCTTTCGACAAACTGCAAACTAAGAATTTTCAAGCCAGTCACTGATCTAGTTCCAGCTCCTCAGCAAACCAACCCTGACGATGATTCGCCCTTCTGGAGCACAAAGGTGTTTTACAAGTCTTGAGACTCTACCCAAACCCGTGCACTTTACCATTAAGAAGTGACCTTTGATATTTAAAAAATGCACAAAGAAAAGGCATTCTGAAACAAAACACGTTTCAAAAGTCACAAAAGGGTCCGTCCCCGCTACGCGGGCGGACATCAAAGCTTCCCTGCAGCCTTTGTGACTCAGAGCAGGTAGGGCCAGTGGTGCTTCATGAACGAAAGCCACCGTGGGCACCCGTGAGGACCAGGGCGAACGCTCAGGCTGGGAGGGTCCTAGGGCTGCTCTCGCTTCCGCGGCTGCCCGCCAGCCCGAGGCTGGCTGGAAACGCAACGCCCCACGCGCTCTGCACACCCATCGCTTCTGCCACGAGTGCGTACACTCGCTTATACACCTAAGCGTATATACTCCGTTATACACTTTATAAGCTTATACACTCGAGTGCCCGCACAACACTTATGCCACAAGTGCACGTGAGCGGGACGGCCGCAGCGTGCCGTCCTCAGCCCCGCTGCGTTCAGCTTACCTGATGGTACTGAGAACTGCGACTGTCGATGACAAAGAGGTGGTGTCATAGACCCTGTAACACAAAATGGCGCGTTAATAAAGCATGCACGCGTTAAAAAAGGCAGCCCTTTCCTCAGAAAGCGCCTTGCACCGATCAGCGCAGGCCAGACCGCGCAAGAGTCTGGAATACAGTAACGAACAGGGCAGACACGCAGCTCAGATGTAAGCACCAACATTCCAGTTGCAGTTATTACATTTGCTTTTTTAATTGGATTTGCTTTTAGCTGGAACTGAAGGCCATCCTTTCTGAAAGCTGTTGTAGGAAGAGCGCCGAGCGGCTGGCTAGGAGAAAGGAAAGGCTCCCCAGCCCCGTACCCTGCCCACCCGCCGCTGCGCAGAAGGCTGCCCGGGGAAGCGCAAGAGAATGGAAACCCGCGAGTGAAACCCTGCCACTGACAGCTTCCAGCGCCAGGACTTCCTCGGGCAGGCGTGAGCTCGACTGACAGAGAAACCACCAGCAGATCGCCCGTGCTGGGCTCTCCTTCACCCCCCATAAACCTTTAGGATCCCAAAGCCCCTAGGGTTCAACGCGCTGCTGAGTTAAAAAGCTGCTTTCTTTTTTCTTTGGAGGAGGCAGTGAATAAACGATCCTATATCCCTTTTCTCCATTCTGTCGAGCACAAATATTCTGGTTTGCTCATATCCATTTTGTTAGCGCCAAGGATTTACAATTTTCATAACCAAGCCTACTACAGAGGACAAATCTTCAATTATCTCTAGTAAATACGTTACAGGAAAGAAAGCATTACAGCAACGCAGAACCCCCACAAAAGAACGCCTTCCTGTGTATGTGGAAAGGGAAGAAAGAAAATCGGATTTCCAGACAAAACGTATAATGCTACAACTGTTCAGGTTCTTGCCAGAATATACGTAGTTACCCCGTCTTTTAAAAACACGGGCAATCTGCAGAGTCGAGGCCTGATCTCAACCTGGCTTTAACTGGGCCCCCCGTTTTGTACCTGCTATTCTGTGGTACAATTTAGGACTTCTGAACATGTACAGGGCAAATATGCAGATGCATTCAGGTATTTCCACAAACAGACTACCTACATTATGGTCACAAAACTACAAAGTAGAAAGAAAAACTAGACCTCTGCTACAACACAACTCAGAGCAGTTTAAATTATCAAATGGTAGCCTAGTTACAAAAGAGCTGATATTATCACACTTTTAAGTACCAGCAGTTAAAAATAAATTCAGTTTCTAAGCATTTTGTATTTGTATTCAGGAGCCAGCTTTTGGGTTGGTTGGTTGGTTGGTTGTTCTTAAAGACTAACAGCACCTGTGTATTTCACTGTTCACTATTAAATATTCTTCAGGAAACCCCAAAAAATCATGCAACACTACAAATGCCGGTGCAAGTAAATCTAATTTTAAAAAGTGATAATGACAGAAAGCTCTCAATGATGGACAATGCAGATAGGAAATAATAATACAAAATAATAATAAAAATACCATTTTCCATAAAGACTATTCCTCCCTGTGTGGTCTTACCTCAGCTTATCATCAGCACACACCGTCACGACTCTGTTGCCAGTTCCAGGTGAGAAATAGGCAGAAGCAACACTTCTCGTGTGGCCTTTAAGATTGCTCACAGGCTGGTTCCCCTTAGGCTTCAGGTATCGAACGTCATAAATACAAACATCCCTGCAACACACACCACACACAACGCTTTACAAGGTGACAGTTAAATAAGCATTCTCCACTTACCAAAAAACGCTCAAGAGACACTGCGGGTTTTACGTGAGCTGCGTTCAGAATTTTACTTCAGCAGTGCACGTTCACTCAAGCGGCCAGCGGCTCCAAAGGATTCCGAGGGCACCAAACCCAGCCCGAGCCAACAGCTCGGTAAAATCCCTCCACACTGCGATCTGTCAAAAACCACAGTGACTCCTAAGCCCACTTTGTACCTGTTACCAAAAGGTGAAGGAAAATCATGCTGTATCGCATTTTAAATCCTGCTAAAAACTAAAAACTTGTTTTCTAAAAAGGTCAAGAAAGCTTTGACTATGCACTGAGGCTGACAAATTGTCTGCCTCATCGGCAGCCGCTCCTGCCCTCCAAACGTGCCGTTTATAGCCGGCTTCAGGCACCACTGCAGACGGAACACTGAGAACACAGAATAACTGCCGTTTGTTTTGAGCTGCGTACACTGAGCCAGCAGCAATGAAGTACTGTTTATTCACTGGGTGAACGTGGACTGTCCTCGTTCTCGTGAAGCCGATGTCTGCAGAAAGCTCTGACGACGTCCCTGGTGTCCGTCTGTCCACAACGGCAACGTTGCCGTCCCAGCGTCCTACTATGGCGGTGGAGGCATTATCTTCCAGGAAGTCAAAGGAAGATAAGTTTTCTTCACTTCTGCATACCTGAGCACAGAAAAGGTCAAATGTAACCAAAACCGTTCAACAAAATATACCGAGTTGTTGGTAATACCCCAAACACTCCGTGGGCTGCAGATTTCATGCTTTCCCTTTTTACTACACTAAAAACACTAATGAGGACTACCTGATTTGATAGCTCCAGCCTTAGCTATCCATGTAGGTAACCTTTCCGTAAAACTGGCGTGCCTTCCACAGAGGAGATAATTAACCATCCAAAACAAACCGGCAGCAACATTCTCCGACTTCTCCGTCGGAACTCTCACCTCTGTGTTCCAGTAATCAAACGGCCGTTACCCTCGAGGGCATACTGAGCGAGGATTAACGATACCGTTCCTTTCTCCAGTGCTATAGAAACCTTTAGTTGGGTGCAGAAATGTGAATTTGGCTTCCTATAATTCGGGAGATGAGTCAGGACGTCAAGCCATCTTATCCCATGGAAGTTTCCTCTCGAAGCAGCAATTAGCCACAGGTATAATAACGCTGCAGGAAAACCTCCACCTTGCAGCTCTCTCTAGGCGTGCAGACCCCCCCCGTTAGCAGCTGTATTCTTTCCAATGGCAGTCACGCTCCTAGAGGCGTCACAAGGCTGTGTAAGCTGGCATAAGGTAAATGGAGCAGGAGAACGGCATTTCTCTTCCCCCGACCTCTAAAGACACATTCTTGCAAGCATTTGCCCCAAGAAAGAGCCCCCCCAGACCCTCCTGACCAACCAACGAGCAGCTGGCCCGCCTGCAACCCCACCAAAACGACGGTGCCTGTAAGGGCTGGGGAAAAAAAGCCTTAAACTGTTGTAGCTTGTTGTATTTCCCCACGCTGGAGAGCTGATCAATGCAGAGGTATCTGTCAAAACCAAGCATCGTGAAAGCTGCTCAGTTAAGCTGTCTGGCTCACCGCGCAGACAGTCACACCGTTTCGCTCACTTGAAGCCTGAGAAAAGCAAAGTCAGCTCATGCTCTATGTTGGTTTACAATGTTTATTTGGGTGGGGATTTTTTGAAAGGTTTAGTTCTTTAAATCGCTCTTGTTTGTCATCGTTAAAAGGCAATGCTTTTGAAAAGAGGCACATATTGCTTAAGTACGGAGATATGAAATTAAATTCAATAATTGCAACTGTCTCTGCAGGAAGGAAATTGCAAGTACCCAAGCTGTTACTGTATTTTATTGACTAGGAAGCATCTCCATAGTTTTATGATGTTAATTAAAGATTACTTCATGTGTCCTTGTGGAAATGGAATCTCGAACTTTCTTGCTAACAAAACAACCAAAAAAATAACAACTTGGGTACAAGACTAAAACTTCACAGCAGCGCATACCAAGAGATTTCCGCAGCACAACTGAGGGAGCACTCACCTCATCAAAGACAGCTCTGGTAACATCCCCACATCGCAGAGTGTCATTGCTTAGAGACAGCAAGTGAGCAGGATTAAACGGAGAAAAATGCATGCAGCTGACCGGATAGTTGTGTGGAGTAAAGGCATGTGCTCCTTCTTCAGACTTACAGTTCTGAAAGACAATTGAGATTCAGTGGACACAGACGCTAATCGCTGTAGTTATTTCTATGGGTTACTGCAACTTTCAAAGCAAAGTCCCCGTTTTTCACGTGTTCTCAGTCTGCTCTGGATAACCGCACGGAGGAGGCAGGAGGGTGCCCGATGCGTGGAGGCATCGGCACAGGCAGCACGGCTGCTGCGGGGCGCAGCGTGCCCAGGCTGACGTCCTACTGCAACGACGGGAGTTGCACCTCCGCAGGGAAGAGAGCACTGCCCTCACACGGACCGCTCGGCACAGCGCTGCTGGGCTACGGCCTCCCTCCCGCCACCATTTTCACCACTATACAAGCAATTTAGCTCAAAAGAGCACTACGAATTTACTCTCCCTGTCAGAATTGTGTTTCCTAATTAGGAAAAGCTGCAATTTCCTGCTGCAATTTAAGCGCACTTCTGTCACTGCAGCATCAGTACTGTATCTGGACATCGATACCGGGCTCTTTTTTACCAACAGAATTGTTTCTCCGTTACCACAGCTGAACACCTTGCTGAGGACCAAACATATGCGTATGCCATTTACATCAAAATACGTACATATTAGGTTACTTAGAACTCAAGCTAGTGCCCCAAAATAGTGTATAGGGATAGCGCCCCAAACTGAATGGAAAGCACAATCCCCTATATCTTCTCTTCTAATTTTGGCATCGTTCAAGCTCTGTTATTTTAAAAGAAAATGAATAGATCATTTTGGAACAAGTACCAGTTAATTCCACAAGGATTACTCTGCTCCCAAACTTGGTCAAGTCCAACTCACTTCAGGAAAGTAAAAAAAAAAATGGGAGAGCAAAAGGGAAAAGAGTAGCTTTAACAGCTCTAGGCTTCCACTGAAATGTCTTTGCAAGGCCACAAAGAGAGCCTGCGGCACCCGGAGACCACAGCCTCCCCGTCACCAGATCACACTCTTCAACAGGCAGCGACCGCAGCTGCACAGGCAGAGCTTCCTAAATTGCATGGAGCATTTTAAACTTCTTTATAATTGAATACGAGTCTCAGAGCTGAATTTAGTTGATCGGTTTGCTGAAGCTGCCAGAGCAGAAACGACTCGAGAGAAACTCGAGAGTTTAGTGGCACTGCGAAAAATGAGAAGATCCGCGTGCGCGTGAACTTCAAGCGGCGGGTCTGGATGAGGTGGGATCAGAGCGGAGGGTGCATGGGGAGGTGACAAAGGTGTAAGTCAAGGGTGCGAGTAAGGATTCTTGCTGCAGAAGTAATTAAGGCAATTCAGAAACAACACCGAGACTATCTGCAAAGCCCTCAGAAGTTTTCAAAGCACCAAAAGCTAAGCTATTTTTCAGAGACAAGGTATGTAAGTATGTGCCGGCAGACATATTGGCATAGCAATTTTATCTCTGCTGTTTGGAAAACCAGCGACTTACTGCAGCTACCCACAATTTGTACAAACTCAAAACCCAAATATGTGAGCATCCGTTTCCCCTCACTCTCCCAAACCTGGTTGTGGTATTGCTACAAAGGTACTGTAATTAGATTCTGAATCTCTCAACCGTGAATTGCAATTTTAACCCTCACTGATAACATTATTTCAGCTAGTGATCCATTTTCTTCCGCGCTGCCCCCAAAAATTACCAGCACAACCTTCTCTGCCACTAAACCTGGGCTCGCCAAAGACCAGACCGACCTTTCGAGCAATCCTGGCGAGCCTCCATTTAACAGACACCCCGGCGTCATCTGCAAGAACGGGGAAAGCCTCAAATACCATCCCGAGCCTGACAAAATGACGCTCCAGGCTGTGCCCCATCTGCGTCCATCCTGCAACAAACAGCTCTGCCAGGCGAAGAGCACGCTGACAACTCACCACATTCCAGAGACCGATCTGCCCGAACTTGTCTCCAGCTGCCACGAAGATGATGCTTTCAGAAGGATGGATAGCCATAGAGCATACTCGATATTTCACCACCTTTTTAATGTTATCTTCACTGAGGACCATGCTGTTCAGGCTGTCTTGGTACCTAGATAACATCATTAAATGTCAGCTATTCAAGAGAAGAAAGAAGGAGAAGACGACAATACCCAGTTTTTAGCTGCTGTCTTTGGATTACCTTTTCATGTCACACGTGTGCTTTTCAGTATCATTAGCTTTCATCTACAGATAGAAGGGAAATATTTATCAGGATTAGAACCCAAGATAAATTACGCTATCCAAAAATAACGACTTGTAACTAACAATACCTCACTTATCCTCATCCATGTAGCCAGTAAGTCCTCTGTCAATTTACTGTTCTCCGTCTGGTCTTCCGGAACCATCGGCAAAGGTCCGGCTGGAACTTGAGGCTGGAATGACAGTAGCAATTTTTGTAACTCGAAACAACTAAAATTACAAATGGGGTGAATTGTTACTTCCCACACACCAGATATTTTGGGAACACACCTGTGACAAGAAATAAACATAACAACAACAAAGTTTGTATCAAACCTTATTACAAAGATAAACAGAAATTTACTGAACACAACAGCAAAGACAAATAGCTACCCTATGTTTGTTCCTCTCCTGATATTCCAAGCAAGGTTGATCTTCAAGAACTGTATTACAAAGATTCAGCTTTATTCTACAGCACCATGGAAGATTTAAATTCCCATCTCTCGGAGCGACAGAATTTTTACTTGTTTCGATATAGCTACTTCAAAAAGGTAGTAAATATTTCAAAGAAAAATAAACCAGATCAAAAGTTACAGTGAAATAACATTAAAATGGAGTAATAAAACTTTGAATTTAAAGCTGCTCAAATCTATGGGCTGTTGAAAAATGCGTAACATTTTACCTCAGGACCCTTCTGATGATCCAAAACTGCACCATTCCATCAACTCGAGTGACAGAATACTGACCGACTGTCAGAGAGGACACGGGAAGCCTGCTAGTCATGATGCTTCAGGGTGAAAGAATTTACCTTTTATCATCGCCACTGTACAACGCACCGTCCCAAACGCCTAAAGGTTTTTACAATAAGCTCAGCAATGACAAGTATTATCCGTCAACTTCACCAGCACCGTTTTTATAAAACTTCTATCTATACGCACACACGTGTCCTCTAACCCTTCCCCGTAACGCTTACATATTCTGGCTGGGCAGGCATCTCCGGCACTGGAATTCCTGACGGTTCTACTCTTTGCAAGCGCATCGATCTTCGACGCACTGGTTCATCTTCTGCCTTTTTAGGCTTAGCTCTAGAAGAATTGAAAACAGTTCAAAATTACAGACACGGTTATGTTAATAAGTTCTCTGCATTTAAGTACAAGACTACAGAGGAGGCTCAGATGTGTAGCTCTAACACCTCGGCCCAGACTCACAGCCTAACTACTTCTGGTTCGCTTTAGGAGGGCTGCGATTACTTTTCCCTTCAGCAATAGCAAAGAACAACAAAAAAAAGCACTTCACAATGCATTTGCGTTTTTGCTTCGCTTGTAATACATCCTGCCCTTGTCGCTCCTCTTCCCAGCCCTCTTTATTTGTAATTCATCTTTCCACTCATTGAGCTAGTCATCTCTTTCCCCTTTCCTTCATCATATATCTTACTCTTTATTTGGGCTTAAGCTCATTTTTCTGCTTTGCCTGGCACTGTTTTGGCACCACCAAATGTCTTGTCTTCTACACTAACTGGTTACCCTATCCCTTGCATCTAGTTCTTCCCCTTCCTTCCCCACATCTTTTCCCCACCACTTGTTTCCATCATTTAACATTTCTTTCTTTAGCCATCATGCCAAAATATGATCGGAAAAAAGAACTGCACTTGAAATACCTTAAGACAAATATCACAAAAAGAACAAATTCTGTCATTTGACAAAAAAGATGTTCATACTGTCATTTTCTATCCAAAGGACGGCAGAGGAGAGGCACTACCTAGAGGAGCGACCTGTTCCTGAGTTCATACAGCTTAAGATAATCAGTTATTCAGATTTAGCTTTACAGGGAGACTCCTCGCTAGCTCTCCCCTTCGCAGTATCAGGTACGTGCAGATGAAGTGCTGAAGCATCCAACACACAACGAAGGTGCAATGATACAAATCTCATATACAGTTATCTTACCTTTTGGTGACGTGGGATTGTCTTTTAGTTGCAATTTGATGAAGTCTTGCAGCTGACTTAATGAGAAAAAAAAAAAAGATTAAAAATATATATAACAGGCATGAAGGATTAACCTGTATGAAATACAGCTATCTAAAGGTGACAATAAACTATATTGCAATTATTTATTACAAGGATAAAAGGGGATTTTTAAGCATCGACCCGTGTTGTGTCCGCTTTGCTTCCATGTGCCAGCAAGAATTCCCCGATTTCTGCGAAGGGCGCGCAGGAGCACAGCACAGCCTGGGTGTTCTGTAGCCCTTCTCTTTACGGAACACAGAAAATACCCTACATGCCACGCACCAGATGCGGACATTTATAGGAGAACCTGTAACCTCCATTCACAGTGTTCTCTCCGCCACATTTTGAAGACAGGCCTTTGGTTCATTTGGACTCCAGAAAAGTTTAGACACGTCCAGCTCGCCGCTAAGACCACTGCTCCGCTGCCACTCCAGCCAAAGCGGCGTCAAGCCGGGCATGAAAAGATTTATCTGCTTCTTGGGGCTGGCAGCCCGCACCGGCCAGCACTAATGGTAACCGAGACGGCTATAGCCCCTTTTGCTGGTCTTGGCTACTCTGCGGTCAGTGCTGCGATTACAGTCAGACTGCCTAGTCTTTCCTGACCTCTCCGAGGATAACTGGAAGAAAAGGAATTATTTTTACTCAAATTTCAGTCTTGGTGGTAAGGAGCCTTGCTGCCTACGAGGCAGGCCCAACCACGTCTTGCAGCCTGGTATAATGAGCAAGCAAGCGTGCAGCCATTCGAGGAGGTAATTCACTCACTGCTGCCAGAAAAGGGATATATTATGAATTAAAAAAAAATAACGATGTAAGAGAATGAAGGAGTGCAGAAAGAAGGGTAGAGATTCGGACCGACTTATGCGATAGCATTTGAAATTCCACTGCCTTAACCTTCTAGACAACTTCTCCAACATGAGAACTGTAACGCCCTTGTGCCCCCCCAGATTAGATACGAGACGGGGAGGGACTCCAGCAGCACCCGCCCCGCCGGCTCTTCCCAAGAGCCTCTCAAGCACAGGGTGGTGAGCTGAACCGCCCCGACAGCCCGAGACCCGGCGCCTCGCAGGACCCCCAGCTAGGTAACCAGCTAACCCGCACGCGCTGCGCCGAAAACGCAGGAGCAGAACGCCCTCCCCGGGGAACGCAGGGGACGGGAGGGGTGGGAGCGCACCTGAGGCAAGCGAGCAGGACGCTGCACGTGCGGCACTCACGCTGCCCACAACGCAAGCGCCTCCGCACGAGCATTTTACCCCAGGGTCGCCTCACCCGGCCCTGCTGGGTCCCGCAGGCGCCAGCGCGGCGGGGTGCCGCCGGTACGGAATACCGCAGGAGCGGAGCTTGGCTTTCTTCGCTTTTTGTAAGTTTAACCCAGGACTTCCCCCTCTTTGGAAAAAGCTAACTAGCAGCACAAAACCCCATTTTTTAATGCAGTCAGGGCAGTCCTGATGCCTCTGAGGTTTTTGTGGCCTTCCTCGGGCACCTGCCGCTGCCAGGGAAGGGTTTCACAACGAGAGGGATGACAGCACAACTATTACACTTGGAGAGCGCGTTTTGATGCTACTTAGAATCTATACAAACCTCATGCAGCTTTAAAGCAGCAAAGAATTTAGCATTTTCTGAAATGTTCTTTAGTCTCTTCCTTTCATAAGCTGATAACTGTGGGTATCCATCCTACAAAAAGAAAAGCCAATTACTCATCGTACAGTTACACGGCCTGCAAGAGATGTCCCAGGCTTCTGGGACGCAAGTCTCTAAACTGATTGTCTGAATTACATAAAAGTGGTTCGACAGATTTGTAAACAAACAAAGAAAATATACAAACCGAGGCGATCCCATATCAATACCCAAACCTGCCCATATAGGTACTGGCCTGCATTACAAAACTTTACTCCCAGCATTAATTCTACAAAAAGGGCAGCTCATCAAAATCTTGCTGGAACGAAAACAATACTGAAGCGACTCAACAAACAACTTAGAACTGCAGCAATACAGCCGACATTGCACATCAACGGAATACAGTCTTAGATCATGTTTATCCTTCATAGAGAAGGTGGACTTGACAAGGCGAAACGATGATTTAAACATAAACGAACATTGACAAAAGCATCCTATCTTATGGCTGCATCCATCCGTACGAACGCCTGGACGGCGGTTACTGCCAGCGCAAGAACAGGCCGCTGCTTTTGCTGCCGGGTTTTAGGTGCTCCGACCGACAGCAAGAGCGGATTTTTCATCCCTTGGACATTCTGAAAGGGTAAAATGAAGCGGTGCGCGGCCAGTCGGAGAGGTTAAAAAGACAAAAAGGATCGCATAAAGAGGAAAAACACTGCCAAAGCGTACTTGGATAAACACAGCAGGCGCGCGCCTCCAGAGCCGCAACCCGCCCCCTTCCCCCGCTGCAGGCGAGGGGCAAACGAGCCCCGGCCGCGGCCGCGGCGGGAGGGCGGCCGGGCCCCGCGGGCACTCACCGGAGCCGCGTCCCCGCCGTCGCTCCCGTCGCTCTCCGCGTCCCAGACGCCGTCCGCGCCGTTGGCGGCCGGGCTGCCCGCGGCGGGGCTCGGCGGCGGCTCCGGGCACAGCCTCTTGCCGGCCGGCGCCCTGCCCTCCGCGCCGCCGTAGGCGCCCAGCAGCCGCTTCTGGGGCAGCCGCCGGCCCCCGACGGCGAGCGGCGTGAGCAGCACCCGCAGCTGCCGCGCCGCGACGGCCCGCCGCTCGCCCTGCTCCGGGCTGAGCTGCGGCTGGGCGGTCCCCGTCGGCGTGGACTCCTGCGGGAGGGAAACCGGCGGCTCGGCGGCGATCCGCGGCCCGGGCCGCGCCCGCGGTGCCTGCCCGCCGCGGCTCCCCCAGCCCCCTCTCCTCACGGAGCCGCCCGCCCCGGCCTCCCCTCTCCTGACGGCCCGGCCCGGCCCGCTCCCGCCCGCCATCCCTGCCCGCTCCCCACCGCCCCGCTTCCCCTCCGCCGCCCCGGGCCGGCCGCTCTCACGGCGGTCCCGTTCCTCCCCCTCCCCCCCCCCCCCCGCCGCCCCGGACCTGCATCCGTTGCCGGCTGCGCGGCGACGGCTCCCCGGGCTCCAGCGTACCGGCCTGCGAGAGCGCCATGGCGGGCCGGGCGGCGGGCCGGGCGCGGGGGCGGAGCGGCCGCTTCCCGCTCCGGCGGGGGCCGGCCCCGGCGAGCTCCCGCCCACGGCGCCTTCCCGCGCGCTGCCATCTTCGGCTCCCGCCCGCGGGGCCCCGCGCCGCTCCCCGCAGTCGCTCGCCGGCGCGATCAGAGTCGCGACAGCCGGGCCGCCGCGGCGGCGAGCAGCGACGTCCTCGCGCTCCGCAAACACGCGCTACAGCCCGGCGGGCTCGGGAGAGGAGAAGCGAGCGTTTGTAACCCCGAGGGCAGCTGAAACGGCCCGAAGGCTCGAAACGGGCCATGAAGTGCGCAAACCAGCCGTCGCGGCCCGAGGGCCTCCGCCCCGTCAAGCGGCGACCGGTTCCTCACCTCCCCTTCACCGCGGCTGTGACGAGCGCGCAGCTGTTCGGGTTGCTGTTAGATTAACAACTAAAGCAGCACAGCTGGGGCAGGGCTCGGCCCTCCCTGGAGGCTCCCCAGCACCTGGGGGAGAAAATGTGAAACTCAGACCCGTTAATGATATTTTCTCTCTGGGGCGAACACCCCAGCAGCGCAGCTCGGCCCCCGCGCCGCCGGTAACCGCGTTGGACGCGTGGTCGCGAGACAGCGGTAACGCGGGCTTACAGGGGTTACCGTCGCTAAACGAGGAGGGTTTCCAGAGCCAGGCAGAAAGAAAGGTCCAAATAAACTTAGGAGTTTAAAAACGTTTATTTAAGGTGAGTTTTTGTACTTGACAAATGTACAAGTCTCAGAAGGTCCAGCAAATTAAACAAAAACTAAATAAACAATGATTACATCCTCAGGGCTTGCTTTTATACAGTACGTACATTTTCCTAGTTACAATATCGAGTATGAAGGCTGAAGGAAGTGCCTGCTTTTGGGTCTCGGCGGTGCCATAATCCCCAGCTTTCCCGCAGCCCCTTGCGTGGCACTGATGCTGCTCGACGCTGAACCGTGCCCGGACGAAGCCTTCGCCCCGGACGGCCTCTTGGTCCTTCTGTACTTGCTGTAGCCACTGCCAAGTTCAGAGAGAAGGCAGGCGTCAAACGTCCGCTTCACCGGCCCCATTCCCTACGCCACCATTAGATTTTCTAGAAGACTATGCTTTCATTTTGAAAAAGGTTTGCTTGGTTTGGATTTTTTTTAATACGCATGGCTGCAAAGATACCTTTGAAATGTAAATCAAGTGTAGCTGTTGCTCTGGCATTTGCCTAAGGGCAAGCAGCAGCCTGAAACAGGGACAGAGAATGCTGAACCAAGCTGACTCCTATTAATCCAATTAGAGTATCAACATGAAGTGACACTTTGGGGTCAACAGCATCTAATGACTAATATTTTAGTAGATGGGAAAGTGAAACGGGTGGGAGTAAAACCTCCTGAGCTGGGAACTGCTCTTTGCTGCGAAAAACCAAGGCCAGAATGAGGAAAAACAGGGCAGAGGGGGAGACATCCTTGGAAAGGACAGACAGTGGCAGAAAGCAACGAGTTTTAGTAAGGCAATATTTTCTCTTTGAGGAATGCAACGTTAAAGCAGTAACATGTACGTAGTTAATATACCAATAAACCCTAACAGGCGTTAAAATTCAGGCGTGACTCTTGGGAGGGGATTTTACAGAATGTTTGGGAGAGCGCGTTAGTCCCGTTCAGAGCTGCTCTTCCGAACGGCCCGAGCTCCTCCCGGCTGGTAACGCAATTTCTGTGACACTTAGAGACTGAACAAAACCCCATTCAAAGAGCTGTTTCAGAAACGCACGCTGTGGGTTGTTCGCATGACCGCTCTTTGGTACCTCATGTTCTCTATCTCCTATACCAAGCGAGGTAACATTTCTAGGCTGAGGTTAAGTAACCTGCCCCTACCACAGTGCTGGCAACTCACTTTACTTCCTTTTTGTGCAAGGCAAGCTCTGAGCGCAGCAAACGTGGAAAAGGCACGACTGTAAAACCCAAATAAGAACTCGTTGCTCAAGTTTTCTGATGTCATTCCCCCTGGTTTTAAGGAGGGTTTGGGGGAGGGCAGAATTTCTTCAACCATTTCTCCTTCATTCCCTTCCAGCACTGCTGAATCAGCATGTTTTGAGGCAGGGACCTCCAGCACAGACGGCTCCTACTGGAGTTACCAGACTAATGACCACACAAACTGCTAAAATAAGGCCACTGACTCAAAGGACGAGGCCCGGCCTGGCTCCGTCGTCACCCTGTGACGGCCTGGTGGCCGACCTGCCCTAGAAGCTCAAGACCCAGCAGACTCCTGGATCCCAATGCTGCGGTCTCGATGCAGGCGTAGCCTTGTATGGTACAATCGGGGGGAGAGGTTCTGAATTAACAAGGGACTGGGAGGTGAAGTTCAAATATTTCATCAGATCTTCAAACTTTCAAGCTGTCTTTATGTTTCCAAGCACAGAATCCAGTCAGCCTGCTAATAATGGTAGTGGCAGCACACTGAAATTTAGTGTCACTAACTTAGCTGGTGGCAGTCAAGAGTGAGAAACAAGGGACAGGAATAAATAATAACCTTCCTCACCAGGAGCTTTTTAAACAGAAAATGCTAGAAACCCGAAGTAGAGCAGTTGTTAGCAGGTGCCCGGATAATTTTAATGCCATTCTTAAAGCCCATACGCACTCAAGAAAATGCAGTAGGATAACTGCGATTCTGGGATCATCACCACGCTATTCTGGACAACGAGAAGTTACAAGTGACCACAAGCAACGTACCCTTTGGGACGAAACTGCTGGCTGCCACCATTACTTGTCTTTTTCCTCTTTGATTCTCTGAAGTTTGGCGGCCTTTTCCTTTTCTTCCTTTGGTTTGCAGTATTGCAAAAATAGCTGGAGGTTGTAACTACGTCTTCTGCTTCTTCATCGCTCTCAGGTGTGCCGGTGCTTCCCGTAGCTGTGTCCACACTCTGGCAGGCAGCATCTTCTACAGACAGACAGCGAGTTAGAACTAGCGAAATCCAGGCATCGCCTGGGCCGGTCAGAACCGTCAGCCAGAACACGCTGACAGTACCGAAGCTTCTGCCCTTGCTGTTCAACACCGCCTTTGCACTGCCTTCGTCCTGGTGCTGCTCCAGGCTCGGCTAAGGGTGTTTCACAGGCTGCTGTAAACCAAAACCGCCTTCTGCCCTTGCTTGAGCTCATGACGTAAAAGAATACCGGCCAGTCCTATTTTCTCTAGCTTGGCTTCTTGTCTAAACTATTTTGGTAACACTGGGCTTTCTGCCTTTACACTCTCTTCCCCATGGCAGCTGGAAAGAATTATGGAATCTGCCATAAATACTACAGTCAAATACAGCACTTGTTTTTAAAAACAGCATCAGGAGACGCTGAACGGCTCAGAGAGCCGAGAGCTCCTTCCCCATCGGTCCTGATCAAGAGGGACGTGATTCTTTGCACAGGCAGTAGAATAAAATAGTTAAAGATCAGGTTTGTAGCCATGCCTTTATTCCCATTGCAGGGTATGAAAGCACAACCTCCTTAAAAGTAGGCATGAATCACTTGAAAATTGCAGGCCCAAATTTCAAATCTGATAGCCTATGTTGTAATTAGAATATTTAATACAGCTTGGCTACGCTTGCGTGAAATTACCAGATTTACTAGTCTCAGGGCTCAGTTCTCACTGAGCTGAACTCTGCGTATAAGGGTAGAGCGGTGCAAAGGCATTGTAAATTACTACCACTGTGACCTGAGAGCTTGTTGTTTTTACACCTAGCTTTGAAAGTTCTTCTCATTTGAGCAAGGGCTACTCCGTGAAGACCTGAACTCGCTGACCTCAATTACTATGAAAAATAAAAGGTGGTAGTTATTGATCATCTGCCAGGCAGCGTTACCCCGTACGCAGTAGACACGGGTGTAAAAATATGCAGGAGGTGCAAGACCTCTAACCTTAAGGCCAGAATTCCCATTATAACTAAGCATATTACATACATCCCAGTCACTAATGGGTCAGGAGCAGAGCAGTCTGCTTAGCTCTCCATTTCCTTTTCAGTCCTTCAGAGATATGCTGAATTTAGCGAGTGAGAAGATAGCAAAGACCTCTGTATGTTCTGAGAGCGTGCAATTGCTCCCTTTTTGTAATTATTAAACAGCAAAAATTAGTTATTTGTAGTTAAAACAAGGTAACTTTTGAGTGAAACTTCTGTAGAGGAGGAGGGAAGGGTACTAAACAGGAAAGTGCACATTTAGGTACAAAGCATGCTAACCTGGTACGGTCCATTCAGAGTACTTATCCATCACTTTAATTATTTCTGCCCCGTATTTTTCCAGTTTGTCTTCTGTGACGCCATCGATCTGCAGTAAAACCTCCACATCAGATGACAAGGTTTCTGTCGTGTAACAAAGTACCGATTAGACACATCAAACAAACTAACTTTCTTAAAGAGAGCTCATGGTAGAGTATTCTGGAGGAAATGAATTCCTTTTAGTGCCACCCTGTGCATTAAGTTCTTAGGGAAGCAAGCCTTTGTTCTTGCGGATTTGCTTCTAGCTGGTTAGCCCAAAAACCAGTCCAAAAGTTTTCTCTGAAAATGCTTCCAAGTTTGTTTGCAGTGTGATTACTTGGGTGGCTCTTGTACTTGTCCAGCAGGACCGCTACCGCATAAACTGCGGCTCCAAGGAATCCATGCTGCGTCAGCTGCTTCCGCAGGACTCGCTCAGTTACGCGTACTTAAACCCGTCCTCGCTAAATGTTAGAAACCGTAGGTTTGCTATCAGAGAAGGCCGCAATTGCACGTGCAGTCTCCTGCCGACAGGGCTTCCACGTAACGAAAACCTGACATTACCTGCTATTTTCTTCAGGGTCGAAGTACTGAAAATATTGAAGTAATGCACATCAAAGACTTTCCCAAGCGTTTTGCATGTGTCTGTAAGTTCCCCGAGGCACTTTTTAACCATCTCTTCCCGCTGTGACATTTTTGCCACGGAAGCCCTTTGCTTTCTGATGGCACTGGCGCTTTCCGTTTCGTGAAACTCCACCTGTTAAAATAAAGCAATCGATAACGTCTGTCGGGGGAGTTACTGCAGAGCCATCATTACAAGATTGACTGATAGCACAGGAAAACAGTGAAGCAAACAGAAAGTATTCTTTGATGGACAAAAAAAGCTCTTTACCCAGTATACACTTTTTAAATGATTTTTTTTTTTTTTTTTTTTTTTTTTTTTTACAGGCTACGCAACCGCCCCTAAGTTTCTTCTACAAAGAACTAGGAGAGTAAACGCGACACAGGGAAAAAGTCCTGAGAACCCAGTTTATAGCTAGCTTTAAACAGAGGTCAGCAGGTCTAATGCTGAGGGCTCTGCTCTTCTCCAAACACAGCACTAATGCAGAGGAGACACTGCCTCAAGCAATTCTGGGACTGGTTCCATGACCTTCTTGAAGTGCGTTTTCCATCAGAGCTCACCAATGACTGGAAAAAAAATAGAGCAGAAAATGCAGGAGCAGGTAGTGCTCTTCCTTCTTTTGTCCTCAGCTAGCTTTTTCTGTGTTGGTTGTAACTTTCCTGTCTTGTCAGGCTGGAATCGGATGGATGGGGGAGAAGAGAAAGGTTTAATCCTCTCAAACTCACCTTTTCCCTCACAACATTATTACTAGAATACTGGCCCAGAATCCATGCTCGTTGGATTCTGCTCCCTGCATCTGCTGACGGTTAGTTCCTGTACTTCAGCTGGTAAGCAACCGATGCTTAAACTATCCTAGGGTACATGCTACATAAAAACTGTAGCACGTCCCTTAGAACAATACATTAGAGAAAAAACAAAAGTAATCGTTACACACCTGCAGCGATCCATCCAGCACGGCCTGAGCTTTCTCTCCTAGAATGACATACGATACCGCTTGGTCGTTAGCTGTGATATACAAGTCTTCATCCAGAATCTTGTCCAAGACCAGTTTTCTAAACAGTCTCTCAACATTGTGCCTTGAGTAGGCAGCTCCCTTCCCAAATATTCCAGACTGAATCTTCGCGCTCTTTGTACCTGTGCAACAGAAATCCCAGGATCAGCCTGCGATTAGAAAGCCGACGTACGTATGTATTTACAGGCCTCTGGAAGATTCCCGAGGGTATTCCGTGGTCTATGCACATGAAAAACCGCATTTAAGCGCCAGAAACTCCAAGCACCACCAGAAAACTAATATTATCGCTATAGCAACCTGAAACGGATTAGAGCTTTAGGTCTTATTTATTTTGGATCATTTATCACCAAGAGATTCCTGGGAAGAACAACTTTGCAAGATATTTTGCAAAAATCTTCTTCTGAACCACTGCTGGTATTGCGCAGACCTCCTGATGCTTAGGCAGGAATCTATGCACCAGGTCTATTTAGATGTCGTTTCTGGAAGAACAGTACTTACCTAAGAAAATGTCTACCATCATGTTCAATGTGTATCTTCCAGACCCTGTATTTCCCTTTGCACTTATTCGTCCCATTTGTCCACAGTGCTCTCGTACAAATCTTACAATGCTCTTCACTTCATCTGTTACATTTCTTGATTTGTAATCCTGTTAAAATAGACTTGATTAGGAAACGACGTTACGTGGCTCTGTCCTAATGCAAGTTGTCACCGACAGCCTTGGTTTTCCTTATGGAGCTTTTTCTGGTCATGAATTCATTTTGTTCCAAACAGAGAAAGAGAGATTTTTTAGTTAGTACACCTACAGCGATACAGCATAGTCACGGGAATTCTGGATTTGATAATACTCTGGAAAATGCAATAATACGTACCGACTGATTGTACGTGATCTCTATTGTGTTAATTCTATAGAGCGAGCTGCAAGGCTGCTGCGGGAATACTGGTAATCAAGGTAAATCGTTTGGAAAGCATTCCCATAATTATTCTGCTGCCATGCACCAGAACTTACACTTCCAATAGGCATTAAAATGAGAAGACTGGGCTGAATGTGCATTATTCTAGTCAAATTTTGTTATAATCACAGCTATGTAAGGTAAGGCTTCAAACACAGGACCAAGAACCAATATCATCGGGTATAAAAGTGATTTACAGAGATCAGTAACCCCTCCCTGTCTGCTTCTGTTCCTGCCACTAACAAGTTTGCTTCAATCCTTGACGCACAAACCCTAATCTTTGGGCCACCTCAAGCAGCGCACACCTCCTAAAGCGGCGGCAGCACAAAGCTGCCTTGAAAACATCAGAATAGGCAGTTGCAGGGATTTCCCCATAGCCATTCCAGTGCATCTTATGTTAGCTCCTGCCTCCTCAAAGCACTGTAGTCAAGAAAATTGACGCTAAGGAACAGCCTTACACCTCGCTAGTCCTCCTCTGACAGAAACAGGAGCATCCTAAGTCCATGGATAGTCTGCGTAATTCTACTCTTGGTCAGACCCTGGAAATAATTCAAAGCATCTAGCATCACAAAAATACAAGACGTCTCATTCATCTTCTCCATTTGCCTTCCCGAATGTCATGTAACCATTTTTTAATGCAGCAAAATGCAAAACCAGTTTAACAACACTATAAATAAGAGCTACGATTTTTACCTTCTTTCTACTGCAATTATCGCAAATTACTTCTGGGTGATCTTTACAGAAGGTGGGATTAAAATTCGTTTCCCCGAAGTAGGCCAAAAGCTGAATTCTCCGGCAATCAACGACATTCTCACAGTAGTGAACCATACTGTACAGGTTGTTAAAGTGGGTCTGTCTTGTGTGACTGTTGCCATCTTTCTCCACTGAAATGCAATAAATTCAATTGTATTTGTTAAATCTGTACCTCTGCATTTTTAGATAGTATCAGATAGACAAAACACGATATTCTTTTTTTGCTTAAAAAAAGCTGAGGAGGTTAGTACAGAACTAACCTAGGACAGACGTTACCTCTAAAGTTTTAGAGAATGGAGAACGGAAATAAGACTAGAATGACACGAATCACGAGATGGATATGTACAAAGCAAAATGTTTTTGACTAAAATTAAGTACAAGTGACAAAAACCTTTCATTACAGAAAACCATTCGGTTAAAGGTGCACCGTTCTCCCGTCTCTGCAATGCCATACTACGTATGGCGCTTCTAAATGAGAAAATAACGCAGCCTGAATGAAAGAGAGACCAGTGACTAAGTGACTTCTTTAACCCTGTCTCCATTAAGTGCCAAACATGAGAACTCACTGAGTATCAGTCTTCTAAGCCTGGTTACGTCGCTGTAGCTGTAGAAGAGCAGACAGTGAGACATTTCGCCATCTCGTCCAGCTCTGCCAGATTCCTGATAGTAACCTTCTATCGATTTAGGAAGGGAAGCATGGATAACATAGCGTACGTCAGGTTTATCAATTCCCATTCCAAAGGCAATTGTTGCACATATAACCTAGGAAGGAAATAATAACTTGTTACACAAACTTATAACTTATGAAAGTTATTCGTGCCGCACTCTGCACTGAGAACAGACAGGATTACGAAACCGCAGAACCTAGAATTTCACTTGTAACACTGCAAGACGAGTACGGAATAGCAAAACCGCTTCTCCTTTCAGAAGGGCCATTCCCGACAAAGGGAGAACTCCGAGTTTGAGTCTCAGTATACAATTCAGCAGCGTGCCTTGAGCTGTTTCAGAACCCTTGTACTGCTCGGTTCCTTCCTCGAGGAGTATCATACCTTGGTGCAGTGCCGCAGTCTTCGATTTGTAAAACTCCCAATAAAAAGCTGCCTAACGTGTTTTGGCAGACCTGTTCCGATCAGTTATTTAATACTGCATCCGATTTGGCACTAACGTTACCAACTTCGCTTTCATTTACTAGGCCAAGAGGGATAAAAGTGCTCTAAATTCTACGCGCTTTCCCCCGCCCCAGTTGCTTTTCTTTTACCTGGCATCCTTCTTGATTAATCCACTTCTTTTGTACGAGATCTCTGTTGGAGTCAGTGAGGCCAGCGTGATAGGCAAGCGCAGCAAGACCTTCCTTCTGCAGAATAGCTGCTGTTGTGTCACATTCATGCCGTGAAAGGCAATAAATTATTCCAGAGTCATCTGCAAATGTATAAGAAAAGATGTGTGCTACCGTACAGCTTTATTCCCTTTCACTTGCCTAACAGTCATACCTGCCAAGCCAATATGTTTATTCCAATAGGGAGAGGTTGCTAAGTGTAATGCAGTAACTGCTTAATAATAAAGAAAAGTAATTTTATTAATATCAGGTGGTTTTGTTTGTTTCTCCTCCCCCAATTTCCTGTTTTTTTGGTAATGTGGAATCAAGAAAAGTTTTCCTGTTCAGTACTGTGCAATCTTAGGATTTAAAACGCATGAATCAAGAGCTACGTAAATCAAGAGCTACGTAAATCAAGAGCTACGTAAATCAAGAGCGAGAGCTGTTTGGTTAAGGATATGCCAGGTAGCAGCACTAGAGGAGCTACGACGGGAGCCTGGTGCAGCCAGCTTCCAGCTGCCGGAGCTGCAGGGCTCCAAGAGAGCCTAGAAAGATAGGGATCTCTGAAGAGATCTTCAAGGGGAACCACCGATAAGCAGACCAACAGAATTCAGCAATTAAAACAGTATGGGTACTAGATGACCTTTATACCATGGAGACACGACGCTAAAAGGTCTGGCAACCTCCAGAAAGATTACTCAAGAGCATGACCATAATTTACTTTTCCATCTTAACTTGAACTCTTAACTTTAGGATGCCCGTAAATCTGATTTCCGTTATCAATATCATTTTGCCCTCAACTTGTTTTTCTTGTAAATATATTAGCCGCTTACAGAAAGGCACAAGTTTGGGGTTTTTACAGCATTAGGAAAGCTTTTCCTGCCTTAAAAAGTAGTTCATAAAAATGCACGCAAGCACGCTGAGCTGCTCAGTACTCACGTGGATGGTATTTTTTAATCCATTCCAAGCAATCCATTGCCACCTTCTTTGGCTTCTTGGGCAACACATCGTATTTCAAGTTATGCCTGTTGAAGCTCATTGTAAACCTAAAACATGACAGTTCACAGGTGCTCATCAGCTTTATGGGTGCGGTAATCCTTTCAGCAAGCTGGGTATTGACTGGAATGTCCCAAATTCAACTAACTGCTCCTTCTGCATTATCTGCAAAGGAATTATTGTTCCGCTACGCCCACAGAGGTTCACATCACCCACACTTTAGGTCTGAAATTCCTGCATTTTTCCTGTCTGTGAAAAAACCAAAGCTACATGGCATTACGTAGAAGGAAGAAGCGCCCATAAGCCAAACACACGCACAGTGATTTGCCTCGCCTTCATTTTCCTTTTGAATACTTGCATCCACATGCGACTGATCAAAGTTGCAAAATACAGTGTCACCTCCCTCCTTCTACCCTAAAATACATTTCCAAGATAAGAAAATAAACAAAACAGAACGCTTTATTTTTCCATCATGGACAATGAAAACACTACGATACAGTCCAGGCCCAATGGTACCTCATGATCTATCTTACTGCCAATGCTAATTAAAAACCACTTCCAGCTTTTGCAGTTTTCCAGCATTCCCCTGAAAAGCACCCCAAAATACAACTTGCACATCTTGTCAGTGACACAGAAAATTTCATGAGGTTATTTTCTATTAAACAGCTTCCTTAATCATGCAAGGAAGAGTTTGCTAAGTTTTTTTTCTTCTTACTTTAATATTTTGCATATAACTCACACGAAGTTCCATGCCTGCATTCTCATTTAATCAGATACGAGTACATCAGTATTTCAGATGGACCTGCAATGCTTTTCTTACTTTACTAAGTTTTCCACTCAAAATTTCTGCGGCACAAACAAAATTGTTTCAGGAAACTGCTGAGCAACTTACACTTGTGGTTTTAGCATCTCAAGCTGATTCTGAATATCCTTCTGTACCCTGGGGTTCGCGGTGGCAGTAAGAGCCATCATAGGAACAGAGCGAAACTTCTTGCGGAGCATATTCAGTCGTTTGTAGTCTTGTCGAAAATCGTGACCCCACTAGTTTAAAAACAAAGTTTAAGTCTAACTGAGTAAGATGCTCCAGCTAAGTCTTTTGCCATTTTGAGAAACAAATGAAGGTTTTTACCTGGCTGACACAGTGGGCCTCGTCAATGACAAAACGCGCTAGGAGCTTCCTGTCGTAGAGGTTTTCCAGGGCTGACATCAGTCGGCCGCTTGCACAAACCTAGGCACACATCCACCAGTGGCGTTAGGAAGCAAACTAGCAGAGCAAAGCCTCACCCTGCCTGACTAAGGATACAGAAACAGTTGTTCTGTACAGCAAAGTTAATCTTGACTGCACAGGTAAAGCTTGAAGGCATAAAGAAGATGGCAATCGGCTTCATTTTAATTGGCAACAGAGCAGCTGGTGTGGGATTACCGCAAGGTGCTAGGATCGTCTATCCAGAGGTCCTACAGCCTGAGTAAATTTAAATGACTTTTGTCACGACGGACAGGGAAAGCCAATGCTGAGGAAAGAAACGTAATCAGCACACTAAACAGTCCCCTCTTACAAAGCTCTCGTGGAATAGTATCCTTTTTAAAGGCAGCATATAATTAAGTACAAGGCAATCTTTCGACAATCACCTATTACCTTGACAGTTACATATTTTTTTCTTGTATTACCCTATTCATAGTAGCCTAGATTTTCATAGCTACTTGACAGCAATTAGCCGCTAATACCTAGTAAGATATACTGAAATGGATGGGCATGGGCATTCTTGTTTTAAGAATTTAAATTGTACAGACATACTCAGTTCTCATTCTTGCTTAATTACTGATTGAAATTAGTTACATCTGTATAGAGTCCTACTGAATTATCTAAAAAATATTCAACAAATTTTTTTCCCCAGAAGCCTACTCTAATTTCCCCTTTAATACTTCATAGTAATCCACCTCCTGTTGCCTCCATGATTTTACAGTTCAAATTAAATACAAACCTTCTCAGGGGTAACATACAGAAGCTTTATTACAGGATCTTTTTTTGACAATTGCATATATATTTTTGAAGCATCAGCATCTGTTCTATCACCAGTCAGATACGTTGCAGCAATCTATATTAAAAAAAAAAAACCATAGAGTTTTAATATGCACGAAACAGAAGCATCTCCAAATATAGTCCTACATCTAGTTATAAACCAGATAAACAAGTATATGCATTCACTATCCTCAGCGCATATAACATTTTCAATGCTTCCTTGGGTAATTATAGATAACATTTCAGCCCCCACCGTACTGTAGACGTCACAGAATTTTTCTAATGATAAAACCAAACGACCGTAAGCCAAATTCTATTCTTCTGCTCCCAGTTCTACAACAGACCAATAGCTGGCTTAGGGGATTTGTCTGCTTTCTTTGAATGCTCTTTCCAGTAAAGAAAACAGACGTGATGTTTGTTTATTGCTCAATACCCTGTAAGTTTCAGATTGAATTCAGAAAACAGAGATCTTAAGATAAGAAACAAAGTTTCCAAGAAGCACAAAAACATAACACCCTCACCAGTGCCCACAAACACTGAACAGCATTGCATCAGAAGAGGCTGAATACAACTTGGAGCAGCAGTTCAATATTAAATTTGAAAGTACAACTTACTATTCATGCTGAACAGTAGCAAAGGAATTAGATCCTAAGGACAAAAGCGATGCAAGAACAGGTCACACCAACAGAGCCAATTCTGCCCGCTTGTCTCCTCTTCCTCTGTCCAGAGGCAGCTGCAGCTCTGCAGAGGAAAGTCCTTCTGCAGCTGCAAATCCCCAGGAGCCCAGAGCCAGCTTAACTGCCTTTTACAGCCATGGCGCCCGGAGCGTGGCCAGCGCAGCGTTGTGCAATAGTCACTAAATGGTGGCCACCCATTCGAGGACCGTGTCTAGTCAGACTATCAAAAACCATACTTGATGAGAGAATCCCTTGTCTGAGCTTCAAAACCCTGCATCATAATCATTTTTGTCTCATACCCCAAAACACCTCCGTATTTTTGCCCTCAAACGTGTGATCCACCTTTGTTGCCCTGATCTCTCAATCTCAATAATACGCTAAGGATGAAAAAGACACTTTGCTGAGGCAAAAGCATCCGTAAACGACGAGACTCAGGAACACAGATCTTCGGCACTTGCAGTTCTTTCTCTGCGTGTTACTTTTCCAGAAACGCTTAGCCTCACCAGAACCCTCCTAGCTCGGGAATTGGTAGTGCTTATTTCTGCCACAAAGCCAGGCTGCTCCTATTTAGGTGTCTAAATACAACTCTCAGAATCCAAGAATCAGGCATCTGTACTTGAAAACTAAGCTCCGATAACAAATACACACAAGCATCAATAAATCCAGCGGTTAGACTGCCAAGATATTCTAGTTCATCTCATTTAGTTCTTCCTAGACAACTTAGTGTGCCTTTTACAGTTTCCATCTAATCAATTTTTGCAGTTTATATTTGAGAGACATAAGATTTACGGTAAAATTTCAGATTTCTAATTCACTTATCTGCAGTTAAACGTAATCAAGTGAGCTGTTTGAACTTACATCTAAAGACTTCAGTTTCTGAACTTGATCTATGATCAGCGACCTCAGCGGAGAGATAACAATAGTGACTCCAGCAGAGACACACGCCGGTAGCTGGTAGCACAAGCTTTTACCACCACCTGCGAGGATTAAACAGAACACAACAAACGTTAGACACCAAGAGGAAAGCGAGACGGTGTGGAGAAGAGGCGGAAGAGGGAAGACCTATTTCTTCCTTCCCATTTGACAGCACTTTCAGAAACAATTAACTTTTACTAATGACTGCCTTTAATATGATACCTGTAGGATAAGGAAGAGTTATCATGTGAAATATCATGGAAGGCAGAAATTCAATCGCCTCATTCAAAATACTACAGTGCACACAAAATTCCAGAAATCCTGCAGCCACGGCAATTCACGCCGCACAATTTAGCGCCACCTCTACAAAGGCACAGAGAAGGAGAAAAGCTTGTCACGCGCCTTGCAAAAGGAGCTTCAGGCCTTTATTTCTCAAGTGCGTGCCAGACCTCAACAGCCTGCAGCTGCGTGGCGTTTGGAGATACATACCAGTGGGCACTAAGACGGCGTTTGGAGATACATACCAGTGGGCATTAAGATGAAACAATCTTCACCCAGAAGAGCAGCATTGATGGCCTCCAGCTGATTTGTCCGAAAATAGTGCAAACCAAACTTTTTGTGAAATATATTCATCATTTCTTCAGAATGGGAAAATTTCATACCCCTGAAACGTTCTAGCGCAGGGTTATTAACCGGTGGATCTAGTAGACAAAGAAAATGTGCTTACAACAAGTTACAATATCCAGTTGCGCTGTCCCTCTTGCGACATAAAACCGCTTCAGTCGAACAGATGGCTTCGCCACCACTTCAACCCTTCAAACCTTTTCAACTCAAATCATGCCTTACAAAAAAAACCTGCATTCATCTAGAATTGAAGACCGGCTAAAGTGTGAACTTTGATTATATGCAAATCTCTGGAAACAAGCTTCTTACCCGTGACCATATAAAATGTCTAGCCGTACCCTGACAAACTTCATCTCTGTCACAAGCAACCACGAACGGGCTCCCCCTTCGTGGGCACCACGCAGTAGGTGCCAGCTGAATCGGCGACAGAGAAGCTGATGAAACGGGTTAACATTTTCCCCTCCCCTTTTACCAACCGGTTCCTACAGTAACCACAAATAACACTGACCCACCCCCGCCCCAGAGGGATTAGGTTTGCTTCAACAAGTGCCCATTTTTGAACATTTTGCATAAACAGCTACAACCCTTGTACAGCTTCAGATTAACAACCGCAGAATCATTATTTAATCAAAACAAAAAAACATCCTAGTTTCCAATTTTAGCAGCCTCATCTTCCCAGCAGCCTGCAAGACAAATAAATATTCAAAAGTTTGGCATCACTTGGAGGAAAAAAAAAACAGAAGATGATGTTGCAAAGAGAAGCAAAAAGAAATTTCCACAGAAACAAAAGGCATTGATGTAACCTGCAGCAAGTTACTTGGCCTTAGGTTTAAAAATAAGTAAATAAAAATTTTAAAAGGGAAAGACAGTAATCCTAATGAGCATAATCTACCTGATCGGTTCTTTGCGGCCATCAAGCAGCTTGATTTCGGAGCAGCAGCATTTGATACAACAGCAGGGCCTTTGGCTCTGGACATTATCTTTGACAACAGCGATTTGGCAGGCGGCCCTTCCCTGACGGGCTGATACAACGGCGTAGCCGGCGTCGCAGGTGCCGAGACATTCACCGAATTCTCCCAGCCCTCATCGAAATCATCAATATCAAAGTGGTCAAGGTCAAAGTCTGTATCGTTTATACCTAAGCTGTCCTCTGCAGGAGTGCCAGCAGGAGCTCTGCCCTGACCTTTCAGAGCTGTGCTTGTAAGAGGCCTCTCCAGCAGATGAGGGTTTCCACCGTTTCTCGCCCCTGGTTTTTCGCACCAGGTGCTGTCGAAGGACATCTCCGAACGGAGGCCGAGGGAAGCGCCGTCTGTGCCATTTACCTTGCAAGAAGGCAGCGCTGTAGTTTCTGGGCAGGTGAGCTCCTCAATACTTTGCTTCGAGGCATAAGAGGTAAACAAGGTTTGATTTTTTTTGGTAGAAAAATCGCTTGAATTCACAGTCCCAGAAAGCACAGATGGGAGGGTTGTGGATTTTGGTGAGTTTCTGTCAGAACTGAAGCTCCAGGTCGGGCCAGAACACAGGGCAGTCCCAGGCCACGCAAGAGGGCCCCGTGCCGCACACACCTTCCAGTCTCTAGGGAGAGTGTTGTTTATGCTACTTTTGTTCAAAGTGACAGAATTAGCTAGCAATTTTCTCCTGGGAGAGATGGCAAGAGAAGGAAGAAGAAGAAAAAATATTTAGTCACAAGTAACGATTTATCAAGTTCTACAACACACATTAAACAGTTTTGTCTCTCTCCTATTAAAAATATTAACATATGGTGGTTACACCATATTCTGTGTCACTATATTTTAAAAACATTTCAAATAAATTTAGGGAAGAGAGAATAATACCAGAACTCAGTTGAACAAAATAATTACAAAATTACTACGTCTTCTCTGCAGACATAAAATAAAAGACCTCCTAATAGCAAGGAACTGATCCAGGCAAGGAACAGCATTAAAAAAAAAAAATAAATTTCCTTAGAGGCACAATCCTGAAGTTAAAAAAGTAAAAACATGCTTGAACCAAATTATGTTTTTATGTACTTCCTGAAGAGTGTGTCTGACTACAGTAATAACAGGAAACAGAATAAATTAGTTTTAGTGAGAATGCTCAGAAAAAGCACATAGCCCCAGTCCAGTAAAAAACCAAACCCAAATCCCAAATCTGAATACTTGGTCTACGTATTGTGTCATCAGATTACGCAGAAGTTAAAGCAGCAGATTGCAGTCGCAATAATCAGACTGAAAGACGACAAGTACGTGGATATTAGGAGAAGTCATGATCACTGTAGTCAGTGACAGCAAGTCTCACGGAGGGAATATTGAATTAATGCCTCCAGTCCCAAGAAATCAGGATGACACCTAGCATGTTATATCACATCACCCAGCAGGTTATATCACATCACCCAGCAGGTTATATCACATCACCCTGCTTCTTTGGAAGCATCTGGTGCGAGTCGCCTTCCAGAGAAAAGATACAGGACTACCCATGCCTCAGACTGAATGTGGAACTGGATTCTTTCTTCTGGCAGAACACTGGGAGCGTTAATACTTTCAGCAGTTTGGGGGATTTTTTTCCTTCATTCAGTCAGTAATTTTAAGCTTTTAAAAAATCTTTCCCTATCCTCTTCTCAGTGCGATGGAGACACCTGCAGGCACGGCACCGCTTCACACAGAGCATGGAAACGCAGAAGGCTGCTTATTGAAGCGTACCTGAGATCTCTCTGCTGGAGAAGTTCTTTTGCACATGACAAAGACTTAAGCTCATGAAGCGGAATGGCATCTACCAGCTTACAGATCTCATCCATGATGCCGTAGAGTTGCTGTTCCAAATGCAAGCCCTTATCTGTTAGACGGAGTGTATTTTAGCATACGGTAATACTAATTTTTATTAGAATATATAACAAGATGATATCACTCTCCCAAAAGACAGTAAATCGCAATACATAAGCCTAAATAATTTACTTTCAATGTATTTTTGAGAAGTCCATTCACATAAAGAAGCTGTTTCTGCGTGCACGAACTCAGCTAGTCTACATATTTTCGCCCTTGCCTTTTAATTATCCATCTCTCCATATTTTCCAAACCTCGTCACAGTTCTTTCAAACTTATTTCCAAAAAAACACTCAAGGTTATGTGTTTTGCTTATCTCAAATTACCCCTCCCCAAACACACTAAAAGACACTTTATCAAAATATTGCATTGCAATTCTAGGCTAGAAAGTACCGTACAAAACCTCCCACACGCAAAAGTCAGCATTTGTCACCTCATGACCTTCCCCTCCAAATCCAGTACCACTGCAAACCATCCGGATTTTGCCAAGGAACTGCACCGGACCTCAAACGCCTGCTACCGGGGGTGTGATCCCGCAGACTACACTCTGGCCTCTGCTACGCTTGCCGAACTCCGAATTACCCGGTGGTCAGAAGGTAACCAGCGAACGGTCCAAACTGACCAGGGGTTTGCTACAGGTACGCTAAAGCCTGACAAGGTGGAGCTTGACTAAAGTGATTTCCAGAACAGCATCGTTAAAACATAAACACGCTGCTCTGGGCATTTATAAACACAAAATTTTAAACGACACTGTAGAACAGTACCATAAGCTACATTTTTATGTATCTGGAGAGGAAAGATCCACAGCCTTAAAACCAGGTTGTGCCACACCTATACTTGGTAACCTTTTTACGAAGTAAAAAGTGCAGGTGAAACTCAGAAACATTTTAGCTCAGCAGTTCCCAGAGCCAACCCCTGCGGGAATCAAACGGAAGCACTGACACAGCTCCAGCTTACAGTGACGTGCCTTTGTGCCGTAGCTGACTTCGGGAACGATTTGGTCGATCTGTGCTTTTAAGTTCTGAAAAGGAGGTCTGTGCGGTATCCCCGGCCGGTACTGACAAACCCGGCGTCAGGATCAGACAACACCCCTGAGCCTACGCAACGTATGCACAGCATCTGAAAACCCCGTACGAGAGGCAGTCCCCTGCTTCCTCGGCCCCGTCAGTCACTGTTGGTTAATGCTCTCAGATGACATGGGATACGCAGAACAAGAAGTTGCAAACCATCCCCAAAATCCAAGGCATAAAATTGCAAAATGTTCCGCGTACCTGCATCCTCTGCCCTAGGATCACTTGCAGCAACAGGCTGCGTTGTGGCAGCCTTCCCAGGCTCGGACTCCATGCCGCTAGCTGTGGGTCTTCCCCCAGTTGGAGATTCTTTAAAAACATTGCTAATATTAAAAGAAAAAGTCATTAAAATATGGATAGCTGTAAATCAATGCATTTCCCTAAGAGAAGTTTATCTTTTAGAATAACAGCATTTAAGATGTGTGTAAAAGATAAAAAAGTTTTTGAAAACCCCGTTACAATCCAGGTAGCTGAGCAGTTTGTCGCTCATCCTACGTGCCAATGTGTAGAGACTTGCTCCAATTTTTTTTCCTCCCGTTACAAAAGGAAAAATAACTCTGCTTTTTCTGAAGCAAATGCCACCTTAAACAACAGCCATGAAACAAAAAGTGTTTCATAGGACATTAATAGCAGCTGCCAGCTGATAACCTGCCAAGCAACAGGCAGACACAATCAGCTCAATCTGTAACTAACAAGCACTGGTTTCACCTCTTTTTTGGTACTTTTTAAAATCATCCTACAGACAGACAGGTTTATCAATGAACTTTGTTTTACCTAATGCTTTTTACAGAAGGCGAGAAGGGAGGCAGCTCTTCTTCAGGGGAGGGTGGAACGATATCTAAGTAGTCATCCTCTTCAAGCTCAGTGCCCACAAACGGCTCAACATCGACCTCATCCAGCTCTGGGGGGCTGTTTTTCTCATCGCTGCTTGACTCCTGGCTCCCACCACTTTTATTGTCATTAGCAGCTGAAAGGGAAGTGTATTGATATTGTTGGGTAGCATTGTAAACTCGTTCCTGTATAAACACCAATGCAGCTGAATAGAGGGGGGAAATTAATAGCCAGATTTCAAAACACTCATTTAATACGGTTTCTGACTTTTAAAGGACAAAAAAAAATGATTACTGCTCCCTTTTTCTCCCGCATTAAAAACAAACAGACAAAACCCCCGCAAACCCTCTTTTAAGTGAAAAACTTATAGAGCTTGCCCATCGTTACTGTCCCCCGTCAGAAGAGAAAAAAATTGCTTCTTCCAACTTAAGAGGTACATTTTCCTACAAGAGCTTTTACAGAAAACTATGGTCATATTAAATACTAGCTTAAAAAGAGCATAGACTCATCAACTAGCATAGTCCCTGTACCAGAATGAGAAGGGAAATTTACATGTATAGGGCCTTACATGATAAATCCTACTAAGAAAGGCCAATATCATTCATCTATTAAAATTCATTTCACAGAAAGACAGGAAAAAGTAACAAAATATTCTTAAGAAGAAAAACACAGCTCACAAATCCTTTTGCCATTTAATGTAATGGCAGCGTCACAGAACACTGTTCAATATCATTCAGTTGCACAAACACATTAATTTCACAAATAAAGATGAAAAGTTTCAAAACCTAACAGGTAAGGCCCATAAAATAGAGAAGCTACGAGGAATCCAGAGCCACCAAGGAAGCAACCTGACCGATGCTTGAACTTCTCAGTCATAATCGAGGGTTGGATTTTTTCTGTTTTGTTCTGCTTTAAATCGAGAGAGATCTCTTTTTTCTGGTTTAAGATTTCTCAACAGCATACATTTAGGCATAAGATGATTTTATGTCTCTTTTGTATGAATTTTAAAAGCACTCTTCTTCCTATAACATCCCCATAGATTATTGCTCTTCGTTTCTGGAACGCCATACGGGACCTGCAGCTCCAATACACCATGCGACCAGCTGCTACTTCTGCCGCAGAGACAAGGCTTCACGATTTACAGCCCTGCACTTCCACAGGCTGCCGTTACCCAAACGAAATCCACGAACCCGCGCCTGCTTGTCAGATAGGAGCATGCAGCTCCCTCTGATTTCTGAAAAATCAAGCCCTCTGCGTGCAAACACAAACACATTTTCTTCTAGCTCACTGGTACTTTAAAATAAATTGTTACCTGGGTGAGCCTCTTCCCGGTCATCATCCAAAATCGCCTCAGCAGATAAATCCTCCCACAGGCCCGCACCCACAGCCTCGTTACTGCTGCAGGGAGCTGAATCCTCCAGACAGATCAGAGATTGCTGCGACAAGGGTCGCTGCTCAGCCTCTGGATTGGCCTCCCCGCGCTCCGAAGCGCCGGGGCTGCGGCCGCGAGGCCCGGCGTCGTTGCCCAGGGCCCCGGGGACAGAGCCAGGCAGCTCGTCCGGGCAGGGGTTTGACCTCTGGGAGGCCTTGCAGGCGGCCCGCTGCCCTTTGGGGGACAGGACGGGCGGTCTGCAATACTTCTTTTCGATTCCTGACAGATCGAAGTCGTCAATGTCATCCCACTCGTCTTCTATGGTAACGGCGGGGCCAGGCGCAGGCCGGGGCCCGGCCTCCCGGGCGGGAGCACGGCGCAGCCCCTCGGTCCCGCTCCTCTTTCCAGAGGCCGCGGGGCCCCTTGACGCCTCCCGAGCGCTGGCGAGCGCCGGGCTCGCACAGGCCGGCTCCAGGCCCTGTCCACCGGACGCCGCTGGGAAAAAATCCCGGATTTGTGTTTTCTTGTCCTTGCAGGCGGGGGGGGACGGGGCGAGCGCAGCCAGGGAGGTGTTAACGTCTTTGTCCCTCAGCGCAGAGGCGGCGGCGAGGCCCCGAGGCTCCGCGGGCCGGGCGGCGGCCGGAGAGGTCTTCTTGAAGGTGAAGCCCCTGCAAAGAGAGGGGCCCCTCGTCAGCGACCCGGACGCCTCCCGCGCCCCAGCAGCTCGCTGCACGCCCGAAGCGCCGCTCCCCGCCCGCCGCGGTACTCACGCCGGCCGGTGCCGCGGCGGGGGCGGCTTGCTGAGGGCTCCGCGGGCCGAGTGGAGCTGCAGCTGCTCCCGCAGGTTGTTCTGAGGCACGGCCGCCATGGCGGGACCGGGCGGGGACCGCCCCGCCGGCAGGGGGCGCTCTCCGCGCCGCGGGGGCCGCGCTCACCGCCCGCTCCCCGCCGCCGCGCGCCCCCTTCGCATTCGGCGCCAAAACGCCGCCTGCCCCCCCCATTGGATGGGCACGCCGGGAGCGGAAGTAGCGTCACGGCGCTTCCGGTTCCGTGCCACGGGCGGGCTCCCGCCCCGCCTCCCTCCGCAAAACGGCGGCGGCGGCGGCGCCACCGGCGGGGCCCGGGCGGCCGCGTCCCTGCCGCAGGCGCTCTGGCGCTGGTTACAAAAGCAAATTGCGCAACCGCGGGAAGGCTTTAGCGCCTTGTCCCCCCGTCAGGCACCCCCGGGCCGGAGCCCGCACCGCCGCATCCCCCGCCGGTAACGGGCAGGGCCGCGGAGAGCACAGCACCGCACCGGTGCCAAGGCCTCTTTATTCAGTCAGTGGCAGGTTTTAGCGTGAAATGACACCCCAGGGAAGTGCCCCCTGCTGAGACGCGGCCTTCTCGCGCCATCGCATGTATAAACCATTAGCAGTAAGTTTCTTGATTCTTTATTGATTCATAAAAGAAAATCATCCGTTTCCTCTCTGTTTGCATTAAAATACCCTATTTTCTGAATACAAAAAAATACTGAAAACATTTAGTGAAAATAGATCAAACGTACAAATCACAGCACTCATCCTTCTCTGGAGAAAGGAAAAATCGCCTTCAAAGAAAATTTTAAAAATCCCTAGAAGTTGCATCTCTCGACGGGGAAGCGGCCACCTGCAGGAGGGGGTGAGCTTTCTTTGGGCAGCGTCTTAAAATCGGGTAACAGCGCGGCCTTTCCCCCGTCCAAGCAGCCCCCGGCGCCCCCGGCAGCTGCGGGGCCTGGGCTGGGACGGGAGAGCGAGGCAGCCGGCACGCCGCTGGCACCGCAGCCGGAGAAGACGGCAGGAGCCCGGCCCTCGGCGCGGCAGCACGCCTGCTTTGGGCGGGGGAGAGGCGCAGGCCTTCTACTGCAAGAAGCTGCGTGCAAGCCGAGGAATCTGCCTGCAGGTGACGACTTTCAGTAGACTGGAATTTCATCTTGTTCTCGCTTTCTTGATTTTAGCATTCCGAAATTCGTATACAATCGGCCGTTCCTTTTCCTATGCCCGCTTTCCCCAGCCCGCGCCCTCCTCTTACACCTGAGGAACTGGGTAAGATGCGCAAGCAGCAAGACCACACATGTTCTTGCCACGTTCAATAAGGAAGTATCTAAAAAGGGAAAGAAATGCGTACGAGTGAGTGTTCCTTCTCCAGCAGAGTCAGCAGGACAGATACCGGCGTCAGGCGACTGCTCTCCTTACGTGCAAGCTCCTCTCTCACGCCAGCGCAAGGAGCAAATACCCGTGACAGAGCTGTTGCCGCCAGCAGTCAGCCGGGCAGTGCTATTCCCCGTCCCCCTTCTATCACAAACCAGCAGAGTTAGCACCCGACTCTAAAAAATTTCACTTGCAGCTGGAAATACTTGCGGAGCTGGAGCGAAAACTCGCTCCCGGCACAACCCGTTCTTCTCTGGCCGCATAACCACGGAAGAGGCACGGTGCTCTCCTGGCACCAGGCAAACCAGTGGTACGGCGGCTCTGCCCGCGCTGGCGAGCCCCTGGTGACAGCGGCAGGTCTAATGACCTCAGGGGCTGCTCTAACCAGTCGCCCCAGGGCCGGTTCGGAGAGCCACGGCTCCTTCACTGCTGAGCCTGGGATGATTTTCCCTGCCTCTTCCCAGAGTATGAAAGAGCTGCGAAATTTCAGCGCGAGGGCGTAAGGGCGCCCTGGGGGCCGATGAGGGTGGGTGCAATCCCACGCGCGGGACTGTCCTTTTACCGGGTACAGGGAGAGCGCGGTGGGTCCGGTGGCGCAGGGACCTCCTTACCCGTTCATGCCCCACAGCGGGCCCCAGGAGTTCTTCACAATCCAGTAAGGAGTCCCGTTTTCTTCCCCATACCCCACGGCGAGGACAGCGTGGTTCACCTTGTCAGGGGTGTGCTCACATTGCGGGCTGCAAAGAAAAGGAAAATAACGCAGATTTGTTACATGAAAAAACAGCCTCTAATCAGTCGTGGATTAGCCGGCGTTCTTGGTTGCGCTCCAACTGCAAAAAGAACTAATGGATACTCTGAACTTTCAGTTTGGAGAGCAGGGAGGGAAGCCAAGAAAAGGAGATGCCGATGATTACCGGCCATATCTGGCGTCAGTGACAGGCTACGTGGACCTTTGATCTGCGCACCTGGTCCAGCCTTTTGTTCAGAATTAACATCGTCATGCAAGAATGAGCGACAATGAAAAAAGTGAGCAAAGGAATTTTCCCAGTGAAAACCAGAAGCTCTCAGTGCATCCCAGTAATGGTTTGTTCTGCCCTAAAGTTCAGGGGTACTGCTCCGCAGCTTGCACAGGGAACAGCGAGTTCCTCAGTCTAAATACACCTTTCTTTGTATTTCCTCTGAATTTCCAGCTTTTAAATTGCACTTGATGAAAGTTGCTGCCTGTGATCTAAAACAAGACAACACAAGGTACAAGCTCCCATCTCTAGAGCAGCTATTTTTAAACATTTTCGAATTGCAGATAACTAAAAGATCAATAATCCCCACAACAGATTTACTTTTCTGGACTCTGTTAATGGTTGGTCTGGGGACCATAGGCCGAAACCACTCGAGCATCAGTTATTCCATAGGCTCTGACTTCAAATCTACCTTAGACTATAAATCTACAAGACAACTTTACTTCGTGTGTTCCTCAAACTGGAATCCTATTACAGAGTATCCTGGCCGTGCCTGCTTTCACACCTTACATCTGCCTGCCGCTGGCAGGTCGCTTTGAGATTACTGTCTTTAGTGCAACAGCAAAGCCACTCGAATTCGCGGTGCTGCCTCTTCTTTCCCTTGCTGCTCCCTGGGGCAGATCACTCATGCTCAGACTCCTAGTTTAATTTTCCCTGCAGTTCTACGTGACTGAGGATTCATTAAAGTATTTTTCTAGTTCTCTCCAAACATGCACTTTTCCCATTTCTTCCCTAATAGAAATCTATCCTCCCGCAGTTATCTTCCATAGTCTTTCCAAAATATAATAATCATCCTTTTAAATAGCTTCTTGCTTTGGCTATAGAGCTGACACAACACTTGAGACCTTCTCCTGCTAGGTCACTTATGCCTCAACTAATTTGTCATCTTCTCTTACGCACCCAGCTGCAGAGAGGGCTTGGCAGGAGGTGCTCAGGGACCTGCCCGCCCCGTGGAGAGCAGCGATGCAGGGGCCCTCGCCTTAATAACGCAACCTGCAATCGAACCAGCTCAGGTGCAGGGCAGCGTGAAGGCAGCTACACCGCCCACCCCCAGCCCGCCGAGGTCCAGCACTGGAAGGGCCGCCCGAGTCCAGCGGAAACTTCCTTTGGTGAGGGCTTACCCCAAGTAAACCAGACACGTTCAGCTGCAACGCCTGGGCCGACCCTGCCACCATCCACCGCTCGGACACACAGACAGACACTCAGCCCTGGGACAGGCTTCCCCCAGCTCTGCGGCAGGGCTGCAGGAGGATCTCCCGAGCGCACCGACCCGCCGAGCTCCTAGCAGTACACTGGCTGCAAGCGCACTGTTCCCTCTCCCCTGTGCTGCGCTCTCATCCCCCTGGGAAATCAGTATATCAAGGCCCAGTTTACTTATGTTTGCTATTTTCTCTTTAAAAGAAAATGCAAGAACGCAGCCCAGTGTCCCTGTGTCCAGCACCGCAAAGCAGGAGAAATGGGGATGCGAGCGATTCCAGCCCTACACCTTCCCCTCACCCTCACCTCCCCGGTTCAGAAGTACTCACTTCGAGTAGACTCCTTTTCTGTAGTGCATGAAGTTACTTGTCACCTCAAACGCAAAGCTCACCGGGTTGTGCTTCCCCACAGCTTCCACCATGCCATCCTCGTCATACTGCAAGAAGAGGATCCCAGGGTCACGTATCTCCCGATTGCACTGGGCCCAGTCTGGGTGCCCGGACGAGCAGTCAGGGCACAGCGGGGATGGCTAACCCTGGCTTTCTGCTCGCAGACAAGGAAACCAGTGCTGCTTGCATTGAAAGACAAGAACCGAGACTTTCTTACAGTCTGGAATTACGCCCGCTGCGGAGAGCGGGCAGCGACCTAGCGCCTGTAGCGTGACTACAGCACTTCATTGGTGCCACCTGCAGAAAAGGGCGCCAGCGGTGTGCAGGAGAGGAGGAGTGTGCACGCCAGCGGCTCGCTCCGCTCCAAAGGGCGAGCAGGCCGCAGCTTGCACAGCAGAGCCCGCCCCACCTCGGGGCACCCGAGCACCTTCCAGGTCAGGCTTGGCACAGCCCTGGAAGCTCGGAAACGTAACCCTTGCGGCCTTACCTGCGTGATATTGATAACATCCTTGACAAACGCAATAGCCTTCTCCGGCTGGAACTTGCACGTGCCATTCTGCGCAGACAGAAAGGAACCGGCGTTAGAGCCTGCTCTGGGCCCTGCTCTGCCGCTGCAGAAAGGCGTCTCAGCTGCGCTGGAAATACCTTGGCCCGGTACGGGTAGGTGTCCTCCCCCATGAGCCCTTTGTTATACAGTATGTATTCGAAGGCTTGGCTTGGCAGGCCCCTGCAAGACAACACAGCCAGAATGCAGATTAATTAGGACGGTAACGCTGCAGCTTCTGCAGAGCAAAGCCAACAGCCTTCCCCCGCAGTCCTACAGACTGGTCCTGCAAAGCGGGGGGAAAGGGAAGGACAGCGTGGATCCCAGACCCTCTAAAGGCAGAAACTCCAGTCTGTTCCTGCAGCACCTCCCTGTCTGGGACTCCTGGCCTTGCCCATCACGCTGCCTGGCATGGTCCTACACAGGCAGGGGAAGGCCTCAGTCTCAGGGGTGCCTAATCCCTGGGGAAAATGCCAACGCAGGAGCCCCGAAGGCGCGAGGCCACCTCACCCCCACGGCGCCAACCGTGCCAGCTCAGCCCTGCAGCCTCGTGCACCGAAAGGTGGTTTTTGTGGCCTCTGCCCAGCCTGGCCGGGGCCCCCAGCTACGCAGCACGGGGGGAACAAGGGACCCACACCGCCAGCAAGCAGCTGCTTCCACGTCTCGCAGAAGGAAGAAAAGGGGAGCGTGATCAGGGCGTGCTCGCAAGGAGAGGATAAGGAGGAGTGATGAGAAAAATAAAAAGCACCAAGAGTGGTTTTGCTCAGCTCTCTGAACATTCCTCGGGGACTGCTTATCTTACAGAAAACCTAAGATTTCAGAAAGCTTTACTTTCTGTCTTCTCTAGCAATGCCAGCAGGAATTTACCAAAGGGGAAGCAGAGGTTTCTGCGGGTTCCTTAAAGCGCCATGAGATGCGTGTGACCCATGAGCACAGCAACAGATAAAACTCCCCGTGTTTTTCCTGAGCATGTTAAAGCCTGGCTACCGTGACTGCGGTATCAGAAGACGTTGTAGCAAAACAAATATCAGAAGAAAAACTAACAAACAAGAGGACCAACAGAGGTTAGGAAATGCTGGAGATTTAGTCAAAGGTTCTAACCTCTAGGGAGGGTGAAATTAAAATAAGCAAAGCAAACCACACCCAAAACTCTTTTCCCTGACACATCTCAGCCAAGGGGAAACAAAAACCATTCCAAGATCTGGAAGGACCCCAACACTAGATCTTGAGGAAGGCTGTCAGTCATGGAACATAAGACACTCTTATTTCTACTTTTTGTTACCTTATATTACTTACCCACTGCAGCCATGGTTGTTAAAAGCCTGAGCGCAATCAACTAACTGTTGTTCCGCCTACAGAAGAGTTTTTTGAGTCAGTATATATTCACCACCTGCGTTCGGATAAGCGAGACAGAACGCAGCCCACGTGGCAGGCAACCAGAGCGCTGGTTTTACCCGTGCGGCTGGCTGTTCACCCGCCGCGAGCGGGAGTCACCCGGCTGAACGGCTCCACGTCCCAAGGAGCAGGACGAGGAAGACGTGGAGCCGGCGGCCCAGGATGCTCCAGCTGCAGGAGGCATTCCTCCTCAGGCCTGCCGGGACCCCGTCCCACCCGCGGGAGCGCTGGCTGAGATCTCTTTCAAAGGTCAAGTTCGTTTTTAACACTTACACCCAACCCCCAGCTATTCTGATAAGTCACGTAAGCGGCTACTGTCTTTCTGGTTCTTCGAGAACATAAATCCTCTGGGAGTTTAAAAATAAGCAGTCTCACAACGTGCTGCTTGCAGCAAGCTGTTTTGCAGCAAGGGGCTCCTGCCGGCTGGCAGCACCAGACACGGCTCTAGCTAACCACGCTAGGTTAGCTAACACCCCAGGGGCAGGGACCGTCACCCTCCGGCCCCTCCGGTTTTGTCCTGCTCCGAAAAGGGCTCTGCCCAAGCCCGGGGCAGTGGGATGTTCAGGCCCCGAGAGGGGATGGCGACAGGCCCAGCCTCGGGCACAGCGAGCTCCTGGCCGCGCTGCCCTCGCACCTCCCCAGCAGTTTTGTTCGGCTTGCGAAGAGCTGCGAGGGGGCTGCAGGGCTGGGGGTGCCTGCCACAGCCGCATGCAGCGATGCACAGCCGGACTCGGAACAAGCAGCCGGTGGCTGTCCCGGCCAGGAGCAGGCTGGCCCCTGTGCCGGCCCCGGTGGGTAACCAGAGGCGGGACTTGCCGTCAGCGCACAGGAAAGGAAAATCTCTTACCAGAGAGAGGAGCTTTCCTGTCGCAATAGCAATAGCAGACTCCAAACACCCCGTGGTGGAAAAGGTCCAGCAGCTCCCGCAGGCGCCCTGCGTCAGGAACCGGAGAAGAACTGCTCCGTAACGTGCCGTGGCGTCACCGGCCTCCCCGAAACACCGGGGCTGGGGCAGAAGGGCACGCCAGGAGCACAGCACTGCCACTCTCTGCCGGCAGCCAGGCTTCGCCTTCCGCTCATCCCCTGCCCACGGCTGCCCCAGACCCCCCTGGCCACCCTTGCCCCAGCCGTGGAGGGGGTCCTGGGGGAGCCTGCTTCCCCACACACCCCAGCACTCCTCCTCCCGGCACGGTGCCCTGCCTGCAGCGGTGAGCCCCTCTCCCGGCCTGCTCTTGGTGCGTCACCGATGACACAGGCTCCTCACCTGGTTTTTCACGGGCGTCACGTAATTTCCCTTTTTCCTCCAGTCGATGGAGTCGGGATACGGCCCGGAGCTGCGCAGGAAGTTCCCCTTCGTGGCCGAGCAGTTCTGCAAGCGAGGCGGGAGGGCTGCGGCAAGCCGCCGTGCTGGGGGATGGTGGCCCATGGCCGGCCGCCCTCCCCGGGGTGGCGGGAGCGGTGACTGCCACGCAGCTGGGGAGACCTGGGCCAGCCCTGGAAGAGCACTACCAGCCCGCGCCCCCGGCCGCGCTGCCCGAGCTGCTCAGGGAGCTCCGAACTCCCCAAGCAGCCGGCGTCAGGCCTTAGGTCTACCCATAAAAATACAGATCAACCTGCAAAGCTGAAAGCAGAAGGGACAGTTCAGCTGGCGCCGGGGCAGGAGGCAGAGGCGGCCGAAAGCTGGGGAGGCAGGGGATGGGGGTCACCTCGCTCTTACCCAGGCTCCGGCGGGACGGGGCAAAGCGGATCTCGGGCAGCAGAGCGACGGGGCGCCGACCCCCGCGGCTCGGGGTCCGCCGTCCTGCCGGACCCCTCCTCCCCGCCCGCAGCACGCTCCCCGGGCTCACCTGGGGCTCTCTCCACAGGTACAGTTTTTTAAACTCAGCGAAGGTCAGATCTGAAAACTGGTTCAGGCCCACTGGAAGAAGGAGGGAAGGCTTTGCTCAGCGGATCAGAGCCCGCAGCCCGAGCCAGGGCGGGCCGGGGGCTGGGGACGCGGCTCCTACTCTGGAAGCTGTGGTTGCCGGCGTTGTGCTCCTCGATCTCCCTCTTGTTGCCGAGGAAGATGCGCAGCCGGCGGGGGTACTCGCCCGGGCCGTACCGCCGGTTGTTCTGGGGGGGCAGAGCCCGTCAGCCGCGCACCGGGACCCCGCGGGGCCCCGGGCCCGGCCCGGCCCGGCCCTTCCGAGGCGCCCCCGGCGCTTTACCTGCACCATCCAGGCCTTGAACTGCAGCTCCTCTGCGGGGGAGAGCGGGGGCGTCAGCGGCGGGGGCGGTCAGCGGCTCCCCCGCCGCCTCCCGGCCCAGCCGCGGGGCCCGGCCCGGAGGGAGCCCGGGGCGCCGAGCCGAGCCGAGCCGGGCCGGGCCGGGCAGAGCCGAGCCGGGCCACCCCGTCCCCTCCCGGTGCCCGTTTACCTTCGGCGGAGGGCGCCCAGGCGGCGGCGGGCGCCAGGAGCGCGGCCGCAACCAGCAGCGCGGCCCAGCCCATCTCCGAGCTGAGCCGGGCCTAACCGAGCCGAGCCGAGCCGAGCCGAACTGGGCCGAGCCTCCGCCGTTGGGGCGGGGCAGGGGGCGGGGCCACCCCCGCGGGGGCGGGGCGGGGGGTGCCTGCGGGTTGACCCGCCGATAAAAACACCCCAAGTCCCGGTTCACCCTGAGATAGAATAGATTTATTAGCAAGAGGTAATCAGGAAACATATATTTTTACAAAAAAATGGAAATATTTTTCCAAACAAGCTGTAAGTTGAAATAGTTTTAGGGCTTGAAAGAGAATTCTCATACCACGAGGTATTGCTTACAGCAAAAGTGTTCTGGTTGTTAGAGTGGAGCATGCCTGCCACTGTAAAGGTAAACTGTGTTTATATACTGTACAATGTAAAAAATACATGGTAATATTCACAGAATAAGCACTACATTACTATATTCCTGCTAGAAGGTGGTTAGACAGGATTACAGTATATGTAATAAAAACACTCGGTCATCTTTTTCTAATTCTACATCATGTTACTCATAGTGGTCACAAGGTATACGGATCTATAGCATATCAACAGAAGCTTGTCATGAGCCGTACGCAGCGAGGAGAGAGGGGTCGGTTCCGTCTTCCCGGCTTCGGGGGCCGGGGGCAGCGGCCCAGGGCCCCCCGGCGCCGGGCGGCAGGCGGAGCGCGGGCAGCTTCGCGCGGAGGGATGAACTTCAACGTCTTCTCTTCCCCCGCCTCGCCGCGTCTGCGCGGGGACGCGACTGCCGATACCGCCGGAGCGAGAGCGGCTCCGTGCTGCCCCGGAGCCCTGCGGGAGCACCGGGGCTCACCCGCCCGGCCGCCGGCCCCCTCCAGAAGAACAAATGACAAAAATAACATCATCGAAAAGAAACCGGGACTCCAGCAAAGTGTCGATGCGGGAAACCCTAAACGATGCGGGAAATCCTACGCGAGGTCTACTGCGGCCTAAGAACGAGGGGGGCGGTTTGCTTGGAGAAGCACATACGTGACAGTCACTCCAGGGCGTCCAACGGAAACAGACAGGTATATACAGTATGGTATAGCGTGTGTACACGGGCAGCCGCCGGCCACCGCTCCGGGCTCAAGAAGGCAGTTTGGGCTCTATTCGCAGAGAAGCTTCATAAAGGGTTTCTTCGTCCATCACAAACGACTGGTCCAGCAGGTACTGCGTCACCTGGGGAGCGAGAGCCAGACCGTTACCAGGGAGGACTCACCTCTGCTGCAGCCGGTGAGGAACACTGAAATTGGGAAATGATAAAGGCCCGAGCAGCAAACGAGTCGCGGTGAAGTGCCTGCAGTTCCTGCCAACCGACACAGGCATTGCACATGCTTATCTCATCCCAGGACTGCAACGTCTTGCCTAGTCCTCAGCTGCTCTTCTGTTTTTCTTGCTTAATTTTCCTCCCTGGTACTATTTTATCAGCCACAAAGTTCTTTCCTGTTGAGAACACAAAATCCTGATAATTAAGGCACCGTGTAAGCGGGGAACAACGTTCCTGCTGCAGGAATGCTGCTGACGGGGCAGGACATCTGCTCCAGTGCTAGCAGAAAATCTGCTCACAATTCCTGGCAGATTTTTCCCAAATTACTTTTCGGCCTCGCTAGCAGCGCGGCGTGCTCAGCTGATGCCGAAGATGGGCACAGCCCATGCCGGGGCAAGGCACCGCGCCTGGGGTTCGGAGCCGGCCGGCGCGAGGAGCAGCCGGCAGCAGAGCCTTTGCCCGGGAAGCGCCGGCAGCGCAGACGGGGCTTCACCCCATCACCCACAGGCGTGCCCGGGAGCTTCTGCACGGCTGTATCCCACCTCTGCAGGGAGACAGGGCGATGCACAGCCGCGCACGGCACCGCCTGCGCTACCCTTCCCCGCTGCACTTGGCACTGGCTGTTTTCAGCCACGTTTCTCGGGGCAGTGGGCTGCTTTCACAGACACTGGTCTTCTCCCTGAGCAGGAGAGGCCGGGAGGAGGCAGGGGTTACCTGGGGTGTCTGGCTGGGAGAAGGCTGCGGCCTGAGCCCAGCCCCAGGCAGGTACTGGTGGTGTGGAGCGCAGGGCTGGGCTGCCTGGCGCTGCAGCGGCTAAAATCAGAGCCTGCAGCTCCCCGACCTCCGCCAGCCCGGCCAGGGGTCATGGTCCAGAGGGACTGGGGCTGCTCCTGCCACCGCACATGGAAACTGGCATCATCGGAGGGTGGTTTGGCCCAGCCTGATCACCAACAACACGGCAGCCGGGGCACGGGGCAGCTTCGGCAGACGCCTGCGGGGCAGCAGCGCTGTTTCAGGAGGATGTGCTGTCTCTGGAGAGCAGCAGTGCCGGAGCCAGCGGAAACCCCCACAGCCACCAGCCCAGTTCCCGGGTGGCCCTGCGGTGCTGCGGCAGAGGAAGTGCGAGGGCGGCTGAGACCTTTCATCTCATCGCACGCGTGGGGCCACCACGAGGCAGAGGCCACCCAGCACCAGGCTGCAGTGGGGCGGGGGGACGCGCTCTGCTCCCAGCCCACACCCCCAGCCTGGGGAGGGGGTGCTGCCCCAGAACAGCTATTTCTCAGCATCTCCAGGGTGGGCTCTGCCGGTGCCGGGATAGCTCAGCTGCGCGCAGGCTGCAGGGAGCGACCCGCGGGGGGACGCAGCGTCTGGCCCCGCTCGGTGCAACGCCTGCTGCAGGGAAAGGGGGGCACTGAGGGAGGGGCAGCCTCTGCGTCGCGGCCCGGCTGCGCAGGGAAGGAGCAGTGCATGCGTTTTGTAAACACACAGAGCAGCCCCAGGAGCACTCTGGCCGCCCGCCGCGCTGCCCGCCCTGCCCCACGGCTGTCGCATCCGGGCGTAGCTGCCGTCTGCGGCAATGCCTCCGCTGCAGCATCCTGGGGGAGGCACGGGGGAGCCTGCTGCAGCCCCTGCAGCCACCCTCCGTCCCCTGCACCGCTGCCGACAGCCTCCAGCACGGCACAGGCCCTGCTCCCGGCGCAGGGGCACCAGCCACGCTCCTGCTGCAGTGGGCAGGCAACAAAGGGCAAGCGAGCGCAGGGCGCGAGGGCAGCGGTCCCAGGAGCCCCCGACACTTGTTACTCCTTCCCTTGGAAGGGCCTCATGGATGGGGAAAGGTACAGCTTCTCGTTCCACCTCCAGGTAAAACACGAGCGCTGGCCGAGTTCAAGTCCTGGAGCTGCCCTCCCACAGGACGGGGGCCCCCGCAGCAAGACGCATGCCCGTGCTCTCGCAGCGCACAGGTCTCTGCCTTGGCCGATGTTTGCCCGAAAGCGGCTCACAGCAGAGGACGGCTCTGTCCCCAGTACCCACTGCTCCCCGGGACCCCTTCCAGGCTGCTCGCTTGCCGCACGGCCTGACCATGGCCACGCTCCAGCCCCAACTCGGCAAACCGTGCCGGGCTGCTGCCCCCCATGCCCACAATCGCGGCAGCTTGCAGAAGGAACCAGAGTGAAACGCCAGTGCTGTTTGCTGGGAAGAAATGGCAGCAAAGCTAGGGACAGGCAGGGACAACGCTGACTTGTTCTGGCCAAGGCTCAGCCGACGGGACCCTTTTGCCCTGCCAGCAATGCTGCGTAGGCATTTTATGGTTTGCGTGGCATGAGAGGCACCAGAGCAGGGAGGTCACTGCCCGTCTCCCATGCCTGTCCCCCTCCGTTACGCCTCGTCTGACACAAGCCCCCCACCTGCGCTGGCTCTGCTAGCATTTCGGTGTTAAATGTCTTACAGAAGCATCATATCTTCCCCGAAGGAGCTGCCAGAAATGGAAGGCTGCTCATACGCTGCATTGGAGTGGGAGACGAGGAGAGGGAGCGCGTGGCTCTCGGGGCATGGCCGTACCTTAGGCTGGTGCTCTATCTTGTAGGAGGTTTGCTGGAACTGGCGGATCTCTCTTATGATGTGCGAAATCTGTCCGGAGGTAAAACACAGAAGCTGTTTACAGCACAGTCATCACCGCCGGCACCGCGTCCCAGCACCGGGGAGGGCGACGGGCAACTGGTGGCACGCACTCCGTCTGCACCTTTCAACCACGGCACGATGAAAAGGGCTTTTTTGTTTCTTCCAGACATATCCCTCACCAGGGAGAGCCCCGGGTGCGTGCGTGCGTGCAGGGGGACACGTGTGGCCGCCTGGTGCTGTGTGGACGATGCCCAGCTGTGGGGACTGCGCGGGGTAGGCACAGACCCGGCCAGCACTGCGGCACCGAGCCGCATCACTCCAACCCAGCACCCGCATGCCCACCGCAGTGGGGCTGGGAGACTCACCATCCTCATTTTGGAGAAGTTCACCAGGCCATCCTCGGTGTAATTCGGAGTCCCCTCCTCGATGAACGCCAGGTCGGTCAGGTACATTCCCAGGTAGGGGACGCACGGAGGGTCACAACTTTGAGAGCAAACCAGAAACAAATAAGAAAGAAAACTGCCTTACTGGGGGGCTTTGGGCTTTGGAAGGAGGGTCGGACTCCACAGCAGAATTTGAAGGATGCTAATACACAGAAACCCTAGAAGGAAGCCTCTCCCCGGGAAGGCTGCTGGTCTCCTGGGCCGCATCCTGCAGCCGCCGTCCCTGCAGGCAGGGCAGGACAAACACGAGCTGCAGCCATGGCCCACACGAAGCCACAGGCTGCGGGAGGCGAGTCGGGGCAGCTTCGGCAGAGGCTTGGAAAGACCTTTCGAAGCCTTCCCTGGCGGCCTCGGCCACCACAGCCAGGGAGGCCCCCGCCGAGGGCAGTGGAGGTGCTGGGCTTGCCCCCTGCCCTTCACCCCACACCCCAGCCCAGTCCCCCGGGAAGATCGCGGGTGTGTGCCATGCATGGTGATGCACAAGCCCGCGGGGATGCACCAGCTCCAGGGCAGCCCAGCACCCCGCTCCCATGCACCCACGGCACCAGGCTCCTCAACTGCAGGGCCAAGGTAACACCAAGTAACGAGGATTTGGGGAGCCTGAGCGCTGGCGGAGAAGCCCGATGCCATCTCTGGTAGGGTGCGGGGCCGGCTGCTATTGCAGCACCGCCAGCTCTCCGCTGTGCGATGCTCTCACACGGGAGCCACCCCATGTGCTGCCGGTAAGGCCCACGCCAGCTGGAGCGGCATGCTCCGGCTGGTGGGAAACCGTAGCTAAATATGGTATGCTTTGGGGTTTAAACTATGAGTCTGTAAGGGGAAGGGGAAAAAAAGTTTCCCGGTGTCTGGCAATGATTTGCCCCTTTGCAGTCCCTTTTACTCAGGTCTTTCCACATCGCTGCTCAAAGGAGCAGCTCGTTACTCGGGATCGCTTTGCAAGCCACTGCCCCGTGCCTGCTAAACAAGGCACGCATTAGCGCAGGCTCCGAAATGATCTTGTGAGCAAAGCCCCAGCCCGCAGCGTGGGGGCCGGGGGGGATCCAGGTCCCCTGCCACCGCGGGGGCCCCGGGCCAGCCGTCAGCAGCCCCCTCGCAGCAGCAGCCGCAGGAGGAGAATCATCATTCACTCACTTTTTCAGTGCCTCCCTCAGGTTCTTGAACCTGCCCTCCGACGACACCAGCTTTTGTAGCTTATCAATCAGAGCCTTCGTCTGCAAGAAACCCAAAGCGTCACCTGGAGAAGGCCCTGGAAGAAACCCCCATCCCTGCGGCCGGCGGGGGCGAAGCCTGCGGAGCCGCAGGGTTGCTCCCATCCCGCCCTGCCCGCAGCAGCCACCGAGGCCCGTCACCCCCCTCCGGCTGCTCGACGCCTCCGCAGGTACAAATTCTGCCCAGGCCGTTACGCCTGGCTCCCAGTGACACCCAGCATTGCTGAGCAAGCGCTTGAAAGCAAAGTTCCTCCAACACATAATAAAAGCAGGCTATGCACTTGTTTCCTTCCCCTGCCTCCCACCTTTGCCTTCACCAGTGCCTGTTTCAATTTACAGGTTTATCCCTTTGCAGGAAAAAAGACGGTGTTTCAGATTTGGAGGAGCCCACACAGCGGTTCTGGCTCGGCAGCCCCTGAACTCCGTCAGGCTCTGCCGCCGTGCAGGTGCCAGCTATTTCTGTACCAAGTAAGTCAACGCAAGAATTCATTTTGCTCATGCATAATTGGTCTGAGAAGCCCAGAAAACCAGTTTCAAGAAGCATCTGTGTGTGTGCATACAGCTACAATGACTCTTTAGCCGCACATCTGACCTGCAGGATGAACAAACCCGACAGCAACGCGGGGTCTGAGCTGCTTGCGCACCACCTCCCTCCTGGGCAAGACCTACAAAAACCTTGCTCCGTTTTCTAACTGTTTTTTCCACACGTGTCTTATGCCATCCCAACACCATCACGCTCAGCCCGTCAAACCCTCCCCTGCCTCCCCCGAAGGGGGTCAGCCCCGCGCCCCTACCTGCTTGGAGACCTTCAGCCAGGTCTTCTTCAGGCGGAAGATGGCACTGCGGTTGAGGGAGGAGGTGATCTCCAGCACCGCGTTGTAGTTGTGCAGGCACCTGCAGATGTCCGCCACCGCCACCCACTTCTCGATGGCGCTCACCCGCGCGTTGATCTCCTCGTTCCGGAGGATCTCCGACGCTATCATGTTACTGACCTTTGGGGAGACACCGGTCCCAGCCCGCGCGTCAGGAGGACTCCGGACAAACAGCTACGCGCCCTCCAGCCTTGCAGCATGTTTTAAAAAAGATTTCCCTTCGCTGCAGTAGCCCCAGCAGGAGCAACGGCACCAGGAGACGCTCCACCCGCAACGGGTCCCCAGGGCACGTAACATCCATGGAGCACGGGCGGGGCAGATGCAGCTGGCACATCCCAGCCCCAGCCAAGGCCGGGGGCAGGCTGGCTGCACTGCCTCGCCTCCGCCCGCCTCCCCGTCCCCTGCCGTGGCTGCGCTTACGTCATTAAAGTGTTTTGTGTTCTTCATGATGTAAGGAGTCCTTTCGTTCTTCTCAAGCTTCATCCAACCTTGCCCAAAGAACTCTCTGCAAACGACAACGTTCAGATCAACATTTATTTCCCATTCTTCTGGGACACCCAAGCCCTACAAGCTCCACTGCACCCACACGGGACGGAGGTGCCGGGGCCTTCGCCCTCCACGCTACTGGCAAGGGACCGCGTGGACGCACTGGAAAGTGCGATGGAGGTGGGAGGCTCTCCCGGAGCCAGTCGCCCCGGGGACACCGGCAGATAAGCCACAGGGTCAGGCCTCAGATTTGGGCTCAAGCCCAGCCTGGGCTACCTGCAAAGCAGGCGGCCGCCGGGAAGGCTTTGCACCCTCTGGGTTTAGCCTGAGACAGGCTGGCTGCGGGGGAGCCGGCGGCCGCAGAGCCCTGGGCAACCAGAAGAGCCTTCCCTCACTTGCGGGGATCACTCACTCATACGGGATCTTCTTGAAGACCAGGTGATCCAGCAGCGTCAGCTGTTCCGCGATTTCCAGGGCAGAGTGGTTTTCAAAAGGTTCTGCTTTGACTCCCTCAGCCTGAGTGACAAAAGCGACGAGGAGGGCTCGTGGGTTACGAGCATAGTATAATTTTTTACATTTCACGCACACAAAATGAAAGCCGAAATTGTCTCCAATACCAAGAAATCCACTGCTCTGCTCCCGCAAGCAGCCTGAGAGAGCTCATGTGGCAGAGGGGAGCTGGGCCGTGTCCCCGGTGCCGAGCGGGACTGAGGGTCCCAAGCCAAAGACTTTCCCCATCGGAGCCGGCGTGCATGGTGCCGCACTGCTCCGATGGTCCAGAGGCACCGCATCCCACATCCCACCAGCACTGAGAAGTGCCGGCTTCACACAGCCCTGCAAACCTGATGGTTTTAATTATGTTATCATCCAAGCACATGTACAGACACAAAATTAACTAATCTTCTCTATTTAAGTAATTAGGTGTCAGCTATGGAACGGAGCCCTGCATGCTGACTTCTGCAACCGCTGCCTTTTTGCTCAACATCTGTTTAATTAACAAAGCGCCAGGGGATCCCAGCCGGAGCGGTGCTGCCGAGCCGCCGCCTCACGCCCGGCTACCCCTGCCCGGCAGCTCGGCCAGCCTCGCCAGCACTGCTCCACCAGCACCCGTGGGGTCGGCAGCTCCCGGACCCTGCCGCGCTTGGGATGGCAGTTCCAAGGGGTGTCCAGAAAAGCAGGAGAATGAGGCTGCCCCTCCTCCCCGCTGCCTGGCTCTGGCCAAGCAGTGCTTTTAGGCACAGGGGGACTCGGGGTGCCCCGTGCTCAGAGCCACCCGGGCTGACAGCAAGAGTCTCCGGCCCCGCGTGGAGCGCACACGGACTTCGCTGTGCTTCGGCACAAACACAGCCCGAACTCAGGGTTCTCCCAGCAGGGAACTGTCTAAAAACCTGCCGCAGCATCCCTCCTCCTGGAAACGGGCAGCAGTGTCCCTCCTGGCCGGGTCCCAGGGGAGGGGATGCAGCAGCTCCCTGCACAGCAGGGTGCATAGGAAAGAGGGGCCAGGCTGGCGGCGTGCTGGGAGGGAGCAGCGTGATCGGAACCACGGGTGGCTCCGGGGACGGAGCTGCAAAGGCCGAGGTGCAAAGCGCAGAGTGCGCAGGGTGGCAGGCACAGGGCGGGCGCGGGTGCTCTGCGCTGCCTCCAGTCCAGCCAGTTACTCCCACAGGCAGCCTGGACCCTTCTCACTGCCCTCGCTGCCCTCCCCAGCACCACCTGGAAGCAAACAGCAAATGGCACGGCGCTGTGCCTGCTTTGCTCAGGGATGTCACACTGGAACACCAGCTGCCGCATTGCACTGTCCCCTGGCCAGAGCCAGCGGCACATGGGGGCAGCGGGGCAAGGGGACCACGCTGCGGGGTGGCCGGGGTGCAGGACGTGCAGGCCATGCCATGGGTCAGCTGAGCCCCCTGCTCTGGGGCGCTGCTTCGCCCCGAGAGGAGGCATCACCTCCCTCCAGCACCCTCTGCAAAGCAGGGTTTTTGGAAAAGCAGAGTGGCTCCAGGCACCCATGGGTGAGCCGGCCCCCGGAACCGTCCTGGCCAGCAGGAGTTAACAGCCCGTTGCAAAATCCCCTCCTGGCCAGCGGGAAGGGCGTTGCGAAAGCGGCTCCCGGGGAGCAAACACCAGCTGGGCTTCCTCTGCCTGGCTCAAGGGCTGCGGGGAGTGGGTGCACGCTGTGGGGTGGGGGCTGCGGGGGGTGGGTGCACGCTGGGGGGTGCAGGCTGCGGGGGTTGGGTGCACGCTGCGGGTGGGTGCAGGCTGCAGGGGCTCACCCTGCCAGAGCACGGGGTGCTGCTGACAGCAAGCGCTGGGTGGGCAAGCGGCACTGGTGGCACTCCGTGGCACTGGTGGCACTCCGTGGCACCGGTGCCATGCGGGAGGGCTCCGAGCCCGGCCGAGGGCTCAGCACACAGCACAACGCACACCCCCAGCACACGAGGAGGGGGCCGGGGCAGCCACAACCCCCATCACCCCGGTGTGCACCCCAAAGCCAGGGCTCCCTCATGTCCCCACCGCACCTCTGACCGCAGGTAGCTGCTGCTCAGCTGCTCAGATTGAGGGGCAGACCGAAACCCTCTGGTTTTGTTTGCCTTCTCTTCTTCAAAGGAAGTTTCCAGCACTTGTGGTTGCAGACAAAAGCTTAAAAAAAACCCCAAGAGGGCTCAACCACTCCAGAAGCTGGCTGGCAGACCCAGGGACAGAGACGCTGTTGTTTCAGGTGCACCAGGCCAATTTAAAGTGGCTCTTGGGTTTTTCTGGGAGCAGACTTTGTTTTTTTTAAATGCAAGAAGGTGGCAAATGCACTGCAGCCGCTCCGACGGTTTGAAATCCACTGCACGTTCCCAGGGCTCTGCTCCCAGGGAGCAGCACCGACGCCAGCTGGGCCAGTGCCCGTCACTTGGAACCAGCCCACGGCAGCACTGGCGCAGGCTTGGGGACACAGAGGACACGGTGGGAACCCACAGGGTTTTCCTGCGTCCCTCGGGCAGGTGCTGGCAGCAGCGGGCAGGCGCTGGCAGCAGCAGGCAGGCACGTCTCCGTGCCCACTCCAGCCGTCCTGCCGACGGTGCAGGAGGACTAAACAGCCGGTGGGCTGGATTAGTGTTGCCTCTGCCTGTAAGAGATCCAGCTGTGCTCCCAGCTGGCCCTGTCCCTGGAAAACCTTTCCCTGCTTTGCAGCCGTATGCCCGGACAGCGGGCTTGGAGAACCGCTCTCCCCCGAGCCGGGTGTGCCGGAGCGCGGGGATCTTTAGCTGTTCCCCTACCACCACACCGAGCCGCCAGGCGGAGTGACAAAGGGAAAGGGTATTTACCATCTGTACGACCTCCTCCAGGGTTATCTGATTGTCTCCTGGGTCCTCCTGCGTCAAGGTCCTACGGCATGAAAAGATA